>NC_137469.1:23840603-25040603 GCF_964235325.1 Thermobia domestica | reverse complement strand
CTACAGTTTAAATCCAAGCCACCGTAATCATCCAAATTTTCCAAGGCGTTCAAACCGGAAAACGAACCCGGGACTTCGTACACCAAAGGGACACGTATTAGCCACTAGACTAGAGGAGAGGACGGCTTTCTTTTAATATGTAAAAACCTGCTCCCTGGAAAAGTAATGTTTCCCCTTATAACAACTTGCTAGCTACAACACTGGTACACCTATGATGATATCTGATTTGTTAGTGGAAATGCTCTTCATTTTGCAATGAAGGGATAATTGATTCACCCAGAGATTTGCCTTTTCAAATAATTCAACCAGATAAAGAAAGTTATGACAAATCAAGTGTGTCGCAGGACCCGTGTCCCAAGGATATTTTTTTAGTACTTTGAACAATCCTCATACATATTCAGCTCGCACAAATGGATTAAAACTCAATCCATGCACATTCTTTTGATTTAGCTTGCTAACCAACTAGTGTCATATACTGTACATTATAAGAAGATCATTCAGTCTAATATTGGTCACGTAAGGAAAAAAAAAAGGTTTATAAATTGAATACTACATCATTGAAAGCAGCAACTCAGCCAGGGAACCTAGCCCTTGCTCCAAACGGGAATCGCCCGTTTGCTTCTGAGTGAACAATTAATTACAGATTATTACAGAACAATTAGTGTTTCATATTCAATCCATGCAACATGTCTTAAACTGGTTGTCCCGAACAGAAATCTTAAACCTTTAATGTTATAAAGTGGGGCATCTTTGCTTCGATTTCACTGGGGCAACTTTCCCAATTCTGAAGCAAAGACGCTCCAGTCGATCACGTGACATACTCATGAACGCAGAAACACAACAAAGCATATTAGCATTTGTAAAAGGCTGAAGTTCTTAAGCAATTATGCTTTATTCCTATACTTCTATTTAACTACCGTCAAGAGCATTACTAGGTTTCACTCTCTAAAACTATAGACACTGAAATAAGAGTAACTTAGCTTTGTGAGCAGACCTGAACAAAGGCAGTTTCTTTCTCCGATGCAACTTCCGCGTATATTTACTCAAGACTGTGTACCCTTTCAGACTCATGGTAAGTCCTGTGACTACGAGTCACAGGCTTTGAGCAATGAGAACAGGGGCGTCTTCACTCAGTGGGGCATCTTTACCCAAGATACTATATATACAATCAAGACTGAGAGCTGATCCTTGTGGTACTCCGGTAGGAGGAAAAATCGGCCAGCAGAGTGCCGTACCAACTGTAACATAAGCAATGCGATTTGATATGAAAGAATATATTAGCTTATATAGCACATCAGAAGTTTGAAGGTCTGCCTTTTCTTTCTTAATGAGACCATAATGCCAAACATTATCGAATGCCTTCTCTAAATCTATGAGAATGAGACAGGATGGTACTGCTTCGTTATACTAACTAGTTAATAGCACTTAGAGAATACACAAGACTAGCCGTAAATGGCTAGTACCCTTTTAGAACAGCCTTTCCCAACCTGGGGTCCGCAAAACTATCTCAGGGGGTCTGCAAGAAAATCTGAGAAAGGCACACATAGTTTTGAGAAATACACCATTTTAAGTTAAATGATCGATCGCTTAAAAGTTTCCTCGTTTGATCCTGACATTTGTTAAGTTAGTGGCTGAAAGACAACCGCGACCATTATATTGACTGAAGTTATGTACCTCGGTGAGTTATACACTTAATATAATGTTCACTTGTTAAAATAATACATTTTTTCAGAAAAATACTTTTTTTCTGTACCTTATGGGTAGGCTATTGTGGCTTAGTTTTGCTTACGCCCTGGATTTATTTATATATTTACAAAATTCTTAGTCAAGGTGTCCGTCCTCAGGTTTGAAACCCAGGACCATCCAATTACAGAGTAGGTATCATACCACTCTAACGTGATTATACTACTGCAAAGAAGAAATATAAATACTAACCGTATATATTGCAAGCAGTCTTCCACATGTATTATAGACTATAAAGGAAGCCGCAGTATGGAAAAGGTTGGGAAAGACTGTGTTAGAGTTTTACGCCGTCTCTGAGAGAAGAGTTGTTAATATACTGATGTAATGAGGAAGTGTCAGAAGGTTGAAATAATAATATATGAAATACGTATTTATAAAAGAAATCATATGAGACGTTTCCTAGAGAGTAATATTTTTTCATCCTTATTTTTTAGGGTAGGAAGAAAATCCTGTGTAAGGAATTTTATTTGTTTACTTTTTTTTAAAAAAAATAAGTATTTTTAAAATTTGATGCAGATACAGTACGCTGAACAATACTGCTTACAGAACAGTGTACATCCATCGTGGCGAACGAACGGGCAGATACTCAAAAATCACTTGTTTGAGGATGTAGGGACCATGCAACGTGTAAATATGTTGAAAGTTTGGAACTTGTTTTCCGCGATCACCAATATGAATGCGAAATATGAAGTGCGAAGAGCAAATAGAAGCAAAGATAGAAATAGTGATGGAAGCCTTTAGGAGGAAGGAAATACTATTTTGTGGGACCTTGAATAAAGAGTTAAGAACAAGATTTATAAAATGCTTCGTGTCTAGTGTTTCAACACGAACGTTAAACAAAAATGAAGAAAAAAGGACTTGAAGCTTTAGAAATGTGGGTGTGAGGAAGAATGGAGAAAATTAGCAGGGTCGACTGAGAAACGAATGAGAGGGTGTTAAAAATGGTCAGGAAGAAAAGAACAGTTTTAGATATTACTAATAGAATACCTGTTCTTCGCACGGAATGTGTTTCATTTTGTAAATAAACAGGTAAATTTGGGTTTAAACGACATCGGAAATGTAACTCTTCATCTTGGCGATCCCGAAAACTATGGATTAGACACTATAGATACACCTCATTCACTTGATCCCTAGCCTTCCATTGCAAGCGCTGTTATCGGCTGAAGGAATTCCACTCGCTTTATCTCGCTTGGCAATAGATGAACCCTTATTGGCTCAACGCGTGGGTGTGTGAGGGTGTGAGCTTTAGTTCGCCTTTTTTGCCACGGCTCAAGACATTTTGGCACCACAATAATATCGATCGTTTTAGATCATTTACATATATATATATATATATATATATATATATATATATATATATATATATATATATATATATGGCATCGGAAGTGTCACTGTTCATCTTAGTGATCCTGATAACTGTGGATTCGACACTAATATCGGTCATTTTTGAATATTTTTAAAAAACTTTCTCCTCTCCCTCTTCTAAGTTGCACAAATCAAACTGAAATAAAAACTATCCCAGGTCCGAACATCATCCATGTTGAAAATTTGATTGAGATTGGTCGGGAAGTTCAAGACAGTAGGAATATGCAGCATATATCGCCTTCCACGTATACTACATGAATTAAACAGGGTTACCTTTTTTTTACCTGTCCCAGGTATGCTAAGGGGATTAAACTATGATTACAGTGATTTATATATTTATTACGTTAAGAAATCAAGAGATTAACGTGAAATTAAGCCGAATTGTTTGTTAAAAGGCGACATTTCATCATATAGTATGATGTACATAGGATAACTACATTTTCAATTGAAGTAATGAGTTTGCAATTATCTTGGATTGATAAAGCGTGTTAGATGGTGCCGCTGACGCCAGTAGCGTTTGGTTTTGTTGTGCCGCGCGCTTTGTATATTTTATCACGTATGTGTGACCTTTGCGCTGGCGCCATTACCGTCGCGCCGACCGCTCTGTATATTTGCCGACTGCCCGGTAGCTGCACTGTACTGAACGCTAGCTTTGTATTGGCGCCATTATTGTCGCTCCGCCCGCTCTGTATATCCGCCGCCCGACACTTGCGCTGCACCGAACGGTAGCTTTGATAGCGCCATTATTGTTTGATCGTGGTGTAAGTTTTCGCCCATTTGGTTTGTATATTTGCCGCACGGCACTTACGATGCACCGAACGTTAGATTTTGCAGGTATTATTACTGTTTAACCGTGGTGCGAGTTTTTTTTTTTTTTTAACTTTTACCCGTTCACTTTGTATACCTGTTACCTGGCATTTGCTCAGCAATGGACAATTATGGTATTTTCCTACCGCTTTGGTTTGCTTTAAGGACTATACGTAACGCACGTATGATATTGCAATTATGTATTGAATTGCATTATTATTATTATTATTATTATTATTATTATTATTATTATTATTAGTAACGATCATAGCATTAAATTATACAAAAATAATATTTGTTGCCATGGACGCGTTTTGAACTCACAACCCTTGCATTACTGATCCATCATCTTACCGTTTAGCTACCGTTTAGCTGACGAATACAACTGTTTCTTTGGCAGTAATGAAAAAAGACCTGTAACGCTATCTATTTGTTATGTTTGAAAATGCTTTACTATCATAGATCCATCTAGCGGTAACAGCTTAAACTACGTGATCATTTGTTAAGTTTGAATAAACGAAATTTAATTTTAATGGCCATATATGATTTGATGTTATGAACTACAGAAATACACTTGTATTATTGATTGATATCCCTTTGTTAAAAATTGAAGAGATCATACATTCTTATTTAGAGACAGCTAAGTTGAAATTTATAAACTTTCATATGATTTGTGTATTACGTCTAGAAATGCACACGGATAGGTGTAACTAATAATTATTTTAGATTATAAGACACTGGACGTATTTTAAATTGATTACGTATTAATGAATAATATTTAAGGTACAATACTAATATTGCGGAAGACATATGGCATTTAGTATTGTTATGTTTTATGATATTACTAGTTAAATTTGGCTTTATGGACCAGGGCAAGCACACTATTATGGGAAGGGTCATAGATACTATACAGAGATTTGTCTGGACCAAGAAAATTTTATTTAGGACATAAAAATGTTTTACATTTGACCGACTGCCCCATCATGAATTCAACCCGGGACCCCTTGCATTTAAGGCAAGAACGTTAGCGAGTAATTTCCCTAGCGATTAAATTATACGTTCTACTATAAATATTTGAGCAGATGTCCATTTTGAAAATTGAACATTACTTTTAAATAAATGAGCCCCGTGGATTGGACTTGAGCTGTGCTTATTTGAGTTTAAACAAAGAGGCTATATAAGACATAAACCTGTTAATGGGAACTTTGAGGCGTGGGCTAACAATTAAGTTTGAATTGGTTTTGAGTTTACCACCAATGCTATATGAGACGCGGACCTAGTGATTAACATACAATATGAGCTCCCGCAGGGAATCGAATTAGGGTTTTCACATTAAAGATGTATATGATTGTGAATTTAGCGCTTCTTTTAACACCAAGGCTATTTGAGACATAAACCGGTTAATGGGAACTTTGAGACGTAGGCTAACGATTAAGTTTGAATTGGTTTTGAGTTTACCACCAATGCTATATAAGACGTGGACCTACTGATTGACATACAATATGAGCTCCCGCAGGGAATCAAATTAGGGTTTTCACATTAAAGATGTATATGATTGTGAATTTAGCGCTTCTTTTAACACCAAGGCTATTTGAGACATAAACCTACAGCTTAATGTAGGCCCGAACCATAGGACCCGCATTGAGAATTGAACCTGAATCACTCACGCCAAAGAGGTGTACGCTAATTGCTTGCTAATGGAGAACTATTGAGAATATTTTAACACTGTGATTTACAGAGAACCACATATGTTTCCACAAGGTGTGCATTTTACTGAAACAGATTAAATATATTTTAGTGATTGAATTATAATAATAATGAAAATTGAATTATAAACTTGCCCTATTAAAGAAGAAACTATTGTTTTATTTATTGGATATTTTTATTGAAACCAGTGTTTCAAGACAAAAAGCACTCGGTGACTTCACGGACAGCAGATGAAATCATTTAGATTATGAGTCACGAGTTAAAGGAAGTAAAACCAACGCCAGACCACGTTTATCTTATTTATGTAAATTATACTTTACCCCCTCAGACACGGAGGAAATTTTCCATTGCATACGGAAAACAACTGAATGACCTCATCGGTGTTGCCAATTTGTCATTTAATTGTTTGGTTTTGATGAGTGAAGACCGTAGCCTACTTAGGATGAGTAAGAAGATAGAGGTCACTAAAATAATTCATTATGGCAACGTTTGCACATGTGACAATGAGGAAGCATGAGTGCATCATCTTCTCCCCCTCTTTGAGGGAGGGCATAGACTTTTAGTACAACGATATTCTGCCCTCTTTTGAATTAAGATTTTGGAGAGGGAACATCAGAAGATTTTTAACTGCTGATTTTGCTATTGTGTAGTGTGAATAGTGCATCTCGTTAATATTTGTACGCTGATTTATAATTGTATTGGTAAGTTTAATTTGATTTTTATTTTATATTTAAACAATTTTAGATGCATTATTGAAATTATGCGTTTTGTTTGGAGTAAATTTGAGTACTAATAATATACACGCGTATATTATTTTTTTGTTTGAATCTAGATTTGTATTCATAAATATTATTGAACAGACAAAATTGGATGTTATTATTTTAGACAGAGTTGAGTTGAATTTTAGTTTAATGTACTGCTTAACATTGAGGCTCGTGATATTTTTGCTTAACATTAAATGTGGAAATATAGAAGTTTGCGTTGGGAATGGAACTAGAGGCCTATAATGTAATTGATTGTAAATTTAGAACTTTTTTTTTACCAAGGCTATTTGAGACATGAACTTATAGATTAATGTAGGCCACATAAACTGGAGGAATTGATCGGGTTTTTTTACACCACCGTCTACCCACGGAAGAGCTTTAACTAATAAGAAAATTTTAATGGTAGCTTAATGGATATGAATTTAGATTTTAGGCTTTTTTTTTTAAATTGGAAGAAAGTGGCCTGAACTTTGACATTTGTTTGTTGTAAAAACGTGGAAAACTGTGGCTAGGGTTATACACTTTTCATCCGGAAATTGAACACGTAGCTTATAGGTGACGTGTACGTATTTTAGGCAGAGGGGGAAATATATTTACTTTTGGGCAGTTTTATGAAATACTATTACATATTTTAATGTTTTCTTGAGTAACAAAGCATATTATTGAGTTGCTTACAATACGAATTGAACTACTAGTCTTAATTAAAACGAATTTGATTGATGAGAATGAACAATGTTTTACTGTAGATTAATTTAATACGGATAGCTTGGGAAGGCAGAATTAGAGAAAATTAGATTTGTGATGCTAGCTTATTTAAAATGTGAATCTATTAAATTATTGTAGTACATTAGGATTTATACAGAAATTATAGGCCACATGATTTCATATACCTAGTTGAAATAGCGTATGTTTATTAGTATTAATTTTGTGGCTATGAAACAAAGCAGTAATATATTTTTGGGGGCATTATTTTGACTTACATAGTTAGAGCAGTTAGACAAAGCATGGCTTGTGAACAACGCGTTTACTGCCACCTATGAACTAAAGTAAGAACTAAGTGTAGAAAACAGTTACAAGACCTCCGTAAAGTTTTTTTTTTAATTTGGAGAAACCATAAAGGATTTTACATTATGGTAGGATTACGTTTAAATTAATACGTTTTATTGTAATATTGCGAACAGAGCGATGGCTAATTAAATCAATTACTTTAGCAAGAAATAGGTTTCTATGGATTTTTTTTTGGTAGCTATAACTTGTTCCGGCGTTCAGCGCCTATGACAGATTTTAAGAACAATTTAAATTTGAGTTTTAAGTGATGGTAGGCGTAGATTTGTTTTAGGACATTTCAATTTTTATGGAGTTTTGCTAGTTTCAGAAAATTACTGTATATTGAATCCGGCATGTAGACAGTTTCTTTAAGGGAACAGGATTAATTTTAAAGTTTAATAAAAATATTATGCCGTGAACACGGATTGTTGAATATTGCTTTTGCTTGCGAAAAACTGTGCAATAGAGATAAGATTTTAGCCTATTTTAAGTTTAATAACTTGTATTAGTAGAGAACTTCTTACTAGCTAATTAATCTGTACCTTTTGTGTTTTAGTTCATTTCGAAAGCATACTAATTATTTACAGAATCAATTTTATAGGAAGTTTGATGAAATGAAAATGTGGGTGGGAGAATCCATGAAGAAGCATAGCTTCTTAAAGAAACTAGTAATTATTTTATAACCTGGGGAACCCGTAGAATATTTGGCATTAAGTTATAAAGAATGTGGTAAGAACACGCATAATATAATGAATAATAAGATGAACTAAGACTTAAATTATTGCTTTGAAAACAAAACCTACAGGGTTCTACAGTTTTGTATAGGATTAATGTTTATTTGTTACAGCACTTTTGTCAGTAAGAACAATTTGAATTGATTTAGGAGTCAGTTAGATTTGAAATCGTCCTAGTGGTTAGGATAGCTTGTTTATTGAATATATTGGAATGCAATTGTAGGGCACCACCAACGGTGAACGCTTTGCCCTGCCCTAAAGTATAAATTTGAACTTTCCTTGGTAAAACCGCACGTTATTTTAGTATTTAATACGTTTCTTGTAATAGTCCTAATCAATTTTACAGAATTTAGGTTTTGAATGTTCGTTGAAATATTTGCTTTGAAGATGAGATTTCATTGCCAAGATTTTAACTTCCTTGTAATGAATTAGTTGAACAAATTTTGATTTATTACAGGTACTTGTACAAATTATAGTTTTACTTATAATTATTTGACCATAATGCAAACCATTTTGAATGAACAAAATATATTTTGCCATTGCATGTTAGTAGACATTTTGTACAAATAAATAAAACTAGGAGCAAATACAGTTAATATTTCTTCTATACATTGTAAAAATTAGTCAGAACGGTAAAATTATTTCTTGTTTGTCATAAAAATTAAATGTACTACCACGTTGAAAGCAAAAAAAATATAATTTGCCTAGTATACTGAAATGCTGAACTTGGATACAAACACGTGCTAGCTGGAAAAGCGTTAGATTGAAATTGTATTGTTTCGTGGCCTAGTAAGTAAAGCGCTGGACTCATGCACTAAAGGTCGCGCTGTGATAAGATTTTTTTGTTTTTTACTTTTGTTTGATTATATTATATTTTCCTTTTCTATGAAAAGTTGTTCTTATTTGTATTCTCTTAATAAATTAGTCGGAGCAACTTATTTTATGGATCGATTTCTATGAAATCTCATAAAGAGAAACTTGTTTCGAAAATATTTTAAAAATTGCGAACTTGAAAAATAAATTGTTTGTTGTGCAATTTTAATTGCTACGCTTTTTATAGAAGCTTGGAATAAGCATAGCTTGTGAACCTATAAATAATTTAAAGAAAGTGGAGTTTGTAAAAGTTTTTTTTTCACGGAAGACACGCTAAAACTTATGACAGAAGTAAATTACAAGGAATTTCGGAAGAAAGTTTGCAGCATTTATAAACTTAATTGAGAATGGAATACCATACTAAATGATCATTGTGGTTATGAGAGCAGGATTGTAGGTTATAAACATTCACATTGCACGTTTTGGACCCTATAGTTATATTTATCAAAATTTTGAGAGTAGAAAAGAAAAAAGTAATTTACTATCGTATTTAAAATAAATGTAGAACTTGCATACGTTGATACAATTAGGCGGAACACATTTGACTCACCACGCTTCCCTCCAAAGTGACATTTGCATATTCTGGTGTAGTAAGACGTTTGCCTCATGCACTTGTGATCTCGGTTCAATCATGGACTTACCAATTTTACGTGCTACGCTTATTTTCATATTCTTCTTTTCTATGAAAAGTTCTAAATTATTTATTGAATCCTTTCTTTTAATCCCTTACATATATATAAGGTGTTCGAACAATATATGTGAACACATTTTTATTGTTTCGTATTTCTTAATACCTCGACTCGAATAAGGTGTGGGAAGTTAAAAAGCTCCTTGTTAAAATATGACCCTTATGCATGACCCATACGAACAGTATGTGAGCATATATAATTGATTAGAAGCTACCTGTTAAAAAAGATGTGAGAATATTTTAATTTATTAAAAGCTTCGTGTTAAAATAGAGTGTAAACCTACAAATAATTCCGTAACATAGACGGCGCAAGATAAGAAAGAAAGAGTGGTGGGGCGGTTTACTGGTTTGTTGTAAAATTACTTAAGCGAGTACAGTTACATGGAGACTACACAGTACGTGGGAGGGTGCCCTATAAGAATATTTGTGAAGAATATCAGGACGGATTTATCCTAGGAGGTTAGGCAATAAGGTGCGACACTGTTGTAGTGTTGGAATGCATACCATCAAGGAACTAAGGGGCAATTCTTACTTTTATACTTTCCTAATAAAATAGTTGGAATAACTTATGTTTATTTTAGTTTCATAAGAACAGCTACCCTGTGAACCTACAAATAATTTCGAAAATACTAAGCTCGATGTTAAAAAAATGTGTGTGTGTGTGTGTATGTGTGTGTGTGTGTGAGTGTGTGTAACTGAGTGAGTGAATGAAAAAATGAAGTCCCACGTTTATACCGGTTAGGCTAAAGGAGACGGTGATTATTTTATTCGTTCGCTTGTTTTTACAAACTCTGAACAATCTAAGATGTTTGAACTAAATATGGGAGCTCTTAGAAGTATATAGAAAGTGGGAGAAAACCCACGCACACTTTGCTTGTCCACCACAATTTATAAAAAAAATAAATCCAAAGTGAATGTTTGTCATGAAAATGTTGAAATAATTGGTGCGAGCTGGTATCGAACCAAGGACTCCATGCACCAGAGGTGAACGCTCTACCACTGCGCCCATGAGTAACTGAGTGAGTATGTGTGAGTGAGTAAGTGAGTGAGTGACTGAGTGAGTAAATAAATGTGTGTAAGTAACTAAGTGAGTGAGTGAATTATAAAAATACTAAATGAAATTAACAGAAACAAAATACATGTTTTAGACTTAGAGTACAGAATAAAATAAGTTTGATTTAATCCTCATACCACGATGCACAAGTTTTAACATTTTGATGCTTTTTTTCTAACCTTGTATAGCTTAGCTTCAGTTAACCCGTACCCTTTTATACACATTAAGCTTCAATATTTCTTTTATCATGGTTTCCTTATTATTTGTTTCAGACAGTTTTTTATTAGTATTCCTTGAACTGTTATTGGTTTTGGTTTTATCTTACATTTTTAATACCAGATAGAATATGAAACAACTAGCATTTCGTTTTACCTAGTACCATTCACACAACTATTTCTTTTCGCTGTCTTTCCCCTACTCTGTCGCCCTTTCTCCCCCTTGTTTTTCCTGTCCTTCCGCCTACTTTGTTTTTCTCTCTTTCTTTTCACCTACTGCCATTTACCTTACTATGCTTTTTTCTCTCTCTTTCCACCTACTACCATCTACATAACTATACCTTCTGTCTCTCTCTCTTCCTGTTTTCCGCCTACTTTGTTTTTTTTTCTTTCTTTTCACCTACTCCCATCTACATAACTATACCTTCTCTTTCTCCATCTCCCTTCCTGTTTTTCCTGTCTTTCCGCCTACTTTGTTTTTCTCTCTTTCTTTCCACCTACTACCATCTACATAACTATACCTTCTGTCTCTCTCTCTCCCTGTTTTTCCTCTGTCTCTCCGCCTACTTTGTTTCTCTCTTTTCACCTACTCCCATCTACATAACTATACCTTTTCTCTCTCTCCCTGTTTTTCCTCTGTCTCTCTGCCTACTTTGTTTCTTTCTCTTTCCACCTACTGCCATTTACATAACTATACCTTCTGTCTCTCTCTCTCCCTGTTTTTCCTCTGTCTCTCCACCTACTTTGTTTCTCTCTTTTCACCTACTCCCATCTACATAACTATACCTTTTCTCTCTCTCCCTGTTTTTCCTCTGTCTCTCTGCCTACTTTGTTTCTTTCTCTTTCCACCTACTGCCATTTACATAACTGTGTCCTCTTTGACAATTAGACTATTTGTCTTTTGTTTTCCTTTATTTATTTATTTGGTTTATTACCTTCTAAACCTAACCTAACCAAAGTTTACTTTGTTTATGTTTTGCTTTTCTCTTTGTCTTTTCCGTTCTTAATCTTTTGTTTCTTTTTCTTTGCTGTTTCTCTATTTGATTAACTTCTAAACCTAACCTAACCATGATTTGTGTTTCCTTTCTTTTGGTTTTTACTATTGTTCCTTTTTCGCCGGTTGTAGTATTACTTTTTTTTTCCTTGGTACCTATTTTCGTCTGTATTTTTTCTCTTTATTGCTCTCTAGCTATGTCATACACAAATACCTTTTCTTTCCTATTTTTGTAGCTCCCTGGCTATTTGTTTTGTTTGCTTTGTACGTTTTCTAATTACCTTTTGCTTTTTATTTTGTAACTTTAATTGGATTATATTTCGCCTTATATTCAATCGCTTCATTAGAAGCTCAGAGGAATTAATTCCGAAATATTAATTATTTATTCGTTCCTTTGCTGTGCAAACTCTTTGTTAACGTTAATTTGATTGCTTGCTAAGCAAGCTCAGATCACTTACAGTGTGAACTTACCAATTATTTATACTCTCGTAATAAATTAGGCGGAGCAACTTGTTTTTACGGATCGCATGCTCCTAAGAACAGCTAAGCTAACTTAACCATACTCTGTATTTCTGTCTCATGGTAGTTGGAGTTTCTTTTGTTTTGCTTTTCTTTGGATATAGTCCTATGCCTTTGTACTAGACTTCATGTTTTTGTTTGGTTGTACATATATTATTCACCATGCTTCTACAAAACAACACATATTATATTAGACCTCTCCCATACTAGTCTTGGATATTTACCTATGGCTTCTACTAGACTTATCGCTACTTGTCCATACTTTAGCTTGCTACTTGAAAAATTTCTGTTAATAGATTTAATATATGTAATCTTTAACACGAAGGTGGGTCTTTTGAATTTTAGTAGATACTATATTCATATAAGGTAATTTATACTATATAGTGTAACCATATAAGAATCTATACTAGATATATACATAGTGTATACATATATAACTTTATTGTAGATACATACATACATACTTCGTATATACATATAAGAATCTATAATAGATATTATATTCATATAAGTTAATCTGTTTTATATAGTGTAAGCATATAAGATATTCTATAGTAAATATATATACATATAAGACTTTATAGTACATATTATATACATATAAGAATCTATAGTAGATGCTATATTCATATAAGGTAATCTATGCTATATAGTGTAAGCATATAAGAATTTATGGTAGATATATATATAATGTATACATATAAGATTTTATAGTAAATATATATATATACATATAAGAATTTATAGTAGATACTATATTCATATAAGGTAATCTATATTATATAGTGTATGCATATAAGATATTCTAAAGTAAATATATATATACATAAAAGAATTTATAATAGATGCTATATTCATATAAGGTATTCTATACTATATAGTGTATGCATATAAGATATTCTAAAGTAAATATATATAAATAATGTATACGAATCTAATACAAATTATGTTATGTTTTAGGTTATCCATTGGTGTGGTTTATTCAAGAACGTACTACCAGAAGTATCGAGGTAGTACCAAAGGTATTTTTTCTTTACCAATTTGTCATAAATTACTCAAATAGAGCAACCTTGTTGCAATGTAATAAATAATTCATATTATTTACAATATTACTTTTAGAACTGAACTGTTGCGATTATTTTATTCGTTGAACAATATGTGAGTGTACTAATTTTTTATATTCTCCTAATAAATTACTCTGAGCAAATTGTATTAGTGCTCATATTAAAAATTTTGCTTTATTACCTCTGCTTATTTATTAGATCATTTTATAGCAACTTATTTTGATAAATCGTTGTTAACTTTAATTCAAGCAATTGCTAAGCAAGCTTAGAACACTTACAGTGTGATTATTTTATTCGTTCGTGTTATTTTATTTTATTGGTTCATTTGCTTAGCAAATTCAACTTATTTATTGGTTCGTATGCTAAAGTATACTCTGTAGAACACCTACGGTGTTATTCGTTCGTTTGTTTCACAAACTCTTAAGAAACTTTGTTTCAAGTAGTAAAAAATTGTCTTTTTGTTTTAGGATACTCCAGCAGATCAATTGGACTTCTCTCTTTTGGACCTTTGAAGAAATTGGAATTTAAAAAACCTGCAAATATCCTGTAAGTATGCAATCAATATTAATTCCATTACATATGTTTCTTAAATAATCTTTAATTTGTTCCGCAACTTTGATCATTTTATTAGAAGCTCAGAACACTTACAATGTGAACCTACAAAGAATTTGTTGGATTGTATCTTTTTTTATTCTCTAGTTTGTTTCACAAACTCGTTTGCTGTGCAAGCTCTTTATTTATTTATTTAGCCTTTCGTAATAAATTACTCGAACACTTTGTGTGAGCATACTAAGGATGTTTGAACAATATGTGAGTGTACTAATTATTTGTATTCTTTTTAGTCGGAGCAACTTATTATTTTAGTTTGATGTTAATTATTTATTGGTTCGTTTTCATTAAAGAAAACTCAGAGAACATTATGTGAGTTCCAAATTAATAAAAAAAGCTCATTGTTAAACTGAAAGTTGATAAAAAAAATGATTACTAAATAGCTTACTGTGCATTAATTTTGTAACAAAATGATAAATATAGAACTGAAATTGTATACTAATAAATGTTTTTATGGTTTCAGTGTTGACAGCGGCATACAAGTGCACCAAAAATTAATACATCGTGCCCTGTTAGATCTGTTGACATCTAACCAGCGGTGGTAAGAATTGCAAACTTTAAAGTTTTTAGTTCAAAGAGTATATGAACATTAAATAATTAAAATTTTAACTTAATGAAACTACAATATTAAATTTTACATAATGAAAGACATACTGACAAATAATTTTGACTAAACCAACTTTACATGTGCGCAATGAACAATTCAAATTATATCTAAACATATATTTTCATTTGAAACATTTAATTTTTTAAAATTATATTTTGCATTAACATTTTTATTTTGCAACTAAAGAGTTTCATGTAAACATATAATGAATTACATTTTACAATAAAAGTTTCATGTGAAAATTACATTTTTACTTTTGCATTTTTTAAATTTACACTTTGCATTTTTTGCGTTTGCATTTTACAATAGAAGTTTCATGTGAAAATTACATTTTTAATTTACACTTTTGCATTTTTTTATTTTACAATCAATGAGTTTCATGTGAAAATTGCATTTTTAATTTACACCTTTACATTTACATTTTTTAATTTACATCTTTACATTTTTTAATTTACATTTTACTTTTACATTTTACTTTTACAATTTTAAATTTACACTTTTGCATTTTTTTTATTTTACAATCAAAGAGTTTCATGTGAAAATTGCATTTTTAATTTACATTTTACTTTTACATTTTTAAATTTACACTTTGCATTTTCAATTTTACATTTCACTTTGTATTTATTTTACAATCAAAGAGTTTCATGTAAACATATAAAGAATTGCATTGTAAGAATTTAATGTCACTTAAAAAATAGACATTAACGTTTACAGTTAAAGTATAAAATAAAATTAAGTGAACTTTCATTAGTAGTGTATTATAAAAATAGTTACAATAATACAAAATTTACAAATTGAATAGTCACAATAATATTTATTGATTATATTAGTTTTCTTTGTTGATGCATTTCATTGAATACTGTAGAACATTTATCAAATTAATTATTTTAACTGTTTAGTTAATTTAATATCTTTTCTAACTATGCGTCTTTTAAATTTAGTAATTGATCTTTTAAATAATGATGCTTTTCCTAACCTGATTTATTTTAATTTTGCTATTCCTATTTAATAAATTTTCTTTGTTGATTGGTGTTTAACTATGATTTGTAAGTAATCGAACTTTCATTCTAACCATACGTAATTTTTCTTAACTATAATTTGTAACAATTAACTATTTGAATGCTATTTTGAATAAACTGTAATAATTAAGTATCTTTAAAATCTGCTGTTTTTATGCTATTGTTTGTTTAATAATTGGTTTAATTAAATATGGTTTTGCTAACCTATGTGGATTAATTCAGTATATTCTTTAAATCTCTGCTATATTGTTTGTCTGGTAAAGTTTTGATGCTTTGGGTCATAAACTATTCTAAAACCTTTTCTAACCTTTTATTTTTTTCTTATTTGATTTTTGCTAAACTATTTCTTCTTTGATATGTTTTGTTTACTATGTTATTTTTATTAATTTGTGTTTCTGTTCATTACTACTTGGATTTTTTTATTTCCAATGTTATTTTGATATTATTTTTATTCTTTAAAATGTTTGCATCATAGATGACCTTTCAAATATGAAAATATTAATGTCCGTGAAAATTAAATATTCGGAAACATTCGGTTAAATTCGGGAAACTTCGAAAATGTCACATAACTTTAAATAATACATGTTTGTAAAATAGCATTATTACTTTAGAAAATATTTTATGTCATCTGGGTACGAGATTACAACTAAATTGTCTGGGTACGAGATTACACATTGAACACGATTGGGTACGAGACTTTAAAGTGTATCTGGGTACGAGATTACAAACTAAATGCATTTGGGTACGAGATTACATTTCCGAAAGTATAAATACGGCGCAGCAAGCTGCGGCGAATCAGTATAGAAGACGTTCCTGTTTGTACGTTGTGTGCTGCAATTGCAAAACAGTTAGATAAATATTACAGGATTTTGTCATTTAGTGTTATCGGAAACAGAGTGGATTTGCCGATTCTGTAAAGTGAAAAACTTACCGAGTTATAGTTATTAGGATCTGTTAATAAACATTTAATTATATTTTCAATAAACAGTATTAATATAGGATTGATATTTTTCGGCAATCTTCGGCAAATTTCGTTAATGTCCGGAAAACTTCGTGTGGAATTTACAATATTTTCGTGTATATAAGACAGGTAAAATTGAGTGGTCAGCCAGTAGTGAAGAATTATTGACATTGTGAAGACTTTCCTGGTTTATACTACGTGGTGCAATTAGCCTGAAGAGAATTTTATTACGGCAAATTGTAAACTGGTGATAGCAGAAATTAGTGAAGGATTTACCGATAAACTTAAAATATATCTTTGGTGAGCTGAAAGAAAAGCTACGGGAAGATTTATTATTATAGTTAACGGCAAATATTAGTGCAATTATCGATAAACTTTCAAGTGTATTGTCGGTAAACTTGAAACTGAATTTGTGATTTATAATTATTGTTGTGCGGTCAGTGAAAAATACTGTGAATTTAACTTGAACATATATTTGATTACAGATGGCACATATTGAATTAATTAGCAAAGCTGAAGAGCTTATTGATTTACTTCATCGGTTTGGATATGCTCCCCCTGAAGTGGTATATTATACCTGGAAGCGTTTGGTAGATACTTATCATTCCAAGGGTGCGCGTGTGCCCAGTGAAAAATACTATCAAATGCTAATTGCGTTACTAAAACATTTTGATGGAAGACAGGGTGTAATTTTGGAGGGATGCATATCAGCTGCCGATATTACAGACCTTTATCAGGCAGGATTTTTCCGCAAAGATGATATAAAAAATCAGGCTTGCGAAAAGTTCAAGCAGTTGGTATTGGCTGGTAAAACAGATGGCTTATTTGCTGAAGCTGCTGCTGAACTACTAGGTGATCCTGTGAACTTAGCAGAATCAAGTTCTATGAGTTCTGGGGAACCTATAAACTTGCCAGGGCCAAGCTCTGCAAGTTCTGGGGAACCTATAAATTTAGTAGGATCTGGTTCTGTGAGTTCTGAGAATGTGCCTAAGACAATGGATGGTATGGGTGTGCCAAATTTTAAGATTGTAAGGAGTACATCTCGTAATTACGCATACTTTGGGCTAAAGGGGACAGAGCTAACCATTAAGTGTATGGGCTCAAATGGAATCGAAGACCCGGAAAAATATATACGAAATTTGTTTGATTTCGTAATGGTCCATACAATAAAGGATGTTGACAAGAACACCTATATAGGAATAACTATCGAGAGCAGTGCCTCGAGGTTAAATAAACCAATTTATCTCTCATGGCGAAAAAAATCTGAATTGAACCCGGAGGCCCTCTTCTCCATAGTGGAAAATACCCTCAATAGCAATGAGGAGTTCCTAATCGGAGGTGATGTCACGTTTAAGGTGCATAGTGTGCATCTCCGTAAAGGAAGAGGAAAAACACGGAATCGAACCATAAAGAAGTATGCACCATTGGGTGAATTTTTAGAAGACAAGGTAATTCCGATGGAGAACGACGTGTACTGCCTTCCCAAGAACATTATCCTTGGGATGGCAAGGGCCGACCAAAAACACAAGCAGGTATATAAATTAAAGAATCATCCACAACGTTTGTTAAATCAGGCTGTTAGATTATGTGAAAGATTAACCATAGAACCTGCTGAACAAAATGGGTGTACTCTCGAAGATGCCAAAAAGATACAGAGCCACCTTGCATCCAAATATCAAATCATTGTCTTTGAAAGGAAGGTTAATAGTCGTGAATTTCATGTGTTATACCTAGGTAGAAAAGGTGGCAAACAGATCTATATCCTATACGAAAATAATCACTATCAGTTGGTTGGAAGTATTCTAAACTTATTAGGTACAAGAGGATTTTGTAAATCCTGTTTGCAGGGGTACAATAATAATGGGCTTTATCATAAGTGCGAATTTAAGTGTTCAGCTTGTGAAAAATACCACAAATTATTTACCTCTGAAATTAAACGCGAATGTGATGATTGTCATAGATTGTTTTCATCGGATGAATGTTTCAACAATCATAAAGATGTAACGAAACGTGGCAAGAGTGTATGTGACTTAGTCAGGATTTGTAACGACTGTGGTGTAATGTTTGATTTAAGACGACGTCGGAAATCTGAACACAAGTGTGGTGAGCGGTTGTGTAAAGCATGTAACATACATGTTGACCGTAACCATGCTTGTTATGTTCAGAAGCAAAGCCTTACCCGGATCGAAAAGTATTTGTACATTATATTCGATGTAGAAACTATGCTACTGGATATGAATGCTGAGGGGGAACAACGTCATGAGGTAAATCTTGTGTGTGCCCAAGTAATTTGCCACACATGTAAGGGTAATTCGTTGGATGATACGTGCCATATATGTGGAGATGAAAACGGAAATCGTGAGTTTTCTTTTAAAACTCTTGGCGAATTTGTTAAGTTCGTGTTAACACCTCGTCAAGGGTTTGACAAGGTTATTGTGTTATCACATAATGGGAGTCGATATGATATCCATTTTGTAGCTAAACATCTTATAGAGACCGAGCATCTTTCCGTAAATTTAACAATGACTGGACAAAAGATTATTGAATTGAGAGTCGGGAACGGTCATATTGTGTTCAGGGATACTTATTTATACATGGGAATTAAACTGTCTAATTTACCCAAAACTTTAGGCTTATCTGGCAACTTGCGGAAGGGATCTTTCCCATACTTATTTAATACTCCGAATAATCAAAATTATGTAGGCAAAATTCCGTCTTTAGAGTATTTTGATCCCGACAGTTTGTCCCCTGAAGAGAAAAGACAGCTAATCGCCTGGCACCAAGAACGTGCTTTAAGCGGCGAGGAGTATGATCTCCAAAAGGAGATGCTCGCGTACTGTCGTAATGACGTAAGAATTTTAGCTGAGGGTATCATAAAATTCTCAGACCTAATCGAAGAGAAAACTGGCGGCATCCAATGTTTCATTTCTTCAAGTACGATAGCCAGTCTTGCTATGCATATCTATTGTATTTTATATTTGCCTAAAAATTCAATTGGTGTAATTCCACCTCTTGGATTTGATTATCGCGATCGTCAAAGTTTAAAAGCACTGCAATGGTTGCGATACATGAAATTATCAAGAGGTACTGAAATTCAGTGTTCGGAAAATGGCACCGAAAGACGCTTTGGGAAATATAAGGTTGACGGATATGAACCAAGTAGTAAGACTGTGCTGGAGTTCTATGGATGTTTTTGGCATTGTTGTCCCACGTGTTATCCAGAGTTACGTCATGAACAGCTTGATGACCCCTCGTCTTATCGTACAATTATGCAGCAACGCTATGAGGAGACTGTCATTAAAGCAAATTACCTACGTAGTCGAGGTTTTAACCTTATTGAAATGTGGGAATGCGAGTGGGATGATCAGGTGAGAAAGGACAAGTCCATACAAGAGTTTATCAAAATGCAGTGTAACGACATTGTCAATCATTTGATCCCCAAACATGCCTTTAATGGCGGTCGCACAGAATGTTTCAATGCGCTGTATGAGTGTACTGATAATGAAAGCATTCAATATCTGGTTGTTACGAGTCTCTATCCGTGGGTAATGGCTCGTAAGCCGCTGCCAATAGGTATGCCAAAAATGCATAGGGGGCCGGACTTTCCAGAAGTGGAAGGTATCCATGGGCTAGTTAAATGCACCGTCTTGCCTCCAAAGGATCTTTATTTTCCAATTCTTCCATATGTTGCGGGAGGCCGTTTACTTTTTGGTCTTTGCCGTACTTGTATGGAGGAGGAAAGTGTCAATGATTGTTTGCATTGCGATAAGGACCGGGCTATTACTGGTACGTTTTGCACCCCCGAACTTCATAAAGCAATACAAGCCGGATATAGGATACTCAATATTAAGGAAATGTGGGAATTTGAACTAACCGGCTCGGAGGATTGTAATACGCATAGTTTGTTCCGCGACTATGTAAATTCTTTCCTCCAAATGAAGCAGGAAGCGTCTGGTTTTCCTGCAGCATGTCAAAGTAAAGGAGACGAGGAAAAATATATTAACGAGTATCTTGCCCATGAGGGCATTCAATTAAATCATAGCAATATCAGGAAGAACGCGGGATTGCGGTATATCGCTAAGATATTCCTCAACTCATTATATGGAAAATGGGGGCAGCGAACAGACTTGCCGCAAACAAAAATCATTGATAATCCGGAGACGTTTTTTACATATCTATTGTCGGCGCAATATGAGGTGCAATCAGCACTACCCATTGGTGACGAACACCTGATTGTCACATACAAAGACATCGAAAATGAAAACAAACCGTGGAAGTTTTCGAATGTTGTACTTGCCGCGTTTATTACGTCATGGGCAAGGCTTCGACTTTATGACCTCTTGACTTCAGCAGGACCTGAAAATGTTTTGTACTGTGACACGGACAGCATAATGTTTGTCCAAAGACGAGATGATAAGTCCAAGCTTACAACTGGGTCCTACCTGGGTGAGCTAACCAGTGAAGTTCCGGAAGGGTGGGAATTAGATATGTTTATCGGTTTAGGGGCTAAAAATTATGCGTATAGGCTGAAAGAAATTGGGACGGGAAAACTAGATTATGTATACAAAATCAGGGGTATTACTTTGGACAGTAGAACGCGAAAAGAAATTAATTTTAATCACTTTTATGATTTAGTTCGCAATAAAATTGAAAAGAAGGAGTTAAACTTCCCAGGGAGGATTTCACGTAAGACTGGGTTTACCATTGTTTCACGACCTGAAACAAAAACTCATCGAAAAGTAAATAACAAAAGACAAAGATTGAACCCCGACAGTATGACAGATTACCGTACCATTCCTTATGGTTATCAAAGTCGAAGTCCTGTCACGTAATAGTTTGTGCGAGTGAATGTGTGTATATATGTATATAATTTAACATGTAAATACAATGTAAATAATAGTGTGAATGGAGGTAAAATCATCTATGATAATCATACATTTTCGTTAACTTGACATGACCTATATATAGCATATAAATATTCTATACTATCAGATTCCTTTCATATTCACAAGTGCTGGTTATTATATCATCTTTATAACATATCTGCACCCCTCACACCGCACCCTCATTTTGTAAATAATATATATATATATATATATATATATATATATATATATATATATATATATATATAAAATTTGTAAATAGATTTTTCATACATAAGTTTTGTAAATAGATTATTTCATATATTCTAAATAGTTTTCTCTCATATAATGTAAAGTTTTTATATATTATAAATAGTTTTTTCTATATTGTAAATAGTTTTTTTCTATATTGGAAATAGCGTATTCCAAATATTAAATTGTTTTATGTTAATCAAGTACAAATAATACAAATACCACTATAACATTGTATATATCATTATATTCAAACATATATTTTACAATTTTTATTTTTATTATATATCTATATTTTAATTTTTATTATATATCTACATCTTTTTATTTTATTATATACAATCAATTTTTATTATATATTTTACATTTTTAATTTTTATTATATATTTTACATTATTTATTTTATTATATTTACAATTTTTAAAATTTTTTATTATATATAATTGTTTATCATTATTTTTACAATAAAAATTTTTTAAAACTAAATTCCTACCTTTAATTTCTGTATCCTATACAATTAAAAAAGGTACATAATACAAAAAGTATGTGTATTCTGTATAAGATAAAGGAAGATTACATATACTTCATATACTATTATATAGGTTTATTTAGGTATATTATACTAAAGTAAGTGTATTCTGTATAAGATAAAGGAAGAATACATATGCTTCATATGCATAAAAATATAATATAGATAAAGGCACAATATTTATACTTTTCATAAAATTACAATATCAAATTCATATATTGACTCAATGAATTATTATTTTATTAAATTCATTAATACTCTGAGTCAAAAAGTCAACCGAGGTTATAAATATATCCGAAAGCAGGAAATTACAAAATGCGGTATCGCAATATTTGTTTGTTCGCACATCAAGTTCTACGTCATAAAGAAAATTGTCAACATCAATGAAGCAACCAGGAAATAAATAACAGCAGCGGGAATATCAAAGGTAAGTAAAGTTTGTCTTCTTACTTAAGTTAAAGTATTGGGTAAACATACAAAGTCCTCCAATATCTATAAAGGAAAATATCGTTAGCGTCTGCAATTGTCGGGCGGCGGATATACAGAGCGGGCGGAAAACTCGCGACAATAATGGCGCCAATACAAAGCTAGCGTTCAGTACAGTGCAGCTACCGGGCAGTCGGCAAATATACAGAGCGGTCGGCGCGACGGTAATGGCGCCAGCGCAAAGGTCACACATACGTGATAAAATATACAAAGCGCGCGGCACAACAAAACCAAACGCTACTGGCGTCAGCGGCACCATCTAACACGCTTTATCAATCCAAGATAATTGCAAACTCATTACTTCAATTGAAAATGTAGTTATCCTATGTACATCATACTATATGATGAAATGTCGCCTTTTAACAAACAATTCGGCTTAATTTCACGTTAATCTCTTGATTTCTTAACGTAATAAATACATAAATCACTGTAATCATAGTTTAATCCCCTTAGCATACCTGGGACAGGTAAAAAAAAGGTAACCCTGTTTAATTCATGTAGTATACGTGGAAGGCGATATATGCTGCATATTCCTACTCAAGACGTATGAACTCACAAACATACTCACTTTCATTTTTATATATGTGGATTAAGAAGAGGAAGAGAAGCTGGTCGGGACGTTGGTTAAGAAGGAACTGTATCATGAAAAATGTGCTACAGGATATGGTGGCAGGAAAGAGAGGGAAGTGACGAAAGAGGCTACAATTAATGGATGGTATCAAAGCAGAAAAATAGTACGTGAAGATGAAAAAATGAAATGAAATCTTTGAGTTTTACGTCCCACGGTTATGCCGATTAGGCTAAAGGAGACGGTGATGATGAGAAATGCATGAAATGGTGGAATGAAGGAAGTGGGAGGAAACGGGAGAATCCCCGAGAAAACCCACGCAGACGGTGCTTGTCCACCACAATACGTGAAGATGAAAAGATTAACGGAAGATCGTGGAGCATGGTAGCTTTCCAATTGCAGTAAATGCCTTACCAATAATTGCAGAATGCCTGATGGTTTCTTCTCTCCTATCGACTTTTGAAGGTAAAATTCTTTCGCTTACTTCTAGCCCAGTGCTACAAATATAAGGTTCAAATAGCATGGATAACCGTTGGTGTTCACACTCTCTGAACCACACATTCAGGAGACACGAATTGGTGATAGTCATCCTTGAACAAGACCAAGGTTATGAAGGATAAAATATTTATTAATCACGAAGGAAACTTGAAACCAGCGAAGTTGGCGGGTGCACAAACCATTACGCAAGTTCAACATTTACATTATACACCGTTCCCCCACCGTATTAACTCGCCTTTAATTGTGCTGAATTACAGCAGCAAACCTAGTGATAGTAAGGAGTAGCAACAGATATTCTCAATAAATTGTATATATGCGAGGGTAGATTGAAAAGTTCGTGGCCTAACTTACAAAATTAGAAAATATTTGGATAAGTTATGTTTTATTTTTCGACGTAATCCCCCTCGACCGCTACACATCTACGCCACCTCTCCGGTAACCCTTCTAATAACACTTGCAAACAATAATTTCTCGAGCCCTGCAAAGTATCCCAGTACAGCACTTTTCACCTTTGCATCCGAAGAAAATCGCTCACCTCCCCGAAAAAAAAAAAACTTTTACTCGTTTATAAACAAGTGAAACTCCAATGGGGCCAGATCATGCTAACAGGGTTGATGTGGCAACAGTTCGAACCCAGAAGAATGAATTTTTGCCATGGATGCAAGGGACATGTGAACGCATGCACTATCCTGGTGAAACACCTTTCTTCGCAGCATCCCTAGCTTTTAAATTCTGATTTTCTCAAGCAAACGTCGCAGAGGAGTGCAGTAGTATTTAGAATTGACAGTCTTTCTCTTTTCCAAGAAATCAATTAAGATAATTCCCCTAGTATCCCAAAATTAATGCCATAACCTTGTTTGCCGCAAAACTTCTTTGGTTTTCTTTGGGACAGAAGATCTAGGTCACTTCCATTGTTTCGATTGTTGTTTCGATTTCGGTGTATGATGGTGTACCTATGTCTCGCCCATAGTCACAAATCTGCCAATAAACTCCTCCGGATCACTTTTAAACAGTTCCAAATAACCACGGGAAAGTGTGAGTCGGTTGCGTTTGTGTTCAACTGAAACCAACTTGGTCACCAATCTCGCAGAAACTTAGAAAACCCTAATTCGTTTACGATAATGTTTTGTGCTCGCTCATAGGAAATACCCATACTCTCGGCTATCTCTCGGATTTTGATTCTGTGATCATTCACAATTAGGTCACAAATTTTATTGACTTTTTTTTTTTTTTTTTTTTTTGTAGTGGTCGAGGTAGAATGTCTGCAACTGCGGGGGTCATCTTCAATACAGTTTCTGCCACACTTAAATTCAGCTACCCACTTTTTCACCATGGAATACGAGAGCGTGGAATCTGCTAATGTCTCTACCATACCCATATGAATTTCCTGTGGTGTTAAGCCATTTTTATGCAGGTACTTAATGATAGCTCGATGCTCGATTTTCTCCATGTCACAAATTTCCGTCACTTTCAATGACTTAGCGCCTTATAAACTCCTCACCTGAAACAATAGAGAAATGAAATTTTACACAAGAGACCACCAACTGATATAGCTACGCAGCTAATGTATATTATATAAATAGAATAAAGAGTTAGTTTGTGTGTCTGTCTGTCTGTGTGTCTGTGTGCGGCCTGAGGACCAGAGGTATGGACCGAGGGTTACCAAATTTTGGCCACGGGTACCTTGGTGAAGGGCCCAGACCAGACAAAGCGTTTTTTTTTTAAATTCTAACCAGGGTGGGTCTCAGGGGGGTATTTACCGGGACTGGAAAATAACCCATATTAATGTTAAATTCATAGTTTTCTCGGTAGCTAAGACCAATGATGATACTCAGATCTCATTAACTTGCAAATTCATCCCATTCGGCTGCGTGCTGAAGGTCACTGGGGGCGGGGGATACTGAAGGTCACTGGGGGCGGGGGATACTGAAGGTCACTGGGGGCGGGGGATACTGAGACATGTAAAAATAATCCAAAATGACGGATATTAGTATCAAATCCATAGTTTTCGTGGTCGCTAAGATCAATGGCGACACTTCCATTAGCAATGACTTTCAAATTCAGCTACCATTGTATGCGGGCCGGGGAGTCACCTGCGGGGGAGAGGAGTACCGAGACATGTAAAAATAATCCAAAATGACCGATATTAGTGTCAAATCCATAGTTTTCGCGGTCGATGAGATGAATGGTGATACTTCCATAGGCATTGACTTCAAAACACAGCCCCCATCGGCTGGGGCCCAGAGGCGTTTCTCAAAAAATCGAACCAGGGGTCTCAGGGAACGTTTACCAGGATAGGTATAAGTAGTAGAAAACAACCGATATTTTTTTTTCTTTCGTTGTTCAGTTTGTTTACATACATATTTAATCTGTCCAATGCAAGAATGAGTATCAAATAATTGCTTCCTTTCTAGTCAGGCCATTTAATTCCAATCCACCCTTGTAGTTTCAATACGTCAATAAAACACTATAGACAACATAGTTTTGTCTCGTTCTATAAGGTTAAATGTGTCCAGATTGAAGATTTGAACAAGTTGAATTCTGTTGGGCGTGGTAAAAAGAAGGAAGAGGTAAGCCCATAGCCAGCCCAAAAATGTAGAGGGGGCCCGGTTGAGGTTAAGGGGGGCCTGATCCAACGATATTATAGTTCATCTCCATATTATAGTTCATTTGCAAGCCTACCATGGGGGCCACAAAAATGTAGGGGGGCCCTAGACCCCCCTGGATATGCGCCTGGGAAGAAGGGAGATGAGAATTGATGTAAGTTTTTTTTTTTAATGTATAAAGCAAATATCTTGTATTTCAGTAAGAAAACCTTAAGAAAGCGGAAATAATAATAAGCATAGCCTCAATTTGCTGGATAATGGATTTAATGATACCAAACTTGTGATTATGATTTGTTTATTACATTTAGGAGTGTTACGAAAACTTAAATTTCTTTCTGAATTGCTTAGAAAAAAAAGTTACATGAATAACAATTACATGACATGCACATCTCAACGCATTTTGTTCTAACATTATGTCTCTCCTTGTGCTTAAGAAAGTATTCTAACGTAAGTACCGGTATATAAAATGATGTTATGACATCTTCAATACGTTATGAGATTTTCAATTTGAGATCTTCATTATCATTAAATTTTATGTTTATGTATGTTATCAATTTAGTTGCATAATTTATTAGTAGAAACCAGATCGTACTTTGTTGTACCATGATACCAGGTTGTATGTAGCATAATTTTAATTATTTTTAATGATTTTTTGTGAACTGTATAATCTTTAACATCAATTAACATATTTTTTTATTGCACTTCCTAACATTTAACTAAATTCACAACTTACCTTGCCCAAGCAGATATAATGTAATGTGTTACGCAGTCGAAACACCATCATCATTAAGATATAAATATACAATGTTGTCAGGTATAAAATATGGTGAAAAAACCGGCAACAATTTTATGATGAGTGAAGTAATAGTTATGATATGATAGTAACTTGATTCCTATTGCTAGTTTATGAGTTACATTTCTTTCACTTAGCGAAAATCTAACATTAAGCAAATTTTAAGTATCATTATAGAAGAGAAACCGATAATATTGTTAAGCTCATTTCTTTTGGTTATATACAATACCTCTAAAAAAAAAATAACGTTATGCATTGTTTATGTAAGTACAGACCATTTTTTTTTCCTTCGGTTTCTCGAAATACTACTAGGGATGATCAGAAGGTAAAGTAACATAGCCTGAAGTTAAGAGTCTTCATCCCGGCGAAATTAAAATACCGCTAATTTTACAGTAATTATGTGATATACTCAAATAGATAAAATATAGTTGAAATATGGAACAAGAGCGCCCTAGACAATATTATTTTGCGTGAGGTAACGTTATCACAAGTCACCTAGTGCCTTTCCGTTTTCAGATGTTTAGAAACGCGAAAATAAATACCGATTCTCAAAATGGCTCGAAATCGAAAGCAGATAAGTGAGTCGTGATAACGGTTTCTCATGTAAAATAATATTGTCTAGGGCGCTCTTGTTCCACATTTCGATTATCTTTTATCTATTTGAAGATATCACATAATTACTGTAAAATTAGCGGTATTTTAATTTCAAAGGGATGAAGACTCTTAAACGTGTACCAACCCAGCCAACAGATAGTACATACATTAGGTTATTTTTCGACATAGTTTCCATAACGGTTAAGGCCCTCATCGCATCGTGGGATGAGTTTGAAGATTCTCTCCTGGTAAGAATCATATCCTTACGTGGTTCAGCCACGTTGTTACGAACTGTTTCACCTGCTCGTCTGGAAAGCGAAGCGACGGCCTCCTAAGTGCTTCATCAAGTGTGGGAACAGGTGAAAGTCGTTTGGAGCGAGGTCTGGGCTATGGGAAGGGTGGTCGATGATGTCCCAGCGAAACTGCTTCAACAACGTGGTGCTGGATCGGCCACCGCGCTTCCCATGCGACATGATGACGAGACATTACAGTCTCTGCACAAATTTCTACCAGCTGCCGGTGAATTTCAGCCGCGGTTACATGTGTCATCCACAGAAATTGAATAACTGAACGAACGTCTTCGCAAGAGCAGTTTTCCAAACGAGTCGCCATTTGTGTTTACATACAACTCTCGCCGTAGATAGCGTGTGGCTGAAATTCTGCACGGTTTCCAATTCCATGTATTAAAAGTTACTATACACTCAACATTCTTCTATAATAGACGAAACTCCAGAAATATCAGGCCTGTAACCTTAGTTTCAAAATCCTCCTTCGTATATTTTTATACTGAGTGTGCAAAAACAAATGAAACACGATATATGAAATCGAGATATAGAAAAATTTGCTGAAGCCCGTACTCATAGATAATGCCCAATCAAGATTCAAAGCGTGTCTTAAGTAAGCAATTTTTATTCATAAACATGTTTTGAGAATTTCGTAGTGAAAATGCATCTTGGCCAAGGCTATTATCATCGTCTTGTGGATAATTTTGGGTCACTCGTTTTATCAGATTTCCTATCCGTTGATTATGAATTAGTGAGGTTGAAAACTTGTCTTGAGAAATATTTATGAATAAGGTCAAAATGTCATTTTCATCGAGATCTTCTTATAGAAAATATATATCTTAACATCTTGCCTGGAAAGGATTATGAAACAGCAATTCACTTCCCAAGACAAGATCTTGAGAAACATTTTTATTATGACGCATCTATGAATACAGCCTCAGAGATATAGGGGAAATGAATTCAAGTTTCTTAACACTTCAATTCTATGTTTTCTTTTTTCCTCTGGAAAGTGGTTGCATAATTCTTCTCGTCCATTTTCAAGATAAGCAGAAATGAGTGTTTGAAGCACCAAGACTGTACTCAGAAAGACTTCAAAATAACATTCAATCTTCAATACTATTTTCTCCCTGCAAACAGAAGCAGAATTGCACATTAGACAGAATGTTCTACATTCTTTCATGTCAATTTAACAAAATTTGGTCTCGTTGTAATGAAATCAAATGAAAGCATTAAGTTTTACGTCCCACGATTAGGCCGGCTAAGCTAAAGGAGACGGTGATTATGAGAAATGAGTGAAATGGTGGAATGGAGAAAGTGGGAGGAAACTGAAGAAGCCCGAGAAAACCCACGCACACGGGGTTTGTCCACCACAAAGTTCACTTGGCGGGAGGTGGAATCGAACCCGGGATCCCATGCACCAGAGGTGAACGCTCTACCACTGAGCCTTGGTCTCGTTGTATAGTTGCGTTATAAATATTAAAACAATAGATTTGGTTATCTGCATTTACTCTAAAGAGCCTGACTAACTAAAAATAATAGACCTACAAAATTTCTTTTGCTTGTTTTTCATAAGTGAAAGGAGATAATGAAATGCAACTTACCACAATCATAGATAATGTTATTCTCATATAGCCTCGCTGCTGAAAAGGGACGTTAAACTCAGATAATGTTATTCTACAACAGAAAATATAAACCTGAAGAATTTTCAGTGTTGCCATCCATAGAAATTATAGTGTTGCCAGAATAACAATTCCCCCAAAATCTAAGTTAAGGTAGCGACTAGAGGAATGAACTCAACTGCATTTGATTACGTATCATGTTGTTTTGGTATCCTGTGAACTAATTTTTTAATAACATTATTGTTTAATTTTAATAACTGTATGTTAAAACTATTTTGTTTATTACAAACTTAATACAACTATTATTTAAAAAGCAGTTCACGGGATACTAAAGCAACATGATACGTAATCAAATGCAGTTGAGTTCATTCCTCTAGTCGCTGCCTTAACTTAGATTTTGGGGGAATTGTTATTCAGGCAACACGGTAATTTATATGGATGGCAACACTGAAAATTCTTCAGGTTCATATTTTCTGTTGTAGAATAACATTATGTATGATTGTGGTAAGTTGCATTTCATTATCTCCTTTCACTTATGAATAAACAAGCAAAACAAAAATGGTCAATTTTGTATTATTTTTAGTAACTTAAGTCTGGCTCTTAAGCCATAGAATATACACAGGTAGTAACATAGTGTATTAGACAGTGATTTCAAGGAACAATGCGAAAGGAAATCCCCCCCTTCCCCAACGAGCCACCAAATCCCCCGGGGATCATGTATATCCTATCATATTCAATGTGGATTCGCAGTATTACGTAATACTAGTTTTCACCCGCAGTGGTGCGAAATCCTCCCCAGATAAAGTTGTGAAGTTCCTATCATATGTATGTTTCTCATGCCTTGTAAAGTTTGGAGATATCCAGAAACAATAACCATCCTCTTATTTCAAGTTTATTTTGGTTTGTGAAGTCCTTCTCTTCTATATGCAAAAAACTGGTGGTATTACGAATAAATGTTGTTACTGTAAATCAAAGACACAGAAGCACAAGAAACAAAATTCTTCCTGCGATTCCCTTCAAATTTCTAATCGTACATATTTACTTTATGCATGCACAAATATAATGCTATAAATGATTGTATGATTCTTGATTTAAAAAAAAAAATAAATTAATCTATTATTGGCGGCTTAAAAAGTGGTATTTGCGCAACAACACAACCCTCTTTCGAGAAAATACCGACTAAACTATACAGAGTGTATTAAAAAGGCTTTACAACTTTAAGAACTTATATTTATTTATTCATTTATTTTACAGACGTGGTTTTGGTGTCATTTTATAGCAAAATACATCAAGTTTTGACTCACGTAGTACACTAGTTCAGAAACAAGCCACTGCAAGCGCTAGCGGCAGCTGGAGCAAAGATGGCTGCCTTTACTTTTTCCGAGTGTGCTGTGTGTGTTTTGTTTGAAGAATTCAAGTCTGCGACAACTGTGGAACGTAATTTTCGTACAAAGTATGGTAAAGATTCTCCCAGTAGGCCTACTATTTATCACTGGCGTAAGCTTTTGTTGAAACTGGATGTTCGGTAAGACATAACAAATCTTCAGGTTGTTAATGTACGTCTGAAGACGTTGTAGTGCTTTGAGACAAAGCTTTGTGAACTGCATCACCAATGGAAGCTACACTGAATCTATTTAGGTCAGGGGCGGATTTAGGATCGACTTTTGGGGGAGGTTGTCATACTGCTACTTTTAAGAACTTCAAACTTTGGGATGGATTTTATTTATATATATAAAATAAGAAAGTTTACTCTTCTGGGGAGGCGATCGCCCCCCTGGATCCGCCCCTGCTTTAGGTACAAGGTAAAGAACTTGATGTATTTTGCTACCAGGGGTAAAAGTGAGGGGGAACGCGCAGGGAGGCGCCATTACCATACTTCCAAAAAATATCTATGGCGTCCCCCACTTTCTAAAGAAGTACAACAGGCAAAGGCACGGGGACCGGCGTGACGTCATGCGTCCCTCCCCTTTTTAGATCTACTTTTACCCCTGTTTGCTACAAAATGACACCAAAACCATGTTTATAAGCTAAAAAAAAAAACATCAATATATGAGTTTCCAAAGCTTTTTGATACACCCTGTATTTTTCTAATCTAATTTAGTCTTACTTACTAATGGTAACGTAATTGAAGCTTAATTAATATAACTGAAGGTAGTTTAAACATGATTTATCAAAGCCAAGCTCAACTAGCTGAAGCTAAGTGGATGAATCGTACGCTGAATTTTCAGGAAATGTAACCTAACGTTAGCTATCCTTTCCTACTACCTTAATTTAGCCGGAAGTAATATCAGGTTTAATTACCAAATGACAAGTTAATCTAGCTGAAATTTAACTAAATTTAATTCATTCTAGCTTTGGAATAAACTTATAAATGAATAAAAATAAAAATCAGATCAAAATTAGACAGTACAAGTTAACACCAAGTACTATTACAGTTTCGGAAATTTTGGTTATTCATATTGTTTTGTTTAGGTCAGAGTTACAAAATAGTGAAACCCCTTGGTGTCACTTTCGACAAACATTTCTCTTGGAACGCCACCTTTCCAATTTACAAGCTAATATTCGCCGTCAGATCAACTTGTTAAGCAGTTTGAAAAACATTAATTGGGGTGTTAACCAGTGGCGTAAGTAAAGGCTTGGGGGCCTCCCTGCAGACAGCGTGGAGTGGGGCCCCCTCTCTATGTCCTGCTTCACGATTTGGGGGGCCCTGATGGCTTGAGCCCCCCCCCCGCAATGCGGGGTCTGCGGGGCTCTTATTTACGCCCTTGGTGTTAACACCAAACCCATTCTTTGTACATATAAAGGTTTAGTTCATCCTGCTCTTACGCATGCACATATTGCCTGGTTATTGGCTCCACAAAAGTTTCATGACAAGCTATAACAGGTCTGGGAACGTCATGTCTTACGCCTTCCTTATTCATTGCCGCCACGCACTTCGACTTCCGAGATCTACCGTCGCACAACAATACTAACACTATTACGTCATCTCTACAGCCTCCGCGCTCGCTACGTTCAACGCTACATAGGTATCAGGCGCTCATCCAATTCTTCACAGGCCCGAAACCAGCCACAGAGGTTTGAGGGGGGCATGAACATGTTAGGGGGGGGGGGCAAATCATTAAAAATTATCTTACGAATATCTAAATTGCGTTTTTTGTATTAATAATAGCATTTTGTATTAATGTCTGGAGTGGCCTAGGGGCATCATTTAGGGGGACAGGAGGGGACAATTGTCCCCCTAAGAGTTTAAGGAATACATATACTTTAATCAATTGCCTAATAGCATACTAGTACAAAACGTGAAAGTCTTATGTCAGTGGTACTCTTGTCCCCCTTAAGCGAAGTGTGAAATGACGCCCCTGGAGGGGCAACTAAAAGTTAAAGGAGGCAGGCCCCCTAGCTCCCCCCTGGTTGCGGGCGATTCTTCATGAAGTCTTAGATCAGACACCAGATTTACTATGTTATGCTTATTCACCAATAGATCATCTTCCTGCTATGCACGAACGTGATTAGACCGCTGTTCTCTATATCCCCTGTTGTCACATTTATTGTAGCCATTCCTTCATCCATTGCATGTAACTTCAACAGTACATCACTTTATTGTTAATCCACAGGGCTCCAAGTGTCTACACCCGCTCCGAGTAGCCCCAGTACAAAAGATTAACGCCCTCGTCGTAACTAACATACTACATCCTTGTGTTCCGTTACCTGCACTTTACTTCATCATTTACATTACGTGGCATGCTAAAACCTTATTATGTATGCGTAAATAAATAAAGTCCTGATACCCATTTCCAAATGGACCTACAAGTAAAATGATGCTTATGGCCCCAGAGAAGACGTTACCTTCTGCGCCTCGCTCATATTTGGATGGGAATGAAATTGTATTTGAAAAAAATTGGGAAGGTTCTCATTTTTATTTAAATTTTAAAATTTACTAACATAAGCCTAGCGTACATAACTCAAAAAATGAAATGAAATATTTTAGTTTTACGTCCCACAATTGTATCGGCTAGGCTAAAGGAGATGGTGATGATGAGAAATGGTGGAATGAAGAAAGTGGAAGGAAATGGGAGAATCCCGAGGAAACCCACGCATACGGTGTTTGTCCACCAAAAAGTTCACTTGACGCGAGCTGGGATCGAACCCAGGACCCCATGCACCTGAGGTGAACACTTTACCACTGAGTACGTAACCCAAGCCAGAATGTATACATTTCTTTTACTTTCATGTTGTGCAACTTTAAAATAAATTTTAGTTTTGAAATGAGATGTTATTTAAGAAATGTGATTTCATAAGGAATAAGAGTTACATTTATCCAATAGATATCACATTAGTAGTGATTCTCTTATGGTGGATATAAAGTAAATCTGTACACTTGCCTCATTGCGTTTGTAATACTTGCCTTTCCTGAATGTAGAGAAATCTGGACAGTGCTGTAGGAAATTGATCAATCTACCATAGATAAACGTATATTGACTTAGTTTACTTTTTTTTAAAACGTTTTTTTAAAATAAATAATTCTCTCTGGTGGTGTGTCTACTAACCTCATTTTAACGTTTACTTTAGCCTTGAACGAAACATAAACCTAATTACATACGTTACGGAGTGTACACGAGTTAAAATTAACATTATACTTACAAGAAAAAAGCTTAATTATTGCGTCACGTGCTACATAAGTAATTTGTTCTGAAAATTCTGTGAAGCTATTAAATAATGTTTGTAATGGAAGATGTTGATAATAGGTAAGCTTTAAGTGTTGAATGTCGTATGTTTTCGGGCGAGATGTTTAGGACAAAATTACTGAAGAAGACAAAGTAGCAACTTCTTTTTTTTCCAGTTACGAAACAAAGAACTTGAGCGAGCGTAAACGGAAAGCAATAAGATTTGAGTATGTGTTTCTTTTTTTAAAAGAAATAAGGATTTTGTTGTGTAATAAACCTGAATCACTGCTTAGTATGAATGGCAGGCAAAGCATAGATTCTCGGTGTGGAGCGCCACGTGCTTTTTACAATCTTGCCGGAGCAACTGCTGTTTGTCCTGAACAATCTTTTCGTCTTTCTCCTCATCGCAGTTACACACGTTCTTTCTGACTGTATGTCAAGTTTGTTTTCTAGTATGTGTAGTGGACAACCATAGAGGTTCACAGTGTGCGGTAGAGAAAGCTCATATTCTACTCCCGAATTTAGGGTATCAGACTTCGGGCGACTTAAGCAATCATATCTGTTTAAGGCATCAAGCGTGATCGACTGTTTTAGCCAAACGACTGTTCTGTTTCCTATTTACCGTAATTAACAGTTGTTAATTGTACTGTGCAGAAGACATGTGCGTATTATTAACTGCATATATCTAGCGCACAACACGTGGACTGTTGTGTTTACCGAATTGATAGAATAAAGTTCATACATTATCCGTGCAACATGAATTTGTGTTTGAAATATACACTACTTGTGTTCTTCCTTGGTTCTGAATGTGCATCTTCGAGCACCGATCAAAGTTCTTCAGGTATGTATGCAAGATGTTTTTGATCTTCACGTTTCTTAATTTTTTGAAGAGTTTGGTTTAACGGAAATTCCTTTATATATTTACTTCGCCTGTGTGCCGTCCGGGAGAAAAGGATTTAGGATTTAGCTTTTTGTGTGTTCGGCATATATGGCCATTTATCTCGTCACGTTTGAGGGATGACGTCCCTCGACGAGCACACTATCCGGGGAAAGGGAAGGAAGAAAGGATTGAGGAAGGAAGGCAGCGGCCTGCGACTTATAAGCTAGGTACCACCCCCGCATTTGCCTGGTGTGAATGAGAAAAACCCAGGAAAACTTCATTCAGGATAGCTAGCCTGAAAAATCTTTTTACACTTTTTCGACCGAGTGCCCCCAAGGGGAATCGAACCCGAGACCGCTCACACCGAAGGCGAGAGCGTTAACGACCGGGATAAAAAAAATGAATATGGATCTTAGGCAAGTAAATGTTGATGAAAGAATTGATGGAATAAGAGTGTGGGAGGAAAAGGAACTAACCCGAGAAAACCCACGGACATGGTGTTGTCCACCACAAAGGTACTTGTCCGGGAATCGAACCAGTACCCCACCCACCAAAGATAAGCACTATACCACTGATTCACCTTGTTTCCTCCGTACGGAAGCAAAAGACCAAGAACTATTTGATGGATCTTCATCTATGAACAGGGTCAGGAGTTAGAAATGGTAAAAGTAGATAAAGATGAAAATTACACCGGAAGTAGTAGAAATCAACAATTTCCGGCTTCTGCGTTGATTACTATAGACTAAACATGGTCATAGATAGCGAGAAGCTGTTTTCTGAAATCGATTAAGTGCCCCAAAAACACATTTCATCTCTATCCTTAACTCTTTATTAACATTGAAAGTCATAAAAAGCCACTCAATGTTGGTTACTATACAGCAAAAATGATAAGATATAGCAAGAAGTTTTTTTTTTTTTTTTAACCAATTTTGCGTTCTGAGACTATGTATCATCTTCTCTGTTAATTTTTATTCAAACCGGGTGTGGCAGAAATTAACTACTTCATGTTTTAAAGTTGATTGCTGTAGATTAAAAACGGTGATAGATAGCGAGAACTGAAGTTCTGCCATTAGTTAAGCGGGTAAATTTGGATAAGGGCGTAACTAGCAATTCTTCAATTTTTCAGGAGATCAGAAAAACAAACGCCATTATCCAATTAACCAACGTATTCACACGCTATTTTTGGAGGCGTTCGCTACGGAGCAGAGATATTACCTTAACACCATCTAGACACACACGGACGTCCTCAAACTTGCAGAAAATATGTATATATTATTTTACCGGAAATAGGTTGATACGCCCTTATCCAAATTACCCCTTTGAGAAAATACAAACGGCTTAGAAAACAAATTCTTGCACGTGGCATACACGTGACATTGTCACTTGTTTATGGTGTAGGAATAAGATGAATTGCAGCTCTCCCTTCTGACCTAGTGGAGCCGGTGTGGTGCAATATACAGTAGTTGTCTGAGGCATTACACTGATAATTGTCAGGCAAATTCCGTTGGGAATTCGAGTCCGACTAAAGAATGAGTTGAGTTGACGTTTAGTTTAACGTCCCTTTCAGCAGTGAGGCTATATGAGACGGGACCTACTGATTAACGTGGAATCCGAACCATATGAGCTACCGCCGGAAATCGAACCCGAGTCTTTCAGGCCAAAGGCAAGTATGCTAACCGCTTAGCCACGAAAGAGCTCCTCGCTAAAGAACATGGACATATTTAACTGTTCTCAAACTTTCTGTGTTCTTGTCTCTATCAGAGATAGAGTGGGTCAGTAAGTCGTGGGTCAAGATTTGTGAGTTGGACAGTGGGTCAACACAACGTGACCAATTCCGACCCACCATTCACCATGATCAACTCTGATCCACCGACCCACCATGACCCACTACGAAACGCCGACCCACTCTGCTCAGCGCACTTTGAACACTGGTGAATTCGTCTAAATTTTACTTTCAAGGCTTCCATTTTTTCTTCCTTTTTTATTTGTTTCTATTTACTTACTTGAGATAAGTATGTCCAACGGCGTCGACTTTCCAAAATTTATGTATAGGTTTTGAGCGGAGTCTCCATATTTTTTTTACTGATTTCCTTGTAGTTAAAATCTTTTATGAATGTTGTCATAAAGGGATGTGCTATGATAAAGTAAAACATACTGGTACTATAAGGATAAGTTGGGGCTGCCCTGGTTCAGTCGGTAACACGGCTGACTTAAATGTAAGAGAAAAGGGTTCAAACCCGGGTGAAAATTAAAAATCTTGTGGCTACGCCGGACCCACAAGATTATTATGTGGGGTGCTGGAGCCCCAAGACCCTCACGTAGTCGGCGCGCATGAGTATATGTACGTGAAAAAAGAACTTCAGGCACTTTTGGGTATTGATATTTGTAATTGTAATCATAGCAATAGGATTTACTACTTGGCTTTCTAGACACAGTCGAATTTTACACTTTTTTTTTCGTTCAAGTTCTCCTACTTTACCTTGATTTGAGACTTTCAAATTTCATCCTATTTTTCATTGAAAAGTATCTACAATTCAACAAGACAATAATTATATAGGATAATTAAATTGAGATTGATCGTAATATGACCAATGGCAAATACTTTATCATTTTATATCCTGAAGGTCAGATCCACCGGTACTGTAACAGAGCGGTGCTTGAGCGATTGACCGTAGAAAATCACAGACTTCTTTTCTTACAAGTGTAAACTCTTTAGTCAGTGGAGAGATTGGTGTGTTTCATGGGTCAGAGTTGGTGACGATGGCTTTTGGTGGGTTAGAGTGGGTCACAGTGGGTGGTAGCTCAGTGGATTATGGGTCAGGTTTTCATTAGTCCACGCCATTTCTGATCTCTATAGTATTTAATTAAATAGAATATTGAATACCAGACCATTAATTTTGCCGTCTTTATTATAATTTTAGTACTAACTAATAAATACAGTATAGTTATTATTTTTTTTCTTTGCAAAAAGAAAATCTGGCAATGCAACGAGGGCGAGAAACGCAGCACAGCGCAGCGGGTCTGCTACTACAAAATACTAAACTGTTGTCAACTCCCATGTTTTTACAGAAAAAAAATGCGATTTTCAATTGGAAATGCATTAAACGTTAAATGAAATTGAAAATGCCATAAAAGAGTATAATTCGATATTTTTGGGAAGAAAAAAGAGTATAGAGTATATGAACCTCGAAAAGAGTATAATACTCTTAAAAAGAGTATGTCTAGTCACCCTATGTTAGCATCTTAAATGCTCATGTTCATGCTTCTTGAGTGTGTCAAAAAAAAAAAAATGTTTCAGTTGAAATACTTCACGCTTTTTTCCTTTTTTTTTAAAGAATTTTCCCTTTCTACATACATTCCTGTCACTCTAGAAGTTTTCTGATTCTCAGATGTGAAATTTACAACAAACTATTCGCTTGTCAATTCTAATGTTGGACTTGTTCGGAATATTTCAGTCTTTAATCACGTATTTTCTGCTTGCCGTAATCATGTTTTTTTTTTTTTTTTTTTTTATTCATGACGTAAACCTTCGCGGCTTTTCCTCATTACCATGTCTGAAATTTCTTTTTGCTTTTGGTTTTTCTTTTTTCTTTTTTTCTCTTTTTCTTTTTTTGCTCTATTGGCGCTGAAGTCTCCCATGATACTATTTAGGTAATTATTATCCCTGTTATTAAACTCCCGAAGTTCTTGATCTTAAATTTCTTTCACTCCTTCTTCTAAACTGTGTGCTGTAATAGTCTGAAAAGATTGTCTTGTGTCTGAGAAAAAAAGAGGTGCTAAGAATTAGTTGAAAGTGGGTGTAACAGGCCGGATAACTACCAAATGTCTTATCCGTACCTCCCACTTGCTCAGACTGGAAGTTTCCATTACACGGTAAAAGTTGTTGGTTTAACCGAGGAAGGCAAACAGAGTGCTATCAGCAACAAGCTTGAGAAGCCCAATGATTTCTTACAAAAAGCTAGAAACTCTTTTCATCAATTATTACAGGGCAAACCAAGATTACAAGTTTGCAGAAATCGAATTGTGACTGGACAAGACAGCGTTCAGAATCACATGCAGGAAGAGGGTTCTAAGAATACTTAGAGTTACAGACCAGAAATGGGCACCTTCACTCATTTTTGCCCTCAAGAGGATCGTCCTCATCCTCACTTACCCTCATTTTGGTAGATGAATGACAGGGTGAATGAGGGTGTCGATTGAAGGTGAGTGTGGCTGAGAGTGAGTATTGAGGGTGTCGATTGAGGACGAGTGTGAGGGAGTCGATTGAGGGTGAGTGTGGCTGAGGGCGAGGGTAAGGGAATTGATTGAGCGTAAATGTTAGTGAGGGTTAGCAAAAATGACCATCTCTATTACAGACTACGTTGCTATGGAAAATCAACAGGGGCATCATCGGATTAAGGGGAACAAGAAAAGATGAAGTAGTCGAGGTGAAAAATGTTCAACCATTCTTTTACAGAGAATTAGATTCTGGCGAGATTGGTGGTGTTGGATTTCTTATTAGCAAAAAACTGAAAAACAAAGATTTCGAGATAGATAGTATATCTAATCGAGTGGCAATCCTTGTCGTCAAACTCTCCTCTATATACCGAAGGTGTTCGAAAATTTTTCTTTTACTTTGGCGCCAGTTCCGAAAACCAATCCATACAATAATACAAATTCAATTTGAGACATAAGCCTACATGTTTTGGCTTAAAATATATTATTCAACACGAAATCTGTCCTTTTATGTAAATGTGCTTTTCTCATGTATTTTTGCATGAGAAAATCAACTCTGTGATTACTTTTTATGTATTACATACCAATTTTGTAAAAAATTGAAAAATTTGAAATTTTATACTATGAAATAACGGTATTAGACCATATTACGGGTGGTGATGAAATATGATTAATGTTTGATTTATTTATTTAAATTTAACGTATCGTTTCAGCAGTGAGACTATATGATACGTGGGCCAACAGTTTAAGATGAAATCCGGGCCACCGTGTCGTTAAATGATCTCCTACCAGGAATGGAACCCGATATCCTTGACACCGAAGGCGCGCGTGCTACCCACTAGACCAGCCGGGAGCGTAGAAATGTGCTTAAGGGTCTTCACTACAGCGAAATTAAACTACCGCTAATTTTAGAGTTTTTCTGTAATATCTTCAAAACAAATAAAGATATTCGAAAAGCAGAAACGTAGTGAACTAGACAATACGATTTTGCATGTGATACCATTATCACAACTCATTTATCTGCTTTGGATTTGTAACTGTAGGCAGAATTAGCACTTTTTGTGGGTTCTGTAAATAGCGGCGTACCAAAAGCAGATATGTGAATTGTGGTAAAGGTATCACATGCAAAATCGTATTGTCTAGTTCACTATGTTTCTGCTTTCCGAATATTTTTATTTGTTTTGAAGATATTACAGAAAATCTCTAAAATTGGTGGTAGTTTAATTTCGCTATAATGAAGACTCTTAAGATAAAAATGATTGATTATGTATTAACTTTACTATATACGCTCATTTAAACATCACTCAAGTGACAATTTTTCCTCTTTACAGAAGGAATACACTGTATCCTCATCCCCCAATTTTCTTTTACTACGTGAGTCTTTTTCCGCATTATGATAGGGAACACTAGTTTCTCATATTTCTCCCCAGTTTTTGTCTTCATTTCAGGTAGCAGTCCATTAACATCTAATGGTGCCTATCTCTATTGCCATATGTTCTAGCATTTAAGTAATTTTTTTTTTTTTTTTTGGTTCGATTGTATTATTTGCTGAGTGGTGTTTCGTTAAGAATGGTCAGATTTGCCGCGTTGTGTCTTTTTGTGTAATGTGTGCTGTCCATCTGGGTTTCAAGAAAGTACTGAATAAACGTTTAGCTACGCAGGTAGAGTGCAATGTGCCGTACGTGTAAAAAATAAATCTGACTAATTTTGTTATGTGTGTGTATGGTGAGCTTACATTTAAAACATCCTTACAACTTTACTTAAAAGGGTTTATGTACTGTACTTTGGAGGTAGGGTTGGAGACCAGGATAAATCTAGGGTCCCACACATATCGTCCCTCTCGAGACAAAGGGGCGTATCTCATTTTCTGAACTTTTCCAGGAAACAAGTTTAAACCCTTTCTCATTACTTCTTCTATTTTTTTCTTTTAAAATTTTGTCTGATTTCCTTCGTTTCAGGTATATAATTTACGAGATCAACCTAAATTTTAAAAGAAAACAATAGAAGAAGTAATGAGAAAGGGTTTTAACTTGTCTCCTGGAAAAGTTAAGAAAATGAGATACACCCTTTTGTCTCGAGAGGGACGATATGTTGGACTACGTGTTCCAGGAATTTGAAAAATTGTCCAGAGGGAAAACGCCGTTCTATGGAATTTGATGTTCTTACGATCTTGGTGCGAACAAATAGATCGTGTAATTGACTGTTAGTTTTACTTGACACATGTAAAGGGCTTTTCCTCTAAATCTAAACATCAGATTCAGTACTCTAACTTAAAGTCAGCTATTGGACTAGTTCTCTACAGTGAAGATCTTCCGGTACCTAAAGCTCCAGAACATTACACTATTGATTCAGAAGAAGATACGTCAGCCGTTCCAAGAAATATGGAAGATGTAGAGAGACTTTGAGCCATCTACATCCCAGTCAACGTCACCTCGATTGACCACACAAGAAGAGTTTGACGGTCTTGTATGAGACAAATCTTTCTAAAAGAAAAGCAACATTGTTGGACTCTATGCTTCAAGATTGGAATCTCTTAGCTCAAGATGTTAAAATAAGTTTGTTTAGAAAACGACAAAGTCATTTTGAGGAACATTTTCTTGAAAATGGAGGCATTGTTTATTGCAAAGATGTAAATGGCTTATTTCAGTCTTTGGGACATGAACATATCCCACCGAGTGGCGCTTGTTTATTGACAGCTCGAAACTAAGTCTTAAGGCAGTGCTTCTCCACATGCATGGTGACTCAGTGGTAGAGCGTTCATTTCCGGTGCTTGGGGTCCCTGGTTCGATCTCAGCTCGCACAGTGTGGACTTTGTGGTGGACAAACACCGTGCTCGTGGGGTTCTCCCGTTTCCTCCCACTTTCTTCATTCCACCATTTCACTCAACTCTCAGTATCACCGTCTCATTAGCCTAACCGGCATAACCGTGGGGCGTAAAACTTAAAGATTTCACTTCATTTCATGTTCACCCATCTGTTTCTGTAGCATATGCGGTTCATATAAAGGAGATGTATGAAATTATGAGTACGATATTGGACTTCATTGAATATTAAAAAAATTCAAATGACATGTATGTGGATGTTTGAAAGTGATTGGTGTTCTCACAGGAATACAACAAGGATACACCAACGATTGTTGTTTTGTATGTGAGTGGGATAGCCGTAACAAAGCAAACCACTACGCCCGTAAATACTAACCTCAAAGACAAAATTTCATTCTTGGTATCAAGAATATATATCTCGTAAACCAATCGCGAGCGCTCAATATGTATTTTTTTTTTTTTTTGCCTCCATTACATAGCAAGCGTGAGTTGACGAAGATTTTTTTGTTAAAGTACTAGATCGAGAAAGCATTAATTTCATTGATTTCAGACACGTTAAGGAGAAATTCCCAAACTTAAGTAAGGCAAAAATTAAAGAAAGTATATGTGTTGGTCCACAGATTAAAACAGTCATGTAGGATGAAAATTTTGAAACTAAACTCTCTGAAATTGAACAACTAGTTTGGTTGTCATTTAAATGGATATGTTCAGGTTTTCTTGGAAATGTAAAGGCTGAAAATAATGAAGTTATTTTTAGTGTCATGGTGCACCGTTTTCAAACTCATGGCATGCGACATGTCCAGGCCCGTGCTGGCCCACCTGGACACCGGGACGTGTCCCGGTGCGCCCTCCGGAATATCACAGTATAAATAAAGGTACAAGTTTTTAGTAATACATTTTTACAGTTTTATTGGTAAAGGACCCGTGGAAGATGAAGTGCGTCCTTTAAATTAGGCGCCCTTCCGAGACCACATCAAAGATGAACGATTTTATTTACTTTTCAGTATAGCACAGTTCTGTACAATGAATACACACAGTTACTGTTTGCGAAGAACCCGTGAAAGCTACAGTGCGCCCTTTACATAAGGCGCCCTACGAAACATCACATTATAAATAAGTGATTTTAGTTATCCTGTATACGAGCTTTGTGTAATAAATTCAAATACTGACTGGAAGAACACAAGCGCCCTTACATAAGATGGCCTGCGAAATATCACATTATCGTTTTTTATTTTATTCTTCTGTATTTCAGTTTTGTATAATGAATTCATACAGTTACTATTGGCAGAGAACAGGTAAAGAGTATAATCACTTACAAAAATATTATAAAGTTATATATCTATGAAACGAAACAATGTGATACATCAAGAATAGTTCGAAAAGTCAAACGTACGATGCATTTATGTAATACTACACTGACACTAGTCTCTAATTTACGATTTTTACGACATCGAAGCTTTCACAGTCTTAATATGCATCCATATATCCAAGCATATTGATTGTTCCTGTGTGTTTTAAAGCAGTGTTTAGATAATCAGTACCTTTTCTATTTCTGAAATATAGCTGTATTAATTTCCATAAAATGTGGTCCTCCTGTCACCACGGCACGGCGCGGCCTCAGGTTGTGGATCGAGGAGAAGGCCTCTGGGATATAGAGGTTAGCTGCGAATATACTGAGTAAGCAGTCGTGGACAGACAAGGGGTGATAATCCAGCTTGAGAATTGCGTGTGAGGCTAACAACCTCATCCTGTTAAAAAAAATGTTCAGATAAGTTTGCAGAATCCTCGGATCAGACCTGATAACTTGGCACGAACTCCGCAAAGTAAAATCTATTTGATCGATGAGATTTGGAACATGAAATATAAGAAGTTCCTATAGGGCAGGCGCGTTAAAATTTGTAAAAAATGAGTTTAGAAATAGAGGTTGGACATTGTGGGATATCAGGAAGTTAGATGAGAAGGAAATGGAGGAGTCAAGTCGGGAAATTTTACGTTCTTTTAAGGGAAACGAATTAAAAATTACCAACTAGAAAAAGGGCTTTCCGTTCACAATACACAATTATATAGGTTGAATTTGTTAATGATAGATTTTCTTTCATTTCCCTTAAGGGTCGATAGTGTAATATTATTGTTTTAAATTCACATGCCCCAACAGAAAATGGCGATTTTAAAAAAATACAGTTTTTACTAAAGAATAGAATGGGTATTTGATCATCTCCTGCAATATCATATGAAAATTCTGTTAGGCGGTTTCAATGCGAAGGTAGGACGAGAGGGTATTTTCAAACCGATTATAGGGAATAAATGTTTGCATAAGGAAGGTTGTGACAACGCAGGCCCGTATCCAGGGGTGTCTAGGTGGGGCCGGGCCCCCCTAAATTTTTACTGGCCCCCTAAAAGTTTACAGTAGGCTTGCAAATTAACTATAATATGGTGATGAACTATCATATGGTTGGATCGGGCCCCCCTTAACTTCAGCCGGGCCCCCCCTAAGTTTTAGGGCTGGCTACGGGCCTGTGACAACGGCGTTAGACTCGTCAACTGTGCAATATCCAGAAACTTTATCGTGAAGATTACAAAATTCCAACATCGCGAAATTCATAAATATACTTGGACTTCATTAGATGGAAAAACACATATTCAAACTCATCATGTTTTAGTAGACAGAAAAGAACAGTCTAGCACAACTGATGTTCGGTCGTTCAGAGGAGTTGATTGTGATAGTAAGAGGGAGACTATCATTGAATAAAGGAAATATTCAATATCTGAAAACGGAGCGGTTTATTTTATTAAAAAAAAAAAAAAAGTAGAGGAGAGTCAGGTGAGAGTGGAGTCAAATTGAAGTGTCGGATAGTTTCTTGTTTTTAGAAGGTTCGGAGTGCACTAGTGTTCAAGATACTTGGTTGAAATTAGAGATAACGTTAAAATTTCAGCAAAAGAAATATTGGGTCACGCAGAAATACGTAGGAACAAAGCATGGTTCAACCAGGAATGTACTAAAGTAGCAGAGAAGAGAAAACAGAAGAAACAGCGTTGGCTACAAAATCCGAATGAAATAACTACATAAAATTTCATTGTCATCTGGCAGAAAACTTCTAAAACTTTTACAACAAACAAACGCCACTTTTGAAAGTTAAAATTAATTAACTTGAAGATAATAGTGAAAACAAAAACATTCGGGACATGTATAAATGCATCAACGAACTTAAGAACGGCTATCAACTTCGTGCTTATATATTAAAGAAACCTAAAGGAGCAGTTCTCACTGATACAGATAGCATCTTAAATAGATGGAAAGATTTCTTTGACGATTTGCTTAACACAGCCAAAAACCAATGCGCGTGTAGAAAGTGAAATGCATGCAGCATAATCGTATAATCCAGAACCCAACCAGACAGAAATAGAAATCGCTATTTGAAAAATTAAACACACATCTCCGGGTGTAGACATAATTCTGATTGACTTAATTTTACCTGGAGGGGAAAAATTGTAGAGCAAAATAGACAAACTCATTCTCATTATCTGGAACAAGGAGGAATTACCATGAGAGTGAAGTGAATCAATCATTGTTCCAGTTCAGAAGAAAAACAATAAAACAGATTTAATAATTATCGAGGCATTTCTCTTCTGTCAACATCCAATAAATCCTCCTAATCATTGTATTAGCAAGATTGACACCATACGCAGATGAAATTATTGGAGATTATCAGCCCGGATTTATGTAAAATTGATCAACTATCGAACAGATATTTACCATTCGACTAATACTTGAAAAGAAATGAGAGAATACAACATCCTGGCACATCAATTATTGACTTTAGACTCTGGTAAGAGGGAAACATTGTACAACATGCTTACAGAATTTGCAATACCGAAAAATGTAGATTAATTGAGATATGTTTAAATGAATCCCAAAATAAGGTTCGAATAGGGAAATTCTTGTTCACGAGCTTTCACGTTGAGAATGACCTGAAACAAGGAGATGCGTTGTCGTTATTATTATTTAACTTTGTTCTAGAGAACACTATAAGGAAAATCAAAGATATCAATCAGGTTCTAGAGCTGAATTGTATTTGCCAGGTTATGGCGTATGCTGATGATGTAAATTTAATGGGGAATGATAGAATAATAGAAAGGAATGCAGAAATCTTAATTAACGCTTGCAGGGATAGGCCTATTTAACTTTGTTCTAGAGAACACTATAAGGAAAATCAAAGATTTCAATCAGGTTCTAGAGCTGAATTGTATTTGCCAGGTTATGGCGTATGCTGATGATGTAAATTTAATGGGGAATGATAGAATAATGGAAAGGAATGCAGAAATGTTAATTAACGCTTGCAGGAGTATGCCTATAGGCTTAAAAGTCAATGACTGAAAGTATTTGAAAACAAGATTCTTAAACCATTATTCGAACTCCAAAAGGAACGGGATGGGGAAAGGCGGAAACTTCATAAGGAGGAACTGCATAATTTTATACCGTTTACCAAACATTGTTAGGGTCATCAAGTTTAGGAGGTCCAAATGATCAGGTCATTTAGCAAGATTGGAAGACTTTAGAAACGCTTTCGATGTTGTAACTGGAAATCCAAATAGGAAAATGACCATTAGGAAGTTCGAGGCGCAGATGGGAGGGTAATATTAAAATGGTTCTCGCAGAAATTGAAATATAAAGTAGAAACTGGGTGTAGTTGGCTGACAGAAATCAATGGAGAGCTTTTGTAAACGCGGCAATGAACCTCCTGCGTCCATTGGCGTGCTATATTAAGTTGTTGATACATTTAGCTTCTTTTTATTTGACAGAAATATTATTACAGGAGCTAAAAAATTTTTCTGTAGTAAAGATTTCAATTCGAGGTTAACTATTTACGTTAATACTAAAACAAATATGGTGGTGATTTTGATATTAAATGGCACCCATACTTTCTTTCAAAGTCTCTCTCTCTCTCACTCTCACTCTCTCTCTCTCTCTTTATATATATATATATATATATATATATATATATATATATATATATATATATATATATATATATATATATATATATATTACCCTTTGTATGACGCCCTTTTAGTAGACTTGTCCACCGCCCTCTTTAGTACCCCAGCACGGCCCTGGACATGTCATTAAAATTACGCTTTTTGCATTCACATCTTGACTTTTAAGTGGTGAACACCGAGAACGGTTCCACGAGGACTGAAAAGCGTTACAGTGGAAAATAGACTGAAATTATACTTGCTGAATATTGTTGGTCTTTCATCTGAGAGACTCCAGAAGAGAGACAGGCGTAAGCGACCAAAAGAAGTATTTTAAAGGGCAATTCAACAAAATTTTAATATTAATATAATACGCTTTTCTAGCCTACATTAGATAGTAAATATATGCAAATAGTACATTTCGTATAATGTGTTGTGGTCTGTCCAACAAAAACGTAACGTGATGGAACATTTCGATTTCTACCAATGAATTCAGTACCTGTCCTGTATCCATATATATGATAAGATATGAAATTAATATCGCATTACATTATATCAATGTTCTCCTCGTCGTCCTCTTCTCTTTCACAGGTATAGGTTCCACTGGTGCCAACTATCTTGATTGTGTTTTCGGGCAGTTTCTATGTATGGCAGAATGCATTTAACTCGCTTCAGCCCAAAGCGAACTATTAGGATAGCTTTTAGGATTCCTGTCTTCATTCTAAGTTTATTTTTTACTTTTATTTTTTTACTATATTCGTCTGACTGAAAACTCGATCAACTTCAGAGTTGGAGTAAGGCAAACTCAGAACAGTAAATGCAAGAGATGCGAGTTCTCGAAACGTATTTTCATCGGCTGAATTTTTAACATTGTCAACTTCAACTCTGAAGTCTATTAACTAACTAAGTCTGTGGCCTATGGAACCCGGAGGTTCAATGCCGCGTTCACAAAAGCTCTCCATTGACTTCTATTCTTAGTCAATTGGATCCAGTTTCTACTTTGTATTCCTATCTCTGCGAGATCCATCTTAATATTGTTCTCCCATCTGCGCCGTTTTCCGATTGGTCTTCCAGTCAAGACTTTGAAAGCGTTTCTACTTTCTTCCATTGTAGCTACATGACCTGGCGACCTAAACCTCCTAGACTTGATGACCCTAACAATGTTGGGTAAACCGTATAAATTATGTAGTTCCTCGTTATGAAGTTTCCGCCATTGCCTATTCCCGTTCCTCTTGGGTCCGAATATTCGTCTCAGGATCTTGTTCTCAAACTGAAGTCTATTATGGAAGTAATATTTTCCCATTTTTGGTACGTAATATTGTGCCATTGAGAGACTAACAAGTCCATTGACGATTCAACTCCAAGTTCTTTCGCAACGTCAATAATCGGGGGCTTAATTGCTTTTAAAGTGTCACCGACGGAAAACATTCCAAGGATTTGCAATACCTTGTAATTATTGGGAAGTCGTGAGTGCAGTTCCTCTACCAGTTTCAATGTAAATCGGATGCACCGCTGACGAACATCGTGTTCGCTTTCTGGCGAAAGTTTGAGGGTATTTTTACATTTGATTCGAATTGAAAACGGACGGGATGGGGATCCAAATGGTCTTGAATGGGAGAAACTAGTGGGTCAAGTTTCGTTGTAGGCAACATAATTCTTCTGCTTATTGACTGAGCCAACATCACGAGTTCATTTATTAATCTTGTAGGATCAGTATTTTTCGCTACAAAATTTTTGTTTGTTTTTTGTATTTCCTTCAATATTGACTGTAAACACAAAAAGTACAAATGATTTTGGGGATCACTGAACATGGAATACAACAATTCTGCAGTATAGCATTTTTCGGTTTTCCAGGATAACTGAAATGCAATTTTAGCTCATCCCATTAATTTAAAAATACGTGTTACTGCTGGTTCAATTGAAATCCAACGCGTATTACACATTTGGGGGATTTTGAGAGGATCATTGCCACAATTTATAGATTCTTCTCTGTATCAATAAATTTCATTTTTCTGATTCTAGGTGTTGCTAAGTTATAACAGAAAATACTTTAATAAGTTTTGAAATTTATTAACTCTGTATTAGATTAAATTTCAGTTATTTATTGTTTTATTTTATTTAGCTTATAATCTTTCCATCTTTTTGTGTTTTCCTTTGTATATGATGCCCTACTGCTATTTTTATCTAATAGATTTTGAGTATGTTATCGTTCTTACTGTGTTTATCTCTTTCACATGATAACTGATGACTCGTTTACTGTAATATGAAATGGTTTCATCACAATTCTTGAAAATAAGACATCAAAGTATTAAATAGATAAAATAGTTTTCTTTCTTACGTCTTCCTCCATTTTTACGCTGTTGGTCATTTTCCTGGAACCTAGACGTGACTATGTGCATCCTATAACTACTTTGGATTTCAATTAAGACCAGACAATATCACTGAAAGAATCCAGTATTTTTTTTTTTTAGTTAAGCAGTTTTTTTTTTTTTTTTTTTTTAGTTTAGTTTAGTCATGCATTCATATATGCATGTAGTCAGGGATTTAATTGCAAGGGGAAAAGGTAAGGAATTTTTTTTTCCGACTCTATGTATAACCCTATCTTGAGTAACAAAGGGCGCGGAGGCGCTTGGTGGCTTGATAGTAGAGTAGTTACCTATGATGTGACGGGTGTCTGGTTCAACCCCAAGCTATATCATGTGAATAGTATTATGCCCGCGGGTTTTCTTAAATTTTTTCCATTTGTCTTATATTCTTATTCCACAAGCTTTTCCATGATCAGGATACACACCATGTAGCAGGGTTGCCAACCGTCCCGATTCTGTCGGGACTGTGCCGATTTCTGACTTCTTTGTCCCGCGTCCCGACCGGACACTCGTCGGGACGCATGTTGTCCCGTTTTATCGATTTTCGAAGTTAATTAATATTTTACGGTGCCATTTTTACAAAAGAATAACTTTTTCTTTTACACGCACAGTTTTATGTATAGAATCAATTTGACAATTTTGTGTTTTAATTTGACTCATGAAAAAATAGCAGCTCGCCTTTAATTTATTGTTATTCCTTAGTTGTTTTGAGTTGTTAATCCAGCTGATTATGGTGATAGTATATCCCACGCAGCGCTAAAAATATTGTTTATGCAACCTCTACAAAAGCGACTGATACCGCAAGCACTCACTTCAGCGGGTGGCCGCCTACGTTAACTATAACTCATTTGTTTGTGATAAAAACCAAACATTCTATATAGTTTTCTTTCTAAACGTTGTTTATGTTAAATAAATTACAATTACTTTGATTTGAATTTTCTGCATGATAATAGCCAAAGGATAAGACAAGATTTCAGTAATACTTTTTGTCAGCAATTCCTTAACAATGTTATGCACTCATTTGTGATTTTAAAAAAAAAGTCTATATAAGTTTTCTCTCTAAACTTTGTTTATATTAAACAAATTGCAGTTGTTTTGGCTTGAATTTTTTGCATATATTTCTTATACATAGTGACAAGCAGTGGGTGGGAAAATATAAAAAAAATAAGGTGCCGTATTCGTTCAGGTTCGTGTTGTTCAGCTGATTATTTACATTCTTTTCAACGACTCGCCGTAGCGTAGTCGTCTCCGCGCAAGAGGGAGAGGGAATACAACACCTATTGTCCTGTCAGGATTTTTTCTCTAAGGAAAGTTAGCAAGCCTGCCATGGAGTTACGAATCTAAATGCATCTTCAGAAAAAAATGAAATGAAATCTTTGAGTTTTACGTCTCACGGATATGCCGGTTAGGCTAAAAGAGACGGTGATGATGAGAAATGAAGAAAGTGGGAGGAAACGGGAAAACCCCGAGAAAACCCATGCACACGGTGTTTGTCCACCACAAAGTTCACTTGGCGGGGTCTGGGATCGAACCCGGGACCCCAAGCACCAGAGGTGAACGCTCTACCACTGAGCCACCGCGGCCCATGCATCTTCAGAGTTTAAGGGAGACGAATATTTGTGTCTACACAAGTATCTACTAAATTTGTGTAAAACCTTCAATTTATACAAGAACATTTTAAATGAAGTACGCACTGGTGAAGAAGAATGTTATTGGAGGTCAGAGCTAGTGTTGTTTACGAGACGAGAAATAAGGGTTTTTCATTATGTCTTCTGTTTTTTTTTTTTTTTTTTTTTTTTTTAACTTCACGTTTCGGCCACATTCTTAAGAATTATTTGACATCTCGTCTCGATTCTTAGATATATTTTCTGGTCTGGCCTCGTCTCGTTTTATAAATTTAGGTACAAAATGTGTGTCCTGATTTTTTCTTTAATTTCGTTTAGAAGTTATCAAAATCTTTCCGCATCACGAGAGGTCAATGAAGGGTGTGATCAGTAGCGTATTTAAGGAGGGCTTCCGGGCTTAAGCCCCTCGAAATCTTACTTACTATAGTAAAGTAAATGAAACATCTTGCAGAATTTTCACAGTTCCAGATAAAGCCTTCACCCCCCGAAAGTTAGGAAAGCCCCCCTCGAACCAAAATCGTAAATACGCCACTGGTAGTGATATAATAACATTTACATCACATTTACTATTGGAATATATTGTGTAAAGAATTGCGTGTCTTTAGACGTTGACAAGCAGGACCAAAACCAGCCACAGAGGTTTGAGGGGGATGAATATGCTTGGGAGGCCAAATCATTAAAAATTCTCTTACAAATATCTAAATTGTGTGTGCTTTTTGTATTAATAATAGCATTTTGTGTTGATGTTTGGAGAGGCCACGAAAAGTTTAGGAGGGGCCAGGCCTCCCTAGCTCCCTCTGGTGACGGACATGTTTAATAGTAGGCCCTATTCGTACAATTGTTTTTATCAATTTACAGACTAAAACATTGAGCAATAAGACTTGGGTTTCCCATGAGACTCGAGTACACTAATATTGCTCACGAGATTCGAGAAATGTCTCGTCTCGTCTCGAAAATTAGAATGAAAACGAACAATTGTCATGTTTCTCGTTCCGCCTCAAATTTGAAAATGTATTTCTCGACTTGATTTCGAGACGAAAATATTCGTATTGAGGAACACATAACACGAGAACTTATGGGTGGCGCTTCATATGAATCTTGGGGGCAAAAGACACTCTTGATATAATCAACCACTCTTATTAAACATATACCCTGTTTAACCTGCACGACACAATTATGAACCCTACAACTAAATATTTCTCCATTCTTAAATCATTCAACACATTTTTTGAAGTTTCACAATTCTACAAATAACTGTGAAGTTAGGTTCCCTGCATTATATTTATTTTTATAATTCCCATCTATTGTTTCCATAGGCTATCAGATGCAGAAAATATATTTAGTATAAACAATATGATCATGTCATTGTTTCGCACTCTCTCCTCTGAAGTAAACTTAAATTTTCTTATATTTCATAACTTTGCAGAACTTCCTTCCCCTAGAAACTTGCTTAGAGTATGTACAGTCGTGTTCAAAAATTTATGGCGATCCACCTCTCTTTGAAAAGCTTTGTACTCTTAAGCACAGTTGGAATTAAATCAAACAAATCTGATTATACTTTGATTATTTTGAAATCTTTATATAGGGTCAAAGTATTAGAATTTTCTACATATAGATACCAAGATATTGTCATCAAAAGAAAGGTGGGTGGCGAATGTTTTTGAACAAGACTGTACGCACATATTATACGTGCGTGCGTTCGTAACATAAAGTTACATATGTATCAGGAAACAGTAGCGTAGCCAGGATGTGTGTTTGGGGGGGGCAAGTGCTGTTATAGATACATATAGAAAAATTACAAACAAAAAAATATATAAACATAAAAATATATAAAAAATTACACACATCAAAGTACCAAAGTACATTGTCGGACCTCTTTGGGGGGCTGGCCCCTCTGGGCCCCCCTTCCTTACGCCACTGTCAGGAAATTTTCTTTACTTTCATGCTAGAAAGTATATTTATTAACGTAAGAAAAGACGCTGTAAAAAGTTTAAAAAAAAGAAAAGAAAAGAAAGAAAGTCAAGAATTTTAATCACACACCACACAAAATGTGTCAAAGTATCTATATGCACCGAAGAAAATAAATTAACAATCAATGTATTTATACTTTACTCAGGGTGATATATCACTGCAGTAATAAGTGTTTTGTCAATAATATCTACAATACATTTTTTCTTTTCTCTTTCTTTTTTTTTTAATTAAGTTCACCTCTAATTCACCTAGCATCTCGAAAAAGTTAAGCAAAAGGAATCTCCCCTTGTTTCTAAGAATGAAAGAATGCTACAAGAAACAGAGTTGGATATAATTCTATTCCAAATGTCAACCAACAGAAAAATTAAAGTGTTAGGCTAGTTTTAGACAGAAGCATTAATCGTAGCATTTCTCGTAAGAAAAATCGTATCATCGATATCCTACCGTGTAAAGCAGCAAATGCTAAAGCATTTCCTATGCCATGGCATATCATATGGCATTTCTTGTCGATACAACCTGCTCTATGTCGTAGCATTTTCCCCAGCATTTCTGGTCCGATTGCAGCGCCGTGGTGTGTTAAAAGGAAGCAAAAGATTTTGTGCCAAATATCCATGCTCTTTGATTTGTGTAGGAAATTGAATTGTAGTAAAGAAAAAAAGAGTTGGAGTAGGAATGCTATTATTATTCTGATTAAAAAAATATGAGGAGAATCCTTGTTTGTACAAAGTTAAAAGTCCATTGTATCATAATAAGCATATGTGACAAAGGGCTATAGAAGAAATAGCGACTGAAATCTCGGTTTTTGTTTCGGAGCCATATCTAATTACGCTCTTCTCCAGTGATTTGTTTGCTAGTCATGACAAGATGCTTATCAAAATGCTACCGTGTAAAAGTACCATATACTTTTGATACCATAGAATATTATACGAGATTTTTGGCAGTTCATCTGCCATGAGAAATGCTACGATAAATGCTTCCGTCTAAAACTAGCCTTAGCCAAGAAACTTTTCAAGAAAATAACAAGTTCACAGACATTCAGAGGGGACGGGCGGGGACAATCAGCGCTTTGACCATTTCCCAAAGTGGCGGATGGTTTAAATGTGTGTGTGAAAAAAGAAGTGTGAAGAAAAAAAACAAAGATGTACTTTAAAAAGTCCATGCCATTGTTTATTACTGTTTCAGAAAATGAATGACAAATTGGAAAAATAGCTAGAAATGGCTAAAATTAAAGTCAATAGCTAAATGACAATTTCTCTGGTAACCAGGGTTGCCAACCATCCCGATTTTGTCATGACTGTACCGATTTCTGACTTACATGTCCCGCGTCCCGACCGGACACTCGTCGAGATGTTTATTGCCCTGATTTATCGATTTTCAAAGTTAATTAATATTTTACTGGGCCAAATACTTTGTATGATGACAGTCAAGGAACAATACTTGATTTTAGTAATACCTTTTGTCAGTAATTCCATAACAATCTTGTGCACTCATTTGTGACAAAAGAAATCTATATAGTTTTCACTCTAAACTTTGTTTATGTCAAATAAATTGCAGTTGTTTTGGTTTGAATTTGTTGCATATATTGTTTATACCTAGTGATGAGCAGTGGGTGGGAAAATAGAAAAAAAATAAGGTGCCGCATTTATTCAGGTTCGTGTTATTCAGCTGATTATTTACATTCTTTTCAACGACTCGCCGAATGTGTAGTTGTCTGTGTAGGGAGAGAGTTACTTCAACACTGATTGTCCCGGCCCGTATTTTTTCTTAAAGAAATTTGGCAGCCCTGCTGGCAACTGTCTCCTCAAAATGGGAATACTGGGTATAAGAGACCATTCAATATTTTCTCAAAAATAGTTTGAGCTTTAGCTTTAAACAAAAAAAAATCTTGACATCTTTCTCACTTCACGGCCACTCAAGTTATACCTTAGTTTTGAAGAGTTGCAAACGAAATGTTTTAAAAATCTAGAGGCGGAAGTTAAATATAACATTCCAAGGTAAAGATTCTCCAAGTTCTTGGCTAGGTTAAAATGCTAATTTCAAATAAACAACAAAGGTCCTATAAATTTGTCACATTTGAGCATAAAGGTTATTGTGTTACAAATGATACAGTGCAGCCACCTACTGACAATCTTAACATGACATCCTTTCAAGATCAGAAATACTATTTAAAAAAAAAACTCGTTACCCAAATTGATGTATGGCGTCAGCCAATATGCTCGCAGTGTTACCAAACGGCAATGAAGAATCTAATCATTTATAATTGTCCACAAATACGAACGGAATCAATAATGAATGATTAGATTCCTTCCTGATGGTTTGGCAACAGCGCACTGAGAGCTTATTGGCTGATGCCATAGGCCATACGCCAATTCGGGTGACGCGGCGTATAATCGTATATAGATAACACCCTAACTCACCAAATTTGACATAGCATACGCAAATTCATAGTTCTGTTAGTAATTTCCAATATAAATAAGATTTACGAGAGGTACTTTATAAATTTATTACTAGGGCCTACATAACAATTAGGAGTATAGTATTAGATTTATAAAATCTATTTTAAGTTATGTAGTGAGTAAATCATTAACTGTAGTTACGTAATTTAACATATTTAATTGCTATTTAGTTATCTTCTAATATTGTTGCAAGAATATAAGTTTTTCTTCCTATTCAAGCCCGCTACCAGGAGGACCAGTCCCCACCTAAATTTTCATTGTCTGCCCCCTCCCAGAACAGAATACATATTTATGTGTTAAAAAAATATGCAGTTTAGGTATTTCTAAAATGTTATTTTCAATTTACTTTAAGTCTTATAAGAAAATACGAGATAACCAGGGCCGGATTTAGATGGTGCACCGGAGCACGTGCACCCCCCTCCGTTGTGAATATACACTATCTAAAATGAGGAGCTAGCAGTGAAAATAGCAATACTTCCCGAAAATTTCATATCATGTCATGTCATGTTTCATGTCAAGTCAACTCCTCATGCACACCACAGATGCCTTAAGGCATTTAAAACATAAATTTGATTCATATGTACTGGTAGTTAATGGTGCACCCCCCGTCAGAAAATCTTGCATCCGGCCCTGGAGATAACAGCTGAGAATGAATAATAGATAGATGGAGAAACTGGCCTTCACACCACTTTGTATCATAGATCCTATAAATTTTTTGGTAGTTCCTTAATGACACCGTAAAGAAAATGTAGCTACTGGAATGGCAGTGATTATCTTAAGCGGAATGGCGCAGCATTTTGAAAAGGTTAGAGGCAGGAAGGATACAAAAAAAGTTTCAAAACCCGTGAATTCTAACTGGAGTGGGCTGTTCTCTGTTCTTTGAGTAGATATCTAGGAGCTAGCAGGGGAGAATTAAATTGGCATCTCAATGGGAAGCAACAAGGAAGATGTAACTAACTCAATGGACTTCGGAAAGATTCCGATCTCGGTAAAATACCAGAATTCGGGAAAAAACGGAATTTGGAAAATTTCGGAATTAAAAAAAAATGGAATTCAGAAAATATCCGGATTTTTTTCCGAAATCCGGAATTTTCCCGATATCTGACAATTTCCCGAAATCCGGATTTTTTGCTAAATTGGATTTTTTCCAAAACCGGAATTTTCCCGAATTCCGAAATTTTCAGATTTTACTTTCCGGATTTCGGAAAGCCAAAGTTTCGGAATTGGCCATCCCTAGTGTCTGTCCTATACGGAACAGGGTAGTGTTTAATAAGTGGGGAAAAAAGTAGTGAATGATGTTCTCATTTTTTTTTTTTTTTTTTTTTTTTTTTTTTTGTAACACTCGCCTCTCCTTGTATCTGTATCAATCCGAATGTCAGAATCTCCATATTAGCATCTGAAATATTCACGTTCTCCTTGAATGTGTCAAAAATATTTCAGTTCCAGTTGAAATATGTTATGTTATTCTTGATTTTTTTTCTTCTTTTCTACATACATTCCTGTCACTCTAGAAGCTTTCTAATTCTCAGATGTAAAGTTCACACCAAACTCTTCAATTGTTAATTCCTGTATTGAGATACTTCAATCTTCAACCATATTTTCTGTTTGGCATGATGCAGTTCGTTTTGCTTGTCTATTGACTTGGGTGTTACCAAGTTCATTGTTCGTCGGACTTTTCCTGGAGAAAATTCATGACGGAAACTTTCGCAGCTTCTGCGAATTAAATTGAGAGGTAGGCCGCGGTGGCTCAGTGGTAGAGCGTTCAGCTCTGGTGCTTGGGGTCCCCGGATTCGATCTCAGTCCTCGCCAAGTAAACTTTGTGGTGAACAAACACCGTGTGCGTGGATTTCCTCGGGGTTTTCCTGTTTCTTCCACTTTTTTCATTCCACCATTTCATTCATTTCTCCTTTAGCCTAACCAGCATAACCGTGGGACGTAAAACTCAAAGATTTAATTTAATTTCATTTTAAATTGAAAGGTTTTACATTTGCCTTGTTCGCCATATTCCAAAGTTTCATTTTGATTTTTTGTTTTTCTCTCCCTTTTTTCTCCATTCTGACTTTGAAGTCTTCCGTGATAATGTTTAGGTAATTATTACCATTGTTATTAACCTCACTTGCACTTATCTTCTGAATAGTATCGTATGCTATAAGTCTTAAAAGGTTGCATGATATCTGACAAAAAAAAAAAGAGGCGCTAAAATCAGTTGAATGTCATTAGACCATCCTTTATCCAGAGGGGTCTAGGGGGGCGCCCGCCTCTAAATTTTTACTGGTTTCTCCTAAAATTTTCACGGTAGGCATGCAAATGAACTATAATATGGTGATGAACTATACTATGGTTGGGTTGCCCCCCTCTATTTTTGTACTGGCTACGGGCTTGGAATGGAACCAGCCGGATCTACCACCAAATATCTTATACGTACCTCCTACATGCTCAGACTGGAATTTTCTATTACACAGTGAAACTTATATGTTTAACTAATGATAAGAAGGCGAGCAGGGAGTGCTATCAGTAACAACATTGGCTAGCATAGTGATTTCTTCCAAATAGCTAGAAACTTCTTTCACCAAATGCGATAGGATAAACCAAAGTTCTCATTTAGAAGAAATAGAATTGTGACTGGACAAGACAACGTTCAGAATTACATGCAGGAAGAGGGTTCTAAGAATATTTAGATTTACAAACTACGTCATCATTTAAAACCAACCATTGCGATCTATAATTCGAAATTTCTGTCATCAGAAGGGAGAGGGGTGTGGAAGACCAATTGGAACATCATCGGATTAAGTGAAATAAGAAGAAAACAATATGAACGAATCGCGGTGAAGTGCCTAAACTAACCTATCCTATTACAGAGAATCAGAATATAGCAAGATTGGCGGTGTTGAGTTTCTCATCAGCAGAAAAATGAAGAGGAATGCCTTAAAGTTGGATGATATGTCTAATCGAGTAGCAAAGCTTATCATCAAACTCTCCTGTGTATATCGAAGGATTTTCTTGTACTTGTAAGGCGTCAGTTCCGAAAACCAGTCGACACAATAATACATATCCAATTTGAGTTAAAATCCTACATATTTTGGCTTAAATTATCTAGATGCCAGACTCGTACTTAACCTCCTAAACTTTTCGAGCCCTGTATATGAGAATAATGAGGCTACGTATTGCAAAATCAACTGAGCTTTTGGGGGCAGACAATCCCTTGGAGCATCTGCATGGGAGATAATTACGGTCTTTCTTATCATTTACCACCAAAACTGCGTTTCTTTCTTATACAACACTTAATTGGGGTTGTCTAACGTCAAATTTCCTTTAGTAAAGTTAATTGGAGCTTTCTTTTTTTTTTTTTATCTCACCAATTCCTTCTACAGGCTTTCAAATATAGAGTACCATGGGCGCCCAAAGAGGAGGGCAGGGTGGAACCCTCACTCACGAAAATGTATTAAATTTCTTAAGATTTTCTTAATACAAATAAAAAATACCAAGTGTAATATAACAACCAAGAATTTGAGCCCCCCTAGAAAATTTTCTTCGGTCGCCCATGTAGAGTACTTATGAAGTTCGGTTGGATTCCATGCCTCCAGAGTCCTCTGAACAGCGATATATTATGATAATCTCATAGCTCTTACGGATACTCTTTAAAATAATAATAGTAATAATAAAACCTTGCTAGTAATGAAAAAATGAATCAATTCTTCTAGTGAATCATTTGTACTTTTCACTGAATTGCTTGCCGAGATCGAAATGAATTGTGAATTACAAACTGACAGCTTGTGTGAAAGAATTGGTAGTGTTGCTTCTGTAGATGAACTTGTAGTTCACTAGGAATGAAAAAAGAAAGAAAAACATACGCGCGCATTGTTTTCTTGCTGTTGTCGTAGATACTGAGAGAACGAAGAAAGAAAGTCGCGTTGCTAGCAACATATTAGTTGAAAAAGTAAACTTTTCTTTTGCATGCTTCTGTACGAGAAGTACTGACAGTCTTGCTCACTTAGGCGTAATGCAATTTGGTAGTTAATCTCAACATACTCTTAATGAGCACTTAGACCTATCTATTTTATTTAGATACTGTAGGTACATTGCATAAATGTGTTTTGAGTAGTTTCATCTGGACTAGCCAAAAAGATCAGTTTTAATGTTTAATAATCCACGCACAATACCATATTATTCAAAGTAAATACAGTAGCCTATTTAAACAGAAAACAGTGCACTGTCACTATTTATTCTGTACATAATTGATTTTACAAATTTATGTGTAGAAAGACGAACATGGATACTTTCTACGAAGACAGTACACTGTGTCTTTCACTTAATATTCAGTCCAATTTAGAAAACACTTGTTCAGATAAAACAAAGCCCAGTGGTACCTAGACTACCTGAAATAGACGTGAATATAGAAATTGTTTACTGAGCTTTCCCGTGGTTATATGGATAGCGTACGTGCCTTTGGTGTAGGATAACCGCGTTCAATTCCCAGCAGGAGCTCATGTGGTTCGGATTTCGCGTTTAACTGTAGGTCTCCGTCACATATAGCCTCGCCGCTGAAAGGGCTAAACTCTATTTCTCTTATGCTGTTTATAGAGGATGAAAGAAAACTTGAAAAAGACCATTCAATACCTCACCTTTACACGTTCAAAGGAATATTGTTCAAGACACTTGAACAAGAGTCTCGAATGAACTTGAAACAACTTTACACGATCATAGAGGTACTGAATCATGTTTTATATACTTGTTGATAGGTGGTAGTCTAAAACAAGTGACTAAAACTATGAAAACAAATGAAAACGAAACTGCGTACTGATTTAGTTCAGAATCTCGCATGAGTAGCTATAATATTATTTCTTTCCTAACTTTCTGCAGGCATTTGGAATTTAATAGATTGCATTAAATCATTTAGAAAACAGGTCAATTGATTTTGCAGCAAGCCTATCGAATTTTCACTAATTATTTTGTCAATTTTTTTACGTTAACTGTGGGTTAGGTAAGCTTACGTTAAAAGAGTAAAGTGCTGCACAGGTATAAAATCGTTCCCTGTACTAAGTAGTGATGAGCGCAAGAGTCTTGCATGTAAGACCAAGACCAGGAATCCCGATGCAAGACCAAGACCAAGACCATACCTGCAAGACCAAGACTCTTGCGCAAGAGTCTTGCACAAGTACCGGTACTCCTTGAATTCTTTTATAGAATGTAAAAAGCGGAAAAATCATTACATCTTTCACTTGAAGTTCTTGGCTTCAGTAAAAATGCCGCTGGAGCGAATGTGTTTCCAGTAGTTTATACAATCCAAGTGAGTTGATCTTCCCATGTAGCGTATAGCTACAGTATATCTTTCTGTGAATGGGATGTTCGTGTTTTCTGTAGTTATTACTCGTTTTCAGGCCCTGCAGATGTCATTGCGATCAAAGCTTGTTGCACACAAAGAAATGTGTCATTGGTACTGGATTACGATGCATTCCTGCGTTTTTAAACAATGAGGATTACTTATCGAGAAATCAGACACTATTATTGTAAAGGTGTGTCAATGTTCGAAGTGGATAAAAAGCAGAAGCAGTATTTTTTTTTTTTTTTTTCAATTTTCATTCGACATGCCGGCTATCAAAATGTTGTAATACAGTGAGGCAATTTGGGAGAGATGCTTTTTAATTTTTAATAAAAACTTCTCCATATTGCAAATATTTAACTTGCATTAAGTAAGAATATCAAATTGAATTATCTAAAAGCAATCGAAACAAAGATCTAAATATTAGGGATACACTCACGCAACAGATGATCTTCCCATACGTACTCACAGTGCTATCTATTATTAACACGACGCAAAAATAGTTTTTTAATAACATTTTTTTGATTGCATAAACTATATTTTTTCCTTGTAAATATCGGACTCAGTTATGTATTTCTTTATCACTGTAGGCACCAAGGAAGTCCCGATGAACTCATAACAATAATTTCTCATTTCAGTTTAAACAAGTCGCCTCAAAACGCTACCACTCTACCTTTTGTTTAGATTGGGCCCATGATTAATTCCTTTATGTCATTTAACCCTATCTATAATCAAGACAATCAACACAAATTCTTGCATAGAAGAAAGGGATGAACTTCTTCTTAGACACATCATTTTAAAAAACAAAAAGGAAAAATAACAAAATTATCGGTGTTGGCAACTTGGAAATTATTTCTAAATAAGAAATTAAATCTTTGACGTACAAAGCTAACCTTCAATTACTGTGTATAAAAACGGATTTATTAAAGGTATATTAGCATCCACTTTCCAGTGGCGGTTTGTCTTGATCACTGGGAAAACAGAGACGGTATATGTTTTCATCACAGAAAAACCACAGGCGGTATGGCATACCAGCGCATACCGTCTCACTTCGACCATTGAGGTGTGTGTTATCTGGAGTAAACTTAAATCTTTGACCTTCAAACTAGTAAAGTTTGTCAGCTCGTCCTGGGATAAATATGGCAAAAGAGGGTTTTTTTTTTCACCTCTCAGTTGCTTTGCCTCAGACAGTCTGCTGACGAAACGCACAAACGTTCAGTAAGAAGAAATTTGCAAAGTAAAAAAAAAAAAAAAAAAAAAAAAAACCTAGCGAGCGGAAAAAAGTTTGGAAGTTGTTGTGAAAAGTGGGGATCATCCGTATGGGTTATGCGAACTATGCAAAAAAATCGAAGCAAAGTGGCAATAAAAATGAAAAACAGAAACACTTTAGGCCTGAAAAAAACATCATTTATCAGTGGATACGAACGAAGCGCAGGAACTATTTCCATTAAAGCAGCAGCAAAGGAATATTGCAGATTGCTTCTTTTTTTTAAAAAAAAAAAACCTTGTTTGATTATAATCAATATTATTTTAATGTTTTCTCCTTTTTTAGCCAATGTTGCTAAACACATCATTATCATCATAGCTATTCTGCCGTTATTGGCAGGTCACTGGCTGCAACTAAGAAGCTTCGATGTACGATGATCCTCAACTAGTCTCTTCGTCTTTGATAGTAATATTCTGTTTTAGTACCTTCCTTCAACTACAGTCTCATTCGCCGCTCCATCTCTTTCCTTCCGCCATACCCTTTAGCACGTCTCTCATAATACAGTTCCTCCTCAGCCAATGTCCCAACCAGTTCCTCTTCCTCCTCTTAATTACATCTAAAATTCTTGTTTTCTCTCCTATTGCTACCTCTCTCCTTTTGTCTTCATGCCCACGTTTCGAAAGCCCCAAATTTTTTCATCGCTTATGGGTAATGTCCATGTTTCTGCCCCAAGAGTATATATTTAGAATTAGTAAAACAAAATCTCAATATTTAATTGGAAGTTTGTTCAATAGAAAGAAGAACTAATCGAGGTTGAAGACAAAAGAAATCTGATGCCTTTCGAGTGTAAAAATAATTTTGCAATTCATAGTATTTCAGTAATGTATACCGTCTTGATTTTCTTTCATGCGTCTCACGAGTAGCCTCCCCAGGTTGGGAACCAGTGGAGTATTGGATCTGTTAAAAAGATTACGAAACGTTGTGATTTATCTTATAAGTAGTGAAGCGTGGGCACCCATTGAAATAAATAAATAAATAAATAAATAAATAAATAAATAAATAAATAAATAAATAAAGGTCATCACCTACATTGTACACTATCATCATACTTACACGAAGGTAAACTCTATATTACATGTAGACACATATATTGTACTTCTGTTACTATTGGCACGTTTATGATCCCTTATATCCAGAGTAAAATTTCCCTATGAAAAGCATAAGATTTCTTAAAAGCAAGACTTGCAAGACTCTTGCAAGCAAAACCAAGACCAAGACCAAGACCGGGTGTGCAAGACCAAGACCAAGACCACCTGAGTCTTGGTCTTGGTCTTGCATTTGCTCATCACTAGTACTAAGCTTTTTCTAAAAATCTGATTCCTAAAATAGCATACTGATGACAGAAGGACACTCAAAAAGAAACCAAATCGAACTATTTCCTAAATATTTCCTAAGATTGTGTATATCACGAAGCAATGATTGCCTTTCGATGCTATTTAAGCATGGTATCGAAGACTGTTTAAAGAAAAGGCTGCAAACACAGGAAACCAAACGAAGCAATGATAACTTTTTTTTTTTTTTTCAGCTACTGGACTTACTGCCCATATCTGCATCAGACTTTCTTCACAAACCTATCCCATATTTGGTACTGATTAAGAAAAACTCATCAAACAAATAGTAATTTTACTTGTAAAATGTGTGAGTGCGTATCAAAGAGGATTGTCTGAGATAATTTCCACAGTTGGAATATGCCTGTATAATGTAGGAAACCAGTATTTTATGTTTAGAAGTTTAATGTTACCAGTATCAAATCATTACAAGGCTATAGTTGAGTTCGAATGAGTGAATACAATATCAATGGTTTGTTGCACTATTCTTATTATGCATTATACTTATTCTTATGTTTCTTGCACTATAACATCCGTCGATGACGCGCCTACTCTCTTATGGATGTACTCATACGTGGGTCCCCTTCTATGCTCCTGCCCTGACACTGTTAAATAGCATTCTCGATTTTAGTTTTTTTTTTTTTGGTATTTTTTTTTTTTTTTTTTTTTAACTTTCGTATATGTGGCGTATGTCTGGATTCGCTTTTGTACCTTACGGGAAAGCGCTCGTAAAATCAATCTGCACGCATGAAAGCAATTCCTATCTTAAGAAATAAGTTCTGAAATACTACGTGTGAATTTCGTGATAAAATAAATCCATTATAATAGTATAACATGTAATCATTTCCAGGATACTTCAGTTTGCGAGCATATTATCAATCTATACACAAATATTTGTTATTTCCCAAATTAATAACAGTACAAATCATCTTATTAAGGCAAGAAAAGTCATATATATATAGCCTGAAAATTTAACAATAGCTATGGGCATGCAAGCACTGTAACTACATAAATCGTGTATATTATCAAGAAAAATACTAACAACATCTTCTTAGCGCAAATATTATTTTTTGGTTATTATTATAATGCACAAAAAGAGTTGAGTTGATTTTGAGTTTGACGTGCCGTTCAGCAGCGAGGCTATATGAGACGTGAACCTACTGATTAACGTGGAATTCGAACCACATGAGCTCCCGCCGGGAATCGAACCCGGGTCAATGCACAAAAAGAGTAATACGAGATATTTATTTAACAACTGCCGCTCTGTCTCACGACACCAGCATAGTTGTTTTGTTCCTGCACTCAACTCGAGCGCTGATTGGCTATTGAATGATCTTGAATTGGATTGTTTAGAACAGGACCGAAACGAAATCTCTTGAACGAAACTATTGAATTCAAGACAAAAATGACGTCAGTGCTGACGTCTTTTTCATCAAATAGTCTTGAATGGTCTTGAACAATAGTATTGTTCAAGCTTTCTTTGATCATCTACTAGCAGTATTAGGAATATAGACAAACAGTGATAATTTCAGTGGTGGTTGGGGAGAAAGTTCCCTCTTGGAGCGTTTCTCAGATCGGCTTCAACTTGGATTACCAGTATTCTCGCAAAATTATTTTCATCCCTTGCTGCAGTGGTTCAGAGATAGAGCGTTCACCTCTGGTGTGTTGAGTCCCTGGTTCGATCCCAGTTTGCCTCAATGGGCTTTGTGGTGGACAAACACCGTATGTATGGGTTTTATCGGGGTTCTTCCGTTTTAGCTCACTTCCATAATTTCAACATTTTATTCATTCTCACCATCCCATCATGGTTTCCTTTACCTTATACGACGTTAACTATGGAATATAAAACTGAAGGATTTCATTTCATCTCTGTGTATTCTGTTTAACTAACTAACTAACTCTATGGCCTATGGAACCCGGAGGTTCAATGCCGCGTTCACAAAAGCTCTCCACTGACTTCTATCCTTAACCAACTGGATCCAGTTTCTACTTTGTATTCCTATTTTTGCGAGATCCATCTTAATATTGTCCTCCCATCTGCGCCTAGGTCTTCCTAATGGTCGTTTTCTGATTGGTCTCGCAGTCAAGACTTTGAAAGCGTTATCTATTGTTATCTATTGTCATATCATTAACACAGGCGGCTTTGGGGACGAGCGTTGCCCGGGACCCCGCGTAGAGAAGAGCCCCGCACTTTAATTAAAGTATATGCAACATCGCATATTTTAGTTTTAAAAAAAAAATATGAGAGAAAATGAAAAAAACAAAAGAAATCTTCACGTATTTTAGCCAACAAGTATAAAATATAAACTTAATAAGCGATCTCGAAATAACATATATTAATAATCCTAGATAGCACTAAAATTTAAGTTACTATTTTGCACAGATAAAGTTAAAATTGTACAGAAATAAGAAGCTTACAAAAAATTTATAGATTATTATTGTAAGCGAACAATTTATTTTTATATATTAGATAATATGCGTTTGTAGAATGTTTAATCAAAATTTATAACAACAGACGGGTGAATTTGTATAGCTTTAGTATATACCTACCATGCGAAACTTATATGCGAGGAAAAAATTAACAAATGCCGTGTTCCTTAGTGATGTATAATTATTAGAGCAACCCGCATTTTTACTATACATTAAATAATCTAAATATCTTGATCTATTTAATATTTTATGAAGCACTTTGTTTCATATTTAATGAACTTTCTACTTAATGCACTATAAAGAGATATGTTTTGCTCGAATCAGTTTTTTTCTATCACTTGTGTGCACCTTAGAGGTGCATATATACAGAAAGGGAAAATAAAAGGTGCCACCAAAAAGTACAGAAAGTGCTCAAGAGGTACACGTAACAATATAGTGTGGAGTTCTTGTGTACTATTCATTGTTGGCGGAAAGTTTTCTTCTTCTTTTCCTTTTTCTTCTCTCCGCATCAAAGGCTTACACCGAAAAGTTTACAGAAATAAAAATAAGCTTTTCATTGTTGCATTCTTATGTTCTCAGTGATTTTGCGTTGTAAATATTGGTTTAAAAAATATTAATATAGTATATGTTAAGCTGGCAGTTAAATATAATTTTCCAAGAATAATGCTTTATTATGCTTTTAAAATTAGTTTCTTCTGGACCTTTAGACACCCACAACCATGTTCAAGATACCAACCATATGTCTAAATTTCTATTATGCTTTTTATGCTTTTGGGTTGCTCTAATCTTTTCTCCGGTAGTACCGGTACCGGTAGGCAATAGTGATGTGAAGTTGGAATACAACAAGAAGAACTTTTGGTTTAATTATTCGTTACAAAAAAAAAAGTCCGAAATGTTTCGATTTGGATTCTTTAATTGGAGTGTCGCGTGAAGGCTGCAAGGTCGTAGATGTTTTGGTTTATTGTATGTGACTAGTTTAGAAACATGACTTCGCGTGATCGGGATGTCAGTAGGAAACAAGAGTCAGGAAGTACCAAAAGAAAGAAAATCTGAAAGACGAAAGGAGCTAGAAGAACAATTTCGTGAACCATTGTCCAAATATTTAAAAACTAAAAATCAAGTTAAAGAAAATGTGTTAGTATGTGAATCCGCTAGTAAAACTGAGTGTGAACACAAAACGGCAGTTGAAATGGAAGAAGCCAGACCCAGCAGCAGAGTTGAAGTAGCAGTCAGTACTACAGTTTGTGGAATCATCGCATTCGTCCTCATCCGTAATTTCACACCATCAAATGAAAGTGTCTGTGAAGTGTCGAATAGAAATGTGGAGAATGACCCAGAATTATAGCCACAGCAAATGAGTCACAAGGAGTGAACTTAGATAGTGTGTAAAGGGAACTATTCAAGCGAAAGTAGATGTGTTTCCTGTGAATGAAAATGGATGGCGTTTTAGTGAATTTCATTATATTAGAATTTTAAGTAATGATGAGAAGCAAGACAGGTGTTGGATAATTTATTCCCAAAGCAAAAGATGCAGTTTACTGTTTTGCATGCCGTTTGTGTATGTGTGTAGGTGTGTTTGTGTCTGTGTAGTTATAAGTTTCAGTTCCTATAGGGGAATGAGTGATTGAAAGCACCTTAGTGATTTTGTGAAGGGCGGATTTTCATGCAAGCGGCCGTTGCCTGTGATTTCTATGTGTAGCCAGCAGAAAGTTGTGTTACACGTTGAACAGTACTTAAACAACTTTCTCAATTGGTTATTCAGTCACATCGCAAGCACAGAACGCAACGAACGCTTGTATGAAAATCCGCCTGAAATACCTCACGAGAGGGTGTACTGAAATGGTTAGATTTAGAAAAATGACTTAAACTCGCAACATCTATCGACATCATGTGTCAGATTCAAACTGAAACAAAGAAAGCAGCGCCGGAAAGAAATTTTGGCAAGGCTGCTCGCAATAATGCAATATTTAGAATCTCATAATTTACTATTCAGGGTACACAAACAGAAACTGGATTCAAATTCCAGTGGTAATTTTTTGCAAGTTGATAGCTTTATTTGAACCAACCCTGCCAGATCATTTGCGACTAGCGATAAACAAGGAAGTTAAGGACCATTACTTTGGAAAGAATATTCAAGGTAAACTTATATAACTGCTTGTGACTAACGTCGAAGCTGAAATTCTGAAGAAAGTGATGAAGAGTAAGTTCGTTTTAATTACAGGTATTATTGACTGCACTCAAGATGTCGCTCGTGTTGAACAGCTCTCACTGATACTGGGTTTTATTAAATTGAAATCGAGAAGCACTTTCTGGGCTTTATAGCTGTCAACAAACATCTATACAACTGAAAGCTTTTCATTTTCACCGAAATTGAACGACTATCATTGCAAATCTGCAGAGGCTAAGGCTATGAAAATGGCGCAGACATGCGTGGAGAAAAAAAGTGAAGTGCAAGGAAGAATTCTCAATGTAAATTCCTTCCTTTTTTGTATCCTGTGGAAGTCACAACTGGAGCTTGGTGTTGGAAGACGTGGCAAATTCCTGTGCATGTATTAAGTCCTTCTTTGGAATTCTACAGATTGTAAACACTTTTTTTTTTCTAGCTCAAATAAAAGATGAGCTATTCTTCAAGAGCATGTTCAAATTTCTTTGAAACTTCTCTCGGAAATAAGGTGGGAATGCAAAGTAGAATATGTCAAAACAGTCAGATACCAGCTTAATGGTAAAGTATGGCAAGGTGAGAAAATAAACTTAGGTCTGACAAGTAAGCACTTGTAAGTGTTTCTGAAAGAGCTGAAGACTACCAGGAAAGTGGCTTTCAGACAACCCTACCAACAACAAGAGAAGTTGCGGAAGAAGTGGCAATTGAAACCATTTTCCAGACTGTCAGAAAAAGAAAAAAATAGACAATTCTCTTACGAAGCTCAGGACTAGGACCCAGAGCTTTCTGCAGAAGACTGTATCAAAATAGAATACTTTTATATAAATGTTGATACGATCCGACGAAGCTGTGAATTAATACTCGAGGCTCTGAAGAAGGATGAACACACATTTGGTTTTCTATACCAGGACAAAAATCGATTGACGTGTGCGACGACAATATGAAGTGTTGCAAAAACTTAAAGAGGTCGTTCAGTCCACATTTGGCCAATTTCGACTTACCTAAAAATTTAGAAGAATTCATGGCGCCAGGTCCGTAAGTGTTCGATGTGTTTTCCTTGGTTCCTAACGATAGCCCGACAGTGTAGTTTCCACTGTAATAGGTTCTCTGAAGAACTTGGAGGGGAATCTCGTCCCATTCCCTTTGCACAGCTTTCCAAAGTCCTTCTACAGTTGTCACACGCCGTTTTCCCAAAGCCCGCTTCAGCAATAAAAATCCACAATAGTCCATAGGACTTGCATCTGAAGATTTAACAGGTACCTCATTGAAAGGTATCACCTGTATACCACTTGCCTCCTCCATCTCCCTGTAGAATACGAGGGACGATCGTAACGAATGTGATGAGGCCTTGTCCATGTGAATGCGCATCAGATTGGCGTCATTACCGTACATTGTTGGAATCTCATGCTCCTAGATCGGCCGCATGATCTGCTCCTGAAAATACTGCGAATTTATTTTGCAGTTCTTCGCCACCCTACGAATCTTCAGTTTACCTCGGTAACAGTAGCCAGTAACGACTACGAACCCTTTTGGGAAGGATTTTTTACAGACACGGACCCACCTTCTGAAGTTCTTGGCGCCTTTCTCTCGGTACATGATGGCTCTCGGTTTGCCACAGTCGGAAAGGCAAATCCATGCTTCATCGAGCGTTGTACATCCACCTTTGTTTTGCCAGATGCTATTCGTACAGATTCCGGGCATTACACTTTCGTTCCTTTTGGTGGGCATCCGTGGGAAGATGGCCGCAAGCTCTCATGACTTTTTTCAGCTTGAGTTGGTGGTGTAACGTCCGGCTCACTGTCACAAAAGACACGTCAAGACGATTAGCCATACACTTTTGTGTTGGCAGATTTTCTTGTATTGCCATTTTGCGAAGTTTCCTCTGCCTTGGTGCATTCCCGCTTCCTAGGCAACTTCATTGGTGATCCAAATGGTGGAGATTCATTGCCCTTGTACTTTTTAATAGCATTTTTTATTCCAATTAAACTGAGTTGCAACCATTCTTCTTGCACTATTTTCTAATGACAGAAACACTAAAGCGGGCGTCATAAACATAGTCTTCCCAAAACCGGCTTAGTTTAGGCGGCATTTTGGTCACAGAGCGGAAACCCACACACTTGGAAACAAATTTAACACAACACTCACAACATTGGTCCTGTTTTTTGCGTTATTTTCATCCGCGCAGAAAAACAACTCCGTTCTCAGGAAGTCACTGCACAACACTGCAGGACGCCAGGAACCAAGCCGGGTGAGTCCATTCTGCCCGGGAGGGGGAAGGAACGAAATCGGCCAAACCTCTGTAGAATAAACATTAACTGCCGGAGAAAAAAGTGACATAGATGGACTGGAACTGTATGAAGAATTGAAGATGTTCTCACGAGCCTTTGGTGGCGAAAATAATCTACTATCAGTGGGTGCTTAAATATGTAAGTGAAAACAAATTGGAGAAAATCTACGCTAATGTAGACATTGCTTTAGGAATATTATGCACAGTCTCCGTTACCATTGCATCTGCAGAGAGGAGCTTTTCTAGACCAAAACTCATAAGAAAACATACATAAGGAGCAGCATGTCCCAACAGAGACTGACCGCTCTCGCCCTTCTCTTCATCGGAAACGACGTGGTTCTTTCTTTAGACTAGAGTGCTTTGATACAAGGATTCAGTCAACTAAAAAGTTGCAAAGCTTTTTTTTTTTTTTTTTTTTAAGTAAGCATTCGATTTTCCTGTATGTTTTATTTTAGAGGAGTACGTACTTCAATTCATCTTACAACAACAGTTTGTTTTACTTAAAATCTAACAAAGTATGATCGTACGAGTGTCGCATATCCAAAAAGTAGGGTTCCACGGCGCAAACTCGCCCAGGGTTTCCCAAGAACAAAGCCCGTCTCTGATCATTAATATGATTAATTTGTTAGTGTTACCTACAAGTTACATATACGCTGATGTTACTAGATCTGCAGTCTAAGCTTATTCTTGTTTATCTGTAAAATAGGGTTTATTGCGTTGTCCAAGAGTAGTACAAAGTTTGACCATTGGAAATAGCTGAACCCAAGTGCACCTGGAGGACTCAGCCCTATCTAACTGGAAATGTGTGATTAGCAATGTTGTTGTGGTCGCAATCGAGATCTGCTATCTGAGCCTTACAAAGCGAAAAGGCATATGGTCTGGTACGTAATTTGCATTGCCCTTCATCCCTGAATCAAAGTTGTAGTGTAAGCCATGCCATGAAAGCCACTGTAATCATACATATTGCAGTGATAAGCTATCAGTCATGTAGAGTTACTGTATATTACACGTCAATGCAGTAGTATACAAGATTCTATGCTGAATCTTTTAATATTACCGAAACAACGTAATCCGGAACAAAATTACATTCCAGTAAGTATTAGTGTTTTTTCGAAGATGGTGCGAGTGCAAAACCGCGAACTATAATTTTGTATCCTAAGGCCAAACACACTTTTGTTTTACACGGTCTAATTATTAGCTGCACACATAATCAAAGGGAGAGCACATTGAACCTGTAACAGCTTCTTGGATGCATATTAACACCTGTCATAACTTCGTACTTGCTAGCGACGTCCAATTCACATAAGGCGTGAACATGTTACGTTCTCAATTTATAAACTATATATATGATTTACGATGGTGGATTTCAAGATGGCGGCTTGAATTGTTCTGTGTCCTTCCCAATTTCTCCTTACTTTTATTACTCCCCTACATTGTTCCTTTCGTTATGTTTTGCAGTATTTGACATTTATGCGAGGAGTTTCCACACTTTTGGACCACCCTGTATATATATAACTGCACGTATTGCAGCAGGGGTTTTTCGAATCACTTTCATAGTAGTTACAATCGATTTAGAAAGGACAATTACGTATAGAACGATAGAGAGACGTCCATCAACTTCCATAGTTTCGGAATAAACTCTTTTTGTCCGCTTTTTTCAAATTTCCGACCACTGTGCGCCGGTAGCCTCGGTTGCTCATAAAATACGCCACTGGGTCTTCGTTGTCTACAGAAGGGTTTTTTCTTCTCAGGATATGTCTTATGGTTTATATATATTATGTTGTATTAAAATATAAATGAATTAGGTATTACTAAGGTGAACAGGAACTAATTTACATACTGATCTGTTTCTCATTTCTCATCTCCGGATTTTAAAAAAGCCGGAACCTGTCCCGTTTTTAGCTGAAAATTTTATGGTCACCCTAGGCAAAGACGATACACGAGACTGCATTTCATCTTAAAAAATTCTTCAAGTTGCGTAGAAAAGAAGTGCAGTAGCCCAAGCGATTCATATGATCGAATAATTCCCACTCAATTCATATGACACAATATCTCATTTGCGTAAAATGAATACGTGTAAAACCTAATCGATTGAATAAGCGAATCACTCCCAATCAATTCACTTGCGCGAAGAGAGTGCACTGACGGCTAACCCGATCCATATAAACGAATTAAATGATCGAATCACTTTAGTGAATTCGCTTAAACGAATTCATTGAGCCAAATAAATAGTTTTGCCCATCAGCCATCACTCTCCCTTTTCTGCCTAGAAGACAGCGTTGCCAGATTACACAAACAAATTTATCATCACAATAACTAAAAATTATCGAATATCAGAAGAAATTATCGTATTTTTCGTGCAAACACAAAGTATATATATATATATATATGTGTGTGTGTGTGTGTGTGTATGTATGTATATATGTATGTATGTACGTATGTATGCAGTGGCGTATTTATGATTTTATTTCGGGGAGGCTTTGCCTGAAAAAGTGAAAATTCTGCAAGATATTTCATATATTTTACTATAGTAAGTAAGATTTCGGGGGGGGGGATTAAGCCCGGAAGCCCCCCTAAATACACCTCTTTATGTATGTATATATGTTCCACACATGACTTATAAAGCTGTGTAATGGTAGGGAAAAGTGAAAAAACAGTTAGGATCATCAATTCCCTTGTTCTCCTTGCCCATCAAAAAGAAAACCGAGTTTCACTATGATTTTCTGGTCATCTTGCTGACCTGAGATTTGTCCGCTGAAACGGTTGTGGATTCAAAAAGGAAAATGTCATTTTGTTTGCTCTTTCGTTTTACAGTCGATATTTTTGTTCCTGTCCATCTCCGCACAAACAGCTGTTCTTCCGCACAAAGAAAATACCAGTGGAAAATGTTCATTCTATTCAACTCTAAAATTATCGTACGTTCTATAATTATTATTTTCTATCAACCGAAGCCCAAAATTATCGTATGTTTTGATAATTATCGTACAGTCTGGCAACGCTGCGAGAAGACAATTATCAAAGCACTGGTATAACACTACTATGTGCTCTTTAAAAAATACTTTTTCATCGAACTAATTTTAGAACTCAAGTATAATTTTAGTACGTGCCAGTTGCGTCATTTTTTTTTTTTTTTTTTTAAGGGTACGGGAATAGGGTTAACTTTATAAATCGTTATTCATCATTTTATTTTATAGGAGCAAAGAGTCCTCTACTCCCAGCCATTAGAGGGTTACGCCCTCTCTTTGGCAAGGATTTTTAAAGAATTGCTATTGATGATAAGATAATTGAAGATGGGCTAAGTGCAGAAAATATGAACATAAGGATTAGTAATCACGTAATAAGTCACATTTTTTGGAAGAAATAATATAAGGTTGAGTGCAGATATGAGATTCAGGTGCTAACTTACTAATAGGAATTAGAATACATAATAATAAATATAATAAAGAATAATGATGATTATGATGAATGAGGTGAAGTGCTAACACGCCACAAACATAGTTTGATTAGTGAGACAAATGCAGAGTTAGATCTTCTGTCCCGGGGCGACTCGGGACTAATGAACACATGGGGAAGCCCTTGTTAATGGTGAGGAACTAGTGCTGAGATGGAAAAAGATGCGGTATATGATGATCAATGATGTATATATCATATATTTCCCTTTCAGCCGCAGGAAGGTGCTCGTGTTTCACATATAGAGATACGAAAATATTTAAAGGTGAATGTTTGAATCGATAGGCTGCGTCGGTAAGAGCGTCTGTGTGTAGGATGTCCAAGAAAAGTGGATGGCCTGTTTGGATGCGAGAGCTGATGTATCTCAGGCGGAGTTGTGCGAGATGCTCGGTGATCTTTGGAAAGTCTATATATTCATATGTGAGCCACGTTGGGTATGGAAGTTTAATTCGATACGCCAGTCGAATAGCATGCCGTTCCAATATGCTGAGTTTTTCATAGAAAGAAACAGAAGCATTGCACCAAGCGGGATGCCCAAAAGTAAGGATCGGACGGAGGAACGCTTTATATGTATGAAGCAAAACATCGGCTTTTAGTCCCCAAGATGTTCCTGTGAGACGTCGCAGAAGATTTAATCTAAGATTAGCCTTCTCCGTTAGTTTTTTCAAGTGAGCATTCCAGCTAAGCTTCGAATCGAAAACCACGCCTAGATAGGTAGCAGTGGTGGATGGGCGTACATGATACCCATCAACAGTTAGTTGTAAGAGAGTTGGGTTTCTATGGACTTTGGAACGACGCTTAGGCGGTAGAAAAACCAGAGCTTGGGTTTTCTCAGAGTTGATCTTTAACTGCCATTTCTTGCACCACTTGACGAAATTATCGAGAGTTGTTTGCAAAGCAATGTTAAGCTGATGCACCGTTTTGCCGAGAGCTAGAAAAGCTGTGTCGTCAGCATATTGAAAAGTAAAGACATTGCGTGGTACAGAAGGGATGTCGGAAGCATACAAAACATATAGTAAAGGACTGAGAGCTGATCCTTGGGGTACTCCAGTAAGAGGAAAAATCGGCCAGGAGAGTGCCGTACCAACTGTAACATAAGCAATGCGATTTGAAATAAAAGAATATATTAGTCTGAGATAGCATATAGGAAGATTAAACGACTGCAATTTTTTAATGAGACCATAATGCCAAACCTTGTCGAATGCCTTCTCTAAATCCATGAGAATGAGACATGATGGAAATGCTTTGTTATACTGATTAGTAATTATTGAGCTGAGGCGAAGTAGCTGGTCATTTATGGAAAACCAGGGCGAAACCCCGCTTGATGAACAGGTAGCAGAGAAGTGGTATCAAGGTACTTATGGAGGCGGCACACGAGAATTTTTCCAGTATCTTACTGAAAACTGAGGTGAGTTGGATGGGTCTGTAAGAAGTTACTGAATGTACAGGTTTATTCGGTTTATGGAACATACAGATTTTGGAGACTTTCCAATCTGAGGGGTAAAACCCGGTTCTGAGGATGAAATTGTATATTGTAACGAGGAGTAGTAAGAGAGATGGCGGGGCTTCTTTGATATGTCGGTAAGATATCGTGTCGATTCCAGGTGCTGTATTCCTTTTCCGTTTTAGTGCAGAGTGTAGTTCTTCGACAGTGATGGATGAAGTAAGAGGATGATCTGGGTTAATAATATGCTCCGTGGATGGTTGTAAGGTAGGAATACAAGAGATATCGGTCCGTTCACAACGATTAGAAACAGCTGTAGGCGTAAAAACGGCCTGTAACTGAGCAGCAAATGCGTTTGCTTTGTCTGCGTCAGAGAAGAGAGGAGTACCGTCGGCTATTAGAGGATATGTGATTTTAGTGCTTTTGCCAACAAGCTGGTTAAACCGCTTCCAATATCGAGAAGGATGTGCTTCCTCGGATAAGTTGTTACAAGATTTTATCCAGTTACGACGTTTATATGCAACAAGATAATTACGTACCGCTCTTTGCCATTGGTGATGTAGGCGTAAATATGCATCGTTCCCAGTTCTATAATACTCTCGAAGATGGCGGCGAGCTTGCTGTATGAGTGGAACATATGTCGGCGGTAATTTTGGTTTGTGCGGATGCACTTGTTCGGTTGGAATATGATGCTTAGCACTAGTTTGTATTGCCGTGGTGATAGTTGTAATACAAGAAGCTAGCTCGGTTTCATTAGTTGGAGGCGTTTCACTGTGAAGTCTGCGCTCAAGGTCTTGCCGAAAAAGAGGCCAATTTGCCTTATCATATCGTGGAACATAGCGAGATGCAATTTCTTGTCGTGGTCGTTGTCCTCGAGTGAGTGTTAGTTTCACTGGATGGTGATCGCTCCCGATTGAATCCAGAACTTCAAGTTGGCAGTCAGTAAGAAGATTTAGCGATGTAATGACAACATCGGGTGTAGTCTGACTTATAGGCCTGGTGTGCGAAGGGAGAACATGGAGATGTAGTTGGAGATTGTCAGTTAAATACTGATGAAACTCTGCTTTCTCACGATCACTTCGACTATGTATATTAATGTCCGCCATGATAATAATATTTCGATAATTATTGGCAATATGTTCGAAATAGTCTAGCGGGATAGGTTGTCGTGGTCGAATATAGATCGTACTAAAATTGATGATTATGGACGGAAAATATATGGAACAAAGGAGGTATTCCGGCAAAGTACTAAAAGCTTGTGGGTTGTACGAGCGAACTGGATACTTTGGAGGAAAGCCTATTGCAACTCCGCCTTGAGCACGAGCTAGGTGATCATGATAGTCATGACGTTCTAGTTGATAGCCAGGAATGCGGGCTACCATGCTCGGTTTTAAAGCAGTTTCATTAAGCGCAAAGACATTGATATGTTCCTCCAACAACATTGCTTCTAATAACAGTTTATGCTGCGAAAAGGATCGAATATTGACAAATAAGAAAGTAATCCCCATAATGAAAAATACTATGCAGATTGTACTAAACAGCAGTTTCCAGAGAACCAATATGAAAATGGACATAGTTGTTAGAATACGTTGCATGTAGATTGATATGGAAGATGGATTTTGCGGCAGAAATGATGTGATGAAGGATATTGGCTCGTTGAAAGGGAAATATGTTTTGAAGCACAAGACTGATGTAGCGAAGAAAATCTTCGATTGTTAGCGGTGGTAAGATGGATTGGTTTGGTTTTGTGGTCCTGTCAGTCGTTTTTAGCGGTACTGTTAGTTCCGGATGCTCGGGAGTTGGCTCTGGTTTAGCTTTACAGCGATAACTGTAGGTTGGGTGAAGTCCACTGCCACAGGTGTTACACTTTGGTGGTCCTTTTAAGTTTGGACATGCTTTGGTTTCATGGAGACCCGAGCAGTACCCACACTTAGATGGATTAGAGCAATTTGCTGTAATGTGGTCATTGTACACCTGACATTTTTCGCAGCGTATAGGTAAAGGTCCCTGAGTTTTAGAGGGTTCGACACGATGTATTTTCTTATAAATTGGTGCCCCGAATCGTAACAGATAATCGATTGTCTCCTGTTGCTTAGAAAGTACCCGGACCATGTAGGTCGGACCATTATTATTTCGAATACGAATGCATCTATCTACTGTAATCCCCTCCTGTTTTAGCTCCTCTTGGATTTCAGCATCGGTAAGTTCAGGGGAAACACCCCTAATAACAACCGAGAGATATGGTGGTTTGCGAGGTGGTGGAGGTTGTTTCTGCCGTTTATCTGTTAATTTTGTAAGTTTGGCGCTCTTACCGAAGATTTCGTAGGATGCTTTGTTACGAATGGTAATACCAAAATCTGGATCTTTTGATTTCAGAATATAGCCGTTTCTAGTGGGGACGATTTGAACGAGAGTATCCCGTACCCGTGGAACGTATTTCATAATTTGTAGAAAAATCATTTTAGGATTGGTGAACTTTGTATCGTAGTCTGTAAGAATGAAATGATAAAGAGGATTAGTATTTGACTTTGCAGCGGTAGTAGTTTGAAGCTCTGTATCAGTATTGATACACTGTGGATTGACTTGAATGTCCATAGATTCTATTGGAGACCGTGACCGAATCCGTTTGGCTGACTGTATTGAATCATTTGATGGATGTCTCTCTCTAGATGTAGACGGTATTGATTGACTTCCCCAAGAAAAGTGCCGAGTGCGATTTGAAGGTACAATGGGTGCCGTTTGTGCAAGTGCAGAGCTTGAGTTTGCAAGAAGTATAGCAGGTAATCCGGAATGTCGTCCTAGAACCGATTGTCCGTTAGTGTTGCCAGAGTCCGCCATCGTAATAAGGTAGCCAAGGGCCGAAGCCCAAATGAAAATGAAAGCGAAGTAAAAGATGATGAGATGAAATGAAGTTCAAAAAGCAAGTCGCCCTCCGAAAAGTGAGAACTTCCGTCAACCCTCTAAGTGTTGTATGTGTGCTTTGCTCCCAAATGCGTATTGCAACACTTGATCCTTGCTGGCACACTAACTAGCACAAGAGAGGTTAGGCTCCTTGATTCAGTATGTTGCGTCATTTTTTTTTTTTTACGGAAAGGAGAAAAGAAAATTTACGAATTAATTACACAAATCATGTGTTTCTGGAAAATTATATACTTCTCCAGCCTCTCAGAGGGTTACGCCCTCTCTTTGGCAAGTGATTTTCTACAGAAATATATATTATTGAAAAGAATGCGATGGTCTAAGGGAAGTTTGATTATTAACAGTGGTATTTGTGCATCAGTTTTGGATCAGTTTTGGAAGGGAGTTATATCATCATTTTATTGTTCTACATTTATTTCATTTTTCATCTTTATTACATGGTACACAAAACAAAACAGTGCAATCAAGGTGCCAAATGTAAATATATAACAAAATACATAACTTAAATAAGGCAAGAAAATGATAAAGAGTTATGTAAATAGCGAAAATAAAGTGAAGAATACATAGGTGCAAATGTGCAAGAATATATATATATAAAGTGAGATAGTATTTTAACTGATTGAAAATGTAAGATAATGTAAATGAAAGATGAGATGAAGTGCCAGCACATCACAAACAAACAGAAATTAGTTTGACAGATGCAGGTTAAATCTTCTGTCCCGGGGCGACTCGGGACTAATGATCACAAGGGGAAGCCCTTGTTAGTTGTGAGGATCTCTGTGCTAAGATGGAAGAACATGAGGAATATGATCATGAATGGTATAAATGGAATAGATGTCACGTTCGTCCTCTGTGAGGTTTGCATGTTGGACATATAGGGAAATGAGTACATTTAAAGGAGAATGCTTGTAGCGGTATGCGGCATCAGTGACAGCATCAGACTGAAGTATGTCCAGGAATAGCGGATGGCCCGTTTCAATGCGAGAAGTGATGTACCGAATACGGAGTTGTGCAAGATGTTCTGTGAGCTTTGGAAAGTTGATGTACTCATATGTGAGCCACGTGGGATATGGAAGCTTAAGTCGATGAGCTAGTCGAATAGCATGACGCTCCAATATGCAAAGTTTTTCGTAGAAGGGAGCAGAAGCATTGCACCAGGCAGTATGTCCAAAAGTGAGTATAGGTCGGAGAAACATCTTATAGGTGTGGAGTAAAACATCTGCTTTGAGGCCCCAAGTGGTGCCTGTGAGACGACGTAAAAGATTTAAGCGAATAGTAGCCTTAGCTCTTAATTTTTGCAAATGAGCATTCCAAGTTAGTTTGGAATCGAAGACGACGCCCAAGTAGGTAGCAGTGTTGGTAGGGTGTACAATGTACCCATCAACAGTTACTCGTAAGAGTGTGGGGTTTCGGTAAACCCTAGAACGCCTGTGAGGTGGTAGGAAAACCAGCGCTTGCGTTTTGTCATTGTTAATAGTCAGATGCCATCTCTGGCACCACTTTATGAAATTGTCGAGAGTTGTTTGTAGAGCAAGACTAATTTGCTGGACAGTGTTGCCAAGTGCAAGAAAAGCTGTATCGTCAGCATATTGGAATGTGAAAACATTTCGTGGTACTGAAGGAATGTCTGAAGCATAAAGAATGTATAATAATGGGCTAAGTGCAGACCCCTGGGGTACTCCAGTAAACGGAAATATAGGCCAAGAGAGTGTGTTACCAACTGCGACATACGCAATGCGATTTGTAATGAAAGAGTAAATTACCCTTAGATAGCAGACGGGAAGTTTGAATGACTGCAGTTTTTGAATTAGCCCATAGTGCCACACTTTATCAAATGCCTTTTCTAAATCCATTAGAATGAGACATGATGGCAAGCCTTTGTTAAATTGATTTGTAACTATGGTACTGAGACGAAGCAGTTGGTCATGGATAGAGAATCTAGGCCGAAAACCTGCTTGATGAATAGGTAATAGACCAGTATTTTCAAGGTATTTATGAAGGCGGCAGACAAGTATTTTTTCCAGGATCTTGCTGAGAACAGATGTGAGTTGGATTGGTCTGTATGAACAAACTGAATGGACAGGTTTATTCGGTTTATGAAACATACAAATTTTTGAGACTTTCCAATCAGGAGGATAGAAACCAGTTTGAAGTATGAAAGTATATATTGTTGCCAGGGTTAGCAGGAATGAGTGTGGAGCTTCTTTTATGTGGCGATAAGAGATGTTGTCAATCCCAGGTGCTGTGTTTTTCTTCCGTTTTAGTGTAGAATGGATTTCATTGGTAGTAATGGGTGTAGTGAGTGGATGCTCCGGATCAATGACATGATTTGTTGAAGGTTGTAAAGCAGGAATGATAGATAGGTCTTTCCGTTCAGAGCGTTTAGAAGCCGCTGTTGGTGTAAAAACTGTCTGAAGCTGTGTAGCAAAGGCGTTTGCTTTTTCTTCGTTGGAGAACAGAGGAATGCCATCTGCAACTAGCGGGTAGGTTATTGTGGTGCTCTTGCCAGTAAGTTGATTAAATCGCTTCCAGTAGCGAGATGGATGCGCTTCCTCGGATAAGGTGTTGCAAGTTTTAATCCAATTGCGGCGTTTATAGGCAACAAGGTAGCTATGAACAGCTCGTTGCCATTGGCGGTGCTGACGAAGACATGCGTCATTCCCGGTCCGATAATATTCCCGAAGATGTTGTCGGGCTTTTTGTATGAGCGGAAGATATGTCGGTGGTAGGGCCGGTTTGTGGGGATGTACTTGTTGCATCGGAATGTGCTGCTGAGCACTGGTTTGAATTGCCACAGTAATAGCAGTAAGACAGGAAGCAAGTTCAGTTTCAGTAGTTGGAGGTGTTATGGTAGAAAGAGAATGCTCTAGATCTTCCCGGAAATGAGGCCAATTCGCCTTATCAAACCTCGGAACTCGACGAGGTGCTAGTACAGGACGTTGGGGTTGTCCCCGATTGAACGTTAATTTTATTGGATGATGATCGCTGCCAATAGAGTCCAGTATTGTAAGCTGACAGTCATTAAGGAAATTCATAGAGGTGATGACGACATCCGGTGTAGTTTGACTGATAGGTCTGGTGTGTGCAGGAAGAACATGAAGATGGAGCTGAAGATCATTACTTAAGTAGTTCTCAAAGTCGGCTTTTTCGCGATCAGTACGACTGTGGATATTAATGTCCGCCATGATGATAATATTTCGAAAGTTGGTGGCTATATATCGGAAATATTCGAATGGGATACGTCGACGTGGTCTAATATAGATTGTACTGAAGTTGATAATAATCGATGGAAAGTATATAGTGAATAATAGGTATTCCGGGAGATTACCTAAAGCTTGTGGAGTATAGGCTCGAACTGGATACTTTGGGAAATATCCAATTGCTACTCCCCCTTGGGCCCGTTGTGCTTGATCTTGAAAGTCGCATCGTTGCAGTTGGTATCCAGGAATACGAGCTAGCATACTCGGTTTTAAGGCGGTTTCATTTAAAGCGAAAACACTAATATGTTCTTCCATTAATAAAGATTCAAGTAACAGTCTATGTTGAGAAAAGGATCGAATATTGACGAAAAGAAAGTTTATCCCCATTATGAAGAAGACTGTACAGATTGTTTTAAACAGCGGTTTCGAGGGTTCCAATGTGAAAATGCACATAATTATTAGAATAAGTTGCATGGAGATTAATATTAAAGATAGATTTGGCGGCAGAAATGATATGTTGAATGATGTGAGCTCGTTGAAAAGGGAAAATGTTTTGTAACACCAGACTAACATAGCGTATGAGATCTTCGACTGTTAACGGAGGCAATAGTGATTGTGTAGGTGGTGTAGTTTTGTCTGCTGTTTTTAATGGAACAGTTAATTCCGGATGCTCAGGTGTGGGTGCTGGTTTAGCCTTACAACGATAGCTATATGTAGGGTGAAGCCCACTACCACAGGTATTGCATTTAGGGGGTCCCTTTAAGTTCGGGCATGTTTTGGTATCATGGAGTCCGGAGCAGTATCCACATTTAGATTGATTACGGCAATTGGCCGAAGTATGGTCGTTGTATAACTGGCACTTTTCGCAACGAATTGGAAGCGGACCCTGCGTTTTAGATGGTTCGACGCGATGGATTTTCTTATAGATGGGTGCGCCAAATCGGAGAAGATAGTCAATGGTATCTTGCCGCTGCGACAAAATGCGTACCATATATGTTGGACCATTATTATTGCGAATGCGGATGCATTTATCCACTGCAATCCCTTCTTGTGCTAATTCTTCCTGTATTTCTATGTCAGTTAGATCGGGGGAGACACCCCTAATAACAACAGACAGAAACGGTGGTTTTCTAGGAGGTGGCTGTTGTTTCGTTCGCTTGTCCGTGAGCTTCGTAAGTTTAGCGTTCTTACCAAAAATTTCGTAAGAAGCTTTATTACGAACCGTGATACCAAAATTTGGATCGTTAGATTTTAATATATAGCCATTTTTGGTTTTGACGATTTGAACTAGGGTGTCTCGTACCCGAGGAACATACTTAGCAATTTGCAGAAAAATCATTTTTGGGTTCGTATACTTAGCGTCAAAATCAGTAAGGATGAAATGAAAGAGAGGCGTATGATTTGATGAAATAGTTGGAGATACTGCAGAAGGTGCACCTGTATTTTGTCGTTCAACCTCGAGATCCATTGACGTTATAGGGGAGCGAGACCGGATGCGTTTCGCGGATTGCGTAGATTCGCTTGATGGGTGTCTATCTCGAGATACATTGATCGGTTCATGGCCCCAAGAAAAATGCCGAGTTCGAGTGGATGGTTGTGCTATTGAAGTACTGGGTATCGAAGGAGATATAGATGGTAAGCCCGAATGTCTGCCGAGATTCATTTGTCCAGTGGTTTTGCCAGAGTCAGTCATCGTAAGAGTGCAGCCAAGGGCCGAAGCCCAAATGAGAATGAAGATGAAAGAAAGTATGATAAGATGAGGTTCAAAAAGCAAGCTGCCCTCCGAAAGTGAAAACTTTCGTCAACCTTCTAAGTGCAGTACGTGTGCTTTGCTCACAAATGCGTTTTGCAACACTTGATCCTCGCTCGCACATTAACTCACACAAGAGAAGTTAGGCCTCTTGATTCAGTATGATGCGTCATGTTTAGCCTGCTAAACTTATAACTTATTTACTAAAAGTTGCAAACGAAAGGTTTTATAAATCTAGATGGTGAAGCTGAATGTAATATTCGAAGATAAAGGGTCTTAAAGTTCAAACTTAAATTAAAAAGATAGTTTCAGCTGAATACAATACATTGTACAAATTTGTCATACTTCTGCTCAAACTTTCCAACGTTGAATATAAATTAGTACTACCACCTATTGACAATCTTAACATTTCATTCTTTCAACCATAGTTCTGCAAGAAATTTTCAATATAGGGCCTAAATAAGATTTATGAGCGGTACTTTATAAATTTATTACAACATAATAAGTACTGTAAGACGGGGTTACTTTGCACAAGATTTAAGCCATTGTAAAGAAAATCGCATGTAACTTAGAAACGTAGTGATATAGAACACTGTACTTTAAATATATAGGGCCTTATGCAGAGTCGGTCTGACGCGTGATTAGAACCATACTAAAGAGCTCGACTAACATGTTTCCTGCAGTAGTCATGACTTTAGTATGACACTAATCATACGTCAAAACGACTATGCATAAGGCCTATAATAGCTAGATATGTAAGGAAAACATTAATGCAGGGATGCAAATACCTACTCGCCCGGGCGAGTGGTTCATCGGTGCGGGCGAGTATTTAATATCATACCGAAGGTAAGTAAATGATTTGTATTGTAAAATTTTGTTGCTTATTTGCACCCTTGCATTAGTGCAAGTTCATTAGTAAACATTCAGTATAACCATAGTTATTGAAATATAAATTTTGGTGCAAAGTAACTCCATAGCTGGGGTTAGGCCTACTTTGCAGAACCTACAAAAAAGGATGTTCAACATATGAACATAACGTTTCTGTGCAACGTTTTCCCTTCAATATTTATATATTTTACTTTCTAGACAAAACTGCATGCAGTGTATAAATATTGATATTAGAATGATGGTACCGGTATCAATACTTAGTTTGAATTGTCGATATTTGTAAAGAAAACTATGTATTTTCTGGTACCGGCACAGGAACCACATTCTAATAATTTAACATGTCCCATAAAAATGCCAACTCAGGAACAGAAAAAAAAATCTCCGTGAACTGATTTGCCTTGGTTATTCCTTATGTACAAGAATATCATCTCAACCGTAATTAGTGGAAGATTTATAGGATTTGGGACTTTCAGGCTGAAACCCACCCAAATTGCAAGACTTATTTCATTAAAAATCTAATGTTAGTCATTCCTATGCGTATAAGCTGCAAGCCCCCCCTCCCCCCCCCCACACACAAGTCTAGTGATCTCTAAAGAAAACGGTCTTTGTGAGTGAAGCCTTTCTCAAACTAATTTTCTGGATCCGTCACTCTTCATAATTTATTTTCCAACAAGAAATTCATTCCGGCATCTACCTAAATAGAAAATTTACCTAAATTTAGAATGCAGGAGGTTCCAGTACCCTAACAGCACAAGATGTGCTAGGCATGTGCCATTTAAATGTCCCAGCTGCTTTTTAGGTACCCAACACTTGGATCATATGATATTCATGTGCTAAGTATGTGCTTCAGCTACCTACAGTTTTAGGTACTTGTTACACCGAATTGATATTTGCAACTGGGTACCACAAATATGGCATTTATAGATCTGGCTCAGTTTCGCACTCTAACAGTCATTTGCTTTTATGTCGACATATATCTACCATGTCCTAGGTACGTCCTTTAGGTACATACTGTTTCAGATACCCCAACAGCACAAGATATGCATACGCCATTTAGGTGTTCTAAATTCATTTCCCACATTTGATGCATTTGTTACTTCTTTTTCTAAGCTATTGTGTACTTGAAGCAACTAATGCATCAACTTTATTAGATGCCAGCTGTCACCGATTATTTGAAAGTGAATATAAAAGAACTATGAAATAAAATAAATAGACACTCATCATTTTGTTATAAAAGCACATGGGAAGCAGATTTTATCTTATCCCAAATGGTTATTGCCGAATATACACGGTTAAAGGAGCACTCTGATTAGCCAAATTTAAAAGATCTCAACAATTTATCCCTCTACAAGCGACGTTCACTTCATCGCCTCTGTGGCCAACTCGCAAGAGCACACGGCTAATAATCCTAACGTTGGTGGTCCGCGCTCACCCTGGGTATTTTTTTTATTTGTTTATAGTGTTTTTTAGGCTTACCTTAATGTAAACACAATATGCATATAGGCGATTTAACATATTTTGAGGAAGTAATTTTGTGGTTCATTGACGCTTGCGGCATGGGGAACATACCTAGAATATAATAGGCACGTTCACCAGGTACATGTCAGGCAAGTGCCTAGGGGCGGATATAGATTGTGACTATCACTTGCCATTTATGTGATTTCTTTCTCAGAGATACAAAAGGCATATACTGGACACATTCGATCCTTGGCTTAAGTAAGTATGTGGCGGACAACATCGTGTCCGTGGGTTCTCTCAGGGTACTTCCATTTGCTTCTACGTTCTCATTCCACCATTTCTTCTATCATTATTCACTTACCTTAATCATTGTCTCCCTTAGCCTAAAGGGTTTAATCGTGGGACGTTACAAACTCGAAAGATTTTATTTCACTTACAGTCTCAATGTTGCGAAGATGTCACGCCATTGGAACCAAACTCCTTCACATGGAGTACACGGAACACTACTACCTGTTTAAAATAAATTATTCAATATTATTATAGTTTAACGAAAAAAATGAAGCATATAGTAATCAATACATCTTATTGTGTCGAACAAAATAATGTAAAATTTTCATGCGCAGTTTTCGAAACTGGAGAAAAGCAAAATTGATTTTTAAACCACAAAAATTAATTTTGTAGGAGAATCGTGCCACTCAGTGAGATAAAACTGATATTACAATATGATATGCACTAATTAAGCTCTTCATTATAATACTAGGAACATAGACAGTACATAGAATGTTTAATAATGAATTATTGCCAAAAATTGTCGTTAACTTAAATTTTGATCTCTATTGAACCAAAATATTATCCAAATTCTGATGTGTAATTTTCGAGAAAATCAAACTTTTGTGGTGGTAATTGTAAAAAAAAAAAATTGAATATTATTTTTAATATCTTACTTTGACATATTTTTATTTTGATACTTATGATTAAATATAGCAAGTAATAATAAATAAAATTTTAAACAAAAAAAGAGTTATTTTAGAAAACCAATTGGAATTTTTTTAAAAAATAAAGTATACTGGTGAAGAGCTAGATATTGAAGAATACAACAAGAACTACATATTGAAATATATTGAAATACAATGCAGAACGAAGGCTAGCATGAAATCTGAGGCCAGTGTGATTTTGCTACGTTTCACGAACAACAATAACCAGGAAGCTTATTACAAATCCATTAATTTATATATGGAAGTCGCTGGCAAGAGAATGTGGTTAAAGTAGGGGGTTCATGATATGATGAAAAATAAGATCTTTGAGTTTTACGTCCCACGCTTTTGCCGGCAAGGCTAAAGGAGACGGTGATGATGTGAAATGAATGAAATGGTGGAATGAAGAAAGTGGGAGGAAACGGGAGAACCCAGAGGAAACCCACGCATACGGTGTTTGTCCACCACTACGTTCACTTGGCAGGTGCTGGGATCGAACCCGGGGACCATAAGCACCAGTGGTGAACGCTCTACCACTGAACCACCGCGGCCCCTCATGATATGATGTAGGTTGAGGAACGCTGTAAGCAAAATATCGATTTAATGAGCAGAGTTACATCAGTAGAGTCGCTAACGATTACAAAACTCGGCTGAAACAGAGATATAATATAGGGTGTGCGGAAACTAACTCCGTATTTTGAATTGTAAATTTCTATTGATGTTATGCGTAATGAAAGTTATCTTGTTTTATTGAATAAAGTATGCCATTTTTTTCGAAATCCTCTGAAGATTTTGTTATTCTTTTGTAACCACAGATCCCAAAACAATTAAGCATTGAATGAAATTTCCGTTTTACGTCCTACGGTTATGCCGGATAGGCTAAAGGAGACATAGATGATGAGAAATGAATGAAGTGCTGGAATGAATAAAGTGGGAGGAAACGGGAGAACCCCGAGAAAAAAACACGCACACATTGATTAGACATTGAGGAGAGAGCCAAAATTGCAGTAGGATTTGAGTTGCGGCAGTCAGTAATTCAGGTCCAATGGTGGTGAAAGGGTCAACATAAGAGTCAAGCTGTTCTGGATGCAAAAGCAATTAAAAATTGCCAAATATTAATGACTACCGGAAGTATTGTGGTCAATAAGAGATCAGGTAAGCCCTTGACATCGCTATCAGAGAAAAAGGTGGCCTCAATGAGCGAGATGTTCGAGCGAAGTCTTTCAAAATCAACAAGACAGGTTGCAAGAGAGAGTGACATTACATGCTATTCTGTGCGTGCAATTCTCCACAAAGAGTACATTACAGACCATGGATGCGTCATTATGTCCAAAAGTTGTCCAGATGATTGCAATAGACGTGTTGAATTTTGTGAAATTATGTTCGCATGGCATGAAGATCATCCACACTTGTTTCAAGCAAACTCTCTGGAGTGATGAAGCTATGTTTCATGTAGGGGATCCATTAATCGTCTAGCGATTATTGGGCAGAACGTGATCTTAAAGTAACAGTTGAAAAATGCAGTTCAAGCCGAAAGTGACAGTGTGGTGTGGATTAACTTCTTACATTATTGAACCCTATCTGTGGAGAGACACTATGCTAAAAGAAATGTGGAAATGATCGAAAATTTTGTATGGTCTACGTTTCTGAATGCGATGAGTCACATGAATTATTATTTATGGAAAATTGTGCTCCCCTTCATTACGCCTTGACAGTTAAACAATGGCTTGATGGACGTTTCGCATGACGCTGGATAAGTTGCCGGGGTTCCACAAAATGGCCAGCGCGAAGTCCAGACCTCACGCCATGCGATTTATTTCTATGGGGTGGGCTAAGGAAGAAGTATACCGCAGCAAACCACAAACTTTTGGCGAACTTGAGAATAAGATCCGTGAGAAGATAAGTATTGTTCCTCCTGAGGTCCTGAGGAAGGTCATAGGTAACGTACCTATTCGTTTGAGACAGTGTGTAGAAAATATTGGACCGCACATTGAGTTGTAGCTTTTGAGCTTTTGAAAAGACAATGCTATATAATAAACTACATGTAAGCAAAAAAAAAAAAAAAAAAAAAAAATGAATTTATACCTAAGATATTTTAGGACAAAAATATTAAATATAGGGAGTTCTCTTTCGCCAACTCTGTAGATTGCAAACACAACAAAACACTGTCATATAAAAGGAAGTCCGAATATTTGCTCTTGGTAATTTACAACAAATACCCAAGGGCACCGAAGGGGCCCGGGCCCCCCAAAGCTCATGTGGGCTCCTCATTATATTTTTAAATTTTTCAATATTTGGCATAATTAGAATGCAATTTGTCTTAAAAATCCTCATATATGCTTACTGCATCTGAATGCTCCCCCCCAAAAAGTTACAGAGAAATAGGCGCCCTTGCAAGAAAAATAAAGCAAGAAAATAAATCCCCATACAAGAAAATAAATCCTAACTCTTCTAAAGTTGATATAAATTGTAATCGATAATCCGGGTTGATGTAATATTTTTAAAGCATATTCACTTTTCAATTATTTATTTTTTAATTCTTTTTGATCGTGAAAGCTATGCGGTCAAAATGTAAGACACTAATTTTGATATCTCAGCTGTCCTCTTTATGCTTCGAGCATAATAAAACAGTGAACATTATTAATGTTCACGTAATCCCGTGGAAACTATTACTCATAGAACACTCGTTTTAAGCTGAAAGAATATGTAAATAATATTTTATATATATATATATAAAACGAAGGATACTGTGATATAAAAAGAGAAAATAGCATAGTTTAATGACCCAAATTAGCAAACAATAATGAAAGTCGAAGAGTAGAATTTAAATTTATTTGTTGGATCCTTTCTACACTTTCTTTTAAATTATTACATATGTTTGTTTATCTCTTTGACTAATTAGTTGAGGATTTAAGTACTTTATAGTATATTATGAAATATGGTGTAATTGTTTCCAAAAGTGGCGCTGGGGACCAGCATACCGTCAGGTTGCCACGTGCAAGTCTAAACACAAACAACTAATGCAACAATAAACAAGCTACTTTAACAATAATACTATTTCAAATTATATTTGTCAGGCTTTTTATCTATAAACTTTCTTACTAAAAATGGATTGCATGAAATGAAAATATATGCATAGCCCTATCAGCAGTTTTTTTTTGTATTCCTGTACGCATTGTATGAATTATTATTATTATTATTATTATTATTATTATTATTATTATTATTATTATTATATAATCGCGCGACAAATATATAAAAACAAGATCAAGTAGCTGTGTCACGTACGCATTACGCAAAGAAATTTGATTTATGTGGCGTTATATTTTCTTAATGAATACTGAAAACGTATGTGGTTGTAGATATATTCCAGTAACGGTTTTAGTAGAGAAGTTAGAGTGCAGGTGGAATATATTCTTAGAACGCTTAACTGATGGCAGAACTTCACTTCTCGCTATTTATTACCGTTTTTACTCTACAGCAATTAACGTTTAAGACTGCAAGGGATTAACTTTTCTCACTTCTCATTTGAATAGAATGATAAGAGAGAATATATTATCTATTCTTAGAATCGAAATCCATTCTAGAAAAGAACCTCTTCTTCCTATCTCTTATTGTTTTTGATATATGTAGATCGATATTGAAGGTAAGAATTGTACTGATTTTGTTTTATTTCCAATTTTAGTAGAGAACTATACCCCTTGTTGATACAGAATAAATAGGGAAGTGCCACGCAAACAGTACATGTCACCAACAATTCAAAATTGTGATTTCAGTTGGATATTATTTTTTGACTGATTCAATATCAAATAAAAATTAACTTTAAAGAGAAAAACACTTCCAACATTTTACGACCTGAAAAATTGTAATTTGGAGCAGAAAGGTACACATCCATCAGTGGATTTCAAACATAGAGGTATATCTCCAACCAATGAACAGCAAGGTAGATGAGGAGGCACGTGACAACCTCATAATAAAACTTCAAGAACCAGTTTATTCAAAGCAATTGTTTCTTTTAATATATTATGTATGTATTACTGTAAAACGAGTAAAGCTCATTTCATAGAAAGTCATTAAATATGCATTTTTTCTTATTATCTTGATGTTGGTGATGTATACCTTTTATGGATTATTTTGTGTATATAGTGTTTTCATTTTCTTTAACTGGAACTGTCAATACATCTTCGTTGTTCAAGTAATGTATTTTTCTTCGCATGATTGGAGGTATTCCATGTTAATATTATGTTACACGCGTAAATTCTCGGGTGAGCTCCTTCGTGGCTAAGTGATTACCGTACGTATCTTTGACGTGGGAGATTCCGGGTTCGATTCTGGTGGGAGCTCATGTGGTTCGGATTCCACGTTAATCAGTAGGTCCACGTCTCATATAGCCTCGCTGCTGAACGGGACGTCAAACTTACAATCAACTCAACTCAACGCGTAAATTCTCGGCATTCTCAACCACGGGTAAGAAGTAAATAGACATTAGCCACAAGTGTAGGTCGTTTTCCAGAGGCTGTTTATAATTTAATCAGTTTGAAATTGATGTCATCATAAAGAAGGACCAGAAACAATTTGAAATCCAATTGGTTATAATTTATTCAGTATTACTTTATGGCTTTTAGTGGTGGTGCCATCTTCTATGTTCGATTCTCCGATCTATTTCAGTCCACTGCTTAGGCTCTGTTTTGCCTTCTTTAAGACCCATGTTGTATTTAGTTTTCTTACGATATTGTTGTTAAACTTTCTTGTGTCTTCTATAATTCATTTCCACATTGCTTTGTAAAGTTTGACATAGAATTTTAGATGTTATTCTCATTATTATCTTTTACTTGCATTACTTGCATTAGATGCTCAGAGATCATGTTCCCATTTTTCTTGTCTGTAACACTTCCTATCCTTGAATCTGTATCAATCCGAAAGTCAGAATCTCCATATTAGCATCTGAAATGTTGATATTCTCCTTCAATATGACAAAAATATTTCAGTTCCAGTTGAAATATGTTATGTTATTCTTGATTTTTTCTTCTTCCTTTCTACATACATTCCTGTCACTCTAGAAGCTTTCTGATTTTTAGATGTAAAGTTCACACCAAACTCTTCGATTGTTAATTCCTGTATTGAGCTATTTCAATCTTCAACCATATCTTCTGTTTGACATGATGTAGTTCATTTTGTTTGTTTGTTGACTTGGGTGTCACCAAGTTCATTACTCGTGGGACTTTTCTTGAAGGAAATTCATGACGTACGTAAACTTTCGCAACTCCTGTAAATTGAACAAAGAGGTTTACAGATTTACCTCGTTCGCCATGTTCGAAATTTCTATTTGATTCTACTTTTTTTTCTCTTCTTTGCTCCATTCTGATGTTTAAGTCTCCCATGATATTATTTAGGTAATTATTAACTGTGGTATTAAACTATCTTGCACTCTATCTTCTGAATGTTATAAGTCTGAAATGTTGTCTGATATATGGCAAAAAAGATGTGCTAAGAATCCGTTGTAGCCGTGTGAAACCGGTCGGATCTACCATCAAATATCTTACCCATACCTACTACCTGTTCAGACTAGAATTTTCTATTACACGGTGAAACTTATAGGTTTAACTAATGATAGGAAGGCGGACAAGGAGTGCTATCAGTAACAACCTTGGCTAGCATAGTGATTGCTTCCAAATAACCAGAAATTCTTTCACCAATTACGACAGGATAAACGAAGGTTCTCATTTTGCTGAAATCGAATTGTGACTGGACAAGACAACGTTCAGAGTTACCTGCAGGAAAAGGGTTCTAAGAATATTTAAATTTACAGATTACGTCGTTATTTAAAACCGATCATTGCAATCTACAATTTGAAATTTCTGTCATCAGAAGGGAGAGGGGTATGGAAAATCAACTGGAGCATCATCGGATTAAGTGAAATAAGAAGAAAACAATATGAACAAATCGCGGTGAAGTACCTAACTTAACCTAACCTAACCTATCCTATTACAAAGAATCAGAATATAGCAAGATTAGCGGTGTTAGATTTCTTATCAGCGGAAAAATTAAAAGCAAAATCTTAGAAATAGATGGTATATCTATCGAGTTGCAAAGCTTATCATCAAACCCTCCTGTACATATCGAAGGATCTTCTTGGCCTTGTAAGGCACCAGTTCCAAAAATCAGTCAACAGGATAATACAAATTCAATTTGAGATAAAAATTCTACGTTTTGGCTTAAATTATCTAGATGCCGGACTCGTATTTTCAGTCACCCATTGCGACCTGACCTCCTAAACTTTTCGAGCTCTGTGTATGAGGATAGGGAAGTTACATATCGCAAAATCAACCGAGGTTTTGGGTGAAGACGATCCCTTCATGCGTCTGTATGGGAGCAGATAATTACGGTCTTTCTTATAATTTATTCAGCGTTTTGTTTTTCATACAACTCTTGATTTGGGTTGTCCAACGTCAAAAATTTCGTTCAGTAAAGGCAGTTGGAACTATTTTTATTGTCACCATACCAATTCCTTCTGCATGCTTCCACATATAGAGTATTTGCAAAGTTCAGTTGAATTCCACGTCTCCTGAGTCCTCTGAGCAGCGATACATTATGATAATCCCATCGTTATGGTATCGGTACTGATTTAATAAGCATTCAATAGGAAAAGAGGACTGCTAACATCAAGGAATGTGTCATTGGACGTTCGAAAAAGGTTTATTAGGACCCTGGTATGGAGCGTGGCGCTTTACGGGTCAGAGACTTGGACATTGAGAAGAGCTCAAATATCCAAGCTAGAAGCTTTTGAAATGTGATGTTCGCGCAGAATGCTGCACATATCATGGAACGAAAGGAAAAGGAATGAAGACGTACTAAAGGAAGCTAACGAAGGACGATAGATCATGAAGATAATAGATAAAAGAAGAAACAGCATGCTTGGGCATCTTATTCGGCACTCCGATTGGATCACTTTGTTGATAAAGGGAAAGGCAGAAGGAAAAACAGGAAGGGGAAAACCAAGGATAGAATATCTACACGCAGTTACCAAGAAGAGACCTTATTAAAGTATAAAACAGCTCTACCAATGGAGAGAAAAGTTTTAAAATTTCCATGTTGCCACCAACTTATGATTGAGGTGAGAAAGAAGATATATATGTATATACCGGGTGAGGCATTTAAAACTGTTTTTGGGAATATCTGGAAAACTACAAATCGGATTTTGAAAAAGTTGTAATAAAAGTTGTTCGTCTCGAAGGGGGACATCCAATGATACCACACTCGACCCCTACCTTCACCCCTCGGGGGCGGGATGGGGTCAACTTTGAAATCTTAAATAGGAATCACCATTTTTTATTGCATATTCTGATTCTCCGTGAAAAATACTAAATTTTGTTTCATTTTTCAAGTGTTTGTAAGCCATTTTGATTTTTGTCTATTACAGCGCCATCTATCACGCAACGAAAAAAATGTTCAATACAAAAGTTACGTATTCTTTCACCGAGAATCAGAATATGCAATAAAAAATGGTGTTTCCTATTTAAGAAATTTAAAGTTGACCCCCTCCCGCCCCCGGGGGTGGGGGTCGAGTGTGGTATTGTTGGATGTCCCCCTTCGAGACGAACAATTTTTATTACAATTTTTTTAAAATCCGATTTGTAGTTTTTCAGATATTCCCAAAAACAGTTTTAAATGCCTCACCCGGTATATCCCACGAAATGAACTTTTAATATAGCTTTGTATCACTGATCGAGAATTATTAGTTTTCTTGCGGTTAGAGATTAGATATCAAAGCACTGGTATAAGACACCATTTTGTGCTTTTTCAAAAAGAAAAGAAAAGAAACAGTACCCTTCTATTATCATCAGCAAATCGTAATTTTTTTTTAGTGCTAGCCGAAGGCTAGCTCCCTTGCGAGGGTTACGCCCTCTATCCGGGGTGAGGAGTGCAGAGACTGGGGAAGGAAGGATATTGGAGGTGGTCTATGGGAAGTAAGAGTAAGCGGAAAGAATCATTTATTTTATTTAGATCATAATTTCAGTTTATTGCTTTTATTGCATTTTATTCAATTTCATTGGACATTATGAACTTTGTTCATAATCATGAGGACAGGAGGAAATATGACAGTGAAGTGCATATCACAGGACAACACAAGGAAATGTTAGACGAATGCAGATTATCTTCTTGTCCAGGGGCTGCTCTGGACAGTAATGTAGACAAGTGGAGCCCTGTTAGCACAATAGGTTACGGTGCAGCATATGTAGGTGATATATGAAATGGAAGGTGATCAGAAGAATAAGCTGAAGCGACAAAATGATCTGGATGGTCTGGTGGAATACTTTTGAGATATAAAGAGAAGAGTAGGGATAGAGGGCAAGTAGAAAATTGATATCCTAAATCATAGTGGCGGTCGGCATCCATAGTATCTAGAAGTAATGGATGACGTTGCTGAAACCGGTTTGTGATGAACTTTAGTCGCAACTGTTCAAGATGACGGAGAATGGTAGGAAAAGAGATACGGTCGTAAAGCTCCTGTGTCGGACTGGGAAGCTTGATCCTATAAGCCAGACGAAATGCGTGCCTTTCAAGAACTTGTAATTTCTGATAGAAAAAAGGTAGTGCAGCAACCCAAGCGGGATGACCATAAGTTAGAACTGGACGTAAGAATACCTTATACGTATTAAGGATTGTAGTGGGTTGCAATCCCCATGTGGTACCAACTAGACGTTTTAGTAAATTGAGCCGAGCATACGCTTTACGAATGATTGCGTGAAGATGCGGCCGCCAAGTTAAGTGATGATCGATTATGATACCAAGATAGGTAACCTGTTTAGTAGGTGATATTCGTGTGCCGTGAACCTCTAGATTAAGTAGATTGGGGTTTTTCTGAACTCGAGAACGTTTTCGAGGTGGTATGAAGACTATAGCTTGAGTCTTAGTCGAGTTAATATGAAGGCGCCACTTAGCACACCATCGGAGAAAAGAGTCTATTGCTAGGCGGAGTGCAGAATTGATTTGTTGAATAGTTCTGGCCGTGCAAAGAAAGGCAGTGTCATCTGCATATTGAAAAGTATGAACATTGGGAGGAACGGTTGGCATATCAGCTACAAACAGAAGGTATAGAAGAGGCGAGAGAGCGGAGCCTTGAGGTACACCAGAATGGATAAAGATCGGATGGAATGAGGAACTATTGATGGTAACATAAGATAGGCGGTTAGAAAGAAAATGGAATATGAAACGGAGGTAGCAGAGTGGAAGCCTAAAACGGTGAAGTTTAAACATGAGGGCTAAATGCCACACTTTATCAAAAGCCTTCTCTAGGTCAAAAAGAATGAGGCATGAAGGCCGAGCAGTGTTATAATGATTCGTGATTAGGTTGAGAAGTCTGAGCAATTGATCATTGATGCTGAAATTAGGTCTGAAACCAGCTTGGTGTACAGGCAAGAGATTATATTGAGAAAGATGGTGATGTAATCTGATGACAATGATGCGCTCAAGAATTTTGCTAAATACGGAGGTTAATTGTATTGGACGGTAAGAAGCAACAGAATCTGGAGGTTTGTTGGGCTTAAGAAACATGAGAGTGGAAGAAGTCTTCCAGTCACAGGGGATGTAGCCAGTCCGGAGAATAAAAGAATATATATATGAAAGAAGCAGAAGAAGACAGTAAGGAGCCTCTTTGATATGACGATAAGTTATGTGGTCGATACCAGGAGCTGTGTTGCGCTTGCGGTTTACGACGGTGGCGATATCAGATGTAGAAATTGGAGCTGTGAGAGGATTGTCATCTGGAAGAATGTGTGCTGCACTGGGTTGTAGATATGGAGATGATAAGTTCAAGCGATCAGTAGGATGTCTTTGAACAAAATCAGATGGGAATGGGGTGAAGGTGGTCTGCAGGTGGTCTGCAAAGGCGTTCGCTTTCTCTTCGTCTGTGTGTAATGGTTGGTTATTTACTAACAGCGGATATGGTGTGCGAGTAAGCTTCCCAGTCAACATATGAAATCGCTTCCAATACTTAGTAGGGTGTGAAGTTTCAGCTAAGTTGTTACACGTCTTCACCCAGTTCCGAAGTTTATGTGCCTTGACGTAGTTACGCACAGTGCGCTGAAGTTGGCGATGATGACGAAGAGCTTCTAGGTTACCAGTGCGCTGATATTCGCGAAAGAATTCGCGAGAACGATGTATGAGAGGTAGGTAGTTTGGCGGTAAACGTGGTTGGTACCTGGATATTTCAGTTGTGGGTATATGAAGGTTAGAAGCGTGATGAATGGAATGAGTGATTTCAGAGACCCGTGCGTAGAGATCATCTTCGGTAGTGGGAGGCTCGATGGTAACCAAATCTTCAGCAATAGTAGTGCGATAGTTATCCCACTTGGCTTGATCAAATCGTGGAACACGACGAGGTTCAGGGAGCAAACGAAGAGTAGGAGCCTGTGGTTGATCGATATGAAGTTTGATAGGAAGGTGATCACTACCTATGGAATCGAGCACTTCAAGAGTGCAACGCTGGAACAGATTGCCAGAAGAAATAACTACGTCAGGTGTGGTATTCGTGATGGGTCTGGTTGCTTTAGGTATATCAAAAACATGGCCGGTGGTATGAGTAGTAATGAAGTCAAGGAAGCTTTGTTTCTGATTATCTGGACGGCTGTGAATATTGATGTCGGCCATTATGATATAATATTTAAAGTTATTGGAGATGTAAAGAAAGAATGAGCGTGGGATGGGGTGTCCAGAGCGTACATATATGGTAGCTATGGTAACGTAAAGAGAGTGGAAGTACAACGTAGTAATGAGATACTCTGGAACATTAATCAATGCAGGATGATATTGGCGGTGACTAATCGAAGGATGGAAGCCAATGGCCACTCCCCCGTTTGCTCGGCGTGCTGCGATGGTAGAATCTGAACGGAGTAGGGTATAGCGAGGTATCCTGAACGTCATAGATGGAGTAAGGAGAGTTTCGTTCAGAAGGAAAGCCTGAATAGTTTCTTCTAGAAGTAGCTGTTCGAAGAGAGTGTACTGGGAAGTAAGTGACCGAATATTAAGAAACAGTAATGAAATACCCATGATTAAGGTGCAGGAGTAGTGTTGGAAGTGGCGGAGGAGACATGTAATTCGTCAAGAGGGGTGGCATGAAAATAGACATGAGGTCCAGAGTAAGTAGCTTGGAAAGAATATTTAAAGATGATGCGGGCTGCGTGATTGACCACCTGGAGAATATGTTGACGCAGAAAAGGATGAATATTTTGCAATGCGATGGTAAAGAATGAAAGGAGTTGTTGGATGGAAATTGCTTCGCCAAGAGGTTGGGGTGGTACATTTTGTTGAATGTCAGGCAGGATGGGTCGCAGCGGAACAGTGAGCTCCGGATTTAAAGGTTCGGCCGTTGGCCGTGCTTTGCAGCGATAGCTATATGTGGGGTGTTGTTCCGGGCACGTAGAGCATTGAGGTGGCTTCGTTAGGTTAGTGCAAGCTTTTGTTTCGTGGGTTCCACTGCAGTACCCACACTTGCTTGGCTGGGTGCATTTCGATGTCGGATGTGAATTGTATGCTTGGCAGCGCTCACACCTTAATGGTAAAGGTGGCGGCGATTTCGATGGCTCTACGCGATGTTTCTTTTTATAAATGAGGGCGCCATGAGTAAGAAGATCATCAATAGTGGTTTGAGAATTGGTTAATATTCGTACCATATAGGTAGCTCCTTGATCGTTTTTAATACGAAGGCATTTTAGAATGGAGTGTCCCTCAAGAGTAAGTTCTTCCATGACCTCGTCGTCGGTTAGAGAAGGGTCAACCCCTCTAATGACAACCGAAAGAGCCGGTGCTTTTCGTGGTGGCGGTGCTTGACGAAATGTCTTAGGTTCGAGGCGCTTCATATTGGCGTGCTTACCAAAAATTTCAAAGCTGCACTTATTTCGCACAGTAGTTAAGAAAGTAGAATCGTAAGATTTGAAAATGATTCCGTTTCGAGTGCGAACTATCTGTGCTACAGAAGCGCGTGGCAGATATTTTACAAGTTGTTGGAAGGCTAGCTTTGTATTGTCAAACTTGGTGTCAAAATTGGTGAGCAGAAATGAATAGAGACACGGTTTGGAGGTATCCTGAATAGATGGGAATTCTTTGTCGTCGTCTAGATTCATTGAACTAACAGACTGTTCGGAGTCACTTACAGTGTGATGACGTTTAAACGGCGGCTGATGAGAAGTGCTGTTAGTTTTGTCGGGAGTGCGAGAGCGGGATCTACCGGTATTCTTGCCTTGAGATGAAGTTTTGTGCTTGCGATCGGCCCCCTTGCCCACCGAGGTAGGTTCGAGAGACGGACCCGGAGGTTGCGACGGTAGTCCCGGATGGCCACCTGAAGCCATCCCTTGAGATATTAGACGACTCTGACACTGAAGATGAGAGGAAATACAATGAGATGAGGTGCTAGGGGAAGCCCACTGTGGCTCTCACTTGAGGCAGCAATACGTCCTCGCGAAGATGTCGGTCAGTACTAGCACTGGCCCTCCACAAAATTAGATGAAGAAAAGAGTAGATGATGATGGCCACGGGCTCTCACTTGAGTCAACAATACGGACTGCAAGGGGATGTCGATTGTCTGTAGCAGAACAATCCTCCCTGAATGAACAAAAATTATTAGTTGCTCGCAGAGCGTTAGAAATCGTTCTCAGACCTTGAATCGATAATCGATTCTAAATGCTGAGTTGAGATCCAAATCGTAATTTTTTTTAACAAGAGTTTCATTCCCATCCAATGGATGGGCGGGCCGTAGAAGGCAACACCTTCTCTGTGGCCAGAGATATTTTCAACTTTTTGAATTAGATGACATGGAGAAGGATTTCAGGCTATAGAATATTGTGAAACTAATAGCAAATCAAATTGACGAGGATGTGTAAGAGGTGGCTATTGTGTTAAAATGTTTTGTGGGTACATGTGCGGAGGTTATGAGCAATATATATGTGGATTTCGGTGGTAGATACGGCGGTCAGGATTATACTGATCTAGGGCTTCGGTGCATTCGTATATTGCTAACAGATGATCCAGTGGTGGGTAGGCATAGCGTGGTACAGCAGGAACTTGGTTAAACAGCTCATGGACAATGGGATGTGCCAATTGGATTCGTGTCGCTATGTAGCGTTGGCGTAGATAGTAGAGGTGTGGCAAAATAGTTGGAAATTGCGCACGACGATATATTTCAGCAGTGGGAGTATCGAAAGCGAGAGAGTAGGCCAGACGTAAGGCATGTCTTTCGAGAACTTTCAGACGTTCATAGTAAGTTGGTGCTGCTGATAACCAGGCTAGATGTCCATACGTGAGTGCTGGGCGTACGAAGACTTTATATGTTAGCAGTAGAAGTTTTGTATTAAGACCCCACGTGGTGCCTTTAAGGTTTCGTAAAAGGTTCAAACGGCGCCGGATATTAGCTTCCAATTGTTTTAGATGAGGCTTCCAAGTAAGATGTTTGTCGAATATTACTCCCAGATATTTGAGACTGTTTTGAATTGGGATTGGAGAGTCAAAAAGGGTTAAATGTAGACGTTCCGGATTGCGACTGTTACAGTATTTATTGCGTTTGAGCCCAAAGAGAGTCATTTGAGTCTTAGTTGAATTCAGCTTGAGCTTCCATTTCAGGCACCATGTAACTAGTTTGTCCAAAGCTGGTTGTAGAAGTTGATTAATGCGATCCACAGAAGATCCCAATGCGACATAAGCGGTATCATCAGCAAATTGTAAGGCATATAGTGGGGGCTGAGGTTGAGGCATGTCGGCTACATAAAGAATATATAATAGAGGAGATAAAACAGATCCTTGGGGCACACCGGCGCGGAGTTGAAAGATGCGTGACTTTGCCCTGTTGATCTGAACAAAAGCCTGGCGCTGATGTAGAAAATTGGCTATTAATCGGACATAGCTGTGAGGAAGCAGACGTTTGAGTTTGTAAATTAACCCCTCATGCCAAACAGTATCAAACGCTCTTTCAATATCAAATGAGATCAAAACAGATGGTAAACGCTTATTAAAATGGTTGACAAGTAGTGTAGAAAGTTTGAGTAATTGATCAGCAGTGCTATAGAGTGGACGGAATCCAGCTTGAATAGTTGGTAGTTTGTTCGTGATTTGTAGATAGTGATGTAGCCGTTTTACCAGAAGGCGTTCTAGTGTCTTGCTAAACACGTTAGTAAGGCTAATGGGTCTGTAAGATGACACAGCAGTTGGATCTTTGCGAGGTTTTAGAAAGACCACAATTTTAGCAAGTTTCCATGTAGTTGGAAAATAGCCTGTAGATAAAATAGTTGTATACAAAGAAGCAAGTAAGACTAGAAACGCCACAGGTGCCTTAAGCAGTTGACGATACGTAATTGAGTCTGCCCCCGGAGCTGTGTTGCGACGGCATTTAAGAACAGCTGTAATATCATCCGATGTTATTGGAGCAGTGAGCTGATTTGTGGGATCAAGGTGGTAGTTGAAATCAGGTTGAAATGATAGCTGCACTAGAGAACCAGCGTGTGAGATATGGGTATCTGTAGGACAAGTGAACAAAGGTGTAGTGTGTGGAGTGAAGACTTCCTCAAGATATGTAGCGAAAGCAGTTGCCTTTTCTTCATCCGTCGTTGGTACTTGGTCAGCACAGATGATGGGGTATTGTGGGCCCTGTTTCTGAAATGTTAGACGTTTAAAGGTATTCCAGAATTTAGTAGGATTTGTTTCTTGGCGCAAAGCATTACAGGAGGCACGCCAGTCTAGTCGTTTGCGGGCTACTATGTAGCTCTGTACCGTTCGTTGGAATTGACGATGGAGAAGAAGGAATCGGCGGTCATGTGTGCGACGAAACTCTGTTAAATACTCGTGTGAGCGCCGGAGAAGATCGAGGGCGCGTGCTGGTAAACGAGGTCTAGATGATGTGCTGGTACATTTAGGAACTGCGTAATCTGTAGCGTGAGAGACTATGTCAGTCAGAGTATGTGTGAGTGTTTCAATAGATGCAACTGTTGTGAGAGTAGGTGCAGTAGCCGGCAGATTTTCGGTAATATAAGTGCTGTACTGATCCCACCGAGCTTTGCTAAAGTTATATCTGGGTGTGCGTGGTGATGCAGATGCAGTGGATGTCAGACGTGGAATTATAGAGAGAAGTATTGGGAGATGATCACTACCTATGGAACCAAGGACATCTATAGTAGTAAGTGGTAACAGATTATTGGAAATGATTGCCACGTCGGGACTAGTGTCGCTTTCCGGACGAGTAGGATGCGGCAGCTGCAATAAAGAACTATGAGTAGTTTGGAGGAAATCATGAAAGCGTTGTTTCTGAGCTGCTGTACGAGAATGGTAGTTGATATCTGCTAAGAAGATGTATGTTTTAAAGTTGAGATCTAAGTATGTCAGAAAACGATACGGAAGTGGCTGTGTAGATCGAACATAGATGGTGGCGATGGTAATAGTAGTAGCTGGAAAATAGAGCGTTTGTATGACGTGTTCGGGATATTGCTCGGGAGAAGGTGGTATGATATGGCGCCGTGGAATAGAATGCTTAACGGCTATTGCTGCACCACCACGTGCGATGTTTTGTGGCAGATCAGAGCGTATGAGATGATAACGTGGAAGATAGAAGCGGTCAGATCGTTTTAGAAAGGTTTCATTAAGAAGGATACTATCTGCATTGTGCTGAGTTGCTAAAGTTTCTAGGAGAACTCGGTTGGTAGGTAGCGAACGAATATTGCAGAATAGCAATGTAATAGTCGTCCTTCTCTGACCTGTACTATTCATGATGGGTGTCTGTATGAAAATGGAAGTAGGTTGAGAGTCCGGAATATGTAGCTGCCATGTGGAGCTGGAATATATCGAAGGCGGCTTTGGTTGCATGATTTAGTATAGCCTCACGCTGGAAGGGAAAGGCATTTTGAAGAACGATAGTGATGAACTTCAAAATACTTTCCACAGTAGGTGGTGGTAAGTAAGATGTTTGTGTGGTCGCTGTGGTACTAGTCGGACGTGATGAGACATGAACGCGTAAAGGTACAACAGTCTCGGGCTTATCTGGAAGTGGTTTAGGTTTGCCCTTACACTTGTAGGAGTAAGTTGGATGTTCCCCGTCACAAGTGTTGCATCTGGAGGGTTCATTGAGCTTAGGACACTCCTTTATTTTATGATCTCCTTTGCAGTGGGAGCAGACGGAAGGATTTGTGCACTTGTTCGTTGGATGTGCATTATAAGTTAGGCAATTTTCACACCGGAGTGAGAGAGGCGGGGGTGTGCGTGAAGGCTCGACCCGATGGTGGCAACGGTAGATGTAGACACCATTATTTAGAAGATCGTCTACCAGTGCTGGATCATCTGTTAATAGTCTGACCATATATGTAGGGCCATTAGCATTTTTAATACGGAGAGCTCTAGTAGGTTGAATCCCATCTTGCTTTAGTTCCTCTAGTATGTCTTGTTCGGTATAGGTAGGATCAACTCCACGGATAACTACAGACAGTAATGGAGTACGCCGAGGCGGAAGTGGTGTTTTGATATGAGGAGTTTTAAGGAGTTGAATTTTCGTGTTAACGCCAAACATTGCTGGTCCCACTTTATAGATGAGATGCTTATAAAGATCGGGGTTCTTTGTTTTTAGGATGATTCCGTTAGAGGTCTTGTTTAATTGATGGAGGTCCAGTCTAGAACAGTAGCGTATTAGTTTTTGGTAAAACTTTTTGATGTCCATGAGCTCAGCAGGAAGATTAGTAAATAGAATTGTAAAAATTAGAGTAGGAACAATGTCCATAGTAGCTTCTGAAGTAGATGGCGTAGATTGAAGTTGGATGTTGGCTGTACTGGTTCTAGGAGGACTGCGCAAAGCATCAGTGTATCTAAGCTTTTTAGGTGAGCGTGAACGGTCTCTGGTTCGCGAGTTGGTGACAGGCTAGAGGTAGAGGAGTGAGATGCTGAACGTGCACGCGCCCGTGGGCGGTCTATTGGTGGACCCATAACAGTTGGCGGTAGTTTATGCCTTTCAACTCGACGTTCTGGCGGATCAGAACCCGGCATTAGTGAAACTACTTAAGTACTGCTTTGTCAAAAATTGAATAAGAAGTTGCAGGTAAAGCGATAAACAGCACACAGTTGATATCCAGTAGCTCCACCTCCGAAGAGGAGAGAATAAATAGCCAAGGTCGTCAACTTAGGATCAATTTCGTTAGTTTACCTCCGTGGAGGCTTATAGTCAATTCGACGGTTGTTTCCTTACCCTGAAAAAGGCAAGTAATCCAACCGTATATGAGAAGATCGCGACTAAAATAAATCAATAGGGATGGAATACCTAAGGGACTTGGTTATTTTTCTCCGCCAGCTACGGATACCCTATTTTTTTACCTGGTTAGAGATTCCAGGTGGCCAGTTCCCAAATCGTAATTCACCGTATCTAAGGTTATACCTTTACATTCCCAAGTTCCAAACGAAAGGTTTTACAAATCTAGATGGGGAAGCTAAATGTACTACTCTGAGATAAAGGGTCTTCAACTTCTCAATTAGGTTAATAAGTCAATTTCAGATGAGTAACAAAATTTCTACAAATTAACCACACTTGAGCTTAAAGTTTAATTTGTCACACCAAATACAGTTCTTCCACCTACTGGCAATTTTAGCATTTCATTATTTCAAGACCAGAAATATTAATCGTGTACCGATAATACCTTAATATTCGACAACCATACATAAATTCATAGTTTTGGAGGAAATTTTCAACATTAATAAAATTTACGAGCGGAACTTCATAAATTTATTACAACATAAGAAGTACTATTACATTTATAAAGTCTATTTTGTCATTTAGCGAGCGCGATTCACTTTTGGTATGTAATTTATATATTGGTTAATTCCTATTTAATTAATTTTTAATATTCTTATAACAATATAAGATTTGTTCTTCCTATTCAGGCCGGCAACTAGAAGGACCAATCCCTACCTAAATGTTCATTGCCTTCCCCACCTCCCCCCGCTCCAGACCAGAATACGTCATTATGTGTTATACAAAAAATTTAATTTAGATATTTCTAAAATATTATTTTAAATTTATTGTAAGTCTTGTAAGAAAATACGAGATGATAGCTGAGAATGAATAATAGAAAGAGATACAGGTGTTTTCTACCATTTTTTTTTTTATATAATTACCCTTCAAATTTCAGGCAATTCTTTAATGACAGCATAAAGAAAATGTAACGAGTCCGCAAAACACACATGAATTTAGAAACGGAAAGAGTCGGGAAGGATACAAAATAACTTTTAAAATCCTCGAATTCTAACTGAAGCGGAGTGTTCTCTGTGTCTCTGAGTAGACATCTAGGGGTTGACACAAAATAATTAAATTAGTATCTCAATGAGAAGCAACAAGGAAGATATAACTACAGATGTGGACAAATTATTAGCAATTTGAGGATTTTCACGAGAAAATTGAAGAAACTTACAAATAAAAGAAAGAATATGTATGTAAACGTTTTAATATCTGAATAATTTTGTACCCCACTACTTTCCACATACTGTTCTATCATTTCAGTACTTTGTATGGAAACCCTTGGCTTGACATAATACCTGGATTCGTTTTGGCATTTGATTTATTAACGTACAGCAAAAGTTCTTTATTTCCGGATCACCGTGCCATACATTATTTACCACTTCTATCAGCTGGTTCCTTGAAGTTGGATGCTGCCCCACAACCTTTTTCTTTAGGAAGGCCCACAGAGACTCTATGGGGTTCATATCTGGGCTGTTTCAAGGCCACGGAAGGACTCTGACGCCTTTTTGTTCCAAAGTCTTAGAAACAGCCTTAGCCCTGTGGCAAGGCGCACCATCATCCATGAAAATCGGGTCCTCAGATGGAAACCATTCATGCAACTGTGGTAAAAGATGTTCTGTGATGACTTTCTGATATTGCGCTGCGTTCATGTTTCCTTCTACTACATAGAGACGTCCCGTTCCTTTCACACTAATGCAACTCCATACCATCACTCTTGTTGGATGTTTTACACTTTGTGTTACACAATCTGCGTTAAAGGCTTCGCCTTCGGTTCTCCTCACATATTGGTAGTTCTCCTCTTCTACAGAAAGTATGGTCTTATCACTGAATACAACATAAGGACAAATGACTATGTTTTAATGACTTTAAAATTGCTGAAGAAGAAACCTGTACATTTGCAATCTATCAAATTACACTTAAATTATATATTATTACACTAAAATGACAAATAAAATATCAACCTACCTTTCCCCAATTATCTGCAGTCCAATCCTGGTGGTCTCTGGCCCATTGATACCGATTCTTCACCATCGTCGGAGTCAGTTTTTGTTTCTTTCTGGGTCGCCTAGCTTTCAGCCCTCTCTCAAACAATCGGCGACGAACAGTTCTCGATGAAACATGGACACCAAGATTTGCGAGCATTCCCTGTAGTTGTGTAGAAGTTGCTCGACGATTTTTCCTTGATTCCCTTACAAGCAGTCTCTCTGCATAGGCAGATAGGGATGATTTTTAGCCGCAAACACCTTTACGTTTTGGTGACAGTGCATTCCCACGGCTTAAATTTTGTGCAAATCTTGTGACATATGATGCACTGACTCCTACATTTCTGCTAATCTCCAACTTGGACATGCTTTTCATGTTCAACAGAGTTCGAATTATTGCTTGTTTCTTTGGCGACACATCTTTTCTCTTACCCATTGCGCGAAAACCACACTTCACAACAATTCAAAGAATCTTCTTCAAGCAAACACACAAAATCGCACTTGAACCACCCTAAATGCACAAAAAAAACACTAATAAATGAACCAATAACTACTCCAGCAAGTCTGTTTCCTATCAACAAAGGCTTTAATTGAACATTATCAGCGATTTTATCTCCAAATACGAGTTTACTTGCCACCTGGACTTCTCCTCCATTCAAACATTTATCGTCTGGAAACTATGTGTCCTCATGTTGCCTCAGAGTACTGGATAAATCATCACTCATCTGTCATCGTAAACAACTTATAAATGTTGTTCAGTGATAATATTGTCATGTGATGTCTCATAAATAACTATCTCTCTTCAACAAAATACAAGAAACACTGCAAATCAACAAATTTGCATGAATTTCAAAAAATTGCTAATAATTTGTCCACGTCTGTAACTCTATAGCCTATGGAACCAGCTAGGTTCAATGTCGCGGGGATACGGACAAAATCTCGCGGCCCAAACATCGCCGCCCAAAATCTCGCCGGCCCAAACCTCGCGTGGCCAAAACCTCGCCGCCCAAAACCTCGCGGGACAAAACCTCGCCGAGCCAAAACCTCGCGTTGCCAAAACCTCGCAGCCTAAAATCTCGTCGGGCCAAAACCTCGCCACCCAAAACATCGCGTGGCCAAAACCTCGCCGCGAATGAAACTTTTCTTTAAAATTTACCCAATGAGTTTCTTAATATGCAATTCCACATTACAAGTAATAATAATAATAATAATAATAATAATAATAATAATAAGAAGAAGAAGAAGAAGAAGAAGAAGAAGAAGATACAAAACATCGTGTGCGTGGGCTTTCTCGGGTCATTCCCGTTTCCTCCCACTTTCTTTATTCGATCGTTTCCTTCATCCTGGGCATCTACGTCTGCTTTAACCTACAGGACATAATCAAGGGACGTCGTAAAAACTCATATACCGTATTATTTCATACTTTCATAAATATTATTAGATTTTTGTTAAAATTTTAAGTATATATTATTTGACGGTTGGCACAGTTCTCACAGCTTTGATTAAAATCAGTCACGAATAAATGATGAATTTAGCCTCCAACTAAGGGCGAATTAATCCCCCCTTTTCCCGATTTAAAAAAGTTCAAATATACAGTAATTTTCATTTAAATAAATAGTATTACATATTGACGCAATATGGTGCTTCTTTCTAATTGTTTTCAATAACTGGAGACTCGAGGTAGGTTGAACCCGAGAGCCTGACATTGGAGCTGGCACACGTTCAGCCTAGGACTAGGGGTGTTCGATAAGGCTGAAGACCTATCAAACTTCGGGAGTGAAAATTTATCGAGTTGTCATCGGTTACTCGAAACCGTTCCAGTATTTGAAATTATCGAAGTTTCGGGCATTATCGAAAGTTCGGGCATTATCGGAAAAAGTCAGGCGAGATGTTGGGTATGGCGATATTTTGGAGCGCGAGGTTTTGGCCCGGCGAGATTTTGGCCCGCGAGGTTTTGGGTGGCGATGTTTTGTGCAGGCGAGGTTTTGGCCCCGCGAGATTTTGTCCCGCGACGTTTTGGGCAGCGAGGTTTTGGCCAGGCGAGATTTTGTCCCGCTAGGTTTTTGGCGGCGAGGTTTTGGCCAGGTGAGGTTTCGGCCCGGCGAGATTTTGGGCCGCGAGGTTTTGGGAAGCGAGGTTGTCGCCGCGAGGTTCTGGCCGCGAGGATTTGTACCCAAACCAATGTCGCGTTCACAAAAGCTGTCCATTGACTTCTGTTCTTAGTCAACTGGATCTAGTTTCTATTTTATATACCTATGTGCGAGAGTCATCTTGATATTGTACCCCCATCTGATCCTAGGTCTTCCTTTTGGTCGTTTCTCGATTGGATTTACAGCTAAATCTTTGAAAGCGTTCCTACTTCCTTTCATTCTGGCTACATCACTTGGACACCTGAGCCTCCTAAACTTGATGAACCTAACAATGTTTGGTAAACTGTATATCCAATTCCTCGTTATGAAGTTTCCGCCATTTCCTCATTCCCGTTCGTCTTGGGTCCGAATATTCGTCTCGGGATTTTATTCTCAAATACTTTTCAGTCTGCGTTCTTCCCTCAGCGTAAGTGACCATGTTTCGCAACCATACAGAACAACAGGCATGATTATCGTTTTATATATTTTAAGCTTCACATTCCTCGACAGAATTTGCGATCACAGAAGATTTTGAACTGAATAATAACATGAGTTTCCTGCGTTCAGTCCACGTTTAATTTCTTCGTGAATATGATTTTGGTGAGTTAATATTGATCCTAGATATCTGAAACTATGCACTTTATCGAAAGTATTATTTGATACTTTGGCGTATCCATAATTTATATTATTACGATTCCGATTAATTTCCTTGTATTTAGTTGTACTGAAAACAGCGTTCATGGGGTATTTATTTGGTAGAGAATACGAGAATATATAGGCCTATATAATTGAGCCTTAGGTTTAGTCCTAAATTGCAACGTTTTGGGGAAACATGATACTTTACAAAAAGAAAGTTGAATTGCATTGAAATTGGTCAGGTTGATATGACTAAGGATGCATAATTTCGGGAAAGCAATACAATGCTGTGTTTTTCTCTCTTGAATATAATCCATTTGAGTGGTTTTTCCACATCCGCTGCGGAAAGGTACACTAAATTCCAAAATCTAAATTTTGTTTTCGAACGGTTTTGTCTAAAGCTGTTTTAAGCTGATTTTATGCTAATACTTCATAAGCAACTCCCTACAATGTGGCGTGAGTGATTTCTTCTGAAAATATCCACCAAAAAAAAATCAGAGAATTTTGCTCATATCTTATAAACAAACAAAATAACAACTCAATTATGTGACAGGAATCATTTCAAGTAAAAAAAAATCAACAAGTAGTTTAGTCTGGGAGTTAGACGGTTAGTTTTCTTCGAAGTTTTCTGAAAACGCCTATCATAATTTTGTTAATTCAAAATAACTTGATTCAATTGAATAGATGGAAAGGAGAAAATTTAGTGTGTTGGCCCGTATCTTTAATTTCATTTCTCTTTAAATATATATTTTAAATAGATTTCTAGGTTATTATTAACTAAGTAGTTTTAAATAATAAAGGGTAGGTTTGTAGAACCACATTTTTAATTTTTTCCTGCAGTGTTAATTCTTTTTACCTCTGGTGCTTGGGGTCCCGGGTTCGATCCCAGCCCCCGCCAAATGAACTTTGTGGTGGACAAACACCGTGTGCGTGGGTTTCCTCGGGGTTCTCCCGTTTCCTCCCACTTTCTTCATTCCACCATTTCATTCATTACTCATCATCACCGTCTCCTTTAGTCTAACCGGCATAAGCGTGGGACGTAAAACTCAAAGATTTCATTTTTTTTCATTTTCATTTAATTCTTTTTATAATATTATTACTACTTTGTTGCATACTTTGTGTATTAATATTTACTTAATCTTTCGTTTACGTCACTAGTTAGTCATGTCGTGATTTGACTAGCTCATATGTGGGCGTAGTGATAGGCCTATATATATATTACTTATGTATTTGAACAGAAATGTTAGAGCAAATTTTCACACGATTATTGGCAACTTTTGATGATTTTGCTTTATTCGCGATCTCTGTGTTAGCATCTAAAATGTTAACTTTTCCTTGAGTGTGTCAAAAAATATTTCAGTTCCACTTGAAATACGTCACGTTGTTTTTGAAGAATTTTCCTTTCTACATACATTCCTGTAATTCTAGAAAATTCCTGATTCTCAAATGTGAAGTTTACACCAAACTATTTAGGCCTACTTGTTAATTCTTGTGTTGAACATGTTCAGAATATTTCAGTCTTCTAACACGTATCTTCTGTTTGCCATGTAGTTCGGTTTGCTTTTTCCTTAAGGTTAGTGTAAAGGGACAAGTTTTGCGGATAGATGTCGCTACAGTCTTCGTATCTCTCCCATGTAATTTTTACCTTTCACGAAAATTTACAATTTCTCTTATAAATTTCAACCTAGAGATTCCAAATTTATAGAGAAGGAAATTCATAACCTATTAAAGGGAACAATCCGTGCCGATTTTTTATTTAGAATTTTCTTCACTGTTGAAGAAGTTCCATTGTTAAAGGTTTGGGTATCCATTTCAACAATCAAGCCATTTCAACAATGAAGAAAATTCTAAATAAAAAATCGGCACAGATTGTTCTCTTTAATAGGTTATGAAGTTCCTTTTTCTAAAAATGTGAAGTCTCTAGGTTGACATTTGTAAGAGAAATTGTAAATTTTCGTGAAAGGTAAAAAATACATGGGAGAGATACGAAGCCTGTAGTGCCATCTATCGGCAAAACATGTCCCTTTAAACCAACCTTAACTTGGACGTAGAATGTCCATTGTTTGTGGGATTTTTCCTAGAGAAAATTCGTGATGTAATCACTCGCAGCTTGTATCAATGCAACTAAGAGGTTGCTAGTTTGCTCATTCGCCATATTCTAAATTTCTTATTAATTTTTCGTTTCTCTCTTTTTTTTTTATACCCTTTTCTGGCGTTCAAGTCTCTCATGACAGTATTTCTATAATTATTATCTCTCTTATTAAACTCGTGGCCTTTACTTTCTTAGGGACTCTCTTCTGAATTGCGTGCTATACGAGTCTGAAAAGGCTGTCTGATATCTAAGAGCAAAGAAGCGTTAAGAACCAGTTGAAGGTTTGTGGAATCAACTGCATCTACCACCAAATATTTTACCCGTACTTCCCATTTACTCAGACTGGAACTTTCCATTATGCAGTGAAACTTGTCGCATAAAGGAAGACTTGTCGGTTTAACTAAGAAAGGCGAGCAGGGAGTGCTATCAGCAACTAGCTTGACCTTCATCAATGGCGTAGCAATAGGGTAGGCAGGGTAGACATTGCCTACGGTCGCAGGCGTTTCGGTATATTAGGGGGCGCCCCAGGTTTTTAATTATAAATAGAGCTCCAAGTTTTCCGCGGTCTTCATGGCAAGAATAAAAATTCACGCTCACTTCGCTAGCAGTTATTACATTTGCGTATCAAATTATTGGCATTACTGTAAACTCGTCGAGGTTATAGTACTGTGTGATTAAGAAATTAATCCTCCTGTATTAATACGATATCAGTCTTATATTACATGTACTGAGCTTACTAACTTTAAATAAAAACCCCTGCGCAAAAGGCTTTTAACAATAATGACAAATTCTATGACCTATAAGATCTGGATTAAAACGAGTTAAAAAGTGTTGCCATGGTTATGAGTCAGATACCGCGGCTACACAAAACTAACCACAAGCACCAAGGGTAGAGCAAACCGGACAACTACTCGGGGCGCGAACGTTAGGGGACACCCAAACGAGCACCCCGAAATAAATTTTCGAGCGTATTTTCTAATATTACTGTAATAAAATGTAAAATATAAGCCAGGACTAGGTGGCGGGGGGCGCCAAAAAGACACCCTTTCTTCATTTCCCACAGTTCGAAATTATAGAAAGCTTTCTTGGATTTTACGATATGGACGAACACTGCAGAAAATTATAAAGATTTAATAATAAAAGTCCCATTAGAAAATGAGATTGGCATTAAGAACTGCAGAGGGTAAGGCTACGATATCAGCCTTATTTCTGCCCTGTTACCCAACAGTTATTTCTCTCGGGGAGCAACAGTTATTTCTGGCCTGTAAACGCGGATTCAAAAACATGCCAAGAATGCCATATATGTTTACTGCACGGCACATGATCAGAACCTCGTGTTATCGGATGCCGCAAAAGTTAACACAAAAGCTGTTAATTTCTTTGCCATTCTACAAGATATATATGTAACTTCCTTGGTAGCAGCGGGAAACGCTGAAAGGCTTTACAAGACTGTATTCCCAAGGATACATCTCCGGAAAATGAAAAGACACTGAAGAAACTCTCTCAAAGACGCTGGTATTCAAGTCATAATGCCGTGTTCACACTAAGAAAGAGGTATGCGGACGTTATGAAAGGTCTTAATGTCATGTGCTTTACTGAAACAGAAAAAGAACGGACAGAAGCAGCTCGTTATAAACGAAAAATAATAATAATAATAATAAAAAAGCTGCAGAGCCCTAGTATGGGCTTGTCAGTGTCAACGAAAACAAAATAAAAAATGCCGTACGTTGGTGCAAGATCTTAGAAAGAATGTGCCTCAAGTATTCCAAGAAATCAGTGCTTGTGTGCACAAATTTGATGTTTCAGATAAGTTTTAAAGAAGAAAGCCAGTGCCGAAAATATTATTTGATGAATTGGCACAAGATACGCGATTTACTGACCCTGTAAAAGAATTCGTGCTCTTGCCTATCTTCGAGATCAAAGTGCTATTGCCTATCTTCGACTCCGTAATAGTAAACAGAAGGGTACGCTTAGAAGAATAAGGGAACGCTTAGAAGAATGAGGGAACGCTTAGAAGAATGAGGGAACGCTTAGAAGAATGAGTGAATAATGAGATTTTCGTTCTTATGCCCGTCAATGTTACGAACCACTCCTGAAGAAGTCACCAAACAGTCTTATGACTTTGCGGTCTACTTACAGACGATTTATCCAGTGACTTTCCACGAGAAGTGTAGACACTTTTCAAGACATACTTTCAAATCTTTCAACCCACGAAGAGATTCTTCATTTTATTATCAAATCTGACCTCAGCTGAACAATTCCAAATCTGATGACAGTGCTTCCTGTTACAGCTGCAACTGCTGAGCGATCATACTCTAACTTAAAATTAATCAAGAAATATCTCAGAAACAGTTATGACCCAAGAACGCGTTTTTTGGGGTGTGGTCATGCTGCCAATTGAGCGAAAATGAGTTCATGAATTAGATATCTCTGATGTGAGAAAGGAATTTGCAGAAGCAAAAAATGAGAAAGAAACGGTTCTGTATACAATTTGTTGTTTTAAAAAAAACTGAAAATAGAAATATGCTTAGCAAGCGGTTTCACAAGGTTTATTTATTTGTTTTATAATTATGTACAATCGTAATATACGGTACTATATATATTCATTTGAAATCCTTTCGGTAATACTGGTTGATACAATACTGTTTATTTACTCTACCACTAAAAAAGAGTCCGAATTTTACGCGAGTAGCATATTTTTAATGAACAGGGCACTCTGTTCAGTTTATTTTTAAAAGACATACTACAACGCTATAAAAAGAAAAACGGTCAATAACCTATCATTGATAATTTTCTGTTTATGGCCGTTTTTGTGCGTACACATAAGTTATAGATGATCATGTATCAGGCCTATTCGATGAGTGAGGGGGGTGTCACTAGGGAGTTTGCCTAATGGCGCCACCGCCAAGGGCCATTGTTACGCCACTGACCAGCACAGTACTTTCTCCCAAATATCTAGTAACTTCGTTCCTCAATTATGGCATGATAAACCAAGGTTCTCCATTTTACAGCAGAAAACGAATTATGAGTGGTCAAGACAATGTTCAGGATCACATGCAAGAATAAGGATCTCGCCATTTAAAACTGACTATTGTGTTGTTTGATGTGAAATTTCTGTCATCAGAAGCAAAAAGGCTCTATGGAAGGTAAACTGGAGCATTTTTGGATTAAGTGAAATTAGAAAAAAAGATGAAGTACGTTCGCCCATCTTATTACAGAGAAACACAATGTTGCAAGACTAGTATTGTTGGATGGATTTCTTATCAGTGAAAAACTGAAATACGTGAAATATCTGGAAGATAAATAGTACGCAGCGTTGCCAATGTGTTTGTAATTACACAAAATGTGTGCAATTTTTCCCTGTGTGTGCATTTTATGTGAACTTTGGTCAATTCAAATTTTTTATCATTGATGATTTTTGCGAAGTTCCTTTCATTCAAATATTCATTATTTCTATTTTTTTTTTTTCTGAAAATTGCCTTTCAAAAACTACGATTACCAACGCCTGACCCCAGGGCGGCGCAATAAAACCTATCTTGCTTCCTTGGTACCTCACTTCTCGTTTTTCAGAAGCGGATGTCATGACCGTTAGCCCAATGTTGACCCTCGATGTTGACCAAAACATCAGTTGGAGGGGGGTAAGAAGGTGTCGGTTTTGCTATAATAATAATAATAATAATAATAATAATAATAATAATAATAATAATAATAATAATAATAATAATAAATCAAACGCTGAATCTTTGAACAGTGGCTGGTCGATGTACGTATAGGTATGTACATCACCGGACATAATATACATATATATATAGGTTGTTATGTATTGTGCAATTTTGTGCGCGCTGTCTTCCAGTTTGTGTGTAAAATTGTGCAATTTGGACGGAAGGTGTGTGTAATTTTGCTTGCCGTGTCTGGCAACACTGAACGATCTAATCGAGTAACAAGGCTTGTCATCAAACTCTCCCTTGTATATTGACTGGGCTCGAAAAATTTTCTTCTACTTTGGCGCCATTTCCGAAAACCAGTCAAAACAATTATACAAATCCAATTTGATTCATAATCCTGAATATTTTGGCTTAAATTGCAGGCTCTAGGCACCAGACTCATACTTTCAGTCGCCATGTCAACTTAGCAAACAGAAATTTCTGGGCCTTGTATATGAAAAGAGTGAGGTTATGTATCGCAAAATCAACTGAACTTATGGTAGGCCTAACCTTTTTGGGGGAGACGATCCCCCCGGAGATCTGCCACTGCATGGGGGATAATTGGAATCTTTCTTTTCATTTAACATCAAAACTGACGTTTTTTTTTCTTTCATACAGCACTTAATTGGCAATGTTCAACGCCACAATTTCCTTTAGTTAAGTTGTGGGTGGTATATATATATATATATATATATATATATATATATATATATATATATATATATATCACACCAATTCCTTCTGCGTGTTCTCAGATATAAAGTACTCACGAAGTTCGGTTGAATTTCATGTCTACAGGGTCCTCTGAACAGCGATACATTATGATAATCCCATATCTATGTTACCAGTACTGATTTCAAAAAAATTAATAATAAAAACTGACCAGTTTCGAAATAATTAAAAAGTTCCACGAGATAGGACTTTCATTATAACTTTGTAACACCGATCTAGAATAATTTGTGCTATTTCTGCTTGTACCATAAATTTCAAAGCACTGGTATACAACACCATTTTGTGCTTTTTCAAAAATAGTTCCAATTTTATAACGAAATACTTTAGTTTGCATAATATTTACCTGTACCGTGGGCAAAAAGTGTTCATAAATATGTAATATACTTAGTAGAATGTTCATTTTTAAATTATCAGAAAAGAAGAATGTTTTTAATATCTGTAAGAGAGATTATTATGGGATAGTGGTGACTACGTACATGTTATGTGTTGATCTAGTCAAGTGAATTTATGTATTTTACGGTCTTAAAAAGAATATTAAGACATATCAAGCAATAAAGGTGAGACTAATAATCTTTAATTATCTGAGTTGATTTTTGCATTGAGAAAAGTAATTATCGCTTCGTAATTTATATGTTACAAAACGAACCAGGTTGACGACGATTATCTATAGAGTCGTTATAAAAATTTGGTTTACCAAACCCGGGACTTTTGAAAATTCAGTTCCCGAAGAAGGAAAGTAGGGCTGAATTTACTTGGATATTACCATTTATGAATACGAACTTAACCGTATTACGAAGCGGTAAGGTCATCAAAAGAAAAATGGATAGTGAAATAGTGCAACAGGAATCTAATACCAGTAATCCAGATGAAATTAGTGCAACGCCAAGTTTGTCATCTGAAGATCGACTTTTGTTAGCTGTGCAGCGACAAATTATGCAAATGACGACTGAGATAAAACAAACCATGAAACAGAAGCTCATTGAATCTAACGCAAACATGGAACAAAAGTTCTATGAAGCTAACCAGACCATGGAACAAAAGTTCTATGAAGCTAACCAGACCATGGAACAGAAGATAGAATTGAAATTCAACGAAGCTAGCAAGCAGTATGAGGAATTAAGTAAACGAATAGAACGGATAGAACTGAAATCAGACGATACGAAACAAACAATCGTCCAAGTGATGAACGACATATCCTCGCAGTTTGAAGAGAAGTTAAAAAGGTTAGCCGATGAATGTCAAAAAAAGCACGATCATCAAAATCATGAAATCTGTGCTGTAAAAAAGGATTTAACGTCAATAGAATCTTCCGTTAAGCATCAAAAGATCCAGTTGGCTACTATGCAGGAAGAAATTAAAATGTTACAGGCTAGAGATAACATCTATTGCAATAATCAGGGCAGTGATCGCTTCGAGTTTCCCCGATCACCGGATATAAATTCGCCTTCGCCGGAATCTGAGGAGGATATTGTATTAGAGGAAAATTGCCCGAAGATCACTGATGAACGAAATATAAATGGTATCATGACACAGCACGCTACGGACCGGAACAATCACACCACAAGAACAAGGAGTGAGAAAAGAAAGGTTAAGTTAAGTGTCAAGATGAGCGAAATCAAAGCCATGAGTAAATTTAGTGGTAAGTGCAATGAAAATGCTAGTTCTTTCTTAGAGAAGTTCCAAGACGAATGTAATATAATGTCTATCGACCGATCACAATATATGAAATTAATACCCCATGTATTACTCCCACCTTGTTCCTTATGGTTTAAGGCGATACGTGATCATATTAGTACATATGAGGAATTTAAAGCGGCATTGATCGCGAATTATGAAAATGACTTTTTGCTGGCAAACAGAGATGCCACTCTTAGAAATCAACATTTCAATCCTCGATTGCACAAATCTATTGTAGAGTTTGTTGTAAATGTCTATAATGAATTAAAGGTTGTTAATCCCTTGCAATCGGAATCAAGAATAATTGCATCGATTCGCAATTTGCTTCCATTTAAATTACAGCAGATCTTATTTTCCACACAGTGTATGAGTTTCAGTCATTTATTAATGCTTGTACAATGCTACGAAACTCAATATCATGCTATGAATTTAACACAACCAGGAATGGGTAAAAATAAGAATAATTCAGATCATTTGGTCCCTGTTCGGAATTTGAATATCCGAAGTGTGAATAATAATGAACCGAACCTAAGACGAATATACTCTAGCAATCAAAATGAACAAAATAGACAAGGTTATGTAGGGAATCCGCCTAACCTAATTAATCGTAATAATTCTTATGTTAGACCATATAGTCAAAATAGGTTTAAAAATAGACGAAATATATGGAGAAATTCCACAAACGCAGCGAACTACGTGGATAGAAGTAATGGAAGGATAAGAGATGGCACTTCACATCAAGATCCAGGTATTGAAGTAACTTCTATACAAAATAACAATACAGGACATAATCATGATTGTGCTGTTCAGTGTACCCTATTGGAACCCTACTCGAGTATGAATTTAAACTAATTGCGGCTGATATGGTAGGGGTTAAACCCATGTCAGCTGTAGGATCTCATGAGCATTTATCTAAAAATTTAAGTGATAATTTCTATGAACATTTATCTACCAATTTACCGGTTCATGCTAATTATGAAAATGATCTTTCCTATGACGTTTCTGTGAATAACTATTCAGAAATAGCAATTAACAGGTGTCAATATCAATTTATACCTGTTGTAAATCGTTGTTGGTTTGAAGATGATACTGTCAATGATGGTTTTAATATCGAAGAAAATTTTGTATTTTTAAAATCATATAGTACTGCTAAAATACCTGTTAAAGTCAATGGATTAAGTACCGAAGCTTTACTCGATACGGGAGCAAACGCCTCTCTATTATCGTATTCATGGTGGAAAGTAATCACTAGTAATTATTCGAATCCTAAGCTACAAAAGGCTGAGAACCTTATTATAGTTGATTTTACCGGTAAACATAAAAAGAGAGTAGCAGGAATTACCCGTGTGTCAATCTCTATTCAAGATCTCGAAATATCAATCCCTATTCTGGTTATAAAAGATCTTAACGAGAACTTAATTATGGGCTTAGATTTACTATCTCAATTACGAGTCATGCTTGATTTTAAAAACCAAACATTGACGATACCGGGTATACCTCAGAAAATTGTTCAGAAACTGCTTCCAAAATTAGATAATAGTACTTGTCAATATAATGATCTGTCTCCTATAGTGAATAATGTTGCTATTAGTGAAAAAGGTGATAAATTAAATGATCAACGATTGGAAAAGACACAAAATTTGATGAATGTAAAGGATGATGTAGTATTTTCTGAACATGTTAAATCTCTTGAAACCAGCCTTGATTTTGCTGATAACACCGTAACAGCAGACTTTAAGAACATTTTATATAAACATAGAAAGGTCTTTTCAGAACGTCCTGGATGCTGTAAGGATTTTGTTTATTCTTTTAAAGTTAAAACTGATAAACCTATAGTAACCAAGCCTTATATAATTCCATATAGATACAGAGAGAATGTACGTCAACAAATAGCAGATATGTTAAGAGATGGGATCATTAGGCCTTCGAGGAGCGTCCACCTTAATCCATTACATGTTGTTCCAAAGAAAAATGGTTCTCTACGTGTGGTATTAGATTTGAGGCGAACTAACGGTCACATTGATCTGGAACAAGTGAGGTATCCTCCAGTAGAAGAAATACTAGCTTCTTTACAAGGGAACACCGTATTCGGAAATCTAGACCTAGTAATGGCGTATAATCAGGTCGAGTTACACGAAAATTCAAAACCATTTACAGCATTTAGTTTTGAAGGTCACTTGTACGAATACAATCGTGTAGTCTTTGGGCTTATCAATGGTAGTGCAGCATTAGCGTCCTGCTTGAACAAAGTTTTAGATCAAGACTTGCGTAGCAACGTGATAACGTATGCTGATGATATCTTAATCATGGGGAAAAATCCACATGAATATTTGAAGTATTTAGATATAGTTTTAGACAGATTGGAAAGTTCAGGCCTTACTATCAATTTACAGAAATCCAAGTTTTTGCAGAATTCTATAGAATTTCTTGGGTACCAAATTGATGCCTCTGGTTTGCAATTCAGTCCATCTAAAGTTCAAGCCATAGAAGATCTGCCTGCTCCAGTAAATGTGAAACAGACACGACAAATATTAGGACTCTTCAATTGGTTTCGCAAAGCCATCCCGCGATTTGCTGAGATAGCCCAGCCTTTATTTATGATCATAAAGAAGGGTATACCATGGCAATGGGGTCCGATCCAGGAACACAGTTTTAATAAATTGAAGGAGTGCGTAAAACGAAATATCCATTTGAATCACCCCAGATACGACGTTCCTTTTTACGTACAATGTGATGGTTCTCAACTTGGAATCTCTGCAGTACTCTGGCAGCCTAACCCAACTATGCTGGAACCAGCTGTTATACATTGTGCAAGCCGTACTTTAAAGAAAGCTGAAAAGGGATACACTACAACAGAAATTGAACTTTTGGCTGTACGTTTTGCTATACAAAAATTCGCTCCCTATCTAAGCGGATGTCATTTCATAGTACTTACAGACCATAATTCATTGCGATATCTTAATAGCGTACAGGGGTATAATAACAGATTACTTCGCTGGTCGTTAGATCTGCAATCTTATGATTTCGAAGTGCAACACATTAAAGGAGTGGATAATGGACCCGTAGATACTTTATCACGCCTGTTTCCTGGAGAAGAGCAACATATTTTGTCTATTAATGAATTTAAGATCTTACAAGATGAAATAGCTACCATTACAAGGGAAGATTTAAGAGAACATCAAATGAAGTATCATGAATACCAACAAATCATGGAACATTTATCTTCATGTGGCGATGGATGTAGTTGTCCCAAGCACTGGAATTCCAGATTTAAATTAAATAACGGAATTTTACTCATTAAGGATTTTAAGTTCAAATCTAGGAACAAAATTTGTATTCCACCTACGTTAACAGCACGCATCTTAAAGGCCTACCATGACGATTTTGGACATTTTGGGTATGTAAAGGTATATGCCTTGATTAATAAATCTTTTTATTGGAAAGGAATGCGTACTCAGGTCAAAAGTTATATCAATGACTGTATCGAGTGTATGCAAATTAAGCATAATTATCAGGCTATACAGAGACCAATGCTTTCAATAACACCGGAGAGACCACATTCATTCCTATCGATTGATTTATATGGACCGTTACCCAGAGCAGCTACTGGAGAAGTTTATTTGTTAACAACAATGGATATCTTTTCACGATATGTGGTAGCCTACCCCTTACGCAAAGCAACCTCCGCTGCTATAGTGAATAAAATTCTAAATGTATATATTCCACATTGTGGCCCTATCGAGCATATATTATGCGATAACGGCTCACAATTCAAAAGTGATGTGTTTCTCAAAGCCATGAATAAGGCCAACATTAAAATTCATTTTGTGACTCCGTATCACCCAAGTAGCTCCGTAGTAGAAAATGTACATCGCCATTTCGGTATGTTGTTTCGGCACTTTTGTAAGGATAAACATGCTGAATGGATTAAGCATGTCAACCAAATTACGTACCTTTTGAACCATTCTATATCCGACACTTTAGGTGTGTCTCCTGCTAAGGTACATATTGGTTCTGATGTAATTTTCCCCGTGGAACAACATTTTGGTATCAAATTAGGAGATTCGACAATTATAGACTCATCCAATTTAGTGAATATGGTTAAGATCCGAAGACACAACAAGTTTTTGAAACGTAATTCGCAAGTAGAGTCTTTACAAGAAGGAAAATATCGGATCAAGGTCAACGATTTAGTTTTCGTTAAACAACATCCGCAGAGTAATATGTTGTTAAAGAAAATCTACAAATTTTGTGACATTTTCTCAGGTCCTTATTTATGTTTTAAGGAGATAAATCCTAAAGTCTTTGAATTGTTAAACGCTAAAACGGGGATGTCAATTGGACTTCGCAACATAGATGAGTTAAAGGTTTGGAAGCCTACTGCGTATACAAAGGAAAAATGGATGCATTTAGTTAAAGAGTTAGTATCACCCAACATTCTTGATCAAATAAATAAGAATGAAAAATAACAATAATAATGAAAAATGTGTTCATTTAATAACAAAAGGGTGTCTTTTGTTTCTTGTAAAATAAATTTATTTACTTCCATTTGATTATTTAAACGTAGGTTATGTTTAATTTTTATTCTTTCTTATTAATATGAAGAATCATAATTCAATTTATAATTAGTTAAAGACAAAAAATATTTCATATTAGATTGATTTGTATTTAATTATCAAAGATTATGTTATAAATAAGATCCATTCTATAAAATCAATTATTCAATGATTACCTTGAGTGAAATTCTTTTTTTATTTTTTTGGACATCTTAGTGCTACTATGTATACATTACAATTGCAACCTCTAACTTATTTGTTATACAATGCGCCCGAAAAGAACAAATATTATTTGTCATATCATCGTTTGTAATAATGATCGAAACTAGTAATCTTGATAGTTTGTATTTCACCCTCGTTAATTATATTTATAAGCGACGATGTTTTTAATGATAAAGAATAAATAATCTATTATATAAAAGAGAACGTACAAAATCCTTTGTTACCTCATCACGCTAATACGGCTGAACCAATTTCTTTTATTTTTGGGGGGTTATTAGGATTTGGACCCTAGATGGTTTTTATCATATCACTTTAATTTTTAATTACCAGTGTCTTGAGATAATTGACCATTCAAGTGTCCATAACGTACAAATCCTTTGTTAGTTATTCATCATAGGTAAAAATAAACGTATTTATATGCAACCCGCATGACCATGGAACTCGGCGGGTTAACATAAATGACAGGCGATATAATGTTAACATTTACTGCAATCTACTATGGTTTTTATCATATCACTTGAAAGCGAAAACTTCCGGGTGACCGCAGCGAAGCGGGGCGGGTTAACATAAATGACAGGCGATATAATGTTAACATTTAATGCAATCTTCTATGGTTTTTATCATATCACTTGAAAGCGAAAAAGTAAAAATTATCTAAGTAACAAAGTTTATTGCGTTCCGGGGTGACCGCAGCGAAGCGGGGTGAACGCTGCTAGTAATGTAATAAAAGAGAAATATTAATGAAATCAAAGATTTATTGTAAATGTATTTATGTGAATGATAATAACTAATATTTTATATATATATGAGGGTTAATCAAAATGTAATGTACGAGGTGTGATCGAAATATAAAGAACATACGTAATGTACGAACATTAATCTAATCAGACCAGTGGTTCTTGAATATAAAAGCCAAGCCCACTCATGACTTTTATATTCAGTCCCTTTATCGGGCGACATTTTCTATAACGAAATACTTTAGTTTGCATAATATTTACCTGTACCGTGGGCAAAAAGTGTTCATAAATATGTAATATACTTAGTAGAATGTTCATTTTTAAATTATCAGAAAAGAAGAATGTTTTTAATATCTGTAAGAGAGATTATTATGGGATAGTGGTGACTACGTACATGTTATGTGTTGATCTAGTCAAGTGAATTTATGTATTTTACGGTCTTAAAAAGAATATTAAGACATATCAAGCAATAAAGGTGAGACTAATAATCTTTAATTATCTGAGTTGATTTTTGCATTGAGAAAAGTAATTATCGCTTCGTAATTTATATGTTACAAAACGAACCAGGTTGACGACGATTATCTATAGAGTCGTTATAATTTCCAGTCCAAACACGAAGACACAACCAGCAATAAAGTCAATGATTGGTCTACTAGATTAATTCTCGTGATGTATAAAACATCCGGCGATTTGGGTTATAGTTTTGTATTCTCGAGTTGCAAACGAAAGATTTTACAAATCTAGATGGGAAAGCTAAATGTAACATCCCAGGATAAAGGGTCTTAAAGATCTGAGTTAGAGTAAAAAGCTAATTTCTGATGAGTGACAAACATCTTATAAATTTGCAGATCTTGTGCATAAAGTTTACCATGTTACACCAAACTCGGTACTGTCACCTACAGGCGATTTTAATATTTCATTCTTTCAAGACCAAAAACATTACTCATGTACTTACATAATACCCTAGTTGAGTAAATTCGACATAGATAGTGCCAGATTTACGTATCAGCTAAACAAGCTATAGTTTAGGGCCCCACTCTCTTGGACGTCCCAAAATATTTTAAACACAAAAACTGGTTGTAATATAATTTCCTAATAATAAGAGAAAGCAAATAAGATAAAACGCACATACAACAACGGTATTTTGTATTGAAGCAAGTAGTGAGGGCCTCGCTTGCAATGAGGCCCTGTTTCCCAATCCTGCTTGTTATAGGGTCTGTTATCTAGCCTCACTTATAATGGGACCCCCTTTCCCAGTCCTGCTTGAAATGGGGTCCTTCTTTCCTAGTTCAGCTTATAACGGAGCCCCTGTTTCAGAGCCCCGCTTGTGATGGGGTACCTTTTTTTCCAGCTCCACTTATAATGGGGCCCAGTTTCTCAGTCCTGTTCATAATGGGGAACCTGTTTCCCAGGCCTGCATTTAATGGAACACCTGTTTCCCAGTCCTGCTTTTAATGGGACCCTTGTTTCAGGGTCCTCTTTGTAATGTTTCCCAGCCAGTGCACCTAGCTATTTTAATAAGGCTTCACAGTATAAGTGTTCTGGTACATTTTACTTGTATGCTGATAGAACTCTAGTGCTGCCTTTCTCGTACTCTTTGGAATACGACAAGAAATCGGGGCTAGTAACAGTGAATTCTTTAAGAAGAAAACATGAAATGACAAGCTGGCGAAATAATAGTAAAACATCAAGAAATTACAGCCCTAGGTATTTCACTGTAGGCTACACATTAGAAGTAATGTCAAGAAGTATTTTTATAGTATTCAGACTTATTATCCTTGCCACTTACTTTCATAGTGATCTATAGATTGTCAATAATGGTTCACTAAAGGAAAGAAGAGGAGCATGAATTATTCGTTTTTAGGCATCTGAGTCGTTCGTTTGTATATATTAACAGCGTACTGTGTATTTATTGTTGTGTTGAGAACTGCACAAGTGAATTTATCTTGTGTACAGCGTTGCCAGACTCACAGCTCGGAATTATTCCATAATCTGATCGAAATTATACTAGATTCGGTCAAATTATGCTACATTCTCATAATTACTAATTCAGGAGTTTTAAAAGAAAGAAAAAAAGAAGTTGAGATACGATAACGTAACTTAAAATACACAGAGCGCAAGAATGCGTTGAACTCAATACTTCACGCACCAAAGCTTTAACTCAACTAAACTAGTGTAGTCGTTGCCAGATCAATGGCGTATATATCGTATAAATGAATGCAAAGTGTTTGTTTACATATTTTGACAGAAAATTGCCTCGCAGCATAAGCGGAGTTGGGAATTGTCTGCTGGGGGGGGGGGGAGAGATTTTTGGTCGGTCTCGGACCTTTCATTTCACGAATAAAGATGGTCATGAAGTCAGAAATAAAGATGGTGAAGCTGTCAAAAAGTTGGAGGGAGAATGGCCCCCATAGCTCCGCCCATGCCTCGTAGTGGGTGGAGCCACAAAAAAAAAAAAAAAAAAGCCGTTTCTAACTTACTTAGGAAAATAAGACTGGCTGTGTGGTTTACCGACTGTATGAATCAATGGAAGAGGATACATTTCTGCCGTTCTTTTTCTTCCCACGACCAACTTCTTCCTCATCTCCAGGTTTTACGGCTTTTTGATAAACTTGCTGAAATTATGCTAGATTTGGGCAGGATGCTAGAAGCAAGATGCTAGGTGCTAAAGACATGCAAATTATGCTAGATCTAACATCATTATGCTAGATCTGGCAACGCTGCTTGTGTAGGTTAATATTCAGCAGTCTGAATTCGTTAGGCCTATCGACATTACCGTCCGTACCTTCACACGGAGTCACCGAGTGACGTGGCTTAGCTACGTTACTGCTTGTGAAAAGAAATACGAACCAGATAACCGGCAGCAGATACTGAGGCTTCTTTTTTCTTTTATGTTCCCCCTACCCTTTTTATAATTGCTCAAATTATGTAGGCCTATGGTGTTGCCAGGACACAGAAATACATGGAACACGCAGAAACACTCATATAGCCATTGATGGTTCGAGATTTCTGTATCCATTCATTATTAATAATAGATAATTCTGGTGAGCACGCCAATATTTTTTCGAATTAGTATGGAAGCCAAAAATAGTAGTAGATGTATACCACGTATGACTTTAGTAAAGAGATTAGAGTCGAGATGGAATATTATTCTCGGGATACAATTGATTACAGAAAACCGCTTCTACCTACCTATTACCGTTTATATCTTATAGTGATCAAGATAAAAACGGTAATAAGTGATAAAAAAAAAAGGAGGAGGGATCGTGATATGAAATAGGTTGAGAACGTTTGTAGGCCTAAGCGAAATACCGATTTAATGAGCAAAGAATTATATTAGAACTGCGAAACAATTGCAAAATTTGGCTCAAACAAACAGAGATAAAATAGATTGTAAGCTCAACATAACACAGTAATATAAGAGCAAATCCATTATATTTATCAATAATTTGCCAGTGGTAATTTACAACAAATATTAAACACAAGAAAATAAATCCTAACGATTCTGAACTTAATATAAATTGTAATCGATGGTAAAGCTTGATGTAGCTTTTTCTCTTTTTTTTTTTTTTTTAAAAAAAAAACGTAATCAATTTATTTTTCTTTCTAATCGTCTTACAGTTATTTCAGAGGTATGGCACTAATTTTTATATCTCAGCAGACTCTCTTTTCTTCTCTTTACGCGTCGACCACAACAAAGCAGTGTGCTCATTATGAATGTTAGCCGAATCCTGTGAAAAGTATGACTCACAGAACATCCGTTCAAAGTTGAAAGAATATGTAAAGAGTAATATAATATAGAAAAAAATAATGCAATTTTATGACCTAAATTTAAAAAAAAAATAAAATGAAAGTCGAAGACTAGATTTTATTTGTCGGATCCCTTTCTACATTTTCTTTTAAAGTATTACTGCACTTATCACTGTGACTAATTATTTTACGATTTAAGTACTTCATATATGTATATTACAAAATATTATGGTTTAATGAATTTCCAAAAGCGGTGCTGGGAGGCAGAGTACCGGTCAAGTTGTCATGTTGTAAGTCTAAACAGAAACAATTAATGCAACAATAGGTAAACAAGTTACGTTACTAACAATGTTTCAAATTATACTTTTCGGGTATTTTATCTATAAACCTTCTTAATGCATAAGTTGAAAATATATGCGTAGGTCTACAAGCAGCTCTCTTTTGTAGTCCTGTATGTACGTATATAAGTGCATATTACTATTATTATGTAATCGTGTGACAAATACACCAAGCAGCAGTTTCAGTGCGCATCGCATGACGGGACTTGTTTTTTTGTGGCACGATATTTCCTCCATGAATATTGAAAACGAAACTGGTTGTAGATATATTCCACTAACGGTTTTAGTAGGTAAGTTAGAGTTAGGGATGGTATCGAGACGAGACGAGACGAGACTTTGTACAGTCTCGGTCTCGTCTCGATTGATAAATAACGGTCTCGGTCTCGGTCTCGTTTCGAGTAAAAAATCACCGTCTCGGTCTCGGTCTCGTCTCGGTCAACAGATGTTTGTTTCGATCTCGGTCTCGGTCTCGAGTACCAAGTCTCGGTCTCGTCTCGAAAGTCCCGAAATAAATAGTGTGAAACTAAAATAATGAAAGTATTATCCTCGTACAGTTTGTCGTTTCCGCTAATTTTTTCCTTTCATTTTGACTTAGAATTATGGTATGGTGTACCTCTTCATAGCTAATTTGCTAGTGCTAATGCTTTCCATGCGCGTAGTCCAGGTTCGGTGATCAGTGGGCATATCACCCTAAAGCCCTAATATAACCCATATTTCACTTTCAGCAATAGACTTTGTCTCATATAGCAGGGGTGCCCACAAGGGGGGGCTATGACGCAAACTGCGTCATTGAAATATTAGGGGGGGGTTAAAAATCTATATAAATATGTTTGATGGGGGGGGTAAAATTAATCGAAAAGAAGATTTTTTCATGGAAGAACACCTACGGATAGACAATTGGGGGGGGTGCGTCATGGACATAAGGGGGGGTGGGCACCACTGCATATAGCCTCAGAACTGCTTATACATTTAAACTCTATTAAATTAACTCCAGTACTATACAGTAGTTTATTTCCTTCCTTTGAATCAGAATTGTTCAATACGTCCTAACGGATAACACAACACATAGCAGCACGAATGTATTTAATTGTACCGAAATTGAAACTTTACAATTTCTCATTTATTATTCAATACATTTTGCTTTGACTGTCATTTTAAAAACAGAATATAACGTTCATTATCTTAACAAATAGGGTATATTATTAATAGGGTAAATTATTACTACAATATACGTATTTTGTTTCAAATTGATGAAATGCTTTATTATCATTTCACATCTCCGTGTTTAATTGACACTTTATAACACGAACGTCCTGAACCTTGTGGTGGGAGCTACTACACTCATCTTTGCTATGTGAGGTCTCGAGTTGGATCACAAAACAAGTTAGATTCAAAGTCCGATGTTTCGTATAATTCGCGTCTCATTTTAAGTGCATTCTGTTTCTTATACAAGTTCATAAGGTCGTAATGCATACGTAAGCACATATCCAATGCCGTAACATAGATTAATCTTATTCCTGAGCTCTGAACGGTGCATGCAATCTTTATTCGAGGAAACTAATCTTGCGTTCATTACGTTGAAATTTTATATTGATTAAAAATTACTTGCGAAACATGGACATACATATTATATAAGTATATAGGTAATTCGAGTTATCTGTATCTATTTTTTCTCACTCGCCAAAAGAAGTGATTCTTAACTTTATAGTTTTCTTTTGTATTAATTTTCGTAGTTTTTCTGCAACATGATGGATTGAATAGTCAAAAATATTTTTTTCGCTCTATGATTTTCATTAAATTTTGGATCCACTTTTACCCTACCTTACCTAGTAAAAGTTATATATTTAGTCTTAGTTGAGGAACCGGTTTTTCGCTTCTGTAAAATTACGAAATTATGACTTGGTTTAGTTTACCTCCGAGGTTTAGATATAATAAAATCATCACCATCATCATAATCAATCATTATCAATCCATTGCTGGATGAAGGTCTTTCCAAGTCTTCACAACTATCTAACTTGGGCAATTCTTTTCCAGGTTACTCCTCAGTGGCTCTTCATTTTGTCACACCTTGTATGCGGAGGTTTACTAGGCTGTTTTTGTCTTGTGGTGTCCAGTCTAGAATTGTTTTCGCCCGTCAATCATAATTTCTTCTTGCAATACGTCCAGCACATTTTCCAACTCATATTAAAGTATTTCATTAGCATCATCAGTATTCATTTCTATATATTTGGGCTACAAATAATTCGAATTCGCTACTTTCGGTGTACAGATACGCTACTTTTTAATCTTCGGATCTGGCAACACTGACTGAATGATTTAAATCAACATAATGTGAGAACCTCCATTTGGTCTAGCGGCTAGCACTCTTGATTTCGGTTCGCGTGATCTCGAGTTCGATTTCCGGTAGGGGTAAAGTTGAACGACCGAAGTGGTTCGGATTCCAGTATATACTAATCATTAGCTCCACGTCTCCTTTAGCCGCCCTAGCATAACTGTGGGACGTTAGACTAAAACAAAACAAAAAAAGTGAATACTGTGTATTACTAACTGTAAGTCCTTGAATAATTGCATATAGCTATATGGTATGGATCGAGTTTGAGGTGATCGGTGGTCAAACTAAAGGAAGTGAAATATAATTAGTGTGTAATTAGAACTTTTAATTAAGCACGGTCTTAATCTAAAGAGTACACCAGGCCTAAGGCTTAGGGGGAACAACTAGTGTTACTGAAAATGTATCAGTTACATTTAATTTCAGTTACAATTTGCATTTACATCTATTGCTGGAACGAAGACTTAAACATTAACATTATAAGTAGCCCAAAGACCATGAAAAACGTCTTCTCTTGAAAGCATTCTTGCACCATAAAACAAACTACGAATAATTTTAAAATATCTTGCAGTTCATCTACGTTATTTGCACATATTTAGAATAATATTTAGCAATTTATTTAAGTGGGCAACGCTGCTTAAAATAATGTAACTGCCACTTGTAATTAAAACCACCAAAAACTATTGTTGTAATGTTATAGAAGGAAAGGAAAGCAATAATCATTATAAAAATTTAATACAAATACGTCATTTTACGCAGTATAACAATCATTACCAATGTGTTTGGTATCTCTGAAACGATTTGAAATAACAATTGTTGTAAATGGCGTTATAAGCATTTAAGTCTTTTGGAAGCATCTGCATGTTGAGACTTGATATGTCAGCGCGTTTTCGAAGTAAAATCTTTAGAAACATTTAAATTTTCCGTTTCTTGTAACTTTGTTCCCTCATTCATTCGAAATATATTATACCATGATCACAGTATTTGACGCTAAGATACAGTTGATGCGCATTGCACCGTCCATGCCATTTGAGTTATGGCATTTGAGGTTTGCCATAGATATGGAGTTTGAGATTTTAAAATTGTTGATGTTAATGATACTGTATTGTCCTTTGTTACACTAAATAATGTATGGGTTATTGTGGTTTTGTTAAATAACTAAATTAGAAATATGTAATACTTTACGTAGCGCAATTTGAGAAAATACAAATTTATTTTGCTTTTAGCAGCGTTGTTTATCTAGTGATATTGCAGAGTATCTAGAAGAATTTCCCAACTTGGTACAAAATTTCAGCATTTTTAATATATATATATATTAAAAATGCTGAAATTTTGTACCAAGTTGGGAAATTCTTCTATATATCACATAATAGGGGAGGGCTATAGGGACTTTAGCCCTCTTAACGCTCAGGTATACACTGGATAAAATGGGTTTCAATCCTACTTTCTTTACACTGGATAAAGCGGCAAACCATGGTTTAGCCCCTCCCTTGATCATATACTGGGTCCGCGGCTATATATATATATCCCTTAGTCGGTAATATCCGTCTCCCAGGCGGATGTACTATATTTTCTTTTTCAGAGTTGGTACTCATATTCGAGGTATGATCTGATACTTCACCTATGCTTCAGTTGTGGGTTGACTATGCTGTTTTCAGCAGGTGGTCGCGTGTCTAGCTCATTGTTGCAAACTTCGAAGTGTTTAATGTTATTCCAACCCGTCTCGCAAGGGGATATTACTGCAAAGGAAATATATTTTATCCGTCTAAGGGACGGTTATTACTTTATACTGATAACTATTAATATTTGGTTTTCTTTCGTTTCGAAAATCTGAATATTTTAAGATGTCAAATAGCAAACGTATGGCACAAAGGAGTAGGGTTATAGAACAGTTAGAGATGGCTATAGATCAGAAACTGGTTATGATTACGGATCCGATAACTCGTATGTTCCTGAACAAGATCATTTATCCAAAGTTCATGAAAGCAATCCAGAAATAGATTTTAATGATGCCAATAACACATCTGATAAGGGATACAGCAATCATCAGAAAAGTGATCAGAATAACACGAAAGTACAACAGAAACTGATAGTGTTTATTGCAAAAATTCAGTAGTTCAATCAGATAGAGTTGCAAGAAGCCAAATTTGGATACTAAAACACCTAAGAAAGACGTGATAAAAATTAAATTGTCATCATGGTTAGGACCCACGAATTAGTTACAGAATTTTCCAAATCCAGAGGACATCTGGAATTTATTCCGTACTGATGACACTTTGAATGAAACTGTGAACTGCATTAGTGTACAATGGAAGTGATGAGAAGAAAGTTACATAACTCCTTCTCAAGTTATAAGAATACTGATTAAGACTAAAATTGGAGCACTTATTGGTTTAATGACTTTGTGATCCATTTTCAAGTCGGGGCGTGAGAGCTTGGTGTCACTTTTATCTATTGACTGCACTGGACTTCATGCTTTTCATGCAACCATGTCTCTCAAAAGGTGTGAAGTTTTGCTGGCGGGTGTTAGGTTTAATGATTCATCTATTCGTCAACGAAGGAAAACAAAGAATCCCACAGCAGCAGTGTCCAATGTTTTCAGTAAGTTCATTTCTAATTGCCAAACAGCATATTCTATTGGGGTGCATATGTGTGTTGATAAAACTCTATAAGGTATATGTTTAGAAATTAATTCTCAGCGGCGAAGCATGTTGCATTGAACTCATGGGTACATTTACAAGTGAACTACGACGTGCTTCTTATTCAATTTATTAATTTCGTTACGTAGAATCAATTCTCTGGGTGTAACTAAACCTTATTGAAAACTGACTTACACCACTTTGGCTTCAAGCGTCTTAGTTGTGCGTGTTCGTCTCTCAGGCGGATGTTACTTTTCTAGCTTATTTTTTGGATGTTACCAACTAAGGGATATATATAGCCTATTTTGGCCCATTTTAATCTTTCCACGGAGATATCTCGAAAACGGTTGAACATAAATGAACCGAACAAAAACTCAAATAGGAAAAGCCATGGGGCACACCGAATAGTGTTGTCGCGGCGCCTCCCGGGGCCGCCCTTCATGGGGTACCAGGGCCAAACTTTAATATTTTAAATAGAAACATGGGGCGAGTAATACCTCGTTCTATAGATCTTTAAAAAGTAAAAAGCGTTGTGGCAAAAGATTTTTCATATTGGTCACCGTATTCAAGATGGCCGCCAAGACATGGTGCCTGTATCTGATAAAACGTCCAGTAACCTAATATGAAAACAGTTGGAGATAAACGAACAGTCAGAAAGTGAAACAGGAAGGGCATGTGGCGCGTCGAGTAATGTTCTCGCAGCGCTCCCACGGCTGCCTTTCAAGGGGCCAAACTTAGAAATTTTGAACCGAAATATGGGTCAAGTGATACGTTGTTGGATACATTTTGAAACACTAAACAGTATTGTATCAAAAGATTTTTCATATGGGTCACCGTTTTCCAAATAGCCGCCAAGACATGGTACCTGTATCAGATAAAACGTCCAGAACCACTTGACCCCTAATATGAAAATAGTTGGAGATAAATGAACAGAATAAAACTCGTATAGGAAAGCACAGAGCGTATTTATCATTCCACGGCTGGAGTATAATGCAACGGAGATTATTAAAGTATAATTAACATGATGCAAAAGAGGAAATGATAGAAAATTATCTTTCCGATCTGTCCGTAAGTGGGTGAAGCGGGAATGAATGGTAAAATCAAATGAGAACCTCACTTTTATTTGCAATAGATATGGTTTGTCTGAAACGTGTGTACAAATGACTGGTACTATAATGAATAAAAATAAAGCGAAATAAGATTAATAAAAATAAGGTGAAATTCAAATTTAACAACATTTTGCCCGCCCCTTCGCCTCTGATAATTTAACGCAATGCGTGCAGGATTTTTGGGACATATCTGCATCAGTATGTACCGTTTCGTTACTAAAGATCACAACTGAAATTACCGTTGAAAGTTATTCGGAATGTAACTGTGGACATCACAGTGAAACTCATATTCTATCACATGCAAGAAGACATAGAAGGAAAAGAAGCGAACCAATATCATGCAGACGACTGTTGAACAAAACCAACGTTTGAAAACATTGTTCTAAAATTGCATTATTCGACAAATTGGCTTCGCATTTCAGTTGATTCATTTTTGCATCAAACCATTGCCCGCAATCAAAATAGAAGGTACCATTTAACAAGAATTTTACATACTTTATCCCATTACAGAGACATTTATCTCTTATAAAAACACATTTCAAATAACTTTGTTTCGTAGATACAATTTGCAAAAACTAAGGCTCTCATTTGCAATTTCACCGATCCTTCCCGCTTCACTCACGTACGGAGTGAGGTTAGAATACATTTCTAGGAGTTAGATTTCTTCCTTTCCATTATGGCACTTTCACACTAATCATCTTTTCGACTGTTGCAACATTCCCGAGCTATAGAATGATAAATACCCTCTGTGATTTCCTATTCGAATATTTGTTCTGGTGTTTTCATATTAGTGATACTGAACGTTTTACCTGATGCAGGTACCATGCCTTGGAGGTCATTTTGAAAACGGTGACCCATATGCTTTAGCAACAGCACTATTTAGTTTTTAAAGATATGTTGAACGAGGTATCACTCACCCCATATTTCCATTTACAATTTTGAGGTTGCGCCCTGGGCCCCCATGAAGGGTGGCCATGGGAGCCTCCGCGACAATATCAATCGATGTGCCACATGACGTTTCCTATTTGAGTTTTTGTTCGGTTCATTTATGTTCAACCGTTTTCATATTAGTGCTACTGCACATTTTACTGTATCTGATAGAGGCAACATGTCTTGTCGGCCATTTTGAATACAGTGCCCGATATGAAAGATCTTTTGCCACAACGCTTTTTAGTTTCTCAAGGTCTATCGAACGAGGTACTACTCACTCCTTGCTTCCATTTAAAATTAAAATTGGGCCCCGGGAACCTATGCAGGGCGGACCTGGGTGGCATCGCGACCATATATACCGGTGTATATATATATATATATATATATATATATATATATATATATATATATATATATATATATATATATAGAGAGAGAGAGAGAGAGAGAGAGAGAGAGAGAATTCTATTTGCATCAGCAGTGGATTTTGTTTGCGGAGAGGCTCGAGGAACGAATAAGAAACATTTGCGTTGTACGTGCAATGCAAAAAAATATCACAAATTTATTTCGGGCGGGGTTGAGCCCGATAACCACCCCTAAATGCGCCAATGTACATGAGTCAACCGTTCTCATATTATCTAACACAGCAACGAAACAAATTTTGAGTGAAGGCAATTTTAGTATCTATTAATATCAATATTCGAGACGAGACCGAGACTTTCGAGACTGACTTAAGTCTCGTCTCGGTCTCGTCTCGATTTATAGAGGTCTGTCTCGGTCTCGGTCTCGTCTCGGTATATAAATGTCCGTCTCGGTCTCGGTACCATCCCTAGTTAGAGTGCAGATCAAATATATTCTTAAGACGCTTAACTGATGGCAGAACTTCACTTCTCGCTATCTATTGCCGTTTTACTCTACAGCGATCAACATTTAAAACTGGAACAGTGGCGGACCCAGGATATGATCAAGGGAGGGGCTAAACCATAATTTGCCGTTTTATCCAGTGTAAAGCAGAATTGAAACCCATTTTATCCAGTGTAAACTTGAGCGTCAAGGGGGGGCTATTGCCCCGTAGCCCCCTTGGATCCGCCTTTGTATATATATATATAAGGTGGGGAAAATGTTCCCGAACGGTCAAATATCTCACAAAATATACAAATCAATAAATCAAAAAAAGACGTTTTCAATAGTTTTGGAAATGCTATTGTATTATACCAAACGCAACCTCCTATCTTCACCCCTTTTTGGGGTACGGGGGTAACTTTACAATTTTAAATGGGGACCCTCACTTCTTTTTGAACATTTGGAACAAAAAGGGACAGTGATTTGACTCAGATTTGAAAACAGTTCCACCACGGATGACGATTAAATCGACACACAAAAAAGGGGGTACCAAAACATTATGAAAATGCGACTTCTCAGACTAGCGGGACGTGGGACACTCAGGCTCAAACTCGGGACTATTCCGTTTTTTACGGGACATATGCCAGGCTTGGTGTTAAGGAACTTTTAATAGCCAGGCGTCTTAGAGAGTATAGGACTGGTGCCTCTCAATGACCAGGTGTCTTGAAAAGTTAATAGTTCGATCAGCCGAGCGAGATTGATATCTTCTGTGGATTCTGCCTTCTTTTATGCAGAAATGTTGCTGATTGTTTGAATCTTTGACACTTGCTGATCATTGGCAAATGGTGAACGACGTTTCCTTTATGGTTGTCATCTGAAAAAATATTTAAATCTAGCACGTGGTGTAGAAACAGGTAGATCCTTATAGTGTGGAAATAAAATATGTCAAAATAAGAAGTTGAAAAATAATATTTCAATATATTTTTCCGCTACTTATAGTTAACGGTTTATTTTCCTACACTTGCTATGTATTACGTAAATAACCAACATATTATTTCGTTTTTGTGCTCTATGTTGATCAATACCGATACCGGAAATTGTACCGGATTTCCATCACTTCCGGTTTTAGTAGGGAGTTAAAGATAGGAATGAAATGTACTGTTCTCATCCTTAATATATTGCAGAAAACTGATTCTCGCTATCTATTACCGTTTTTGATCTATAGTGATTAACGCTAAACGCGAAATTATTGAGTTCTACCACTTTCTGTTTATGGATAACAACCATCAACGATTAGTAGCAAGTTGGCCCCACCACTTTGGGACGGAGCAAAATCACGTAATGCGATTCGTTTGTGCTAAGTTAGGGCCCAAATTTGAGTGTTGTTGCTGTCCAAATAACACAGTTGTAACGAAATTAATTTCCGTCAAGCTGGCTCTGCTTTCTTCTCAAATTAAGATGGTATTCACTTTTTCATGCCAAAGATTTGTGCTACGTTAATGCTGGTTTGTGCAAAAATTTGACCGTTAGTGTTCAGCTAATAAGGATGATATAACGAAATAAATTTGTCAAGTTGGCCCATCATACTCGCAGATCTGATTCATTTGTGTTACGTTAGTAGAACTTTGGAGACCTGAATGTGGAGGGTCCCGCAAAGGAGGGATTTTTTTTTTTTTTTAGAAAAACAAACTAAACTAAAAACTTCAACACCACTAACTTACAAATTGAGGCATGACCAAGCACTAACGTAGCACAAACGTTTGGCATTAGAAAGTCAAGTCTATTTCAATTGGGAAAAAAACCGGGGCCAACTTGACGGAAGTTAATTTCGTTATAACGGCGTTATTTGAATATCACTAACACTGAAATTTGGGCACTAACCAGCACTAACGTAGCACAAACGTTTGGCATTAGGAAATCAATTCTATCTCAGTTAGGGAAAAAAGTGCGGCCAACTCTACGGACATTAATTTCGTTATAACGGCGTATTTTGAACAGCACCAAAGCTCAAATTTTAGCAATAACCAGTACAAACGTAACACAAAGATTTGGCATTAGAAAATCAATTCTATCTTAATCAGGGAAAAAAGCGGGGCCAACTTGACGAAAATTAATTTCGTTATAACGGCGTTATTTGAATATCACTAACATTGAAATTTGGGCACTAACCAGCACTAACGTAGCACAAACGTTTGTCATTAGAAAATCAATTCTATCTGTTATGAAAAAAAGTGAGACCAACTCTACGGACATTAATTTCGTTATAACGGCATTATTTGAACAGCAGTAACGCCTTAATTTGAATACTAACCAGCACTAACGTAGCACAAACGCTTAGCATTAGAAAATCAATTCTATCTTAATTACGGAAAAAAGCAGGACCAACATTACGAAAATTAATTTCGTTATAACGGCATTATTTGAACAGTACTAACGCTCAAATTTTAGCAATAACCAGCACTAAAGTAGCACCAAGATTTTGCATTAGAAAATCAATTCCATTTCAATTAGGAAAGAAAGCGGGACCAACATTACGAAAATTAATTTCGTTATAATGGTGTTATTTGAACAGCACTAACGCTCAAATTTTAGCAATAACCAGCACTAACGTAGCACAAACATTTGGCATTGGAAAATCAATTTTATTTCAATTAGGAAAAAAGCCGGACCAATATTACGAAAAAAATTTGGTTATAACTGCGTTATTTGAACTGCACTAACACTTAAATTTGAGCACTAACCAGCACTAACGTAGCACAAACGTTTGTCATTAGAAAATCAATTCTATCTTAATTAGGGAAATAATGGGGCCAACTCTACGGACATTAATTTCGTTATAACAGCGTTATTTGAACAGCAGTAACGCATTAATTTGAACACTAACCAGCACTAACGTAGCGCAAACGCTTAGCATTAGAAAATCAATTCTATCTTAATTACGAAAAAAAGCGGGACCAACATTACGAAAATTAATTTCGTTATAACGGCGTTATTTGAACAGCACTAACGCTCAAATTTTAGCAATAACCAGCACTAACGTAGCACAAAGATTTTGCATTAGAAAATCAATTCTATCTCAGTTAGGAAAAAAGCGGGACCTACATTACGAAAATTAATTTCGTTATAATGGCGTTATTTGAACAGCACTTACCCTTAAATCTGAGCACTAACCAGCACTGGCGTGGCACTAACGCTTGGCATTAAAAAATCAATTCTATCTCAATTAGGGTAGAAGGCGGGGCCAACTTAAACGGAAATTAATTTCGTTACACCGCGTAATTTGAACAGCACTAACGCTGAAATTTGGTACTAATCTTCACTAACGTAGCACAAACGAATGGCATTCTTTATTTTTCTCCGTCCAAAAGTGGTGGCCAACCTGACAATGCTTCATCAAGAAATTCGATTCCTGAACTTTGACTCTCTACATATTGGCCTAACAACCATCAACGAAATCGATTCCTAAGCTTTGACTCTCTACATATTGGCCTAACAACCATCAACAAAATCGATTCCTAAGCTTTGACTTTCTACATATAGGCCTAACAACTATGAACGAATTTGATTCCTAAGCTTTGACTCTCTCCATATTGGCCTAACAATCATCAACGAATTTGATTCCTAAGCTTTGGCTCTCTACATATTGGCCTAATAACCATCAACGAATTCGATTCCTAAGTTTTGACTCTCTACATATTGGCCTAAAAATCATCAACGAATTTGATTCCTAAGCTTTGACTCTCTACATAGTGGCCTAACAATCATCAACGAATTTGATTCCTAAGCTTTGACTCATTACATATTGGCCTAACAACCATCAACGAATTCGATTCCTAAGCTTTGGCTCTCTACATATTGGCCTAACAACCATCAACGAATTCGATTCCTAAGCTTTGGCTCTCTACATATTGGCCTAACAACCATCAACGAATTCGATTTCTGAGCTTTGATTCTACATATTGGCGAGAATGCATGAAGATCTATATTAACTACTTCCTGAGATTTTGTGTCTCCCGGACAGACACTAGGAAAAGGAAAGTTTTGATAAAGGGAACTTCTTTAAAAAATTATCAATAAGCGTGTGGAAGTTTGCTAAGATTTCTATACAAATATATAGACATAATGAAAACTCACAAGGCAATGTGCAACTCTTATAAATGCCAAAGTTATGTTAGGGTTTGAACAGTGAATTAACGTCTCCATCAAACACAAAGAAGAGGTACTTGCAAAATATGCACATGTTGAAACGGTCACATATACTGACTCTATTTATTTTTGTTTATTAAAAGACTTTTGTGTTCTCTTCACAATCTATATTTGATTTATATTTATTACTGGCAAATAACCTTTATAATTACTTTCAGGTCTAACCTACTCTTTTGTGATTTTTCACTTCAGATGACTTATACCATATAGTAGTATTGTTACTGTGTTTATTTATAGATTATTAGCAAAATCCCAAGTATTTTTTTTTTCTTAAGAAAATTGTCTAAGAAATTCACCTCAAGCATAAACTACCCCTTGTGGATATGTTCTGAAGAAACGATTCACACATTATAGGGTTGCGTATAAACTAGAGGTCTGCACGGGCCGTAATTTTTAGCCCAGGCCCGGCGCGACCCGTGAATTTATAATGTGAGGCCCGACCCCAGTCCTAAATATGTTTTAGTATTTAGGGCCGAGCCCGGAACGAGCTAGTGTGATAATTAAATGAGACCGAATTAACGCAAAATTATATTTTTATCTACAACAATTAGAGGTTTAATTTTGCAGATGTGCTTTAAAAGTTCTCAGAAACAATGGTCCCATAAATATCGTTGTACGGTATATTTAGAAAGTTAAGCCCGAAAAGGCTCGTGAAATATGATTGCTTATTTTAAAAATTTACTGCCCGAGCTCGGCCGGGACCCGAAGTGATATATGTTTTGTAGGTCCCAGTCCGACCGGCGGGCCTTGGGTTTAGGCCCCGGGGGCTCGGCCCAAGCCCCTTGCAAACCCCTAGTATGAACTATTAACAAAATCAACTGATTTTTTTTTTAGGAAACCGTCTTTTTTTTTAAAAAAAAAAAGTTTAGATTTTTGACTTTGTCCATTTCAGCAGCAAAGTTATATGAGACATGGACCTACAGATTAGAGTGGGATACTAACTGGAGAAAGTGGGTTTGCAGGCCTGAATAGGATGAAAACTCTTACATTGTTACAAGAATATTAAAAGATAACTAAATAGCAATTTAACAAAATGCAAATTACGTAGGTCTAACTAAAATTACGATAAAATAGATTTTATAAATCTAATACTACTTCTTATGTTGTAACAAATTTACAAAGTATCGCTCGTAAATCTTATTCATATTGGAAATTTCCTCCAAAACTATGAATTTGATTGAGTATGATTTATCGAATATTAGGGTATTATCCATATCTATACACGATATTTCTGATTTTTAAAGAATTAAATGCTAAGATTGCCAGTAGATGGCACCACCACATCTGTTGCAACATGATAGAGTTTACACTCAAGATTGGTAAATTTGTAGGACGTTTTTTTATTCGTCTGAAGTTGTCTTTTTAATCTAATTGATAAGTTGAAGACTCTTTATCTTGGAGTATTGCATTTAGATTCCCCATCTTGATTTCCAAAACTTTTCGCTTGCAGCTTGGATATACAATGGTATAACCCTTGACGCCGTATGTTGAGATATTAACGCTGTTTCTAACTACACAGATAATGCGATTTTTGGAAAAGCACGTAATGGTGTCTTATACCCGTGCTTTGATGTGTATGCACTAAGCCGAAACTAGTGATGGGCAAAATGATTCATTTCGGAGAATCGGTTCATTTACTCTGATTCATTGGAATGATTCGATCATTTAATTCGTTCATATGAATTGGTTGTCATCGCGCATTCCCTTAGCGCAAGTGAATTGGTTGGGAATGATTCGCTCATTGAATCAGTTAGGTTTCCGCGCATCTATTTTGCGCAGATGAATTAATCGATCATATGAATTGAGTGGGAATTATTCGATCATATGAATCGCTTAGGCTACTGCACTTCTTTTCTGCGCAACTTAATAAATTCCTTGTGAGGAAGTACAACCTCGTGTATCATCTTTGCCACATGTCACGGCCAGCGCCAGCGTTGCATTGGGGTGAGTGCGTCGTAACTCGGGAACTCTTAAGCTTAACTGCTGTTATGAAGTTTCAATAATATAGTGTTGCTCTATTCCCATTGTTGTTATTTTTTGCATCCTGTTTCCATATTAGGGCTTGAGGCAAAAACTAAAACTGTTGCAATCTCCACGTTTTTTCTGCCAATTTCAGTTCTCGAGGAAATACTTGGTTGAGATATAATTCATAAGATTTTGACGGGATATGAGCAGTTTTAACAATTTAGTTTCAACTTCTTACTGTCGTACATATTAATATGGAGAAAAATATAGATCCCTAAGTGCAATGTATAGGCTACATTAATGTTTTTGGTTTTAAATACAAAAAGTAGACACCTACTATGCAATGAGTCCGTAGTAGCATATTCATTTCTGGTGCATATTATTTTCCCAGGTTATGTACACTTTGTAAAGTACACATTATGTTAATGAATTTCTTTTGTTGTTAAAAGTCTTACAGTTTTGCACTATAGGCTAAATAAGAGGTGGATTATTAATTAAAGTAAATTGTTATCTCGCAATCGATTCTATTCCACCCTGAGGTCACAGCTGTTACCTCCGGTGTGTGGGGTTCCTGGTTTAATCCATTGCTAAATAAGTTTGTGATGTACATCATGATGTCCGTGGGTTTTGTCGGGGTACTCCCGTTTCCTCTCATACTCTCATTCCACCTATTCCATCATCATGTACTTGCCTTAATCATTCGTTTTCCTTAGATTAATGGACATAAACGTGGAATGTTAAACTGCAAGATTTCTATTTTATCCTATTATATTCTAAAATATGTTCTATTTTATTCTTGACTGGCAAAAAAATAATGATTTTTTAAAAATTCTTTTGAGCTAGAGAAGAAAGGGAGTTAACACATCAACATATATTTAATATTATTGTGATCATTTTATAAGGTTTCCCTCGGGGAGACATTAAGTAAGCGCGGAATAAAACGAAATGTTAAAAACTTTTACGTTCCATGGTTATCTTCGTCTAGACTAAAGGAGACGTGATGAGAATGAATGAAATGGTGAAATGAAGAAAGTGAGCGAAAACGGGAGAACTCAGAGAAAACCCACACATATGATGTTTGTCCACCATAAAGCCTATTTGGCGTAAATAGGAGAAAATCAGGGACCCCATCTACCAGAGGTGAACGCTTTACCACCTCTGGGGATTATTCTTAGCCTCGGGATATTTTCTCCCCGCCTACCCCTGAAATAATTACTGTTCGTCTATATTCTTAAGAGAAAACTATTAGTTCGTTAAATTTGAGTTGAGTTGATTTTGAGCTTAACGTCCCATTCAGCAGCGAAGCTATATGAGACATGGACCTACTGATTAACATGGAATCCAAACCACATGAGCTCTTGCCGGAAATCGATCCCGGGTCTCCCACATCCTCTTGTTTACATGGAAGCTCAGAAAACCATTTGTAACTGTACGTCCATTTCAATAGTAGCAAAGCGAAAAATAGGTACCACAAAGCAAGGGCGCCGATTTCTCTGTAACTTCGGGGTGGGGGGGTGCATTAAGGTGTGTTTGGTTGCAGACAAGGGTCTAAAGGGTTTTAAGACTACTTCAAATTATGCCAAATGTTGAATATTCATAAAAAATACATTTGAGCATTCAGGGGGTCCGGGGCCCCAGAATGGCACCCTTGCCACTAAGCTCTGTTGCATGTGGACAAGTGTTTCTACTGAAAGATGCAATGCATTATCTTCCCACAAAGAATCTACGTTGGTCTTTCTATATATTTATATACATTTGTGAAATCCATTATGTACAGTACAAATAGTTTACAGTGCACTTTTTCTGTGTAAATATTGTATTTAGATTGAATATAATATAGTACTTTGAGCTGATTATGAAACATTAACATTGACCTTTTTGGCTAGTGCAGTTGAAAGTGATGGTAATAGCTTTATCCAATATACGTACAGTATCTTGATAATATAGATAAGGAATCATCAAGAGTATGCTGAAACTAACTACGAAATCGTATTACATCTAATTGAGCAACACTGTCAGTACTTCACGACGAAAAGAAACCAACAGAAAAGTTTATTTTGAAAGTAATCTGCTTCCAACAACATGGCTTCCTCTCTTCGCAAGAAGAAACCCTACCACGCAGGAAGAAAAAAAAAACGCACGCATCTACGAAAGCAGGAAGAAAAAGGGCGCGTACGGTTTTCTTTCTTTTACCAATCCCCGTGAACTACAAGCGCATTTGTAGAAGCAACCCTACCAGTTCCCTCACACAAGCTTGCCTTTTGTGATTCTCAATTCATTTCGATCACGGCAAGCAATTCTGTGAAAAGTACAAATGATTCATTGGAAGAATCGATTCATTTCTGGCAAGAATCATAATTCATTTGATTCACGCCATGATTCGTTCATAATGATCGAATCGTTCATGATCGACACAACACTAGCCGAAACAAAACCATCCATTCTTAATCAGTGTTACAAAGCTAACATCTCATCGGATTTTTTGTCAATTATTATTCCGATCCCAAAGCAGTAGGTTTTTATTTTATATATATAAAGGGTGTCTTAAAAGTCCTCTAACAGGGTAACTCTATTATTATCAGAGTTACAACAAAATGTAAGAGGAAAACCATCTCCAAATATGATGTTTTCCATCTAAAGTGAAGGAATTTTTTAAATCGGACTAGCTGTTTGGCTGTACACATTTTATGTGTCTAGGTTAAATGAAAATGCCATTTATCTGCACCTACAACCTAAGTGAATGAAGTTTCTGTTTGAAATTGGAGCTGGTCATCGACAAGTTAGATTAAAAGACAATAAATAACTTCATTCACTTATGTTGTGGGTCCAGGCATATATATATCGCTGGAGACTATCGCTGTTCAGAGGACTTGGAGACGTGGAATTGAACCGAACTTAATAAATACTCTATATTTGGGAGCATGTAGAAGGAATTAGTATGATGAAAATAAAAATGGTTCCAATTGTCTTTACTAAAGGAAATTTGACGTTGGACAGCCCCAATTAAGTGTTGTATGAAAAAAAAAAAGAAAAAAATTTTCATGGTAAGTGATAAGATACAATGATAATGTATCTCTTATGTATATCTTATGTACTTTTAAGTATTATTTGTATTTACGGGCAAAATTAGCTATTTAAAAAGGCAGAAGCTATCAAGAAGAAGAAAAAATTATATAAAGAAATAATTTAAGTGTTTTGTATTATATTGAGATTTTGTTTGTTATCGTTGCTATGACAATTTGTTTACCTGTTTTACTGTCGTTGCTATAGTAGCTAAAAACATATAGATGTAACGAGGAATCATCTTGTGTAATCTGAACGTACAATATTTTAAGGTGTGGAATAAGTTATACGTTGAAGGATAATAATATATATTTGAAATGCGTTACTGTGTTGAATTATTCCAAATAATCTCGTGTATAGCATAAACATTTAGAATCAGGGCATATGTAACATAGTTCACGACAGAATTAACGTTACGAAGACAGGCCGTAATTATCAGTGCCGTGCAGCAGAAAATCAGCGCCCGGGGCAAGAGTATACGACGGCGCCCCATATGTATTCCAAGTAATTTTTCCTTTCTTTTTCCTCTTTATCTCCCGAATTTTACGCCCCTCTTACTTTGGCGCCCGAGGCCGTCGCCCCCTTAACGGCACGGTACTAGTAATTATCTCCCATGCAGTAGCAGATGCATGGATGGATCATCTCCCTTCAAAAGAGTACTATAAACATAGTTGATTTTGCTATACGTACCCTCATTATTCTCATACACAGGGCTCAAAAATTTCTGTTTGCAAAGTCGTCATGGCAACTGAAAATATGAGTCTGGAGCCTAGATAGTTTGATTTTTAAAAATTATCCCGTTCCCGTGAGTATATTTATATAATTATCCTTCAACTCAACTCGGAATAACTATATAGTTACTAATTATTTCAGTATGTAATCCACAATACTTTATATAAACATATAGCATCTACAAAGTTTACTGTATACAGTTATTTTTGTGTTTACAGAAAATCACGGGAGAGTAATACGGACAGCCCGAAGAAGACAGTTTAGAAGGCAATTGCTTAATAGTGTGAGAAGCCAAGGACACACAATATGTTTTGGTAAGTGTTCCTTTGTATTTGTATTGTTATCTAAAAAAAAGAAAATACAAATCAAATGTTTCCTAATTAAATTGAGTTAAAAAAGGAACACATTCCAGTAACTTTTGAGTTTTCGACACTGGATAAAAAAAATAAAAAAAAATGAACACATTCCGGGAGTATGTTTCCTTTTCCATTCATATGTTTGTGCGGACCTCTTTGTAGAGCAATGTCCTTCCAAACGATCTCACTTGCCAGTATATAAAACAAAAAAAGTAAAATTAAGAAATACGTTCCTTATTCCTCTGTAGGGACCTCAGTATAAACCTACCTAAAATTAAAGAATGTTGATTCTCTTAAGAGATCTCAGTATAAAATACACAAATTTAAGGAATGTGTTCCTCGCTCCTCTCAAGGGACCTCAAGATAGAATCACTAAAATTGTAGAATGTGTTCCAAGTTCCTCTCCCTCCCCCCCAAAAATGTACAGAATACCTAAAATTTAGAAATGTGTCTCCTGTTCCCCTCAAGGTGTCTAGAATCCAGTGCCGTGCCGTGGAAAATCAGCGTCCGGGGCGAGCGCCACCATGTTTGGCGCGAAGCATAAGAGAATTTTTAAAAATAAATCTTGCTTTTCCATGATTTTGACTTTTTATTACTTTTTTTTTCTTTCCATTTTATATGTGTGCACATGCATTTTCCTAATATGTGTAACATTATAGGATAACTTCCTAAAGCACGAAGAGGACTGTACTGATCTAAAATATTCCTTTAATTTTTCCTCTCTTTTTTCTTTCCTTCTTTTCCTCTTCCTCCCGAATTTTGAGTCCCCTTACTTCGGAGCCCGAGGCCGTTGCCCTGCTCGCCACACACCCCTTTGCATGGTACTGCTAGTACTATAAAGAATAAAATAGCTCTGTTTAACTAATACAACTCTCTTAGATGCGATGTAGTGTGGTGAGGGACGGTCTTTGAACTCGCGATTACATCGGGTTCAAAGCGCGATTGTAGCTGAGAGCCCACGTTATCATTAGTTCTAGTCCTTCAGAACCACGGTGTTGCATAAGGAATAAAGACACAAGACACTCAACTTATACTAAAATATAATGTTCTGGTATAATCATAACCTTTTGCTTATGGAGTTACACAATCATTTTGTGGAGGATAAGTTTCGCAAAATGAATTTACCTATGTTATAGTTTTCTACATACCGCAGTAATATGGTTCGGATTCCACTGTAGGATCAGATCTCATATAGTCTGTTTGCTGCAAAAGGATCTAAAACTTTAAATTACTCAAACCATTACTGTAGAACAGTGGCGTATTTACGATTTTGTTTCGGGGGGCTTTGCTAACTTTCGGGGGGGGGCTTTGCCTGAAATTGTTAGAATTCTGCAAGATATTTCATATACTTTACTATAGTAAGTAAGATTTCGGGGCGTTAAGCCCGGAAGCTCCCCTCCCCTAAATACGCCACTGATATAGAATCTGCCTTCGGGTAAAACACTCCCTATATCTGAATTTTGATTTACTTTCTGCGTCATGGTAGAACTCTTTTATGTTTTCAAACGGGGAAAAAGTGTTTTTCTACTTCACAACTTGAATTCGGTAAAAAAAAAAAAAAAAAAAAAAAAAAAAAAAAAAAACTGCAGTTGAAGAAATGTACCCACATTTGCACCTAAACTTCTTTCTTCAAGGCTCATTTCATGGAAAGTAACAAATGCGCCGTTAACTCTTGGCAATGTTTCCATTCTTGAGGGCATAATCATGGGATGTTAAACTCAAAGGGCCTCATGCAGAGACGCTCTGACGCGTGATTAGTGCCATACTAAAGAGTTTGACTAACATATGTTTCCTTCAGTAGTCAGGACTTTAGTATCACACTAATCATACGTCAAAATGACTCTGCATAAGACCCAAAGACTTTTGAGAATCAATCTCAACTCTAAATCTGAAGATGGTATAACTTCTGAATATAACTTCAGATCAGCTCAGTTCTCTCCGTTAATAACACATTTGCCATCATTAGGGTTACCCTAGTCCCGGGCTGTTTGAATTTATTCTTTAATCCGAAAAGATTTTAGTCAATTATTTCGTAGTAGTAGTCTTCTGTAGATTTATGTGCATGAACAAGTTGAGGTCCTGCAAGTCTTTTCAATAGTTTCTTCAGTCTTGGAAGGATTACAGAAAGAAGCTGAAGTTCAATTTTTTTTCCTCCCTCACAATTCGCAAATATCACATAAAACTTTTCTTCTAAACGCAAGTCACTAATGAAACTTGAGATCAGGTCTACATATTTTAAATGTCCTGATAGGGTAATAGGCTTACTTGAAATGTTTTATTCAACACTTAAAGATATGAGATTCTATTTTTTTTAAAATTTCATTTCAGTTTAGCGTCCCTTTCACCGCGAGGTTGTATCAGGGGTGGATCCAGGACCGACTTCTGGGGGAAGCGGTGGGTTGTCATAATGCTACTTTTAAGGGCTCCAAACTCTGGGATGGATTATATATATATAAAACAATAAAGTTTTCTCTTCTGGGGAGGGGGCAATCGCCCCCATGGATCCGCCCCTGGGCTGTATGAGACTTTACCTAGAGCTTAATGTGGGATCCGAACCACATGAGCTCCTGCTGGGAATCGAACCCGGGTCTCTCAAAACCAAAGTCGCCTACGCTAAACACTTAGCCACAAGAGATCCATATTACAGCGAAGGTATGTAGTTCCAGCTTCGAAGTTCTGAAGCAAATCATTAGCTTTCTCGTACTTACTTCCAGAGCTTGCATTATTATTTCATATTTGTTCATAGGTTCTCCAATCTGATATTTACACATAGCCAAAGAGTTGGACACAGAGGACCTGACCTGTTTTCGAAATGTTTGTCAATGGACCACATACAATTTTTTTTCTTGAATATGGTGAAATTTACCTTTTGCTTTGGGAGACTGACTGAAAATATTACCAACCTCATGAATCCGCTGCGTTGACTTTTTGACTGTGTATGATACATCAGCACTACCCTTCATAATTAAATTTACACAGTAGGCACCACACTGCACACCCAACACAAGTGGCTGTTTTTCCATAAGAGACTGAACACTTTTTTTTTTTTTTTTTAAACTGTAGCATTCCCCTCGTAGGTTTGATATAAGTAGTTGAAGTTGTAATAGACCTCTTCAATAATGAATGCTGTAGCTTCACCAGTGGTTACCGTAGCTCTCTAAAACCCCACGAAAGTTTCATTAGTTTGGTTGGAATTTTTCACTTATCCATCGAATACAAAGTGCTTCTTGTTAATCCCCCGTAGTATCTCCAGTGCCATCACAAATAGTTGAAAACATTATGGCATTGCTTCTCTTATTTCGACATATTTTTCTTCATTGAACGAATTATTCCTTGGCCAAATATTTCTAAAATTTTATTTTGAATTTCAGGATGGTACATCCTTCCATGATCTTCCAGTAACCGCCCATTTTACTGAGGCGCATCTTCGGCTGTTATTAACAATAGTACTATCAAATTTCCCTCGACTTCTCAGACCTAACCCTTGTCTAGCAAAATAATTCATTGAAATTATATTGCAAGAGCAGCTCTCTGGGTAGTTGTTCCCGTTAATAATAACTGTCGCTCAATAGGAAACTATGTACAGTCTGAGAGCATGAGTCGCAGATATTTCGTTCATTTAAAATTTTTTATTGCTCTCTTCCAGTTTGGATTTAGGATTTAGATTTCTGGGCTTTCGGCATCTAAGACCATTTAGTCCTTCACGTTTTAAGGGATGACGTACCTCGGCGAGCACACAATCCGGGCAAACAGAAGGAAAAAAGATGGGGGAAGGAAGGAAGCAGCCTGGGACCTATAAAAGTTAAGTACCACTCCGGCATTTGCCTGGTGTGAATGAGGAAAGCCTCATTCAGGGTGGCTGACCTGAAAAAGCGTGTTACACTTTTTCGAACGAGTCCCCATCAGGATGCCGCGGTCGGCAAGAGGGATTGCCGCCGTCGACGGTGGCAGGCCGCCGGCACCCGTCCGCGGCGGCACGACGATCTACTTGTTCAAAATTGCCGACTTTTTGCCGAGGCGGCAAGCGGTCGAAAATCGTAAAAAAAAAAAATGCCCTCTGCCGACTCTTTGCCGACTGTTGCCGACCGCCAGAGTCGGCAAAACAGTCGGAAAGACCTCTTTCCGACCCTCTGCCGACTCCTTATGCCGGCCTCTTTTCGACGGCGGCGCCGGCGCATTTACTGCACCTTTACGGCTGTTTGCCGACTGCTCGGCAAGGCAACTTTCCGACGGCGGCGCCGGCGCATTTAATGCTCATTTCCGGCTGTTTGCCGACTGCTCGGCAAGGCAACTTCTCGACGGCGGCGCCGGCGCAGTTAATGCTAAGTACCGGCTGTTTGCCGACTGCTCGGCAAGGCAACTTTCCGACGGCGGCGCCGGCGCATTTAATGCTCATTTCCGGCTGTTTGTCGACTGCTCGGCAAGTCAACTGTTCGACGGCGGCGCCGGCGCATTTTATGCGCCTTTCTGGCTGTTTGCCGACTGCTGGAAAGGACCTCTTTTCGACGTCGGCTTCCCGATTCTCCCACTGGCGGCATCCGACTTCTTGCCGCCGTCGAAAAGTGGCCCTTTGCCGACTGGAAATCAACGCTTCAGGAAGGCAAAATTTTCATCAGCTTTTACATTAGTCTTGCCTAAGTCTTCCTCCATGCTATGATTTCTCGACAAGGAGCACCCTTGGAAGTTCTTGAAGTATAATACTTGCATTTTTTGTGTGTCCCAGTATAAAATTTGTTCTTTTTGCTTTTTTTGCAGCACTTTCAGCCAAAAAACAAGAAATTGAATGGGACATGGAAGTATTATATACTTTCAGAACTAGCAATTGTGCCCTTCATGAGAAATCATAGCACGCAGGCAAACTTAGGCAAAGCTACTCTAAAAAATGGTGAAAATTTTGCCTTCCTGAAGGGTTGATATCCAGTTGGCAAAGGGCTACTTTTCGACTGCGGCAAGAGGTCGGATGCTGACTGTGGGAGAATTAAGAAGCTGACATCGAAAAGAGGTCCTTTCGAGCAGTCGGCAAACAACCGGAAAGGCGCATAAAATGCGCCAGCGCCGCCGGTGGAAAGTTGCCTTTCCGACCAGTCGACAGACAGCAGAAAAGATGCGTAGCACTGCAATGAAAATCATGGCGGATTCCCACCAGTAATAAAAATGAAATGAAATCTTTAATTTTACGTCCCACGGTTATGGCGGTTAGGCTAAAGGAGACGGTGATGATGAATAATGAATGAAATGGTGGAATGAAGAAAGTGGGAGGAAACGGGAGAACCCCGAGAAAACCCACGCATACGGTGTTTGTCCACCACAAAGTTCACTTGGCGGGAGCAGGGTTTGAACCCGAGACCCCTAACACCAGAGGTGAACACTCTACCACTGAGCCACCGCCCCCCCCCCACCAGTAATATTGCACTCGGTACATACGCAGTACATTTCTACAATTCTCAGTACGATTTAAGTGCTATATAGAGGAAAAGTATCTGGGAATGACTTACAAATGCTTAAAAGCGAACTAAAAATAATAACTGAGCAGCTAATAATGAACGTTAAGAATAATTCAATTAACATGTCTGTGCGCTTAATGTGAAAAACTTATAACAGTCAGTACATTTTCCCCCTGAAAGCACATTTTTCACTATCACGACCACTAGGAACAACACTGTTCTATGCAATCAAAATTTGCTAGTTGCAAACGCTTTCTTCGAAAAAAAAAAAAAAAAAAAAAAGCCGCAGCAATCCGTCGGAAATACGGTCTTTTTAGGTTGTCGTTTTCCCATCAACTATTGGAAAAGGATTTTAAACGTCAATGATTTTCTAATTTTTTTTAAAGTACAGGGGTCACACTCCCAATGGAAAATGAGATTTAAATAAAAATTAATGAAGTAAAAATTATAAATAAAAATACTGTAATAAAGGTATGTGGTGGCGGAGAGATTCAAACCGAGCCTACACGCAAAAAAAAAAAAAAAAAAAAGGTTAAAGTAAACAAGAAAAAGGTGGACAGTAACCATGTTAGTTTGTCAATATATGGAAAACAGAGACGTGTATCCAAGCAGCCAAGCCAAAAAGGTTAACGAGAGAAGGTGATAGCAACCTTGCGTTACAGGTTATTATTGCTAGGTTACAGTGTAATAACTCACAGGGGTACGCTAACCGATCACGTAGTTACCACTATCTATCATAGCCTGTAACCGGTAACCTAGTTAGTATGTTGGAATAACCGACTGCTCGGTTAATGAAACAGGGTGCATCAACTGCAGTAACCGAGTATTTTGGTTAATATAACATATTCAATTACTTAAAGTAACCCATTTACTGGGTTAAAGTAATACGGTAGGACAAAAGTATAACCAAGTAGATCGGTTCATATAACAAATTAAATTATTTAAGATAACATATTTACTCGATTAATGTAATAAGGTAGGGCAAATGTTTAACCGAGTAGATCGGTTAATTTAACCTGTTCAGTTAATTGAAATAACCCGTTTACTCGGTTAATGTAATAGGGTAAGTTAATCCTAGTAACCAAGTATCTCGTCTAATATAACCTCCTTTATTAGTTGAAATAACCATGACTCAATTTGTTATAACCTCTTTTGCTTTGTTGTCCATATATTGACAAAATTTCCAGGGTTAAAATTGTGTTTAACATTTCTGAAGGTTAAAATTTTATGCCCAATTCAGAACTGTTCTCGCTTTATAATTTTTGAACCACTTAACGTAGCGATGTGAAACTAACGTTTACGTACAAAACAAAATTTTTCTCTAGTTTATAAAACCACATAAAGTGACGTACTTATTTTCAATATGAATCCGAGGACGGTGTCTTATACAGAAAGGTAAAAGCATTGTTTAGAATGATTCAGAATGAATAATTGGAAACGTTAATTAATAATAATATAGAAAAGGATTATCATTGCAATGCGAAATGGTAATTCCTTAATTTCCTATAGTAATTTGGTAATTGAAATTTGAAAAATTATTTCGGCTGCAACATAACAGATTTCTAAAAGTACAGTAGAGGGTCTATTTAATAATCCATAAAATTATGTTACTACCTTCCTGTATCATTTAAAGAAAGACGAAAAATGTGTAGTTTTATAAAAGGGAAAGAATTTAGCTTTGTGGAATGGATTTGTTTCACGTCAAACTTAAGCGGTTCAACGGTTTATACTGGGACACATTTCTGGGTTCGACATAAAATCTTAACCTTAAAATGAATACAAAATTTTAACCCTGAAAAATATAAAGCACTTCATAGTCCTGTAAAATATAAAGCTTTTATAGTCCTGTAAAACACAGTAGAACAGGAGCTCTGTGAGTTTTTACACATTGTGAAACAATTGAAATAAAAGCAGAACAATGTTATAAAGAGTCATGACAGTATCCCTCCGCCCTTAATGTGAATTCTACTTTCCATTTCCATACTGCAGAGTTTTTGATATTCTGTTCAATTAACTGCAAATAGATGGTGAATATAAAATTAACTCAAAAAATTATTCACAGAGTCAAATAAACCAATTAAATATATAATGATATATAGATATTTTTATAAAAAGGCCTTGTGTCCATCTTAAACATAAATTAAACATAACTTTCTTACAAGGCTGTCTGTATTCTTTATTATAAATTAACGAGAAATGTAACAGTTTCGGAAGTATATCACTTCCTTCTTCAGTCTACTATTTCAACTGAAATCATAGATAACATAACATAATTTGTTATCTCTACCAATCAAGAATCCTTATTTATAATTTATAATAAAGAATACAGACAGCCTTGTAAGAAAGTTATGTTTAATTTATAATGATATAATGATACTGCAAAATATCCGTATAGCTCAGCCGTTAGGGATTATGTGTATGAATCAAGCTTCAAATACTGGCCACAATGTTAAACATTTTTCACTAGCAATTAAACGCCTGCGTCTCTGAATGCATTCATTTTCTTATACTACACTAAAACCAAAAATGTCTCTGCATTTGTTGTAACTTTGGTATTTAAAAAAAAAATGGCCGGAGCGATCACTTGTCTGCTTACACCCATGACTATATTCGTAGAAAACAAACACTGAAATGCACTAAACACAAGTTCTAACGACTAAGCTGTCAGTTCTAACTCTATGCCTTAAATATTTATTTAAATACACTTTAAAAGTGGAAATCATATTAAGATAAAATAACAATTAAGTAGGTAACTAATTGTTCATTTAATTCGTTCCTATATGATTTATACATTAATTGTATACAATGAAACAGAAAAATGTGAGAAAATAATTTATATCGTAAATGAAACAGCCACATGTACAGTATACTCATAGTGCATACCCATTATATAGAGAAAAAAGGTTAATGAAGTCATTTACATAAAAAATGAAGTGTTTTAACATAATACTTTGCAAAGATCCTTTGTTTTAAAGGGATTCTTTAAGAGAATAAATGAAGGGAAGATCACAATTTTTTCTGGTCTATATTAGCACTAAAAACACACCAAATTGTATTAACAAAATACAATGCACATCGTATTAACTTATATACATTAGCCTATGTAATGAAGCTTATCATCATTTAGAAGTTATATGTAATATACCTTCGGATGTACTACTACTTTTTTTTTTTAAACAGAAATTTGTAGCATTCCATAACATTGAGTTTTAACACAGATAGCCTTCATACAGTATGTAAAATCAGAAAAGCAAATATATATGAAGTGATTACAATGTTCAAAAAAGCACTATATTATTCTAAAGAATTCCTGCTATCCATATTTTGTCTTGAATAACTCAGCCATTTTTCTTTTTTAGCCCATTGATATATACGAGGAAATCTTCCTCTGTTTCTTTGAGATTTTAAGGGTTTTACTTTTTATTATTTTTCTTCAGGTCTATTTAAATGTCTCTTACTTTGTGGAAATAAAATTCTGTGTTGTATGTTTTTAATATTCATAAATGACATCTAATTTAAATAATAATATACTTATATATACTAAAAGATCATTTTGACAAAGCAAGGGACATTTAAATAGATATTCAGAAGAAATCAGTAAAATCAGAACATCAAAAATTTTATTCATTTCAAAGAAAAGGAAGAATACTTCCCCTACAAATCAATGGGATAGAAAAGAAAGGAGGCGATGGTACTGAACCTCACCGTTAAGGAGCTTGTACTCTGAGAAATATAATTACACTTTCTGTCTTAACTGATTCCACGCAAAAAAAAAAAAAAAAAAAGTTAAGAACAATTTCAAAAAACAGTTGTCTTTATAATTGAAGAAAACTTCAAACCTATGAAATAGTAATGTAGAATTTAAATAGCACAGAATCAGGATTGTGAGAATATAGAGAGATACAGATAATTTTACAACACTGCATAGAAAAGATGAAGTAATAATAAAAAAAAAGAATTTAACGACAAAAACTGGCATAGGGAGACTAAGGTAATATTGGCAAAACAAAAATCAATTTCAAAGCCGTAATTCTCAATATTCGCTTCAAAGGTAAGTGATGACCATAATTCCCGTGTGATTTGAAATAAACCGCATTAAAATGTTGAAATTTTTTACAAATGTTATGATTGAATGAAATTCACCCGTTCTAAAAGGAAAAAAAAAACTGTAGTCCCACATATATCCTACCACTCTTCACAAATATCTTTAAGGATGTTAGTACATATGATTTTTGTCAATACTCTCCGTTAGTGGCGTAGGGAAGGGGGGCCCAGAGAGGCCGGGCCCCCAAAGAGGTTCGACAATGTAGTTTGATGTTTGTAGTTTTTTATATATTTTTATGTTTATATATTTTTTGTTTGGAATTGTTCCATATGTACCTATAACAGCACTTGCCCCACCAAATACACATCCTGGCTACGCTACTGCTCTCTGTGGGTCTTCTTCCATTGCAACACTTCTGTATTTCTTGAGCAACATTTCCACTTGCTTCCAGAAATAAATGAACTATCTAAAATAGAACAAATATAATGCTTTGTAAAATATACTCTTCAATGTGTACGGCGTTGGCACATCACGTATATTTATTACAATCGAAAATATACTTCATCACACCAAAACCAAACCAAACTACACAGTGTAATAGACCTTGTTGCAATGAACCGGCTTCAACGCTATATGTTAGACGCTATATGTTACAAGAAAACCTGTAAGAGTAATGAAAACTATAGTCACTGATGAAGAATTCAATTACGTCGAAACAGTTAACTTTTACTTAACCTTTTGTCACTCGCGCTGTTGGAAAAAAGCAAACAGGTGAGTAAAAACTAATGATTTTTATGAATGGGGTCGCATTAGCGGAGTCACCCTCAGTGCTATTCCTCAAGTGGCTCCTTCCCCTCTTTCACCCTAAAGCTCGCTGATGTGCTGCAATTGTAGTAGCTTCCAGTACAGGTTGAGGAAATAGTTTCGTCTGCGTTTGCTTTTTTCAAACGCGCGAGTAGTTCCGTGATAACACTAGCAAACATATATTTTTATGGAGTTTGAAATTTTCCAACGCGCGATCGTTAATGTGATAATTATTGTTTATGAGTAAAGTTTTGTTTTTCTAAGCAACGTCTCGCTTCTTGAATAGAAGTGAGATAGAGAAGTGGCTTGACAATATTAATGATGAGTCTGATGTTAACTATCGAAAATTAGTGGCTGCTGAAAGTGATGCGAATTGAAGTAATGAAAAAGTGAATGAAGATGATATTGATCATGATAGTGAAGCAGATAAGAACAGTGTAGATGCAGATTCAGATGCAAACGATATGGATGTGAATTACAGTTACAGTGAAAATATTGTTTCATTGGGAAAGACAGGAAAACAAAATGTAAATAGTAACTGGCAGCATCAGCAAAGACAAAGTGTAAAAACATTGTGAAAAAGATGCTAGAACCGAAGTTTACTGCTAAGGGTATCACTGAGTAAACAGTTTTTTTTCGAAATTTATCGATATAGCCGTGATTGATGAAATTGTAAAATGTACTAACAATTATTTGGATAAATTGCGAACAAGTTTCGGCGAAGAACGCACTGCAACTGTACAGCAACTTCAAGAGCAAAATTAATGACTTTATTTCGACGTCTTTATTTGATTGCCAAAAGAAAGGAGCACGTGATGATGTACGATCACTGTGGACATGTGACGGAACAGGAATTCCAATCGTAAGAGCAGCAATGAGTTACCCGAGCTTTTTACTGCTACTCAGGGCATTAGATTCGATGATTTCGAAAGCCGATCTCAGAGAAGAGATATTGACAAGCTATAGATATACCACATTGACTTGACACCTAGTTTTCTGTTCCAAGCGTTGCTATCGGCTGAAGGAATTCACTCCCTTTCGCCAAGGCTCTCTCGTTTAGCAACAGCTGAACCCTTATTGGCTCAACGCGTGGATGTGTCGATGGTTTGAACTTTAGTTCACATTTTGCCACGGATCAAGACATTTTGACAGCACTATAGCAACAATTCCAAATATCCTAAGTATTTACTCAACAATTGCATGCATTACTTCAAATAAGTTTACTAAATATATTGTTTGTATCTCAAAATGTCAATGTTGGAAAAAAGCAAACGCGCGAGTAGTTATGTTACTAAATTTGGCGCGAGTGACAAAAGGTTAATCTTTATTACAACAGTACGGTCGCCACCCCAAACGAGAATTAGAAAAGAAAAGAAATCCTGCCGTATATCCAATGGTAGGAATTTGAGTTTCTTGAGAAATCTTTGAAACATTACCTTGAAGCTGCAAGTTAAACAATAAATCCCTAAGTCCCTCACCAGACAAAAAGATGTATTAAAATAGAATATTATATTTAGTGAAGATAGCATTATATTACTTTGAAATAGAACTTCGATACGCGTCAGGGTTTTGCGACACTATTGTATTGGCAATTGAGAATTTTGTATTCGGTTGAATACAAAATATTACATCTTAAAATAAAACCTTGTTAATGGAACAAATAAAATGCACATATACTTAAATAAACTACAGGTAAAATCGATCAGGTGGGCAAAAATGATAAAACGTTTCAAAACAAATACATTTTATGTTCTCCTAGGAGTCAATTTGAGTAACATATCTAAAACACAAACCATCTGTAATAAGAATTCAATCGAATGAACATAACTTTGAGAAACGCTATAAAAAAAATATCACAAAACTATAACTTTACATTTGTTCGTTTGTCTGCCGAGCTCCTTTATGGCTGGGCGTGGGTGACCCGGGTTTGCTTCCCGGAGAGAGCTCACGTGGTTCGGATTCTACTTTAATCAGTAGGTCCCGTCTTATATAGCCTCGCTGCTGAAAGGGACGTTAAACACAAAATCAACTCAACTTTCGGCCTTTTAAGTTAAAATTTTCAGAGTACAAGCACGAGACACTCTAAATTCCCTGTTTAGATTTTGGCGGCATACCAACGTAATATATCAAAATGGCGGCCATTTTGTCAAATGAACGAGTATCTACGCTACGAAGCGCAATTTTCAGTCTTTTAAGTTGAAATTTTGACGGTAGAAGCACAAGATATGGTAAATTTGCTGTGTAGATTTTCTCGGCGGTCCAATGTAAAAAAAAAAAAAATAAATAAAATAAAATAAAATGGCGGCCATTTTTTCAAAACGGCAGTGAGTAGACAATTGTTGCAAGTTGTGACAATGACAATATTGAAATATAAATCACATTTTAACACTTTTACCCCAAAGACATTGAAATATTTCGAAAAAAAACAATTAAACCCGAAAAAACCCAATTAAACTCGAAAAAACCCGAAAAAATGGGCCCAGGTGGGTTTGGCTTTTTCAAAAAAGCCCGGGTTTTTTCAAACCCTCGTTGATGATGAGCTTTCCTCCTCAAAAAAGTTTTAATAGTAGTCGCTAATGGTTTTCTACAGATGTTAATGTTAAATTGTTAAATTTTTTCAAACTTCCGATGTCCAAGTTTTTGTACCTACACATCGTGAGACAGTGTCAGGAGGAAGGGTTAACACTCGGAAAATGAAAATGAAATATTTGAGTTTTACGTCCCACGGTTATGCCGGTTAGGCTAAAGGAGACGGTGATGATGAGAGATGAATGAAAATGGTGGAATGAAGAAAGTGGGAGGAAACGGGAGAATCCCGAGAAAACCCACGCACACGGTGTTTGTCCACCACAAAGTTCACTTGACAGGAGCAGGGTTTGAACCAGGAATCCCATGCACCAGAGATGAACGCTCTACCACTGAGCCACCGCGGCCAGCAAAAAATCAAAATAAGACAGTCTGGTGCAGGTGTAGTTTTGGTGCACTACATTTTGGAAGATTTACAGGTAAAATTCAATACTTTCCATGAAAAGACATGTTTATAAGGAACGAATTTCTACAGGTAACTTAATTACATACAATGTAATACAACTGTATCTTACGTTTACTAATGTTAAACCATTACAAGTGCTTTACGACGAATAAAACAAATGAGTGCATATGAAAAATGGCTCTATTAGATGTTATTTTCCACGGGCGGCTTATTTCTGCACCGTGTACACCGGCATCATATTTCTGCACAGTGTGCAGAACCTGTATTTTGTTTACAAGTGGAGAGTTACTAGTATGAAACAACAACAAGTGTTGTTGAAACTTGTATTATTCTCAAAACGCACTTCCTTCCACTACCCTCACTTCTCCGCATACACACTATCGCAGACGTGCCTGCTCCCTTAGGACGTATTCCCGCGCGGGCCCACCAGCGTCGCCCTATCTGACTCGGTTCGATAGCATTCGTGCTATTTAGTGGCCACCCAGCACAGATTGTTTTGTGCTTTTTTGCGCTGTTTTTATGCTAGACATCTGGAAGCCTTATTTATACGCAAATCGTAAAAGAATTATAATTTTTCAACAATTACTTCTAGAGGTCCCCTTGAATTTTATTTATGCCAAGTAAAATATATTCCGCCCATTTGAAACCGACTAGGGGACAATAAAAAAGAAACTGGTGAAAGAATTATAATTTTTCATTTTTTTTTTTTTTTTAGTATTGCGCCACAAGTAAACCTGTACACAAGAGCGTTTAACCACTACCTCATTTCTCTCTTTTTTTTTTTTTTTTTTAATTGGAAGTTTTCGCTCACATGTGAAACAAGTCCTGCAGTATATAATCTAGTGGATCTTATTAGGTTACTAAAGATACACTAAATACTAGAGAATACTAAAGGAACACAAACCTTGTCATGGCACAAGCATTATGAGAAATTGTCCACGTTTCTCTAAGATAATTATCTTGCTTTTTGGTATTTCGGCTTAAAACTTATGTACAAATCCGAATTTGTGTTCGTTCAGGTTTATTTTCGGCGCACCACCCGGAATAATTGATGAAAACTTTTCATTATTTCACCAATTTCCTTCTTATTGCTTCTAAAATATTTCCACTGGGCGACATGAAAATATCACACCTGGCATAGATAAAATTATTAACTGCTTCTAGCAGCCATGTTATCCTTTAACCTCCAGTTGGTTACCGATTAATTTTCTCAGTGTACCACTCACCGCGCTGACGTTTTCCCCTGGAGTAGGATTTCTGCTTGGAAATAGCGTTCCTTTGATTGTATTATAAGAGTGCAGCCTGTATACCACCTCGCTTTATTAAGTATTTTAGCCATAAGAAAAGGTTGCGGGTCACTTTCTCACTCTATTATGCAACAACTATTCACAAAAGACAAAATCAAGCTAACATCTCTAGTAGTACGTCAGAGCACTTAATCTAAAAATTATTTAATCTAACCTAACCTAATTTAGGAATTTACTGTTGCATCGCAGAACCAATTTGAAAATCGAAAAAAAAAGTATCAAAACGTACTCCGATCGGTTATATTTGGTTGGATTAGATTAAGTTACGTTCGATTACTTTACATTAGCTTAGGGGCATAAAAACTACAGTGCAAAAACACGAACGAACCTGTACTAGTCAGGGGCAGATCCAGGACGGATTTCTGGGGGGGAGGTAGGTTGTAATACTACTACTTTGAGTTACTTTTAAATACTCGAAACTCTGGAATGGGTTTTATTTATATATAAAGTAAGAAGGATTTCTCTTTGGGAGGGGCAATCGCCCCGATCGCTCCCCCTGGATTCGCCCCTGGTGCTAGTTGGCCACTAAAGAGCACGAATTCTATATAACTGAGTCAGAGCAGGGCAACGCTGATGGGCCCGCGCGGCAGCGCGGGGGGGTGTCCGAAGGGAACAAGTGCGTCAGCGACGGTGGGTATACGCGTAAGCGATGGTAGTGAAAACATATGGGCTTTGGTAATCATACATTTTTCAATATCACTTTTTATGGTTTCATACTAGTAACGCTTCAGTTGTAAACATAAAATACAGCTTTCGTACACTGTGCAGAAATACATTGGCGTTGAGTTAGAAGACACTTATCTTAAAAACTAAGACATGTAAACTTTTGCAATTTCAAGAAGAAAATAATGTACTACAGTTTCTTAACTGTCCCTCGTTTTGTAAATAAAAATTAAGTGAAACCTTTAAGTTTTTTGTCCAACGGTTATGCCGGTTAGGCTAAAGAAGACGGTGATGATGAGTAATGAATGAAATGGTGGAATGGAGAAAGTGTAAATAAACGGGAGAACCCCGAGGAAACCCACGCAGACAGTGTTTGTCCATCACAAAGTTCACATGGCGATGGCTGGGATCGAACCCGGGACCACAAGTACCAGAGGTGAACGTTCTACCACTGAGCCAGCGCGGACCCTACAATTGTAAGTGAGTTCTTGATATACCGGAGTAGTATAGATTTAGTGTGGTGACCGTAAAAGAGATACCGCTTCTTGATAAGAGATAGTTTATCGCTTGTTTAATTAAGGATAAGGCCAGATAGTGAGTATCGAAGGAGGTGATGAAATAGGGTCAGGTTTTTTTTTCCTGGAGATAGATGACGAAAGAAAAGGTTGAATGACCACTACGAAGGTCACAGTGGATGCTCCCTATTGCATGGTCCCTGGTTTGCAGGACCACAATGGATGACCCCTGGAAATGACCCCTAGGGCCCATGGCCCCTACGCTTCATTAGAAGCTAATTTTTAAAAAGATGTGAAAAGTGAAAAATATGGCAAGCCATACTCCTTGCTAAAAAAAAGGTGGGAGCAGATAAAAGGAAATGGTTCCCTTCCCTGCCTTGCAGCTTATGTAATGGTTCGTAATATGTAAAATATTACTTGTTGGTAAAAATATGACCGCAGAACCCATGGCCCCTGTGCAGGACCCACATTATTTATTCCTACGCTTCATTAGAAGCTACCTGTTAAAAGATGTGAGAATATATAATTGATTAGAAGCTAACTTAAAAAGATGTGAACATATTTTAATGTTTTGTATGGCAAGCCATACTCCTTGCTAAAAAGGTGGGAACAGATAAAAGGAAATGGTTCCCAGGACCATAGTGGATGACCCCTGGAAATGACTCCCAGGACCCATGGCTCCTGTGCAGGACGCACATTATTTATTCCTACGCTTCATTAGAAGCTACCTGTTAAAAGATGTGAGCATATATAATTTATTAGAAGCTACCTGTTAAAAAGATGTGCGAACAATAGAAGCTTGTTGGTAAAAAATAGGACCCATACGAACAACATGTGAGCATCCCTCGACTGGAACAACGTGAAAAGTTAAAAATAAGCCCCTCCCCCTCCTACCCCCTCCTACAAGTATACTATGAAAAGGGTAATATTTATTAAAAACAATTTTTCTTACTTGAGAGTTGAAGACTGAGTGGCATAGACATCCTTCCTTGAGAGCCGTTAAAATTGAAATGAACGAGCGAAAAGCCGTTTGGCTTGGCTTTAGTGACGTCAAGATTAACTTTGTACCGTATCAGAATGATAAAACTGATTAAGCTATATCATTATAGACTTTACTTATTTACACGAAACACAGATTAATTGCAATCATCTACAAACATTTGTATGATTTGAACTTAATGAGAACTCTGAATAACAATCACGTGCAAGGTTAAAAACCTTTATTATTGACAAGCATGAGTGATATCTAACAGAGTTAATCACAGATGGATCACGAGTTTATGTGTCTAAGTTTAATTGATATTGACGATAGAGAAAAAATAAACCGATAATCACGAGAACTGATGGGTTATTGAACGCTTGCCCTATCACAACTGACGTATATAGTTTGAATTATGAGAAACTCATTTGATTATATGCAATTTAATTGGAAAATGAGGAAAGAAAAAAAGCCAGTATTTAGCTGAAATATACATGTACTTTTCCTCCATTTTTACCCTAAGGTTAACGAAATTTTGTATTTTATATGTGGATCAATTGCTTTATTGTACCGTTAGCAGCAAAGCTAATTGAAATGAAATGAAATCTTTGAGTCCCACGGTTATGCCGGTTAGGCTAAAGGAGACGGTGATTATTTTATTCGTTCGTTTGTTTTTACAAACTTTGAACAATCTAAGATGTTTGAACTAAATATGGGAGCTAAAATAAGCTCTTAAAAGTATATAGAAAGTGGGAGAAAACCCACGCGCACTGTGCTTGTTCACCACAATTTACAAAAAAATAAATCCAAAGTGAATGTTTGTTATGAAAATGTTGAAATAATTGGTGCGAGCTGGTATCGAACGGAGGATTCCATACACCAGAGGTGAACACTGTATTGTAATGGGATTGAACCAGGGAACCCCAAGCACCAGAGGTGAACGCTCTACCACTGAGCCACCGCGCCCCCCAAAGCTATTTGAAACGTGGACCTACGTTGAACTAAACCTGGACCTTTTATGCCAAAAGGTGTGTGCGCTATTCACTTAACCACAGAGGAGCTTTTATATGTAAAACAATGAGAAATTATGCGCTTAACAGAATATTTCCTAAGCACTTTAACTGTAATAAACTAATTAAAAAATTTGGATTATTTTATACATATCTACATATTTTACTGTATAATAAACGTTTTATTATTTTTAGTACCATTATACTGTTTTGCAGGACTTGCAACTTGAAAAAAAACGATAGTTATCGAACTAAATGCATGACATATTCACTAATTTTTAAATTGGACTGTTTTTATTGTATATGTTTTTAATACATTAGTTGGAGCAAGTTATTTTACGGATTGATTGCTAAGGAAGCTCAGAACACTTACAGTGTGAACCTACAAATATTTAAAAAAAAAATCCATAGACTTGTTGCAGAATTGTAATGATAAAACAGGAACCTCCTGTGGTATAGTTTCTATGCAAAATCCGAATATTTCCTATAGTAAAGCCCGTTTGCATGACCCATACGCTTCATTAGAAGCTAATTGTTAAAAAGATGTGAAAAGTGAAAAATATGGCAAGCCATACTCCTTGCTAAAAAAAAAAGGTGGGAGCAGATAAAAGGAAATGCCCCCTTCCCTGCCTTGCAGCTTATGTAATGGTTCGTAATATGTAAAATATTACTTGTTGGTAAAAATATGACCGCAGAACCCATGGCCCCTGTGCAGGACCTACATTATTTATTCCTACGCTTCATTAGAAGCTACCTGTTAAAAGATGTGAGAATATATAATTGATTAGAAGCTACCTGTTAAAAAGATGTGAGCATATTTTAATACCTCAACTCAAACAAGGTGTGAGAAGTTAAAAAGCTTTTTTTGTTAAAATATAACCCTTATGCAGAACCCCTATAGTCTTACGAATAAAATATTTATGATTATATTAAAATTTTGCTTGAATGAAATTATATCTATATGAAGCCTTTAATAGGAAACAACTTTATTTTAAAGCTGGAACGTTGTTTGGAGCACTGGTTGTAGTGATCTTTTCTCGACATGCTTTGAAACGAGACTGACTTTTGCGATAGAGATGCTGACTGGCGATATTATGACGTCATATGAACATTGTTTTGCCCGATTGCCACGACAGAGTTAATCATAGAATGATCACGAGGTGTACGTACATGAACCAAAGTTGAAATTAAGTTTAGAGATTATTTAGACAGATAAGCTAATGTTTCATAGTGAACGAACTCATGTGTTGTTACCCCCTACCCTGTGATATTAGCTTAACTTATGATGACATTGTTTACGCTTTAGCAACAAGAATTTTAATTGCCGTATATAGCTTGACTTATGAGAAACTCATCTGATTTAATGCAACTTAACTGGGAAATGAAGAAAGAAAAAATTCAATATTTACCCGCAATATACATGGACTTTTTCGGCTTCCCCCCCAATGTTTGAGAAATTATGTGCTTAATGACTTTATTTGTAATAAACTATTGTACAAACTAGCCAAAGTTAAAATTTGAACAGACTATCTGTATTTAAATGCTCCCCATACGTCATTGATTTAATGTGATATTTTCTAACCAATTGAAGCTCAATAAACTTTTAAACTTAACCCAAAGTTATAATTGTCCTATAATGTATGTATAAAGTAACTCCACCCCCTCCATTAATCAAATGCTTATATATAATTCTTTGTACAACAATTGTTCTATTATTTTTACTTTTAGTTGCATTATTTTGATTTGTGTGCTACATCCATTGATTGCTGATTGACCTGGTTCTTGGAAAAAAACGTAAGTTTTCCAACTAATTGCATAGTTAACTTAACGGGTTTTACACATTAAAAATGTATAATAATATATTTACTGTGTTTTGAACAGTAAGGCTATGTGAACCTACAGCTGAATGTAAATTTTACACCACTGCACAAGAAAGATTTGTATAATAATATTAATAATACCATATTTACAGCGTCTTTTAACAGTAAGGTTATGTGAAACGTAAACTTATAGTTGGTGGTTGGGATTTAATTCACACGAGTTTATTAGGGGAACGGAAACTATAATAAATTTATAAGACCCGTTAACATAGGTTGAACATTTTATACTTTTATAATAAATTAGACGGAACAACTTACGCGGAAATAATTTTTTGTTTTGTTTTGGAAAAAGACCCGTGTACCCTTAGTTATTGACGCGCCCAGTTAACATAGGTTGTTTACGATTGAACATTTTATACCCTTATAATAAATTAGTCGGAGCAACTTACGCGGAAATAATTTTTTGTTTTGTTTTGGAAAAGACCCGTGTACCCTTAGTTACTGACGCGCCCAGTTAACATAGGTTGTTTATAATTAAACATTTTATACTTTTTAATAAATTAGTGGGAGCAACTTATTTTACGGATTGATTGCTAAGCAAGCACAAAACACTTACAGTATGAACCTACATGCGTTTTCCGCTTAGAATTGAGCCCTAACGTTAATGCTGTGTACGTTATTTGCTTGGTCATAAATGAACTGTAACTATTTTTAATTAACGTGGATTTACATTGATTTTTTAGTATTATGAGTGTTATATCTTTGAAAAGGTTTCTTTGTAATATAGAAATGGATATTCCAATTATATGAATTGTCGTTATAAGAAAATTATTGTAAGAAAGAAACATGTTAGTTACCCCATAGATTTGCATTAGTAATGATTTTTCCCTAGATAATTTACGCAAAGCGAACGGTTTCACTAACATAGGAAATTATTATTATTAGTATTCTTAGGTAGTATACGTATACTTTTTCCAATAATGATGATTATTTTAGATGTTTTTTTTAATTCAAAGCAGATATTTAACCTATACTCGTTTTACTTAGAACATACGAGCCTATTAAAATGTTTTAATATTATAGGAACAACAGAGAAAATTTGACATGTGTATCCCTTTAATTATTACTAATGGTTAAGAAAAAGAAATATAACATTTATTGAAATAAATAATAGTATACATTACCTTAAAATTAAAGAGAGATTGCTTATTATTATTGTAGAACAGTTTGTTGTGTACTAAATCCTATTTCAGAATTTTTACCTAAAGGTTTCACGACTAGCACCAATTTATTATAGTAATACTATTAAAATAATAAGTATTTCTTCAAAGAAATAGATGTATGTATTATTGCATTTAATATATATATATATATATATATATATATATATATATATATATATTGTGTTTGTTCAGTTGAGGGTGGAATTAAAATTGAAGTATAGAGCATAAACATATGAAGCGAATGCGTTTTTTTAATAATTGATTTTGTGTAAATAGTGTTAGGAAAATAATTTGAGTTGTTTGACTTTTGGAATAGTATTGAAAATTGTTTAACGGATTATTTTTGAGGGGTGAGAAGGAAGCGGTTGTATGCTATAGTATTTTATAAGAAAAAACAATTATACTGTGAATTTTAGTTTATTTACACGGACGTTAGATAGTAAAACACGTAATGTGACATCTAGTTTTACCCGGAGTGTTTATCTATACTAAGCTTTAGCTATTATTAAAAGCAATGTGAGCGCTAGTTTATGTATTGCAAATTGAATTTGCGCGTGCTTGCACAGGCTTTAATGAATACGTTATGTGTAAGCAATTGGGAATTGAAGTATAATACCGTTTACAGCAAATGAAAAAAAAATCTGTTATTTATTCTCACGTATAAAAGTCAATCAATCATATTTCCATAATTAATGCAAGCAAATCCTCTAGTGAATTTGTTCCCCTAAAATAGTGATTAAGGCTCTCAACTATTGTTATATTCCTAGAAAATTCTCCTATCGTACCCTCTTTTTTTTTTCAAAATTATCCAAAATTAAATCGTGGTAAGTCCCGCCTTTTGGGCTCAATTTCTAATGTTTTACCTAACATACACGCCTTTAGTGCAACGGTTCCAAGTTGGTTTTAGAAATATTTTAATAAACAAAGTCCAACAACACAAACTTAAGGAAATACGAATAATTAACACTAAAAAACTTGCTTAAGCTCAATTTCAAGATTTTAAAACACTTCTAAACCTCAAATGTAAATCCGTCTTTGGAAATCCTTAACCATAAAAAATCTATATAGGCATATATCTTCTTATGGTCAATAAAAATGGATTATAACTAGTAAAATCAGTATGAGGACTATGTTAAACTTTACTACCTCCAAAAAAGTAGGGTAAAATAACCTCCAAACAAACAAACGTTCCTATTTACCGGAAAATTCTAAATTGTCATGTAGTTTTTTTCTTTCTTTTATCTCAAATTCTTTTGAACACACACATACACACACTGTATTTATTTATTTATATCAATTATGCATCATTAACTATTTTAACGCTATAATATTAAATAATAACCACGCTAATAAATGAAATGTTAATTCACGCTTTTAATTTCCAAACGCAAAGTAATACAATCAAACGCCCGCAGATTTAATTCCCACCGCAGCCGTGCGCGGTAGCAGCAAACGCGAATCTAATTCCTAACGAACACGGGTTTAATTCCCAGCGCAGCCGTGCGCGGTAGCAGCAAACGCGAGTCGAATTCCTAACGCCTGCATTTACGGTCAAAAATTACATTAAAAGTATTAATTTAATTCCTAATAAGTAAAACATTATTTTATTTTCCAACCAATGGTTGTTTATAGTGTAATACAACAACAATTATTTATTGCCCACAACTCGTATGTCATGTTTTTTTTCATTTGCTGTAAACGGTATTATACTTCAATTCCCAATTGCTTACACATAACGTATTCATTAAAGCCTGTGCAAGCACGCGCAAATTCAATTTGCAATACATAAACTAGCGCTCACATTGCTTTTAATAATAGCTAAAACGTCCGTGTAAATAAACTAACATTCACAGTATAATTGTTTTTTCTTATAAAATACTATAGCATACAACCGCTTCCTTCTCACCCCTCAAAAATAATCCGTTAAACAATTTTCAATACTATTCCAAAAGTCAAACAACTCAAATTATTTTCCTAACACTATTTACACAAAATCAATTATTAAAAAAAACGCATTCGCTTCATATGTTTACGCTCTATACTTCAAATTTAATTCCACCCTCAACTAAACAAACACAATATATATATACTAGCAGCGTTCACCCCGCTTCGCTGCGGTCACCCCGGAACGCAATAAATTTTGTTACTTAGATAATTTTTACTTTTCGCTTTCAAGTGATATGATAAAAACCATAGAAGATTGCAGTAAATCTTAACATTATATCGCCTGTCATTTATGTTAACCCGCCCCGCTTCGCTGCGGTCATCCCGGTGCTGGCATATTGTAAAAGTGTCTGTAAAAATAAGCAAATCAATTAAAAAATTTTAAACAGAAGATTCAAGCTATTTTCCGCTGTATATCGCCTGTCATTTATGTTAACCCGCCGAGTGACACGGTTATGCGGGTTGTATATAAATACGTTTATTTTTACCTATGATGAACTAACAAAGGATTTGTGGACACCTGAATGGTCAATTATCTCAAGACACTGGTAATTAAAAATTAAAGTGATATGATAAAAACCATCTAGGGTCCAAATCCTACTAATCCCCCAAAAATGAAAGAAATTGGTTCAGCCGTATTAGCGTGATGAGCGGACAAAGAATTGTACGTTCTCTTTTATATATATAGATATATTCAATGCAATAATACATACATCTATTTCTTTGAAGAAATACTTATTATTTTAATAGTATTACTATAATAAATTGGTGCTAGTCGTGAAACCTTTAGGTAAAAATTCTGAAATAGGATTTAGTACACAACAAACTGTTCTACAATAATAATAAGCAATCTCTCTTTAATTTTAAGGTAATGTATACTATTATTTATTTCAATAAATGTTATATTTCTTTTTCTTAACCATTAGTTAATAATTAAAGGGATACACATGTCAAATTTTCTCTGTTGTTCCTATAATATTAAAACATTTTAATAGGCTCGTATGTTCTAAGTAAAACGAGTATAGGTTAAATATCTGCTTTGAATTAAAAAAAACATCTAAAATAATCATCATTAATGGAAAAAGTATACGTATACTACCTAAGAATACTAATAATAATAATTTCCTATGTTAGTGAAACCGTTCGCTTTGCGTAAATTATCTAGGGAAAAATCATTACTAATGCAAATCTATGGGGTAACTAACATGTTTCTTTCTTACAATAATTTTCTTATAACGACAATTCATATAATTGGAATATCCATTTCTATATTACAAAGAAACCTTTTCAAAGATATAACACTCATAATACTAAAAAATCAATGTAAATCCACGTTAATTAAAAATAGTTACAGTTCATTTATGACCAAGCAAATAACGTACACAGCATTAACGTTAGGGCTCAATTCTAAGCGGAAAACGCATGTAGGTTCATACTGTAAGTGTTTTGTGCTTGCTTAGCAATCAATCCGTAAAATAAGTTGCTCCCACTAATTTATTAAAAAGTATAAAATGTTTAATTATAAACAACCTATGTTAACTGGGCGCGTCAGTAACTAAGGGTACACGGGTCTTTTCCAAAACAAAACAAAAAATTATTTCCGCGTAAGTTGCTCCGACTAATTTATTATAAGGGTATAAAATGTTCAATCGTAAACAACCTATGTTAACTGGGCGCGTCAATAACTAAGGGTACACGGGTCTTTTTCCAAAACAAAACAAAAAATTATTTCCGCGTAAGTTGTTCCGTCTAATTTATTATAAAAGTATAAAATGTTCAACCTATGTTAACGGGTCTTATAAATTTATAATAGTTTCCGTTCCCCTAATAAACTCGTGTGAATTAAATCCCAACCACCAACTATAAGTTTACGTTTCACATAACCTTACTGTTAAAAGACGCTGTAAATATGGTATTATTAATATTATTATACAAATCTTTCTTGTGCAGTGGTGTAAAATTTACATTCAGCTGTAGGTTCACATAGCCTTACTGTTCAAAACACAGTAAATATATTATTATACATTTTTAATGTGTAAAACCCGTTAAGTTAACTATGCAATTAGTTGGAAAACTTACGTTTTTTTCCAAGAACCAGGTCAATCAGCAATCAATGGATGTAGCACACAAATCAAAATAATGCAACTAAAAGTAAAAATAATAGAACAATTGTTGTACAAAGAATTATATATAAGCATTTGATTAATGGAGGGGGTGGAGTTACTTTATACATACATTATAGGACAATTATAACTTTGGGTTAAGTTTAAAAGTTTATTGAGCTTCAATTGGTTAGAAAATATCACATTAAATCAATGACGTATGGGGAGCATTTAAATACAGATAGTCTGTTCAAATTTTAACTTTGGCTAGTTTGTACAATAGTTTATTACAAATAAAGTCATTAAGCACATAATTTCTCAAACATTGGGGGGGAAGCCGAAAAAGTCCATGTATATTGCGGGTAAATATTGAATTTTTTCTTTCTTCATTTCCCAGTTAAGTTGCATTAAATCAGATGAGTTTCTCATAAGTCAAGCTATATACGGCAATTAAAATTCTTGTTGCTAAAGCGTAAACAATGTCATCATAAGTTAAGCTAATATCACAGGGTAGGGGGTAACAACACATGAGTTCGTTCACTATGAAACATTAGCTTATCTGTCTATATAATCTCTAAACTTAATTTCAACTTTGGTTCATGTACGTACACCTCGTGATCATTCTATGATTAACTCTGTCGTGGCAATCGGGCAAAACAATGTTCATATGACGTCATAATATCGCCAGTCAGCATCTCTATCGCAAAAGTCAGTCTCGTTTCAAAGCATGTCGAGAAAAGATCACTACAACCAGTGCTCCAAACAACGTTCCAGCTTTAAAATAAAGTTGTTTCCTATTAAAGGCTTCATATAGATATAATTTCATTCAAGCAAAATTTTAATATAATCATAAATATTTTATTCGTAAGACTATAGGGGTTCTGCATAAGGGTTATATTTTAACAAAAAAAGCTTTTTAACTTCTCACACCTTGTTCGAGTTGAGGTATTAAAATATGCTCACATCTTTTTAACAGGTAGCTTCTAATCAATTATATATTCTCACATCTTTTAACAGGTAGCTTCTAATGAAGCGTAGGAATAAATAATGTAGGTCCTGCACAGGGGCCATGGGTTCTGCGGTCATATTTTTACCAACAAGTAATATTTTACATATTACGAACCATTACATAAGCTGCAAGGCAGGGAAGGGGGCATTTCCTTTTATCTGCTCCCACCTTTTTTTAGCAAGGAGTATGGCTTGCCATATTTTTCACTTTTCACATCTTTTTAACAATTAGCTTCTAATGAAGCGTATGGGTTATGCAAACGGGCTTTACTATAGGAAATATTCGGATTTTGCATAGAAACTATACCACATGAGGTTCCTGTTTTATCATTACAATTCTGCAACAAGTCTATGGAATTTTTTTTAAATATTTGTAGGTTCACACTGTAAGTGTTCTGAGCTTCCTTAGCAATCAATCCGTAAAATAACTTGCTCCAACTAATGTATTAAAAACATATACAATAAAAAACAGTCCAATTTAAAAATTAGTGAATATGTCATGCATTTAGTTCGATAACTATCGTTTTTTTTCAAGTTGCAAGTCCTGCAAAACAGTATAATGGTACTAAAAATAATAAAACGTTTATTATACAGTAAAATATGTAGATATGTATAAAATAATCCAAATTTTTTAATTAGTTTATTACAGTTAAAGTGCTTAGGAAATATTCTGTTAAGCGCATAATTTCTCATTGTTTTACATATAAAAGCTCCTCTGTGGTGAAGTGTGAAAAAGTGCGCACACACCTTTTGGCATAAAAGGTCCAGGTTTAATTCAACGTAGGTCCACGTTTCAAATAGCTTTGGGGGGCGCGGTGGCTCAGTGGTAGAGCGTTCACCTCTGGTGCTTGGGGTTCCCTGGTTCAATCCCATTACAATACAGTGTTCACCTCTGGTGTATGGAATCCTCCGTTCGATACCAGCTCGCACCAATTATTTCAACATTTTCATAACAAACATTCACTTTGGATTTATTTTTTTATAAATTGTGGTGAACAAGCACAGTGCGCGTGGGTTTTCTCCCACTTTCTATATACTTTTAAGAGCTTATTTTAGCTCCCATATTTAGTTCAAACATCTTAGATTGTTCAAAGTTTGTAAAAACAAACGAACGAATAAAATAATCACCGTCTCCTTTAGCCTAACCGGCATAACCGTGGGACTCAAAGATTTCATTTCATTTCAATTAGCTTTGCTGCTAACGGTACAATAAAGCAATTGATCCACATATAAAATACAAAATTTCGTTAACCTTAGGGTAAAAATGGAGGAAAAGTACATGTATATTTCAGCTAAATACTGGCTTTTTTTTCTTTCCTCATTTTCCAATTAAATTGCACATAATCAAATGAGTTTCTCATAATTCAAACTATATACGTCAGTTGTGATAGGGCAAGCGTTCAATAACCCATCAGTTCTCGTGATTATCGGTTTATTTTTTCTCTATCGTCAATATCAATTAAACTTAGACACATAAACTCGTGATCCATCTGTGATTAACTCTGTTAGATATCACTCATGCTTGTCAATAATAAAGGTTTTTAACCTTGCACGTGATTGTTATTCAGAGTTCTCATTAAGTTCAAATCATACAAATGTTTGTAGATGATTGCAATTAATCTGTGTTTCGTGTAAATAAGTAAAGTCTATAATGATATAGCTTAATCAGTTTTATCATTCTGATACGGTACAAAGTTAATCTTGACGTCACTAAAGCCAAGCCAAACGGCTTTTCGCTCGTTCATTTCAATTTTAACGGCTCTCAAGGAAGGATGTCTATGCCACTCAGTCTTCAACTCTCAAGTAAGAAAAATTGTTTTTAATAAATATTACCCTTTTCATAGTATACTTGTAGGAGGGGGTAGGAGGGGGAGGGGCTTATTTTTAACTTTTCACGTTGTTCCAGTCGAGGGATGCTCACATGTTGTTCGTATGGGTCCTATTTTTTACCAACAAGCTTCTATTGTTCGCACATCTTTTTAACAGGTAGCTTCTAATAAATTATATATGCTCACATCTTTTAACAGGTAGCTTCTAATGAAGCGTAGGAATAAATAATGTGCGTCCTGCACAGGAGCCATGGGTCCTGGGAGTCATTTCCAGGGGTCATCCACTATGGTCCTGGGAACCATTTCCTTTTATCTGTTCCCACCTTTTTAGCAAGGAGTATGGCTTGCCATACAAAACATTAAAATATGTTCACATCTTTTTAAGTTAGCTTCTAATCAATTATATATTCTCACATCTTTTAACAGGTAGCTTCTAATGAAGCGTAGGAATAAATAATGTGGGTCCTGCACAGGGGCCATGGGTTCTGCGGTCATATTTTTACCAACAAGTAATATTTTACATATTACGAACCATTACATAAGCTGCAAGGCAGGGAAGGGAACCCTTTCCTTTTATCTGCTCCCACCTTTTTTTTAGCAAGGAGTATGGCTTGCCATATTTTTCACTTTTCACATCTTTTTAACAATTAGCTTCTAATGAAGCGTAGGGGCCATGGGCCCTAGGGGTCATTTCCAGGGGTCATCCATTGTGTTCCTGCAAACCAGGGACCATGCAATAGGGAGCATCCACTGTGACCTTCGTAGTGGTCATTCAACCTTTCCTTTCGTCATCTATCTCCAGGAAAAAAAAAAACCTGACCCTATTTCATCACCTCCTACGATACTCACTATCTGGCCTTATCCTTAATTAAACAAGCGATAAACTATCTCTTATCAAGGCGCGGTATCTCTTTTACGGTCACCACACTAAATCTATACTACTTACCGGTAACTCTTTACTTTGGGCAAGGCAATGATATCCTGTCAGTACATAGTATTGCCGAACGAGCGTTAGCGAGTGAAGGCGGGTTAGAGCCCCGCAGGGCACGTTGTTTTCTGTCTTTCCTTTTTGGGAACTGTAACTATAATTGCGGGAACCAGTTCAGATGACTTGGTTATTGTCACTGCCTTGCCTAAAGTAATGACTTGCCGATATACCTTAGGGGGTTCGTGAAGGTAAGCAGCAAGGCAACAAATAGAATCGAAGTTAATACACAGGTTGGGCTAGGTAGTACCATTTAAATTACTTTCTTTGATACCCGCCCTCCAAAAATTTTATATGCCAGAGACGCCAGTGCGCGGGAACATACTATAACCGAATCTTTTTCATGCGCAGCAACAATTAACATATGTAACACAACATATAAAATTCATGACAATTTGAAATGTATATGCATAATATTAAATTAACTCACCAAATATATATTGCTCTCTCCACTTAATACTCAATGAATTTTCCATAAAACTATGAGCGTCCTGCTCCTTCGGGAACTGTTGCAGCCTGATATATACTTTAACGCAATATATTTATATTTATAAACATTTTATCGCCATTTGGAAACTCAACCCCAACGAACTTTATGTTTGAACTCTGGCCCACACTGCATCACCATGTGACAAATGAAGAACGCGAACCGAACATACAGGTAGCGCAACCAGACTACGATTTCTGCAATCAGGCTCTTCAGCGGCAAAGGCGGCTCGGCGCCTGTGCGAGCATCTTTTCAAGGTCGGTCCATCCGCTGTTTGCCGACCTTCTTTCGGCTCCTTTACTTGTCGGCACGCCGCCAACGTTTCGGCGTCTTTCCGACAATATTTGCCGCGGTCGCCGTCCGCTGTTTGCCGTCTCCTCGCAAAATGTTTGTCAAGGATCCTCTCGTACTTCTAATTTATTTTAAGTATTTACTTCTCATATACCCTTTACGTGCAGTCCCTTTACTACATTTCTTTTCATGCATTTACCTTTTTCGTGGTCGGCACGCCGTCAACGTTTCGACGTCTTTACAACCATCCTTTGACGCTGTCGTTCCGTCCGCTGTATGCCGACTTTCTGCCGACTCCGTTTTCACAAGACATATTTTATGGAATTAGTGCCCACTTACAAGAAAAACCTTCGGACAGTTTCAATTTTTAATTCATCATTAAAGAAGATACAGGCTCCATTCATTTTCCAAAATTCGACTCTTTGCCGCTGGTACGCGTTATTGCAACTTTCGCCGACGTCGTGCCGACGTCGCTTTTCAAGAAATTGCCGGCAGTCTCTTTTTGCAGTCGTCGTCCGACTGTCTGCCGACTGTTTCGAGAAAGCTTTATACGAGGGAAATATAAGCCCTAATTTGTATTTTAAAGCAACAAATTACCTTCTAACTCTCTTTGTTTTCTATTGGTGAACGAATCTCTTTTCGCTCGTCGCGGTCGAAAATCGAGCGGAAAGACGCCGGTCTCTGGCGCCGGCAATCCGACCGCGGCATCTGGTCGGCATGCACAAATTGTCCGACTATAGGCGGCAGGATCCTGATGGGGGTGCCCTCACCGGGAATCGAACCCGGGACCGCACGCACCGAAGGCGAGAGCGTTAGCGACTACGTTACACGGGGGTCACTTCCAGTTTTGAATCCTTGTCCTGAAAAAGATGAATTCATTTGTGCTATTCAGTTTTCATCAGTGTACACATTAATATAACAGCAACACAAGAAACAATTTATATAATCGTTTCCCACGTAGCCAGGGGTAAAAGTGAAGGGGAACGCGTGAGGACGCCCTTACCTCACTTCAGAAAAATACCTACGGTCGTCCCTCACTTCCTAAAAAATTTCAATGGACAATGATAGGCAAAGAGGGCGGCGTGACGTCATCCGTCCCCCTACCTTTTCAGATCCACTTTTACCCTTGCATGTAGCCACTTGAAATCTTTATACCAACTCGTTACAAATTTCAGACAAAAATGTTTTAATTCTTGAACTGTGAAACTATTAGGCAACACCGTAAGCTTGTAAACACCCATGAAAATTATCTGATAATGATGGATCATACCCTTTGGGGATCCCGTGGTACAATTTGTACCATACGGCGTGTTTCATGGTACATTGCGTTATAACTCTCATGTTTGAGCTTTTTCGTCCGTTTTTTTTTTTTTTTTTTTCAAGTCCAGAGGCACTGTAGAAGACATTACGTATGGTTTCACACCTTCCTGCGTCGAGACATAGGAGGTAATGACGTCATAATTCTAAAATATATATTTTCTTTTAATATTGCGGGGCCGGTCTATGTTCATTATTTTTTGGCGGGCTTATTTTTGCACGTAGAAGACTGAAATTTTGCACAAACATTCAGTTCACCGAGTAGTATTTACAAGATTTCTGCGTTAAAACAGGGGGGATCCAGAAGGGCAAAAAGTTGAAAATAGGGATATTTTTTATCAAAAAATCAATTTCTTCGCGATTTTCCCGCCTTAGATACATGATGGAGACAAGTGAATGATACCTCCTGAAAGGCAGTTCTATTCTGAAGAGAATGATGTGCGACACATGACCCTAGGGTAATTAGGGAAGTGTCAGGGAATTTTTATCAAAATATACTTCTGTATAAGGGAATTTTGGACATTTTCGGTATTATTTTTTGCGGGCTTATTTTAGCACCTAGAAGATTGAAATTGTGCACAAACATTCAGTACATCAACGAGTATTTACCAGATTGTTTTTCGTACTTCTGTGTTAAAACAGGGGCGTACAGAGGGGCTAAACGTTGAAAAAGGGAAATTTTTACCAAAAAATTTCTTTCATGGGATTTTCTCGTCTTAGATACATGATGGAGACAAGTAAATGGAACCGCCTGAAAGGCAGTTATATTCTGAAGAGAATGATGTGCGAACCATGATCCTAGGGTGACTAGGGATGTCTCAGGGAATGTTTAAAAATTTCCCTCTGTACATGGGAATATGGGACATTGTCGGTATATATATATTTTTGGCGGGCTTACTTTTGCACCTGTAAAATTGGAATTGTGCATAAATATTCAGCCCACCTAGTAGTATTTATCAGATTTTTTTCAGATCTCTGCGTTAAAACAGGGGGGTCCAGAGGGGCTAAAAGTTGAAAAAAAGGATAGACCCAAAAAATCCCTTTTTCGGGATTTTCCCGCCTTCGATACATGATGGAGACACGTGAGTCATACCGCCTGAAAGGCAGTTCTAAGCTGAAGAGAATGATGTGCGAAACATGACCCTAGGGTAATTAGGGATGTCTCAGAATTTTTTTTTTACCTGAGATCATGGTGTTTTACGGTAATTTGGGGCATGGTGGGAATTCCTGATAAAATTTCTCCCGCCCTTAGTATTCAAGATAGAAACAAGAAATTTGGCACACACATTCAGTATACCAAGCACTGTTTATCAAGTTTGTTTTTCAGATGGCTACGTTCACACAGGGCCACTCCAGAGGGGCCCAAAGTGCGAGGAAAAAAAAATCCCTCCGAAATTTTCGCTTTGACATCATTTTCCCCGCTCCTGGTATATGGTATGAGCATGCAAGTGGTACCATTTGAAAGCAGCTCCATTCTGAAGAGAATGAGGTATGAACCATGATCCTAGGATAAATAGTGACATGCAGCAGCGACTGAAAGTATAAAAAATAGCCCAAAAAGCCGGATACCGGAAAGGGTTAATCTTCTCTATTACCAACAAGAGGGTGGGTTGATAAGTTTGCAGCCTCACCAAGAAAACAGATGGGAAGCGAAGCTTGGTGTTTTTATTCAACATATTCCCCTTGTAGTGCAATACACTTTTCACATCGCTGCTGTAGTGCTTGCAGGCCAGAACAATAGAAGTCGGATGAATGCTCTGTAAACCAGATCTCTGAGAAATGACGTCATCAGCGCCATTTGAAATGCGTTCCCTTTTAAAAAAACATTTTCAGTTTAGGAAAGAGATAAAAGTCTGATGGAGCCAAATCAGGCTAATAAGGTGGATGTTCCTGTATTCGAAACCGTAGGTCGTCCAATTTTTGCAATGTCACACGTGCCTTGTGTGAGGGCGCATTGTCGTGGAGGAAGATTACACCTTTTGACAGCTTTCCACGTCTCTTCTTCTTTAGTGCTGCTTTCAGTTTGTCCAGAAGAGATGTATAATAAGTTGCAGTGCTAGTTTCACCCGATTTCAGATATTCCAGCAATAGAATTCCTTCACAATCCCAGAAAACCGTTGCAAGGATCTTAGCAGAGGAGCGCTCTGTCCTAGCCGCCTTCGGACGTGGAGAACCGCTGTGGCGCCACTCCGCCGATTGCTGTGTCGTCGTGGGATTGTAGAAATATAACCAGGTTTCGTCCACTGTTACCAGCCGTTGCAAAAAATTGGCCTTATCCGCTTGAAATTGGGACAGAACTACCTTACTTGCCTACACCCGTTCACGGTTCTAATCTGCGTTCAAAAGTTTCGGAATCCATTTTGCCGCGACCTTCCTCATACCCAAGTCTTCATGGATAACTTTCCACACCGGTTCATGACTAATGCCCAATGTGTCCTCTATCTGTTTGAGCGGGATTGTCGAGAATTATCCGGTGAATGGTGTCAATCATCTTTGGAGAGGTCACTGAAATTGGTCTGCCACACCTTCGATCATCGTTCAGACCAAACTGCCCACGTTTGAAACTTGCTGCGCATTTCTTCCTAGGGGTATACGATGGTGTCTTGTCCCCCAATGTCGTGACAAAGTCGTTGTGGATCTCCTTCGGCGAGAGTCTCTTTAGGAAGAGGTACTTGAGGAATGCACGGTGTTCAAACTTACTAATTTCTGGGACGTGGACTGGCGTCCTCACTTTGGAGTTGAAAAAAAAAAATTTGAAATTGGCTTAGTCAAACCAAATTTTGCACAGTAGCTTCGCAAATTATAAGCCTCATAAACGTATATAACTTTTATATCTAGCTTTGTTTGGATCTGGGTAGGCTGAGATTGCAGACACCTTTAGAATTTACGCTTATCTTTCAAAAGATGCATCTGCATACAATCACATACACTTTTAAAATATCCAGGGCGATATTTAGAGAGAATTCGTTAATCAAGACTTAGTCACATGATTAGGTAGTGTCGTACTAGCTCTGTACTAAGGAGAGTAAACTTTTTTGTAATCAGAGTCTGCTTTGATACAGCTAATAAGTTGATTTGGGTATGATTAAATAATATAACCCCAATACATTGGGCAAGAAAAATAAATGTGACAACTACGGAAAATAGACTTACGCGTGCACAGCCTGTAAAAATGAAAATACATGAAATACGAAAATCGAAATATTTTCTTTGTGGCTTGAATTCAAAACAACTTATAAATAATTGCGAAATCGGATTATAATTAGCTTATTCATTTCTGAGAGGTATATCTATGGCAGGAATCGGTACAAGTCAATTAATATTAGCGACGATAGAAGATTATGTTGTAATTATAAAGGGAAAATAACTTATCGATCAGTTGTATGTATTCCTCAGAAAAGTTAAAATTTTTTCTACGCATCTGTCACTATTCACTTTAAGAAACAGTTCTGCTATGATAAAGGACCCCGGTTAATAGCTGCTTCATAGTTAATCCACCCGATGTGTTAAATGGAAAGAAAGAAAGACACATAATTAATTATCTTTGTATTCTCATAATGGAAGTTATTGTGGCTAAAGCAGGGTACTCGCTGCTCTAAATTAATTTGTCACATGTGATTAACTTAGCAACTATTACGTGCTAATAAGAAATTCTGAATACAGTTCTGATAACCATACGTTAGCCAAACCCTTAGCATGGGGCTAATGATGCGTCGAAACGACTCTGCATAAGGCGCTCAAACTATAATTCTTGAACTGAGAAACTCTTAAGAGTCTTCATCCCGGCGAAATTAAAATACCGCTAATTTTACAGTAATAATGTGATATCTTCAAATAATTAAAAGATAATCGAAATGTGGAACAAGAGCGCCGTAGACAATATTATTTTACATAAGAAACCATTATCACGACTCACTTATCTGCTTTCGATTTCGAGCCATTATGAAAATCGGCATTTATTTTCGCGTTTCTAAACAGCTGAAAACCGAAAGCCACTAGGTGACTTTTGATAACGGCACCTCACGTAAAATAATATTGTCTAGGGCGCTCTTGTTCCATATTTCAATTATCTTTAATCTATTTGAAGATATCACATAATTACTGTAAAATTAGCGGTATTTTAATTTCGCCGGGATGAAGAGACTTAAGCAACATTTTAGGCTGGTAGTAATAACAAATGTAGGAAGTGTTCAATGATTGTTTACCCTAAAGGAGACCAGGCTGCTGAAATCTTGTTCGATTACACTTTTTTTTTATTTCTTGTATGATGCCAGCACATGTTTAAGTATGTACCTTTTACAAAGAGGAGGGAAACGGCGGTATAAAATGACCAGCCAAATTAATCTCGTTCTAACTACGTACACGAACACATGGTAATGTTTGTTTATTCATTCAGTTAAAAAGCTAGGCACGCAAATTAGCTGTTTCTTGTTACATCATCTTGCTGGAAATTTCATCTATCAACTTTCTTTTTTAACCTTTAAGCTATAACGGAAATATTTTAGTGTTTCGTGTTCATCATCTTTATAATGTAACATGTGCTTGGCGGTGAAACACAAACAGTGCTATAAAACTGGTTTCCACAATATAACGTGAATAATTTCGTTCTGTTCCAGTCTAGCGTTGTGATTGAAGCGAATGACTTTGGTACAAGATTCAACTATCAGCTAGGAACAATGTTATCATGCACGCATATAGTTGTAATGGACCATGAGCCACATTTCGTACCAGTCTTCGCAATGCAATGCAAAACATGCTAGAAGACATAATATTTGCTATGTCGATTACCGCAAACTATTTATCGCAAATTTTGCGTTGCGTTTACGCCAACCGTTACGGAACGTGCTGCAAGAGAACCGAACAGATCAAGAAAATGAAATGAAATCTTTGTTTTACGTCCCACGGTTATGCCGGCCAGGCTAAAGAAGACGGTGATGATAAGAAATGAATGAAATGATGGAATGAAGAAAGTGGAATTAAACGGGAAACCCCGAGAAAACCCCCTCACACGGTGTTTGTCCACCACAAAGTTCACTTGGAGCGAGCTGGGATCAAACCAAGGACCACATGCACCAGTGGTGCACTGAGCCACCACAACCCCAAGTAGATCTAGAGATACGAGGGAAAATCAATAAGTAACTTACAACAATTTGTGTAAAATACATTGAAATAGGTAACACATCAAGAATATGTGGAAAGCGAAAGCTGATGTTAAATCTATTTTTTAACACATCCGTCAATTCTCTCAACACATTTTTCCATCGTGGCACAAGTTTCAAAATAATCTGTTCATAGAAGTCCATGTTTCAGAGCCATCTACACACAACTGACTTGACTGACATCGACAGGGCCGTTGTAGATCAATGGTAGAGCGTTCACCTCTGGTGTACGAGGCCCTTGTTTCGATCCCAGTCGGCGCTAAGTGAACAATGTGGTGGACAAACACCGTGTGCGTGGGTTTTCTCGGGGTTCTACCGTTTCCTCCTACTTTCTTCATTCCACTATTTCCTTCATTTCTCATCAATAACCGTTTCCTTTAGCCTACCCGAAATCCCACGTTCGATTCCCGGTGGCAGCTCATGTGGTTTCGTTTTCTACATAAAACTGTTGATCACGTCTCATATAGCCTCGCTGCTGAACGGGACGTTAACTCAAGCTCCAGTTTCATATGCCTATTTATTTTTTAAATTTTGCCTTTTATTTAATTATATATTTATTTTTTAATCTTTCATACCCTAGTTTGAATGTTTCGGGTCTGAACGTCTCATGAGTAATGGTGTTGATCGTGATGGGGACAAATAGCCACTCTGCTGACGTTTCCATCTAACCTCAATCAATCAATCAATCAATGAACGTCTCATTTTGCGCCCATGTTCCGAGCTCCGAAGTGGCTAAGTGTCTTTGGCGTCAGAGACCCCGGGGTTCGGATCGCACGTTAAGCTGTAATTCTCCGTCTCATATAGCCTTGCTGCTGAAATAGAAACTAAACTAAACTAAAATCGCTCCGACGCCCCCGATATAATAAATTTCGAAATATCTTACAAAATACGTGTCCTCAAATAAGATCTGAAAAGACCTGGAAAAATAGCGTTATATAATTCAACTGACCCGAATTTGGCTCACAGTTTAAGATTGACCAAGGTCTTATGATCTTCCTGAATATATTCAGACCTTTACTTCACGGAAATACAATAAATGGATAAAGCAGATGGAAAAAAGAACACGCATGCTTGTTTTTAAACGCATATGCCTACTTTTGTGTTTGTTTATATATGAGTTACATACGTAATAGAGAAAGTACCTATGTAACATGCATTACTCAAAGAAAGACTAAAGATCTCGCAGGGCTATACGTGAGAATGAGTGGGTGCGTGATCGTAGGCGATTAAACTATTATAAAACTTTTTGTTTGCTTCCTGTTTGGGTAGCATGAACTTGTCTTGGCATTTAAAAAATACGTCTTACTAGGTCAAGGTTTTTTTCTTTCTTCAAATGCATCGTATGTACCAAATTATACACTTACTCCATTAAGTTCTGATTAGTTTTTATATACGTTTCTTTATACCACAGATACTATATGTGCAAGGTGTCTAATCAACATATCACACCCTCAAAAGTGTGTGTGTGCATTGGGATGAGTGGGGGACCGAAGTATAAAGAAGAAACTTAGTACTACTTGATGCAAACATAACAATTTCGTTTCTACGTATTTTGTTTACAACGTTACCAGATCATAATTAACTCTTAGTTGTTTTCCGTGTCTTCCTATATAACTAGCCCACATTTAGTTAATTAACTAACTAACTAACTCTATGGCCTATGGAATCCGGAGGTTCAATGCCGCGTTCACAAAAGCTCTCACTGACTTCTATCCTTAGTTAACTACATCCAGTTTCTACTTTGTATTCCAGTCTCTGCGAGATCTATCTTAATATTGTCCATCCATCTGCGCCTAGGTCTTCCTAATGGTCGTTTTCCGATTGGTCTTCCAGTCAAGACTTTGAAAGCGTTTCTACTTTCTTCCATTCTAGCTACATGACCCGCCCACCTAAGCCTCCTAGACTTGACGACACTAACAATGTTGGGTAAACCATATAAATTATGTAGTTCCTCGTTATGAAGTTTCCGCCATTCCCCATTCCCGTTCCTCTTGGGTCCGAATACTCATCTCAGGATCTTGTTCTCAAATACTTTCAGTCTAAGTTAGATATGAAATACACGTTAATACATATATGAATATGTATAGAACGTCACAACGTTACATATATGAATTACTGTAATTCGTATGCATACTTCTGACAATCGTATCATTCTATTCACTGCAAAGCTCCTTCGTATCTAAGTGGTTAGCGTACGCGACCAGGGTTCGATTCCTAGCGAAAGCTCACGTGGTTCGGATTCCACGTTAATCAGTAGGTCCCGTCTTATATAGCCTCACTGCTGAAAGGGATGTTAAAATCAACTCTATTCACTGCACCCTCAAGTAACTTTTTTGTTTTGGGAGATTTTTATTAAAATCACATTAAACAGGAGTCCCCCACAGTTCCCCCGCTCGGGATTTTGCACTCTGTATATGAGACATGAATCTAGTACAGAGATCGCCAAACCGTCCACCGCCAGGTACGCGTTATCGTTCCGGTTCACTAACCTTGATTCCTCCAGTGATAGTCCGCGGGAGAAGCTGATGAACCATGATTTATATATATATATATATATATATATATATATATATATATATATATATATATATATATATATATATATATATATATATATATATATATATATAAGGTTTTTCAGCTGATCTTATATGATTTTGGAGTGTTGATTTTGAATTCGATGAGCGCCACTCTATAAACCTTGGGGAAACTTCGCAAACGGGATTGGGGGGTACGGAGGGGTGGTGTTCTCTTATTTTCCATGTCTTAAATTACTGGATCATCTCAACATAGTTCCATTTTTCTCATATCCTATTGACAGTAGAATACCAATTCATGCATATATTATAAGTAACCATATTAGTAACCAAATAACGGAAGTTGATAATTCTCTCACAAATGTCAGGGTTGCCAACTATCAATAAAATTTACAAATGTAAGTTTTGTACAGAATATTTTATTTTACAAAATTTTCATGTAGAAAATGTTAAGAACAAGAGAAGTGTCACTTCAAATATACAGTCTTTAAACTCTCATACGAGTTATGAATGAAACCCAGACAATCACTAGAAGAAAAATGGTAAGTACGATTTTTGACTTCTAAATATGGTTTGTACAATAAATAACACATTCGGAACAATTCAAATATATATATATTTCTTGTACACTATTTCCAGTTTGTCTCTTAATCATTTGTGAATAGTCTTAAACTTGTTCGTTGTGTAGAAATTCTATTTCATCTCTTGAACGTCATAGTTGCCATCTATGACGGAATTATGATTGTTTTTTTTTTTTTTTTTTTTGTATTTCTTGTCGAATTTTTAGTGATAAGAACACAAAAGTAAACGAGATCTAGGCAAAGTATATGCAATATTCTAATTTACTCTTCATGTCACTTCATACATAATCATAGGAAAGCTGGTTATTAGGGAAAGCTACAGAAACAGTGATATATATGAAATGTTTCTTTCGTAAAATGGAGTAATATTTTTTCTTACTGTCTAATTTTATTTTTTTCCGCAGTACAACAAACGAAAACCAAACCAACTATGTTTTTCTAACAGTATCTGCACTCTTACATGTTATTGAAAGAATTAAGTGTGTTGTTTCGAGAAAAGTGAAACAAAGTGCCAAACTTTATCAGAATCAACGCACAGAGAAAGTAGTGGACTCCTCTTGATCATTCGCTTCTGTTTGTTCTGGTCCATTCATACAATCACTTTGGCAGATACAGAAGGATATGCACCTCAATGACCTTTTAAGGCGGTCACAACCACGATAGCATCCCGTTATGCATGAGCAGCTAATTGAGTTCACTACTACATCAAGCGCTATTGGTGTGTTTGCGGGCAACATAAGAAGTACATATTCTTCTGCAACATATGGATAAAATTTTCAACCAAAAGCTCTTGGATCTAGATCAGGAGGATTAGTTTGTTCGGCTGATTTCCATATGGCTGTCTGAAGATGAGCGTACTTATAATGTTCCTGCACTGCAGCAACAGTTGGAGGAAGCTTAGAAAGAGATGGCAGACTTGTGATTGTCTTGCTAGACATCTTTTTCCTACATAGTCCAGCTCGTAATCCTTTGGTAACGGTTTCTCCAGGGTTGTATAACTGAGTAACAAATATATCACACTACTCTGCTATTACACTTCAACTTTGGGATTGCGAACTGCTTTAAGTGTCCCTCAAAACTTCGACATAATGTTTAGAATTTGGTCTTTAGCAATCCCAGCAACATATGAAGTAGTATCGCAGCCAGTTATAGCATGAGCTGCCAGGATATTCACCATATACGCACTGTGCACTCTTACAACATCATTTATGTCAATTACTTCTCTGGATCCATTACATTACAATTAGTGTAGTTAGCTTCTGAACATATACACGATATGCAAGCAGCACTAGTTCATCCGTATCGTCATACTTCAGTCGTATAGATTAGGCTAGAGCATGTTTAGCCTTCCTAATAACTATGTGTTCATATTTACGTCACCTTCTTTGTGTGTTGTTGGTACACCCCATAGCCCTGCTGCTACTTCAATGAAGAATGATTGTAGTCCAGTAATAATCAATCTATGAGATTCATCTATGCTAATGTCCATTAACGACTCTGTGTTTATGAAATAAGTTGCTTTTTCGTATTGATTGACGTCAATACGAACGCTCTTTTGGGTAAAAGAATTGATAATGTAAGTTTATAATGTTTTGAATTTCCTTGTTGTCGCTTCCTTCGTATTGCTGTTTTTATGCTGTTCTCATAGTATCTGTCGAATACTCGTACATGCAGAATATGGGCTTGTTTGAGCTCACTTTCCAGTATTGCTGTGCAATATCTGTACAAATATTTCTACAGTAGCCGAATGTGCTGGCCATGATACGTGTCAGGGCATTGCACAACCATCAAGAATGGTAGTTTGATGGATGCTTGGTAGCGATCTTGCTGATTTCAATGCGGCAAGTTTGTGTTGAAGCACACTTTTTCGGGTTTCTCACATTTCGGCCTTCTCATTAAACAGAGCAGTTGGAATTGGAGCTAATTCATGGTAAAACACATCATTCATATTAATATCATGAGATGATGTGAGCAGGTCCACTGTACGAACCTAAATAACACTGGTCAATTATAATTATCAGTTGAGCCTAACTTCACTGATTTCGTAACGGCTAACATTGTTTTAGTTCTCTTGGAAATACTTTGGTGAAAACTTCAGCCATTTACACACAAAGTCAGTCAGTTGCTATCTTCCCACTTTAACCGCGTCCTGTACGTTTAGTGCACTCTCACGCAAAATTTGACTACTAGCAATATTAACTAACCCCGTAGGTAGATGGCTTTTGCTATCAAGGGGTTCGGTACATGTTGACAAAAAAAAAAAAAAAAAAAAAAAAAAAAACACGAATCTTCTCGAGATCTGCATAGTCAACTTTGATACGTGGACCTGTTTCCTCCTTTTGATGAAAAGTAAGTCCTCATTTTCCAATTTCTTCATATCGTTTACATGTTTCTGAATTTGACCTAACACGTTTACGGAAACAACCCATAAGGCTAACGTTTTCGACTGCAGAGTAAATCCAATTACACCAGCAAGTCCATGACCATATCTCATGTACGAACTTTCGATGAACTGATTAGTCCATATCCCATGCTGGACACTCTTTTTGTGCCTTACTACGTATTCACAAGCCATGAATTTTGAACCGGTCTGATTCTTCTCAGATATAACTTATCTCTTATTGATCTCGCATAACAACACATAAGTTTGCATGTTTGTAATTTGAAAAATTTTCGTTTGCTTTAATGTGTAAAAAGTTATTATTATATTGTTACTACATGAGAAGAAAAAATAATCCTATGATGATGAAGCAAAATTTCTGATAAAGGTTTGATCCCAGTTCTTACCTCCCTTGTTCGTCTGAAATTATATGAAGAGTAAATAAAAATATTGCATATACTTTGCCTAGATCTCGTTTACTCTTATGTTCTTATCACTAAAATTCGACAAGAAATACAAAAAAAGTCATAATTCCGTCATAGATGGCAACTATGACGTTCAAGAGATGAAGTAGAATTTCTACACAACGAACAAGTTTAAGACTATTCACAAATGATTAAGAGACAAACTGGAAATAGTATACAAGAAATATATATATTTGAATTGTTCCGAATGTGTTATTTATTGTACAAACCATATTTAGAAGTCAAAAATCGTACTTACCATTTTCCTTCTAGTGATTGTCTGGTTTTTATTCATAACTCATACGAGAGTTTAAAGACTGTATATTTCAAGTATATATGACACTTCTCTTGTTCTTAACATTTTCTACATGAAAATTTTGTAAAATAAGTTATTCTGTATAAAACTTACATTTGTAAATTTTATTGATAGTTGGCAACCCTGGCATTTGTGAGAAAATTATCAACTTTCGTTATTTGGTTACTAATATGGTTACTTATAATATATGCATGAATTGGTATTCTACTGTCAATAGGATATGAGAAAAATGGAACTATGCTGAGATAATCCAGTAATTTAAGACATGGAAAATAAGAGAATACCACCCTTCTTTACCCCCAGTTTGCGAAGTTTCCCCAAGGTTTGCAGAGTAGCACTCATCGGATTCCAAATCAGGATCCCAAAACATATAGGATCAGCTGAAAAACCTTTATAAAAAGTCATGGTACGGCTAAAAATTGCTTTTTTTCCTGGACTATGAGCTGACGCTAACGACAGGGAGCGCTGACGACAACTGCATGTTTCTTCCGCTGCAACTGCGTTGATTGTATACGCATGGGGTTGTGCACGTTATGTTTTTCGTGTGTGTATATTAGACATTTGATAACTTAGATAGTTTGCTTTTATTTCCTAGGAGTGTAAATTTATAGGCAATAAGCAAACGTAAGACTTTTTTTTTTAAAAAAAAGTTGATAGTTCTTTTGGTTGTTAGCTTACAGTACAATTTAAAACTGTACGGTTGTGAGGTGTCTCCTGGTTCGTATTTAGTAATCTTCAAAATAATTCAAACGTTTTAACACTTTCTTAGCTGGTTTTTTAATACTTAACCATGAGAAGCGTACATAATCAACTTTCTGCATATACAACAAGATGTCTACACCTTTATACCACACTTACTTACTCGACAAGATGTCTACGTACATGTACATTTATTTTCGACGTTGCTATAGTAACAACTCTCTTTTTAGTTAACGATTACAAAATCGAAATCTCTATGTGTCTTTCTTTTCTTTATACATAATACTGCTCAAATAATTCGCCTCTGATCCTTTTTTTTTGTAAGCTGGCACACATTGCTAATATTATATACAACGTTATCGTTGTAGATGTCGCTCGGACGGGACTTCCATAATAGTTCTACTATGAAGGAAAGAACCCTGGGTTAAATATCATGAAACACCTACTTTTTGAATAGCCCTCGTATATTTAATATCAACTTTAATACAAATATTCTACTTTTCCATTTATATATAATATATTATAACATTACATATTTTTATATTTATCAATATATCTCAATACTAATAACGACCATTTACAATTATCATGAATGAGGCTATTCAAAAATTAAACCTAACTCATAGTTTCCTTCTAGGGTACAAATTAACTATTCCTTCATACACAAACAACATTATATGCAAACAAAGATCTTTATAGTACTAAATATTGATAGGATCAGAAGGCAACAAAATTAGAACATATAAACACATTGAAGATTATCATTTAATACATTAATTAACTTTGAAAAATTAAGAGATTCGATATTCATTATTCTTATTCTTTCCATATAATAAACTGCCTTTATCTTATATATGTCTGTTATTACCTTCATACGTTTACATTAAAATTATGATCTTTTATTTTTAAATATTTATAATACTCGCATGAAATACGAATAGAATGAAAACACGAAAACAAGAATAGCTTGTTACAATAAAGCTCTTAGATAACTTCTTATCAGGAAACACAAATTAACATTTCCTCAATTAATGCTATAAAAGGAAATTGCAACAAAACTGTAAGGAACAAATCAATAGTATTTTCAGTTAATTACCATAAATTAATTTTATCACTTTCTTAACTGATTTTATAATTGCATGTTTTCAACATACATTTTAATAATGAATTGAACAAAGAACACATTAACCATAGACGTAAGCAAAGGTCAATCTAATACAAATCTGTCGGACGCCTTTTTAACAGTTCAAGTTATACGTACGAAGGGCTCATTTAAGCAACATTGTATAGCACAATCTTGTGTACATTCTTGTCTTTCATAGGATGATACCATATTTTGATTCCTATTTACAAAATTCCTGCCATCTGCAAATTGATTTTGTGTGAAGATCGGCGATAATTATTACTTCTACTGAAATTCCTGTTGCTATTTCTGAAATTCCTAGATCCATTTCTATAATTAGGTTGCGTTTGATTTCCGGTACCATTATAACTACTCATTCTATTATTGAAACTACGAACATTAGAATCATTTTCAGGTTGTATATCTACATTACGAACAAAAGCGTATTGTGTCTGATTACGTGCATAATTACCCTGACCTCTGTCCTGCATTTTATTGTTATTCTGTATTGCAGACTGACTCCCATAACTCTGAATGAACATAATTAAATGGTTGAAGTTAATGCACTGTGCCGACATTAACAACTGTTGTTGTCTAAATGGCAATAAGATTCTAATAGAAGCTATAATTCGGGATTCCGGATGGTTTGGATTCAGTGATCTTAACTTATGATATGTAGATACTACGAATTCAGTAATACTCCGGTGTAATTTTGGATTGTAATGCTTCGTTCGTAAAACGGCATCTCTGTTCGCTACCATAAAATCGTTTTCATAATTTGATAGAAGAGCATTCTTAAAATCTGAATATGTATGAAGACTATCTCTAATAGCTTTAAACCATGTTAAGCAGGGTGGTAACAAGATGTGCGGCAATAGTTTTAAAAACTGAGACTCATCTACACCCATGAGCTCACATTCATCCTGAAATTTTTCGAGAAATGCCCTAGCGGGTATATCTTCTGGTACGCCACTAAATTTTGTAAGCGACTTAACTTCGCTGAATCGCAATTGTTTACCTGTATTCGTTTTCATACCTCTATTGGGGATGTGTTTACGCCTGGATGTTTGCCTCACTCTTCCTTCTCTTTCAGTACTCTCTGCACCACTCAAAGATCCATCAAGTTCCAAAGTTGGTCTGGGAGGACAATCAGGTACCCAACCTGTAGAAGTAGGATGATTCGTGTATCCATTATCCTGAAATGGAGTTTCAGGAATACATCTCTCCTTGATGAAATTTACTTCGTCTTGCAGTAATTTGATGTGATTTTCGTGGGCATTAATCATTGATTCTAGAACATCCATTGACTCTTGAATTTCCGTGCTCCTTTGTACTACTTTTTCCATTTTCTCATCGTACTTCTCAAATTTTTCCACTACATGTTGGTTCATCTGACTTAATTGGCGTTGAACAAGATCCCATCTGTTCTCATTGCATTGTTCCAACTTCGCTATTTTTTCATCAAAATCATTAGCTAACTGGGTTAACTTCTGGTCCAATTTTTCATCAAAGCGTTGAATTTGCTCTGACTGGTTCCTCATTTGTTCAGACTGGTTTCTTATTTGTTCAGACTGGTTTCTTATTTGTTGAGCCAAGTCTTTTAAAATGTCAGTCAAATTTCCACTAGGATTCAATTCTGGATACACACTCTGATCACCAGTTATATTACTACTTGTTGTACTCATAGCCATATTTCGATGAATTACTTTGCCAATTCTCAATATGGTAACACTAAGGTCCCTGGTTCGATCCCGGGTTCCGGCACCAATCTGTGAGGTGTCTCCTGGTTCGTATTTAGTAATCTTCAAAATAATTCAAACGTTTTAACACTTTCTTAGCTGTTTTTTTTAATACTTAACCATGAGATGCGTACATAATCAACTTTCTGCATATACAACAAGATGTCTACACCTTTATACACCCACTTATTTACTCGACAAGATGTCTACGTACATGTACATTTATTTTCGACGTTGCTATAGTAACAACTCTCTTTTTAGTTAACGATTACAAAATCGAAATCTCTATGTGTCTTTCTTTTCTTTATACATAATACTGCTCAAATAATTCGCCTCTGATCCTTTTTTTTTTTTTTTTTTTGTAAGCTGGCACAGATTGCTAATATTATATACGTTATCGTTGTACGGTAGCCCAAAAGATTCATATGTTTAGTGATTACTGATGTAGTAGAAGTTGAAAAAATTCGAAATCCTAGCTTAATCGGTCTTTAACTGAATAACTGAATGCGAGGCCATGTAAAGAATAGCCCTGCAAATAGTATTGGACTCAAGACTAAACAAAATAAATAAATAAATAAATAAATAAATAAAGTTTTCTCCTCTCGTTTTGTCTTGTTCAAGACTCGTCTCGTCTTTCGAAGAAATAATTTTGTCTCGTCTCGATTCTCGGTAAGCTAGACTCGTTTTTGTACATGCATGTACTGAATTTCTTCTTAATATCATATAGAGGTTGTCAGAAAACTTCCGCGTCACGAGACGTACAGAAAGAATGTGTTATAACAACATTCATAATATTTACTATTGGAATATTAGAAACCTGCACAGGCCGAATTTTTTGGCTCGAGCCCAATCCAGCCAGAATGTACCTAGGCCCGGCCCAGCCCAGGCCCGAAGAGTTTTGGAGATTTTCGGCCCAAGCCCGGCCCGGCCCGATAAGTTCTTTTTAAAAATTCTTGGCCCAAGCCAGGCCCGGGCCCGATAAATTTTCGAAGTTTCATTTTGTAACATTTCTCACGGGCACACTTCTTCAACGTTTGCCTTTATTCTAATTATCATTTAACGAAAGTCAATAATTATTAAAGAATTGCAATTAATCGGCCCCAGCCCGGCCCGACCTGAAGAGAAATCAGTGTCGGCCCGTCCAAGCCCGGCCCGCGGGCCGGGCCGGGCTTCGAGCCTCGGGCCGAGCCCAGCCCATGCAGGTTTCTATGGAATATATTATATAATGACTTCCGCATGTTTAAACATTGATAAAAATACTCTTAGTTATTTTCGTACAATGCCTTTTATCAATTTATAGTGTTAATACTTTAAATCATGTAACACTAGACCAGTATTTGAGAACTAACAAGGAAACTTCGCAAAGTGTTGCAATCCGATTTCCAACAAATTTTGTAGATAGAAAGTAGACATAAAATGACCGAATATGGATATTATCCTTTCTGCCGAAAAATGGTTTAAGGGGGGCAAAAGCTTCCTCTGAAATTGTTTCTGACCTGTGCTGAAATCCACAGAAAGACATGAATAATTGAAATGAACTTCATCCACAAACAGAACCTCTCTATTTTAAGTATGCTCCTTCTGGCGCTGTTATCGATGTGTTCTTCCCGTATCTCCTTCCTCGAAAGAGGGACAAGCAAGGGCGCCCATCAGGCGGGGTAATTTGGGGTGCTTGCCCCCCTAAGAGCAAATTGTACTTCGGAATATTGAAAACCCAATAGAATTTTTACATTAGTTACAGCAAAATTTGAAACTATATTTGAAACGTCGCTTATACTTGCCCCCCTTTGAAACCACAACATGGGCGCCCTTGGGGACAAGTTGTTGTGGCCGACAACCTTCAATACTTGTGTGCGGACAGGATTGCCACATTTGCATTATTTCACTGGCTTCACCGTGCACTGTTTTTAGCCATTGTAACTAGCCTACGATCTTCACTCACCAAGACCACACGACTAAATGACAAATTGGCATCACAGCTCAGGTCATTCACTTCTTTCCCGGAAATCAAAGGAAAGGTTTCCACCGTAAGAAGGCGCACAGTGGTCGGAAACTTTGAAAAAGCCGACAAAAATAGTTTATTCCGAAATAATGGAAGTTGACTGACATCTCTCCATCGTTCTATACCTTATTGTCCTTTCTAAATTGATTGCAACTGCTACGAAAGTGATTCGAAGAACCCTTGCTGCAATACGTGTAGTTAAATATACAGAGTGGTCCAAAAGTGTAGAAACCCCTCGCATAAATGTCAAATACTGCAAATAGAGATGGGCACGAGTCGAGTCAAAGGTAATTTTCTCAAGTCGAGTTCCGAGCCGAGTCACTATTTTTGAGGTCGAGTTTCAATTCGAGTCGAGTTTGATAAATAGCTCGCTCGTCCAGCTCGTTTTAGCTTGTTCTGAAATCATGGCCTGATTAGACTGGAAAGCGAAAGTTATGAGAAATATAAGCAGTAGTCTGGAACACCTTAATGTTGCTCACGATAGGGGAGACAACTCATGTCTCGTTTCGTCTCGATAACGACACGACAATAGACTTTTATAATGAGACACCCTCAAATGTTTTGAGCATCAATATAAATATATACTGTAGTTGTTACCATCAAGGCAGAGACCCGCAAGGTCGAATTTTTGAACCGAAGCAGAAGCCCAATCCGGATAGTGATATTAACCGGCTCGGCTCGGTTCAGCTGAGCGAAAAGCTCGAGCTAGCTTGGGTGGCATGAGCCACCGACTCGCCTCAGATGAGTCATCGGCTGGAGCCAGCTCCGTTAAAACGAGTCCACCGGCTCGGTTCTACTCGGCTCAACAGAGCTGTTGGCTCGAACCGCCTCTTTGGGGTAAGCCATCAACTCAGTTCGGTTCGACTCGGGTGAGCCGTCGGTTCAAGCCGGCTCGGTTGGGTGAGCTGTTGGCTCGGCTTACTTTTCGGTTCGGCTTGATAGTGAATGAGTTGTAGCCGAGCCACTTGAGGTGTTGACGATCCTAATTCCGGGGCAAGCAGTTTTGAACAAGTTTGACAAGCGCCGTATAAGTTTTAACAACTTTTGGGTCGAGCCCGAATATTTGCTCCTCCGGATTTCAAATCCAGTACCTCGTGAACGACGTCCTTGCCTCCTGAAGACTTCTGGACAACCAAGATCTGTAGTTGACCAGTTTTTAGTATTCAGATACAAACCGCCTACCTTTCATGGTTATATTCGGTGTTCTTATAATAATAATAATAATAATAATAATAATAATAATAATAATAATAATAATAATAATAATAATAATAATAATAATAATAAGTAGTAGTAGTAGTAGTAGTAGTAGTAGTAGTAGTAGTATGATAATAATTATATTGTCTATGTACGATGCTTGAAAATAGTACTTGAAACTACCCACAGGATTTAGCTCGATTTGGCTCGTTTTGACTCTACTCGACTCGAAACTCGACCTGAATTCGAGTCGAGTTTCGAATCGCGTTGGAGAAAAATTTTCGAGCCGAGATCTCGAGTCAAGCTGAAAGAAGTCAGTTTCCAGTCGAGTCGAGTTTCAAAGAAAACTCGCTCGAACTCGCTCGTGGCCATTCCTAACTGCAAAATATAACCAAAGAAACATTGTAGGGGAGTAATAAAGATGAGGAGAAATTGGGGAGGACACAGAACAATGAAAGCCGCCATCTTGAACTCCATCATCGTGAATCATACATACAGTTTATACATTGAGAACATGTTGACGCCTTACGTGAATTGGACATAGCTAACCAGTACGAAGTTATGACAGGTGTTAATATGTATCCAAGAAGCGGTTACGGGTTCAATGTGTTTTTCCTCTAATTGTATGTACAGGTAATAAAATGATGGTGTAAAACAAATGTGTGTTTAGCTTTAGGATCCAAAATTAAAATTCGCGGTTTTGCAATCGCACCATCTTCGAAGAAACACTAATACTTACTGAATGTAATTTAGTTCAGGATTACGTTGTTTCTGCAATATTAGAAGATTCAGAATAGACTGCACACTGCACTGACGTGTAATATACAGCAGCACCACATGACTGACAGTCTATCACTGCAATATGTATGAGGCTTTCACTATAATTTTGATTCAGGGACGAAGGGCGATCCGAATTACGTATAAGACATTATGCCTTTTGCCTTTGTAAGGCTCAGATAGCGGGTCTCGATTGCAACCACAACAACATTACTCATCACGCATTTCCAGTTAGATGGGGCTGAGTCCTTCAGCTGCACTTGGCTTCTTTGTACTACTCATGGAGAACTCAATAAACCTTATTTTGCAGATAGGCAAGGATAAGCTTAGACTACAGAGCTATTAACATCAGTGTATATGTAACTTTTCAGTAACACTAACAAATCTATCATATAAATGTAGGGGCGGATCCAGGGGGGCGATTGGGGCAATCGCCCCTCCCCCAGAAGGGGAAACTTTCTTATATTATAAATAAATAAAAAACTAATACCAGAGTTTGGAGCTCTTAAAAGTAGCAGCATTACAACCCACCGCCCCCCTACAGAAGTACGTCCTGGATCCGTCTCTATATAAATGATATGACAACGGATAACAAATAAAACTCTTCACTAAACACACAGTATTTGAGTCCAATGTACTATCCAGCAACTTTCGTAGACCTCAGAAACAATATAAATGGTTAAAATATATCATATTGTTTGGTTCATTCTTTACTGATCTTTCGGCTTTTATATTTGTTCATGTTTACATGCATTTTATGAGCAGCGAAAATATTCCTGTCCTGAAACTTCGGGTTTGGAATCAGGAGAGATACTTATAATATAAATATCTATACCGATTTCATAGGCGGCGAAGTTGACAAAATCGATCGTTGACCGCTTTTTCCCAGTTTCCGACCACTGTGAGGCATTGGGACCGGGGGCCAAAGTGTGTTTCACATGTTTTCCGGGGGCATAATTGAAATAGAAAGTCTGTAGTAGACATAAAATGAGTGAACACGTGGTTTTTTTCTTTTCTGCGGGAAAACGGTTTAAGGTATATATATATATACCAACACGAACACGTAATTGTTCTTTGCTGCGAAATTACAGACAAGTGTTAATTATCGACTTTTTAAAAGCAATATTATTACAGTAAAACCTGTCTTCAACGGACCCTTTATTAAACGGAAAACTGTCTTGAACGGAAATATTTCACGGTCCCATGAATTTTGGGGAACAAAACGTGTAAAAAGTCCCTTCATTAAGCGGAAACTGTGTTACGCGGACAACGGAAAGAAAAATAAACATTTAACGGAAAATTCTGAGTTCCGGACTACAGCGTTTAGAAGATGTTTAGACATTTTGTGAGACATATACCTTACACTGTCTGCGATAAAATGTTAGTTCTTTTGTTAAATATTTCTGGATAGTGTTTACCTTCCCCAACCACTACACTACTCATATTCACCCCCACAAATTGTCCTTAATCCCCGCAACTTAATCAACTTAGTATAATTTCTCAGGCTAAAGCGTATGCGGAAAGTCAATCAGCCAAGCAACAATGTACACAGAAAACCCTGCTTGGCTATTAGAAAAGTAAAGAAAACGTGTGCATAGTATATTTTGTATTCATTTAAACTTTTTTGTGTATTTATTCGTAGAAGAAAGAAGTACTGTAATCGAACAATGTACGTACAGCAATATATTTTCAAAGTATACCCCTTTATAAGCATGTATTTTGTTTTAAAGAGGAAAGGTTTACCTCCACTAAGCGGAAACCTGACTTTAACAGAAATTTTTGCAAGTCCCGCTCGATTCCGCTAAAGACAGGTTTCACTGTATTAAAAAATAGTGTTCGTATTACTATTAAGAGACTGTTCAAGAGATTTTTAGTTGTATTGGGATTATTGTGCTACTAGAAAAGAAGATATTAAAAGTTACTTGTTTGTGTTGCGGTTTCTTAAAATATATTGCAGAGATACTTGTTATCACTCACTTATAACTACAGTGAAACCTCTCAATAGCGGACACCAATGGGACATGAAGTTTTGTCCGTTACTTAGAGGTGTCCGTTATAAAGAGGTTACAAAAGTTTAATTTCTTATAACGGTAATTGTATGCTGTAATATATAGTAAATACATTTTGTATTAGCGTAAATACGTAAAATTCAATATGAAAATACTCTTATTTAGTACGCATTTGAAGTACTTGGAGAGATGAAGGAGAAATTCATTTCTGTTAAATCTTATTATTGCTGGGCAATGTTTAACGAAAAAGGCATGCTTTTTCCTCTACAACGGGAATAAAACTCATTAGCAAGTGTCCTCTAAAAATCCTCAGTACGACTCCAGAAAAAAATCATGTGTTTGTGTGTTTGTGTACTGGCGCGCCATCTTCGTTGACAGAATGGATGAAAAGGCAAGCTATTGGGGGTGCATATGTTTATTGACCCAGGCCCAATCACAAATAATATCCTTTTAGAGAAAATGAAAAAGGAAGCCGGGAAAACTCCAACCCACAATTGTTCCAGTATCATGAATAAAAGAAAAAAAAATTCTTTTCCGAAAAAGTAAGAGAGGAAACAGTGCTCGTTGAAAATGTTATTGTAAAACAAACAATGTTTGTTTTGTTATCTATGAAACTGTCCGTAAAGATGCAAGGTCCAGACGAAAAGGATTAAAATTGTTAGGGAAGGGAAGATCTTTCTCATAGAATTCCTGGCCTTACAACTAACCATGCATGAGTGTTATTGCTTATTCAAAATTTTCTAGGATTTCCGCCAGAAAGCAGTTTATTGCGGGGGAAAAAAATGCAAGTTCGGCTGTTCTGTTTGATGGTTCACTCAGGAGAGATACACTTATGGAGAAAATACTGTAATATATCACAGAACCGAGAACAATTCCTGTCCGTTATGAAGAGGTTATTGAAACGTTTGGGGAAAAAAGGACTGTCCGCGTCCGTATCTGAGAGTGTCCGTAAAAGGGAGGGTTTTGTTCCGTAAGAGAACATATATTTTTGCCGGGACAAAAATATCTGTCCGTATTATAGAGGTGTCCGTTAAGGGAGGTTTTACTGTATATAACTTTATGAGCATGTAAATATATCGTTTGCACCATCTATAATTCTGAAATAATATGTATACGAATTGTATTCTATGTTTTAGTACGAATTTACAATTGGGTATGGTTTCTATTCACATAATATATGTGGCCCTATTCACATAAATTAATAGGGCCAGGCCCGTATCCAGGGTTGTGTAAAGAGCCTGGCCCCCCTAAATTTTTGGGCTGGCTACCGGCCTGAATAGGGCCATTCGATATATATATATATATATATATATATATATATATATATATATATATATATATATATATATATATATATATATAAGCATTTTATTTAAGCGGTATCGCATCGCAGTTTGCTACACAAAATCCTAGAAATGCAATGCATCTCTGATCATAATTTATTATGGAAGTGGGCTACTTTTGCCAACATTACCTTCCCTTTATGACGGAATGATTCTTTTTCGATCTTACATACAGTTAAAGCTCAGTGATTATTATTCTTGAAAACCCGTTTAGCTATAGGTATCTGTTGGCTCTCAACAATACAATCTACTACTGACTACAAACCAAATTATTGAAAACAGATCGTAGAATTGATTACGAAGACCAAGGGCGTCGATTTCTCTGTAAATTTGGGAAGAGGAGGGCATTCAAATGCAGAAGGTGTATATATGAAGATTTTAAGACAAATTGCACTCAAATTATGCCAAATATTGTATATTCATAAATACAATAGGAGCCCCACATGAGCTTTGGGGGGGGAGGGACTCGGCTCACCAGGATCGGCACCCTTAACGAAAACCATCCTCTTCATAACTTTATTCTATCTCTAAAGAAAGTAGCTCAATGGATTCTTCAAATCCAATACTTACTTTTCAAAAAATTAGGTTACTATGTAAAATACTGGACCTTACCAGTACCCTTTTCAGCTCTTGTATTTTTTTCATACTGCATTTGTTTCATAGTATTGGCCTAGAAATATATATCTGTTTTGCTACGCTCGCATATTTTACATTGAAGTTACGAAAGAAAAATAGTGTTCGGTTTAAAATGTTTTAAAAAAATGGAAAACGAATTGGATCCGAGTAGCAGTTGGCTACTATACTTTGCGTGAGATATATTTTGTTTTATAGTAAAAAAAATAAATAAATAAATAAATAAATTGACTACGTAGTGCTTAATTCCAATTATCCGTTTGAAGTCATTACGGGTTCAAAACTTAATTAAAAAGTAACTTTATACGGACACATTCGAAAACAGCTACCAGCTTACACAATCTGTAGAATGTCAAAGTTAGAACTTTTTTTAAAAAAATATATAATTGCTGTTACTTTTTCCTTACTTCGCTTTTCATTATCATACTTGTTTCTGATCCATAGAAAACGTTTAGTGAACTTCGTAGTAGAGGTATGGTATATCATAATTCTGTTTTTTTTTTAAAAAAAAACTCTATTAAAACACTTAATATAGTAGTACAGTCCGCAGCAAAAAACCTGCATCATGAGCATGTAAGTTTATTGTGAAATTACGCCTAACAGTGCAGGCAATCAACATAACATCTAAGTGGCACGAATCACGCCAGGAGAAACCTTGGCGTCCTCCCCTGCACACTTACTTTGGAGCAAAAGACTTCGTCGTTTCACAATAAACTTACATGCTCATGTTGCAGGGTTTTTTTTGCTGCGGGCTGTTCAAGGTAGTTTTCTTGAAAATGGCCCTATTCACCCTAATCTACCACAGTACGAGGTCCACAGCAGTTCTTTTATTTTATTTTTATTTAATATTTCTTTTTTCTTTTCTATTTCCAGATAATATTGGTTGCTACTCAAGTTTTACTCAGAGAATATTTCCTGATCCTCCTGACGTACTGGATCCATCATTTCTCCTGTACACTAGATCGAATCCCGTTATGCCTCAAGAGCTTCGTTACGATAATTCATCTACTATTAAGTCATCGAATTTTGATCCTAAGAAGCCGACCAAAATAGTCATTCACGGGTTTCATGCCACAGCCAAGTTACCATTACCTTCGTTAGAAATTAAAGACGCCTTTTTGAATGTGGTAAGTTTATTTCTGTTAATACTTGTTCTATAAACAAAGGTGAAATGAAGTTAAATATCTGAAAAGGGATCCCTTTGTGTGTGCTGTGGAACGAAATTCTAGGAGAAAATAAACTGTATATTAACTCTCTAGTGCCGAAGCAACATATAAGACATATGTTTACATTCTAGTTAATGTATAGACAATGAGACGAGACCAAAAAATATGGTTTTGTAATCTCGTCTCATAAATTTTAGTAGAACTTTTGTAGGATTAGTAATTAGATTTCTGAGCTTGCGGCATCTATGGTCATGTGAACCCTTCACGTATGAGGGATGACGTCCCTCGGTGATTATAGTCTCCAAGGAATTGGAGAGGATGAAAGGATTGGGGGAAGGAATCAAGTGGCTTGTGACCTATATGTTAGGAACCATCCCGGTATTTGCCTGGTATGAATAAGGAAAATCCCAGAAAAACCTCATTCGGGATCGCTGGCCTGATAAAGCTTTTTACGCTTTTTCGACCGAATGATTTTGCAGTCTTGAAGTCTTCTACAGACTAGACATTTCGAATTGAATGTTCTGTGGGATCAAGTGACGTCCTACGTTTATGCTTTGGGGCTGAGGGAGGCAGTCATGATATTAAAGAATGAAATGGTGAAATGTAAATAATCATAATACTAATAATAATAATAATAATAATAATAATAATAATAATAATAATAATAATAATAATAATAATAATAATAACTGTAAGTAATAACAATAAAGGTTGACAATATCTGACTTTCAAAGTTATATGTAGTTTAAGAATTAAATAAATCTACGGGTGTAAGTGACATTTCATGGTATAACTTAGGAAGCATGCAAAACAGATAGCATTGAACTATTTAGTCTACGCCGTCCTACAATGGCGCGGACACAATATAGATATATGTGTGTGTGAAGATTTTAAGACAAATTGCACTCAAATTATGCCAAATATTGTATATTCATAAATACAATAGTGAGCCCACGTTAGTTTTCGGGGGCCCGGGGCCCTTAGGCCCCCCAGGATCGGCGCCCTTGCCGTCTTATATGAAAAAGATAAGTGTTATGTGTTTGTCTGGATGGAATTCAGAAATGCAACTCTGAGAGTAGCATTTCGGATCTGGAGTGGCCGTGTGTGAGTTTGTAGAGGTATTTGTGGTCACTGATTTTATGACGAGTGTTAGGTAGTTGAATATTTACTGTTTTTAACAGTTCGTGTTTGTCATTGCACGTGTGGAAACTACTTTGAAACGTACTATTGCTATCAAGAAGTTTACAACTGAGTTTAGTCGGGATAGGTTTGTAGGAGTTGACATTGTCCAATGAAATTAAGTCTTCGAGTTTTACGTCCCACGTTTATGCCGGGTAGGTGATGATGAGAAATGAATGAAATGGTGGAATGAAGAAAGTGGGAGGAAACGGAAGAACCTCGAGGAATTCCCACACACGGTGTTTGTCGACCACAAAGTTCACTTGGCACGTACTAGGATCGAACCAGGGACCCCATGCGCCAGAGGCGTTGACATTGTCCAGATAGGTGAACAGTATTCTATTTTAGAAGAAATTATTGCCTTGTAGAATGTTGCTAAGGAAGAGAGATTCCTTACTTCTGTAAATCTACACAGAAGTCCTAGAAGACGCATTGATTGCTTAGTGATATTATTTATATGTTCTGCAAAAGTTAGTTTTGTGTCAAAAGTAACTCCGAGATCCTTATTACTTTTGACTCTCGTGATGGACGAACCATTTATATTGCATGAGGTGTGTACAATATATATATATATATATATATATATATATATATATATATATATATATATATATATATATATATATATATATTTACAGTGTCATTATTCAATGTGATTGTTTTGGAGTAAAATTATACTTGGACTTACGAACTACTTTGCGTTAAGAGTACATGATCAGTACTCAGCAGCAAATCAGCGTGCTTAGTTACATGTGGTTTTGTTTTGTTTACGATCGTTTAGAAGTAAGGTGGAACAGACAATAGTTAGCCTTAAAGTTATAACTGACCACAACTTGTATGTATATATATAAACGTAACAATTGCTTCATTTTTTTTTCCTTGACCAAACTGACAACCGCCACCCTAAACATTAAGGAGAAAAGGAGTACTTGAATTAGGCAAGCAACAAAATTGAAATTACCATCTCTAATACATTTACGAAATTATGCCAACTATTGCATTCAAACTGTAATTATTAGCTCATTGCCCTGTAATATTAGTCTCTATACGTTACATTAATAATCAATTATCTTTTATTTGGGTCCGTCAGTATTTTGAAACATATGCTAATGACAACTTATTTCTCGCGTTTGTTAGACATTTTCTTGTAGTTGCATATACAGTAGAATACCTGAAGGTTATTATTATTATTATTATTGATATTATTACAAAGAATCAATGACATTAAACTTCTTACAGTCAAGATTTTTCAAGGTAATTGTTACTTTCACCTGTTACTTCTTGCAGAGGAAAAAGAAATATTCTGTGAAGGCGTAATAATTGCTTCAGAAAATTGCCGAGATCAATTACTATATAACAACTCATGTGGGATTGGGTAATAACATACACACAGACCCAAACAGAAACAAAATTACTGGAAATAACTTAAATGTGCGTAGTTTTAAATATATTACCTTTGTTTATTATGCACCAATGGCCTAGAAAGGAGAAGGTGTCTCAAGACTTTTTTTTTAAAGTAATGGGTTTTACTATTTCCACAGAAATATTAACTTCCAAAAAAAAAAAAAAAAAAAATAGATGTTTTCTTATGATCTACTGGACAAAACTTCTGGCTATAATGTTAATTTGTTATTTGGTAATTGTCGTATTTATTACTTGATGTACCCCTAATCGTAATAATTTATTTATAATTTGACTAATAATGGGCACGCTTTTCGCTTTCTCATAGGCAAAAAAGTTAATGTTACTCACTTTGATATGTGACCACGGATTCCATACCGTTGAGAGTGTATCGTTTCATATCCTACGTAAAGTTGTAGGCTATCGTTTCATATAGACACTCACTTTCGCAAATCCCGGAGGGCTTGAGGGGGACATGTTCCCTCCAATCTTGGAATTGGAGTACTGCCCCCCAAATAATCCGATTTGAGATATGTTATTATTTGGGGGGGGAGCAATGTGATGATTTATCTCCAGTTGCCATAAATTAAAGTGAGATGAAATTGATGCCCCCCTCCCAGAATAAGCTTCAAATCTACCCGCCTTCCAATGCTGAAGACAACTCTGCTCCGCTGATCCTCCACAGCATTGTTTTACAACTTCATAAATATTTTAAACATTGTATATATATATGGGAACGGTCTCTCCCCCGCCCCCCGCAATGTTGAAGATAGATTCGCGCCGTTGTAGATACTGAACTGTAAATGGGCGTTAAGTTTTAGAGAAACCAATCTTTACTGCCAATCAAAATTTTAAAGTAGTGTAGACGTGCCAGGATCATTTTATCTCTGCTTCATCTCTGATTTACTTGTGATAGTATCTCTCAATAAAGAAGAAGTTTTAACAGATTGAAGCTTATTTTCGATCGTCTGGTTCAAACTGCTTTTACCAGTGAAAGCACTCTTGGTGAGGGAAAATTTACTGCAGAGCAGCACGAGCCTAGGAGGCATATCTACTGCCATGTCAACACAGTCGTTTCTCTGACTGTTGCCATGTCTGGGCATTTAGCAGACATAAACTAAAAAGAGCTCTTCGTTGCAATGTCAGCCAGCTCGTTTTCCCGGATAGAAGCATGAGCAGGCAAAAATGATAAAATAAGCAAGAGTTTAAGCTGAAATTATCCTTGATACGAGTACGTGACACAGCAGAAGATAAGATTATGATAAGAGTAAGCATGATTGTCACTATTTCGCTGAGAAGACAATAACTTTCTACAGCGCGGCCGGATTAACGCTTTCTCCACCGTAGACAATGCTCCTGGAACCTTGCACACACACCCTTCGGCCCCGCAAAAAAGTAACGTACTAAGTAAAATGTTCAAAATATGCTTCTACTTACTAAAGATAAAATTATCCACACGTAGATACATTTCTAAGTGTGCTTTCTATCCTAATTTGATAATGCTGAATCTAATGAAATTATTTTCTAATTATCTATCCATGGGGTCACGAGAAAAATTATCTTAAAGTTTGGGCCATTGAAGGAGCTATCGCTTATGCCAATGGTGAAGGTGCCCACATTTCGATACATTTCTAATTATACTTTTATACCAATTTGAGAACATGGTTTTCTTAAGACACTCAATCACTTTGGAATTGAGTGTCTGATGAAGACAATGTTAAGTTGTTGAAACTGTAACCCTTTAGTTTAGTTTTAATAAAAAAGACTATTGGAAATCTTGAAGCGAAATCTTTCAGTTTAACGACCCACGAGTATGCCCGTTAATCTAAGACCGCGTTGCCACCTTACATGAATTTTGTAGCTGTCATATAAAAAAAATCTTGCAACTCTACTATATTTCTCCATGTAAATATAGTCTTGAAAGGGACATGCAACTTTTTTTTCCCATCTTGCAAGGAATCAAACCATGTGCAACTTTCTGGGTCGTCTTGCTTGGTACCTGCTATCGCCCTCCCACTGACATAAAGGAAAAACCAGTTTCGCCGCTTCCGAAACGACGGATTCTTTTGGAAGAGGAGGGAAAGAGAGCGCCAAAATATATTGTGTATTCCATCTTTACATCTGCAGTTTGTATATAAAAGATGCCGCCTTCTACGTGTGGAGGCTAGTGCCATAAATAAGTCATCGTCCGCGGGAACTTGTGGAAAACAGCCCCCGATAACTAAATGGCGAGCCAAAACCCTCATTTCTGCCATTTGACAACCGCTCGTCAAGTCCACGTGGAGTACTTAGTTGCCACAGTTCCAAACGTTGTTCTTTCAGTCAGTGATTAGACGGGGGTTCCCACAAAGGGGGGCTATGACGCAAACTGCGTCATTGAAATATTTGGGGGGTTAAAGATCTATATAAATATGTTTGAGGGGGGGGTAAAAATTAATCGAAAAGAAGATTTTTTCATAGAAGAACATCTACGGATAGACAATCGGGGGGGGGGCGTCATGGACATAAGGGGGGTGGGCACAACTGCGTTCAACATATATAGTTTTCTTATACATATATACTATACTCGATTATAGCAAAATGTGGAGGCATGACATCTGTTTCACATTAGCGATTGGATTGGGAGAGAGATAAGAGACACGAGACACAGTGGGTACTGCGACATTGCAACCCCGCAAATGCGATCAAAAGAGGGATAGGGGGGGGGTGAGGAAGAGATACTGTTGTAAAATCCAGCAGAGGAAGTTCAAAGAATTTGCCGTGTCCACTAGAGTGCAGTGCTGCATGGATCTGGATGGATATATCTTTCTTGCTTTCAGAAAGTTGTGATGTGTACACACTAAATAGAAAGATCAGGTTGCATGATTTTTTTTAAATGATAGCTACAAGACTTATGTAAAGTGACAACGCGATCTAAGGGAGATGAATGAATAAGAGAACTGAATTATGATGGAGGAATTTGTGGGACGAAACGGAAGTACCGCGGGAAAACCCACGGAAACGATGTTGTAAAAAAACAGTATTGAGCTCTAGTCTGAACGTGTTATTTACATAATAAGTTCCACAGTCATAACGGATACAGTCAGAAATACTTGCATTTACTAACAACCAAGAATGTTATAAAATATCCTATTTTATAACATCCCTACTAACAACAGAATTTCGAAAATTGAAAATTGTGTTGTCACTTTAATGGGCTTTTGGGGATTTTCAGGAAATTTTTATCGATCATTGGGTAAGCATCCAGTAATTGTAAAAAAGGTCCAGGTGGCTTTTTGGAAAATATCGAAATATCCTCTTTTGTTTAGGGCCTATAGACAACTACTTCAATATTAGTAATATGTATAAGTAATTGTGCAGTAATTGGACTCCTGAACACCATTTAAATAAGTTATGTTTTAAGATATCCTTGACCCAGAGTCGACTTTAAGTAATTTAATTTCTTTACTATCAAAGGAGGTGTTATTTACATAGTATTTTCTAGGTCAGCAATTAAAGAAAACCTGTATCATTGATCAAAAATAAGAAAAGAAAAGGAAAATAAAACGCAAAGGTAGAACTTAATTAAAGTTACACAATTTACATAATCGGAGTTACTTTAAGAGCAATCTACTGACAAGGTTACTTCTTTTTAGTACACATAAGATTCATTCTAAATTATCCTTAGATATATTGACAATAATCCAAATTATAATTTTGTTCAGAACATTATCAAAATATTTATGAAAATCTACTTTTCGTAGGTACAAATACATTAATTTTGCATCGTTTGACGTAATTCTTATATCGCCTAACCAATTACGTATAACATACAGTTACGATAGAAAAATGACAAGATTTTTATACGCCATTTTAGCGAAATAAACATACTTATTTTACTTTATTGTCGTTTCGCCTAAAATAGACACCACTAATTTTTTTATTATTCTTATTATGAGTATATATTCTACATTCTGTTGCTATCGCAACGACATATCTTCTATTCAATAACTGATTATCTATATAAAATCCAAGGATCTTATAAAATAGAGGATCTGCCCTTACAACAAAATCCTGAAGCCATACGTCACAGTTTCGCCACCCCTACTCTGCCCACTCCGCCCAATAGGATCGCAATGTTTTGAGCCAACAATCAAGGCGGAAACGAAAGTAGCCAATCAGGCGAAGGCAGTAACGAGAGTAGCCAATCAGACGTGCCGATGCTCGGTTGTTTTTTTGGCTTTATCGATTTAATAGGATCAAGATACATATGGGTAGATCCTCTATTTATAACATCCTTGATAAAATCCATAAAAAATCAACCTATATTCTACATTTTTCTTCTTCTTCTTCTTATCAAATAAATTGTGTACTTTTAAGCACCGTTGTCCAAAATCAGGATATAAAAATGGAAGTAATTCACAAAACAGATACATAATATCGTTGTATCGTCATGCTTAGCAGCTCTAGCCGTTTTTCTTCTGAGAAGAAGTCTGAGCGAATCATGCATTTTTGTGTGCAAAGAAACGCAACAGAACTAGAGCGTAAAGACATTGAAAAGTGAAATGTTTCAATTTAACATCTTACGATTATCACCTTTAGACTAAGGCAGTCATCGCCAAACTTGTGAAGCTTCTGAGCTTCAATCCGTTTTCAAATCCTACTGTGAGCGACCAACCAAAAAAAAAAAAAAAAAAAAACCTTACCAACTTCTTTTTAAAATCTTACATTTGTTTATTTCCTCTAAACTTACATTTCAAGGTTAGTCAACCAGAGCGTTAACACGATCTATTGGAAATGTCCCCGCGAGCTACTAGTAGCTCGCGATTCACTGTTAGTAGTTTGGCTATCACTGGATTAAGGGAAACGGATGATTAACGCAAGTAAATTATAATCCAAGAACTGGTGGAATGATGTTGTGGGAGGAAACGGGGATACCCCGAGAAAACTCGTTTTCCACGACAAACTTACTTGGCCGGGGATCGAACTCCACGCACCAAAGGTAAGCGCTCTATCACTGAGCCACCGTGATGAAAACAGGCTTGAAGGGAATGTTATAATCCAATAAATTAAAATTACCAAGATCAGAAGTTTCGACCATAATTGTTCCATTAACACTCAGTGGAAAGAAATATCTACTGTATATTCAATAAAGCACAGTAGCTTAACACACAAACCTCACACTTATTTCCAATGTGTGGGTGTGTGTTCGTCGTTAGGCTGGGCCTAGTTCAGCCGGTCATTAACAGATGGCGTTGGAGCGGCTCCGTCCAAGAAATTGTTGTTACGCCAAGTAGGCCTACTTTATTATTATGTATTTTATTACACATTTACTAAACGAAAAGGAATACATGCTCTTTTGAAGCATCGAACGCAGCAGATAAAAAAAAAAATACTTACTTCCTGAAAGATGGGCGGATGAGCAAACAGACTGTTAAAGGCAGGGCGGTTAAGACACAACCCATTGTATTAAAAAAGTCATTCTTTGAAAAGTTCAATTAAACATTTCAATTAGTGTAGCCGATAAGACGAGAAATTTGTCGTCACGTCTTGTTTTCGAATCGAAACGACAACTATCAATTTTTAAATTCGAGACGAGATTATAGTACTCGCGCCCAGTCGTGAAGCTTGGGCTCTAAACCAATCTCAGCAATATTTTGCTTGAGCTCCGATGCATCGGGAAACTTCGGTACAATTCGTGGAGCTGCTTCCCGAGCGCACACTTGGGGAAACGTCAAACACCTGAAATTCACCAACAATGTTGCCAAACTTTGAAGAGATAGAAAATGAGTATTTTAAAAAAAACATTTAAAAATTACCAATAATAACACTGCACAACAATAACCACTGTAACAATTATTCTAAAACGGTAACAATAACACGAATAGTAACAACAAAAATGTAACGCAAAAAAAAAAACAAGTAAAAACGAAACTTGGCGCCAATCCGACAACACTGTACTCTCAGATGTTTTCCGTGTAGTGCGAGAGACGACACTGACAAAATTTGATGGGTGGGGGTTGACGACTGGAACACCCCCTCGCGTTCTATTGGGTGGTGAAATCGGTAGATCTAGGTCAAGCTTCACGACTCGGCGCGAATACTATAGAAACATGCAATTCTCATCTGATTTTCGAGACAAGTGAAAGATATTTCCCGTCTTGTGAGAAACACTAGTTATAGCCAAGCTTCAAGATTTCAAGCGTTGTTTTAATGTTATATGGTAATGAGTAACATATAACGTTACGAGTAACATACGTACAGGGCCGTGCCGTGGGTGCGAGGGGAGCGAAGGGCCCGGGCGCCGAAGTAAGGGGACGGAAAAATTCGGGAGAAAAAAGGAAAAAAGATAGGAAAATTGCTTGGAATATATGTATGGGGGCGCCATCGTATATTCTCGCCCCGGGCGCTGATTTTCCACGGCGCGGCCCTGCATACGTATAACATACAACATTACGATACGAGTAACGATAAACAATACATACAAATTGACCATTAACCTCCACTAGGTTACCGCTTATTTTTCTCAGTGTACACGTGAGGTTTCTCATTCAACTCACAGAAGTATTGTTGTAGTATATAACGAAATGAAATCTTTGAGTTTTATGTCCTACGGTTATGCCGGCTAGGCTAAAGGAGAAGGTGATGATGAGAAATGAATGAAATGGTGGAATGAAGAAATTGGGAGGACACAGGAGAACCCCGATGAAACCCACTCCCACGGTGTTTGTCCATCATAAAGTTCACTTGGCGAGAGCAGGGTTTGAACCCGGTACTTCATGCATCAGAGATGAACGCTCTACCACAGAGCCACCGCGGCCCTTTGTGGTATATAAGTACCTATAATCAGGCCGGTAGCCAGCCCAAAAATGTAGGGGGGCCCGGCTGAAGTTAGGGGGGGCCGATCCAACCAAATTATAGTTCATCAACATATTATAGTTCGTTTGCAAACTTACCGTGAAAGTTTTAGAGGGGGCCCGCAAAAATTTAGGGTGGGCCGGCCCCCTAGACCCCCCTGGATACGGGCCTGCCTATAATAAGGAATGGCATACCGGTACTTTCTAGTTTATTTTAATTTTCTTTACCTCCACCAAAAAGTACTTCTTTACCTCCACCATCTTTGGTTAAAAATATTAATCCTTATGGATAGAATAAGTATATGCCGAGCTTTAAATCGTACGGGTTAGCCATAAACCATATAAGTTTCGTAAGAGAAAGTAATGGCTGTGTAAAATAAGAATTTTAGTAATGATCAAAAAATGGATCAAAAGATTGCGATCTGGGCCAGTAATTAGTTTCTGGATCAGAGACCAAAAATTTTTGAACAGCCTCTAAATCGAGCTTTCGTGTTCTTTTACGGAATAAGCACATTATAGTAAGTTAAGTCATAGTTTGGGTTTGGCTACACTATATGTAGTTCTCCAGATTTAAGACCTACAAAAAAAATTGATTGAAATATATTGGATCTTTTGATCCAATAAAATAACTGACTGTTTAACCCTTGTAGCACCAAGGGAGGTGCACATGCAGCACTGCTTCAATATTTTATACCTTTTCCTGTATCTTTTGTGCATAAATTTATACAATGCAAATGCAATAAAAATAGGCTAAAATATGTTAAATGCATTTATTTGTTAATTTCAAACGTAATTATAAAGCATAAGCACAGTGTTACGTAAGTATTAAACTATTTCCATATGGGACAGTCCGGTACCTATCCCAAAAATGTAGGGGGGGCGGTGGAAGTTAGGGCGGGCCCGACCCAACCATATTATAGTTCATCACCATATTATCCGATAGTTCATTTGCAAGGCTACCGTGAACATTTTAAGGGGCCAGTGAAAATTTAGGGGGGTCCCGGCCCACCTTAGCTCACCCGTGAATACGGACCTGATATGACTTGCACCTGTACCCCTCCTTGCTGCTTAACGTAATTTTGCTAGCCTTGGTGCTACGAGGGCTAAGAAAATAATAGCGACATTTTTGCGTCCCGAATTTAGTTTATAAAAATGTCGGAATTAGGTCAAATTGAAAGGACTGATCCACGTAAATCGGGACATCTGTTAGCCTTAATTAAACTTTAAAAGGGGGAAGAGTTATAATTGTTGTAATTAAACTTTAAAAGGGGGAAGAGTTGTAATTGCTGTAATTAAACTTTAAAAGGGGGAAGAGTTGTAATTGTTGTAATTAAACTTTAAAAGGGGGAAGAGTTGTAATTGTTGTAATTAAACTTTAAAAGGGGGAAGAGTTGTAATTGTTGTAATTAAACTTTAAAAGGGGGAAGAGTTGTAATTGTTGTAATTAAACTTTAAAAGGGGGAAGAGTTGTAATTGTTGTAATAGTCAGTGGTGATCTTGAAAGCAATTAATGAGTCATAATGCACCCTGCATACAACATTGTTGTGAGACTACGTAAAAAAAAAAAAATCTCATTAATGAGTTCAAGGGCAACAATGGTCTTTAAAGGTCTTCAAGCAGGGGCGCCGGAACCGGGGGGGCAAGGGGGGCAGTTGCCCCTCCTGAAATTTTCAAAGGGGGCAAGATACCCTTTTTGCCCCCTCACTTTCAGACTGTAGAAACATCACACAGCACTGATTATATGAACTAAATTTTGCTCTTTATAGTAATGTGAAAAAAATTTTCTATTCCAGATTCATCTTTCTCTTTGAAACAAGAGACCGGGCGGTTTTTCTGCCCCCATGTTAGACAGAAAGAGTTAGGAAAAAGAATAGAATATTCTCTTTATTTCCATAAGTGTACATTCTCAAAACACTGTAAATTCTTTTAAAACTTTTGTTTAAGTAATCGTAAGTCTGCAATATGAAACGAGTCGTCGAGCAAGATTTTAAAGTTTGAAAAATATAACAGTTTAAATGAGTAACAGGACATTTAAGAACTAAATACATTTTCCATAAAGTTAAATTAATGTTCTTACAAACAATATGCACAGTGCAGTAAGTTTTATAGTGAGGAGGAAAAATGTATAAGGTAGGATTAATAATTCAGAGCATATGAAAAATGCGAACTCTATTGTAATTCCGTTCGTTTAATCCTTTCACTACCATTTTTTTCGGAGTGAGAAACATTAATATATGGCTATTTTAAGTTGTTTTCAAACGTATAAATATATATAAAAAACATTTTCCACCGTTTCGTTTTTCGATGTGGGAAGGGTGGGACATATGTATCCCTCTGATATTTTTACGTGGGACCTATATGTCCCAGTGGTACTGACATGAATGATCATCTTGTATTTTCAATTATGAAATGTATATTGTCAGAAAAACAATTGTTTCGTATTTATGATTACATATATTTTACATTTCGGAATCCTTTTCCAAATTACAGTACATGCAACCACTGCTCTATCACTAGCACATTGTTCCTCACTTTCATCTGTTCCATTATCACTTTCATTGTTCACGTTCACTTCCACTAATGTCTATTTGATAATGTTAATAAGAATTCTGTGAACCATTAGAGGGCTTCTCTTTACCAGTGGAACATCGATTCATAGCAATAAAATGTGGTAAATTACCAGGGGTTCTCTGAGAATGTATCGTGGGACACACATATCCCAGTGGTAGTGAGAGGGTTAAGATATGAGTGCAAAAACAGAACATCTATTTCAGCTCTCCTTTCAGACCAAGTTTGTAAACAAAATAAGGAAGACAGTCACTGCTTATAATAACTAGTAGTGTTAGATATTTAGCTCGCAGTGGTCAAGCAATCAGTGGACATTTGCATAGTACAGGTAATTTGATGTCATTCCTGGATGAAAGAAAAATGGGTGTGCCTGTTCTCAACCAGTGGATTAATCGACAGGATAACTGGCTTAGTACTGATTGAAAAAATGAAATTTTAAAGATTATGGGACATGCAATATAGAGAGACTTGGTAGCAGAATTAGTCTCTCCATTTTATGCAATCATAGCCGACTCCATGACTGATATTTCAAAGAAAGAACAGTTGTCTCTGTGTGCGCTGTATTGACTCTGATTCATGAAACCCAACAAAATATTTTTGGAAATGATCACCTCCACATGGCACAAAATCGGAAACAGAATTCACGATCAAAGATATTCTAACGAAACCTAACCTGAATGCAGAAAATATACACGAACAGTGTCATGACGGTGCAGCTATCATGTCAGGACGAGTGAATGGTGTGCAGAAGATAACTTCGACTCAGCATCCGAAAGCTGTATACATTCATTGCAGTAATCATGCATTAAATCTTCCATTGCAAGAAGTAGCACGAAAATACGAATTTTTGTGTGACGTGTGGGCCATAGTGAAAGACATTTGAAACATCAACCTGGATTCTGCAAAACGATAGACAACATACGCATGCCGACATTGTTCTTGAACCCTGTAAAACTATCAACGAAAGTAATCCTAAACATTTGTTGCCTGTTTGTCCTACTCGCTGGTGTGTTAGGCGAAAATCTCTAATCAGATTTCAATCTACTACAAACGAATTCAAATCACGTTCGAAAAGAATCATCAGTCATACAAGTGGTCCAAACGATCAAAATTCTAAAAGGGCATTTGGAAAGAATGAAAAAAAATTCGAAATGATATTTTTTTTCTGATAGGCAGTATACGTGCTTTTGTACCTTGCGGACAACTGGCGAAAGTGCTTCAAAATTCTGAAGCTTCTGCTTCTGGAGCTAAAAGAGCAGCAACACTCTGAGAAACCTACGAACGGACAGTGCATTTGAAAACATCTATAAGGAAGCAAAGAAAATGCAGACATACTACACTCAAAATTGCCCACTTCCTCAAGATCAAACAGAACACCAATTAGGTTGGAGCAGACTGACCATCCTTCTATAGCACCTACCCTAGAACCTGTATCAGATCTTCGAAAAATGTATTTCGAAATCATTGACTATTGGTTGAATGAAGTGCAGCGTCGTTTCAATCAGCCAGGCCTCAAACAACTCATAAAACTCTAGAAGATACTTTCTGAAGGAGCTATGTGTGCTGGTGGGCCTCTCTCAAGAGAATATTTGAATCAGGAATTGGGAGTTCACTCGTCGGATTTTAACCTGGATAGATTATGAGCTCAGCTCAGGCTGCTTCCACCTACTTTGATGACCACTAAGTCGCTGACGACCATTAGAATATTAAAAACTATTAGTGCTAAAACCGCAACTGTTCGCAGTCTTCTCGACCAAGTTGTTCGTCTAGGGACTTTCGTTCTCACTATGCCAGCTTCTTGAGCATTTGCGAAATATCATTCAGCTATTTACGTTAGTCTAAAGACATATTTGAGGACGTCCATGAGACAGGAAAGATTGGCTCATCTGCTGTTGTTGCATATGTGTAGCGACCAGACTTAAACACCATTGCAAGAGAATTCATATCAAAGACAAGCGAAAGAAAAGATACTATTGGTCTATTTTGAATAGAAATAAATGTAGAATTACGTAAGTGAAAATATTATGCGTATAATAACCAATTATTTAAATTACAAAATAGCACTTAAAATTCAATATAAACTTGAATTATTTCTTATTAACTGTGTCGTACTTTATTAGTGTGAAGTGAAGTGAATATAGTGAGATTAGGAAGAGAGGTGAATGTAATAACAAACTGGATATACTAAAGTAAGTGTAGTAAAAATACAAATAACTCTGGATAATTAGTATAATTGAATTTTCTATATAAATTTTGTGAAGTCTTTAGTAAAAATTCCATTTTTCCATTTCTGGTACGAAGTCAAGTAGGTAGAAAAAATATTTTTTACTTAATTATATAGCCTGTTTTATAATGTACAAGTTACTTTCTAGTACAAAATGCTACAAAGTTTGTAGTTCTAAATAGCAATTTCTAATATTACAGTGTACTGCAACACCAGAACTAGATTTTTAAAAATATAATTTTAATTTCCTCATTTCCAAGTGATTTAAGTAGCTTCAAGATTCTTTAATAGTGTCCGTGTGACCATGTCCAATACAGTTAAAAATATGTACCAGTATATAAAATGGTAAAATTTGTACTTACAAGCAGTCATTATGAGCAGTACAAAATTTACAATTTTATATGTTTTTAATTCTGATTTCAGTGGTTGAGAATTTCTGCACCAGACGAAAATCCAACACAAAACTGACACGGGATTAAATAATCTAAAGGTGTAAACTAAGATTCCTCTAATAGATGGAAATTTCACTCTCACGAAACTGTTTACAGCTACATTATATTATTATTATTATTATTATTATTATTATTATTATTATTATTATTATTATTATTATTATTATTATTATTATTATTATTATTATTATTATTATTATTATTAACTAATCATACCTATGTTACATTCCCGTGTCTATTTTCTAGACAGCAGTTTGCCCCCCCAGCTGAAAAATACTTCCGACGCCACTGTCTTCAAGTTTTATTGTTTCATTATCAAGGTTACAATTAAACTATTATTACAGATTTTACCTTATTTCCTTTTTTAAAAAAGCAAGAAAACAGAAAAAAAAACTATTGATTACCATGTGATTCTCATATTAATTACAGTGTTCTGAAAATTTTTTTTTTTTTTTAAGTACTAGTCAAACTACAACCAAATTTTACTCTCAATTACTTGTTTGATAAGATTTATGTAATCCAGTTGCAATGTTCTCTGCTACTTAGAGTCGCCGTTTTCTGAAATGCCGAAGTGCTGACATAATAAGCACTACAGTAACAAACAAAATGACATAACCTTCAAGAAGAACACTAGACTATACTGACCTAGGCTACATGAAAAAGTTAACTTACCAATTAGCATGTTCACTTCCAGCAGTTCCCAACGTGTTTACTTACACAGATCACTTATTCTTTTTAATGCCTATACCAGCCAGTCCTAACTAAAACCACCCTCAATTGAAATTGATGTTACTGCTGATTACACTATAAATCAGAAAAATCTCACAAGGTATATTCGCGAAGTGTCCCATCGGGATTTGTGTAAGATTGATTCAAATACAAAGTTTTCCGCTGCCCAATGTGAATTGTACTAATTTTAGCGGCCTATACGGGTAATTTACATATTAATGAGCCTTCATATATCCGGAATGCAATCATACACTACTATAACGCTCGGACACAAAATTTATTTATTTAGATGCAACCAGACATGAATGTGAGCGTATGTAAAATAAATTGGATCAAGTACTGCTTCTCTGAAATAAAGTTACCCACCTGGCGGCCATTTTGGATCTGCCACATTGGATTCAACTTTTCAAATGGAAATAGAAATAGAGAATTTTACACGAATCCCGAGGGAACACTTCGCGAATGTACCTTGTGAGAATTTTATTTATTTATTTATTTATTTGCCATCAACACAACAGACATAAGCCAAGTATAGTATTGGTGTATTACATAATACATTTACAATAGTTTTCTTAATCATAGAGTTCATATTACATATGTTAATTTCTTTGTGTTCGATACATATTTTGTTATAAGTAGAGCACATTTTCCAGATTGGTGATTTCAATAATGGGTCTAGGAAAATTCGGTGTAGGAAATTTCGGTGTAGGAAAATTCGATGTACAGAAAATTCGGTGTACGGAAAACTCGGTGTGGGGAAATTTAGGTGTAAGGTAGATTCGGTGTAATACATATTGAATATTACCACTTAACGATATTTACGACACTTCATATTGTGAAAACGTAAAGCATAAAATGTAACGAATAAAATGTTATTACCTATTTCAAGAAAAGCAAATTTATTTTTTTGCCTTGAGTCCAATACCTCTTTCATGTCTTTTGCGGGGTATTACTATAAACTACTTTTCCTCACAGAATGAAGCTGACACTTTTTGTCAGAAATAAAAAAAAAATACAACTATAAGTTCAGAGACTAGTTATAGGAACAACTAAAAACACCTTTCCTATAGTACATCATAGAACATATACAAGGTGATTCTTTTAAAACTCACGGATTTCATTTGGGTCTAGAATTTCTAACTGAAGTCCGATTCATGTGCGGTTTGTAGCAAATGATCAAGGAACGTTGGGAGACTATGTTTACTGGTTTAAATTCATTTGGGGTAATATCGGCCACGCCTCTAGAAAAACAGCAAATATTCGCCACTGTACCGAATTGGAATTAGGTGAGGTGCGGTGTGGAGATTTGAGTTTCTTCGTTAGACGGCAACCTCGCGACGGTCAATAAGAAACATGAAACTGGGCCGTTGCATTGAGAATTGTGCTGTGCTACTGTACCAATATGATCAGGACACAGTTACAACAATGTACTCTTTGGAGCAACGTGATTTTATAGTTAAAAAGTTTTTGGAGAACGGGATCTGTTGTTGCTACGCAAAAGGAATTTACACGCAACTTTGCCTCACGTTCTGCCCCAGACAGGAACATAATATGGCCGGTAGTGAATAAATTGCAGGAAACAGGATCGCTTCTGAGGAAGACAGGGAAGCATCGGACCTCGCTGGCGAATGTTGTGGAAGATGTCAGTTACAGACTCTAAGTCACCCAAGGAATCTCTATTCAACATGTGATTTATGTGTGTTACCACTAACACTTAATTTGTATTCTTCAATTTCGCTTCAAATATTCAATATCTCATTCGAACTGTAACGTACAATGGCGAATATTTTCTGTTTTTCTTGAGGCTTGCTCTATATTACCCCGGATGAATTTAAACCAGTAAACATAGTCCCATAAATATCCCATCCTTCCTTCATGATTTGCACCAAACCGCATGAAAATCGGACTTCAGTTAGAAATTCGAGAGCCAAATTAAATCCGTGAGTTTTGAAAGAATCACTTTGTATATACATATGTAAGATGCAAAAATATATTGATCAAAAAAATCTTAGTGGAAAGGACAATATAAAGCAGGATGGTTTTATCAGATAATAGTTGTACAAATAGTTGAACTTCTCCTCCAATCAGACACTTTAGTTTGTTTACCTTAAGTTAAGGTAAACAAGTACTGCAACCCCATTGATTTCTTATTGACCTGTCCAATCAGGCGTAGATACTTTAGTTGAGGCATTTATTTTTACACCTTTGAGTAACATAAATAAACTATGTCATTTTTGAAGAATTTAGATTTAAATATTTATTTATAAAATAGACATAAAATCGTCAGAACATTTTTTAAAAATCTACAATTTTCAACTTTACCCATCCAGTAACCTACATTTTTTGGAAGTAGAAAATTCTAGGAGACATCCTCCAAAACAGCATAAAAACTTAAGTTTTAAATTAAATGTTGATTGGTAGCGATGGTCGCTTCGCTAAATCACACGAACGGACATCGAAAAACAAATTTCTCGTCATGTAAGGGCCATGAAATGTTAAAATCCGTCGAAATCTAGAATTCAAATAATTTCAGGAACACAATTCAATATAAAGCAATATAAAGTAGACAGTAAACAGTAAAAATGATAGTAGACAGTAAAAGTACGTTCTACACAAAATTTGAACTTAAAACCAATACGCTCATTTATCCTCAAAGTTGAGTTTTTAATAAATCCTACGGCCTACTACAACGAATCTTTCTTTACACCTAACATTCCCCACACCGAATTTTCCTACACCGAATTTTCCTACACCGAATTTTCCTGCTCCCTTCAATAATACGTTGGTCCTTGCTTTTTTGCAATAGAACAGGCCAGAGTTATCAGCACGAGTTTTATGTATCGGGACATGAAAATTTAGTGTTGATATGAGATCTGTACAATTAAACTTATTTTGTACCGGTACTATTTTATGAAGAAAAATCATTTCTATCACACTTAGCCTCTGTTCAAGTAAAGGAATACAGAAGTTGTTTATTAATGTTAGGTAATTTTCATATTATGGATAGATTCCAGTTCTCTTGTACGTCAGGTATTTGATAAATTTAGATTGGACCTTATTCAGTTGGTGTCGGTATTGCTGTTGTGATGGGTTCCAGATCACGGCAGCATATTCCAGTTTTAATCGGACATAGCAATAATACATTTTTGTTAGTGTGGTACTATTATTAAATTCCTTTGCAGTTCTAATTATGAACCCTAACATCTTGAGAGATTCATACCTTCTGATTGTGATCGCCGACTCTCAGCGAAGGGTGGAGAGAATTTACTAGAATCTATGTATTTGTATTTAAATCCTCAATATTATCTTTTTAGGCAATATCTAACCACAAATCTCATATAGTGGAACGTCCCTCCTTCCCTCTAATTTATGCAGAAATCGACACCAGTGCGTCAGGTGATGATCTAGTATGAATTTAGTTTGTGATGTCTAGTATCACACCTTCCATGGTAACACCACATTTTCTGCAGTATCATCTGATTCCATTGATTCATGAGGAATACTCTTCTTTGTGTTGTGGGGGGCGGGTCACTTTTTATGGGGGGAAATTTGAACAAAACATGTTCTTTTCTTTCTGTCATGATGATGAAATTTCAGGTTTTCAATTTTTCTAAAAAGTTACATCGAAAACTGGACGTTAGTTAACTGGAGTGAGACGACAGATTGCCAATTCCAATTAGTATAAAACATTTAAAAATAAACGTTGAGTAATTATGGTTTCCTAACGCTGATATTCATTTGCATACGCTAATTAATTTTCTTCTGATAGAAAAGCACTCTGACTTTATGCAGTGTCCGAAAGCCAGATTATTGACAGTCACGTGACTACAAGTAAAGAACTATATGGAAATTATATTAAATAACTATCTCCCAATCATGACAAAAACCGGAGGAAAGTTCAAGGGATTGGGAACCTTGCACCTGAAGCAAAAATCAAGATGTCAATAGTTAAAGTTATATCTAGATAATGGAAAACTTCCAGTCTGGAGGGAAAGAGAGAAAGAGAGAGAAGCATTCCAAATCGAGTTTTCGTTTTCTACAAATGGCTGGAGGGAATGTTGACATTGTGACCTAGAAGATTATTCCGTTACATTGAAGTGTTTCACCTTTCTCTTCACCTGCTAGTTCTTGCAATACGTTTCTTCTCGTTTTTTGTCCGCATGTTTTCTTTATACGAACATAAAATTTATGGATTAAATGAGTGATACATAGTATATGTATTTTTTGTTGATGTTTCTTGGATCCGTGAAGTTAACGGGCTACCAAAAATTTAAAGGTTCAAAAAAAATTGAGGTTATTAAAATAGCGAAGTAATACTACAACTATCTGTTATATTTTGCGTTCTTTGCCCCCTGCTGCAGTTTTGAAATCAAAAAATGAGAGCTGTTATTGCGGCAATGGAATGGAATTTGGGCCTCTATTTCTTAATTTCTCCGTGGATAAGGTGTGTTTAAGTTAGGTAAGGTTGGAGAGTTGTATTTTTCTTTCAGGTCCAAGGTTCTTTGAGACGTATATGTATAATTTGAATGAAATTATAACTCACTCACAAGACCTCCTAACGAGATTTGCATTCAGATATATATATATATATAGCACCGGAAGTGAAGTCACTAATAATTTCACCATGAGTTAGCTTGATTCTGTTACTAGAATTAGCAGTGGCGTATTTGGGGAGCTATCGGGCTCAAGCCCCCCCCCCTAAAATAAATTTATTTGTTTTTGGTATTCCATGTACAACAATAATCCTTCTTACAATTTCTAAGAATTTCATTGACTTTCCATTTTCGTATGCTCTTCGTTCAGAAATAATACTGTATTTGTCAAATTTTATTCCATGTAAGAACTGCATTCTTTTCCCCTCTTTTTCGTCCATTCTACTCTTCTGTTTCTTTTTCTTTGTTACTTTCTTTCGTTTCTCCTATCATACTTTCGACCGTTGTTAGTTGTGATTCAAGTCGGCCGTCGCGTCGTCAGTAACACCAAACCTAAGGGGAGCTGATAAGCGAAACTGGTGAGCCGCAGCAACTTGCACGGATATCAACATAACAGGACTTTAGTTATTATAGCAACGGAACATTTACATAGTTTAGTTTTTTTTTTTTTTTAAAAAAGGCAAATGTTTGAATTATAGAAAATCAAGAGGAGGGAACAAGTAGCCTGGGAAATTAGGTAGGCCAAGAGGATGCTTCCGTTTTCTTCTATAAATATAATAAAAGGTCAGATTCACTGCTAAACTTTTGTATCATATCACATAAAATTCACCAGCGCCATTAAAACTTCAATTTATGCATAAATTAAAATATATTTAATTCTCCAACTCAGGTGGAAAATTGCCCTTCCCATGTCTCCATGTGTTGTGTATAGCCCCCTCGAAACAAAATCCTAAATACGCCACTGAGAAATAGTTTAATCTTGGTATCCTGCGTTCTCCAGATCTTGCAAAGTTTAGCACAGAAGCACAGTCCACAAGATCTAAACCTTATTGAATCTTCGAGAGCCTCATCTTGCGTGCTAGAGGTCCCTGGTTCGACCTGTAACCAAGTGATTTTGTGGTGTACAACATTGTGTTCGTGTTTTATCTCTAGGTTGTTTTGTTCCACATTCTCATTCCACATTTTTCCTATTATCATTCACTTCATACACTTTCAGTGATCATCCATCTCTTTTAGCTTAAAGGGCATATCCGTTGGACATAAAATAAGAAATACAGTATTTCATTTGTATTAAATCTCATGTGAGCAAATCCCAACGAACCCTAAATATTTTTTAGCTTCACAAATCCTAAACTGGAGAAAAAACTAAAATTTAGTATATATTTTCTTTAATATTTCTGTACCGTACTTAAGGACTTATGACGTGCAAACATCATCCAACTTTAGGACTTAGGAGTGTCTCCCGTCTGACCTATGATCTATGAGACTGATGTCCATAGATAACCGGTCACCTGCACAAACCACGAGACTCAGAATGAGGAGACTGTTGTCCTGCAGTAGTTACGCAATTCCAACATTAATGTTTCTTTACTTCTCTCTCTCTCTCTCTCCCTCTCTTACCCTCGGCATGTATGCTGTGTATACATACTGGACTTGCATATCAGCTAACTTGTAATAATAAGGTCAACGTCAAATATATCGCGGCATATGTAACAACACAAATGTCACACTGAGAATATATCACAGTAAATTTAGTTTTCATTAACAAACCATAAAATTCTGCAAACGATATTAAGAAGGAGATATATGATTCTCAATTTTCAAGGTTTCCAAAAATCTGACCAGGTCACAGCGTTTGGGAAGTGAGTCACAGACCTGGGTGACTCGGACAAAAACCGTAAACTAGGCAACACGTTGACTGGCGCCATCACTAAAGCCAGGAATTTTAGGAACAAAATTTTTGCTGAAAAGGGTGCAAAATGATGTAAATATTTTTGAAAAAGTGTTAAAAAGCTGCACTTTTTAAAAAGGGAAAAGAGAAAACTTTAAATGTTAATATTTATTTTCGGTGTAACGTTCCTATGCACCGAGTCCGAGGGAGTTAATGTTGATGAAATGGATGACAACAGTAGAAAGATGAAAGTGAGAGGAAACGAGAGAACCCGCTCCGCTCATCTCCGTACAACAAGAATACAACCAATTATGAGTGGTTCAGAATACAATTTTGAACAGCTTAAGCACGAATTCTGATCACGTTCTACCTATGACAGTGGTTCTCAACCGATGTGTCAAGTCCCCTAATAGGGATGTGCATGAGAAGATTTGTGGCTGTCTCGTCTCGAAAATGTGCTGTAAATGTGATGTCTCGACTCGAAAAATGTATATATGTTTTTCTATTGGAAGTGCCGTGTCTCGACTCGAATTTTGTCAGGAAAATCCTGTCTCGACTCGACTCGTGCGCATCCCTATCCACTAAGGTGTGTCGCGAAATTTTAGAATTTAAAAACCATCTATATATATAAAAGAGAACGTACAATTCTTTGTCCGCTCATCACGCTAATACGGCTGAACCAATTTCTTTCATTTTTGGGGGGTTATTAGGATTTGGACCCTAGATGGTTTTTATCATATCACTTTAATTTTTAATTACCAGTGTCTTGAGATAATTGACCATTCAGGTGTCCACAAATCCTTTGTTAGTTCATCATAGGTAAAAATAAACGTATTTATATGCAACCCGCATGACCGTGTCACTCGGCGGGTTAACATAAATGACAGGCGATATACAGCGGAAAATAGCTTGAATCTTCTGTTTAAAATTTTTTAATTGATTTGCTTATTTTTAGAGACACTTTTACAATATGCCAGCACCGGGATGACCGCAGCGAAGCGGGGCGGGTTAACATAAATGACAGGCGATATAATGTTAAGATTTACTGCAATCTTCTATGGTTTTTATCATATCACTTGAAAGCGAAAAAGTAAAAATTATCTAAGTAACAAAGTTTATTGCGTTCCGGGGTGACCGCAGCGAAGCGGGGTGAACGCTGCTAGTGAAGAATATAATGGTAATTAGGTAAAATCGAGACACACTATAGCAGTCAACATCATCAGCGGTGGCAATAATGCTCAGTGCTATATAGAGTCATTATATTTAAAAAAAACTAATTGATTTCACTATTATAATAGATATTATTATTATTATTATTATTATTATTATTATTATTATTATTATTATTATTATTATTATTATTATTATTATTATTATTTTATAATAAAATATCAAACAAGTGTGTCGCGAAGTCCTGGATAGTCAGTAAAGTGGGCCGTCAGTCAAAAAAGGTTGAGAACCACTGACCTAAGATAACAATACTATTCAATCCAAATTTTTGTTTGAATTTACTACTCAACGATGAAAAATTTTAATTCACTTTAGGGCTTAATGTTACGTCAAAATGTATAAACACACGCAAAGTAGGACATCACAGCAAACATTTCATAGGGTACCGGTATTTGAAACTCTCGCTGATTTCAGTTCAAATGCTTTAAAAGAACATACCGTAATATTAATTAACATATATACCTTTTTCTTTTCAGTTTCACTCATCGGTAATCTTTTCTTAAATACATGTATTTCTTTCATTCTAATGTTTGTGGCCCATAAATTAACAAACCACTATACTTCGCTATGTAATTAGGGTTCTTAGCTCGCCCTGTTTAGAAAATAATGTGATAATTACCATCCCAGTGAGTAGGATAAGAAATTATTTCAGTCTATGGGTGAAATTCCGTAACTGTCTGCGTCAACGTAACGCAAATCTACCTTTAGATTTAGGACAATATGCATAACAATTATAGTTGATTTATGCATGATGTTGCATTAAGCTCCGTACTTTTACCAAGGTCTGTTTGTAATAAGCACTCATACTGGATGAACTTTCCGAAGACGCACCAAAGCCTCACGAAATGAAAATAAACGAAACGAAATGAAATGAAATATTTGAGTTTTACGTCCCACAGTTATGCCGGTTAGGCTAAAGGAGATGGTGATGATGAGTGATGAATGAAATGGTGGAATGAAGAAAGTGGGAGGAAACGGGAGAACCCCGAGAAAACCCACCCACACACACGATGTTTGTCCACCACAAAATTCACTTGGAGGGAGCTGGGATTGAACCCGGGACCCCAATCACCAGAGGTGAACGCTTTACCACTGAGCCACCGCGGCCCGAAAATGAACGAAATCTTTAAGTTATACTTCCCACGGTTCTGCCGGCTAGACTAAAGGAGACGGGGATGGTGAGAAATGAAAGAAAATGGTGGAGTGAAGAAAGTGGGAGGAAACGGGAAAACCCCGAGAAAACCCACGCACACTGTGTTTTGTCTACCACAAAGCGCGAGCTGGGAAAAATGAAATGAAATCTTTTAGTTTTACGTCCCATGGTTATCCAGTTAGGCTAAAGGATACGGTGATGATGAGAAATGAATGAAAATGGTGGAATGAATAAAGTGGGAGGAAACGGAAGAACCCCACGAAAACTCACGAGTACGGTGTTTGTCCACCACCTAGTCCACACGGCGCGAGCTGGGATCAAACCAGGGACCCCATGCACCAGAGGTGAACGCCCTACCACTGAGCCATCGCGGCCCCCAAAGCCTCACCAGTCCTCAACGTCAATGAAACCCGGGTCTCCCGCGTTAAAGAGGTTTATGCTAATTATTTAGTTCTAGATGTTCTAACCGTAAGTATCAAAAGGTACTGTCAACTAAAGATGCTCCGTCACTAATTAAAACAAAATCTCAAAACACATAACAATTAATTATTTCGCTATACACGAGTTCTGACCAAAAAGAAATTGAACCTTCCAAAAATATGATAAACGGAACTTTCTGACTTTGTCCTTGTCAGCGCCGCGTAGCGGGATTCTTCCAAAGTATTTAGCGGTAATTTCATCGTATTGCCTTGTCTCATTTTGCGACTGAAAGCGTTGGATTGAAGTTGTGCTCCGTGTATGTAACGATTTTGTGGTATTACAAAAACGAAAATTTGGAGAGAGCAGTATGTACGCAAAATATTGTTTCAAATTGAGCAACATTTACAGAAACTTTGAAAATGTTGCAGAAGTGTACAGAGAAGAATGTATTATCCAAACCCGTGTTATAAGTAGTTATACGGTTTGAAAACAGGAAGAATATCCGTCGAGGACGACCCAAAACCTGGACGTCTTACAATAGCATGTGATGATGTTCACGTTCAGAATGTGCGCGATGGTGTACGGAAAGAAACCGTCCCTTTAACCGTGCGCGTCATGTGGTGTGATCTTACGAGGGAATCTATCCAAGTGCAACTCTGACTTCGAGTCGAGACTATGGTCGTTGGATCCCTTGTCCCAAAAGAACATAACACGAAAAGTGATACATCCTCGATCGCAACCGTTGCAGAGATATAAGCGTGAAAAGTTAGAAATTGAGCTCAATACTATACATTACAAAGTCAGCTTCCGGGTCAGATTTTTCGGAAACGGTCAGGTTAGAAAACGCAGCGAATACATATCAAATTAGTGTTGGGAGCCCACCACCTTTTGAATGAAAACAATGTTGCCCCCGGGGCACTCGCAGGGTCCCAGGCGGGGTCCAACTCAAAATTGGCAAATGGAACCGGGAGTCAAGTAGCATATTGTATGAAAGCTATTGTTAAATAAAAGAAGATAGAACAAATCTCAACTTAACGGATTTAGAAGAGTGGCCATATATTGTCTGATGTAGGTTGTATTGACATTTTGACAAGTTGCCCCGTTTGCACAGGGTCATCATAGAGAGTTGAGATTTGTTCTATCCTCTTTTATTTAACAATAGCTTTCATACAATATGCTACTTGACTCCCGGTTCCATTTGCCAATTTTGAGTTGGACCCCGCCTGGGACCCTGCGAGTGCCCCGGGGGCAACATTGTTTTCATTCAAAAGGTGGTGGGCTCCCAACACTAATTTGATATGTATTCGCTGCGTTTTCTAACCTGACCGTTTCCGAAAAATCTGACCCGGAAGCTGACTTTGTAATGTATAGTATGGAGCTCAATTTCTAACTTTTCACGCTTATATCTCTGCAACGGTTGCGATCGAGGATGTATCACTTTTCGTGTTATGTTCTTTTGGGACAAGGTATCCAACGACCATAGTCTTGACTCGAAGTCAGAGTTGCACTTGGATAGGTTCCCTCGTTAGTTTAAAGATTGAACATGGATTGTGTTGTAGCAAACTCGCTACACAGTTGTTCACAAATGAACAAAAGAAACACGCGTCGAAATGTGTTAACGTCTTTTGAATCGTTCAAACGAAGATGATAGCTTCTTGAAACTCATCATAACAGTTGATGATATTTAGATCAATGGCTATGACGATGGGACAAAAGCAGTCATGCCAATACATGGAAAAATATTTACCAAAATCAAAGAAAGCATATCAAATGGAAAAATATTCACCAAAATCAAAGAAAGCATGTCAAATGGAAAAATATTCACCAAAATCAAAGAAAGCATGTCAAATGGAAAAATATTCACCAAAATCAAAGAAAGCATGTCAAATGGAAAAATATTCACCAAATACAAAGAAAGCATGTCAAATGGAAAAAATATTCACCAAAATCAAAGAAAGCATGTCAAATGGAAAAATATTCTGAATCTTTATAAAGTAAATCCCTACGTTCAGCAGGCTTGCATATCCAGTCTCCTAAAAACATGAAAATATAGAATGTGACTTGTACGAAAAATACGTGTATGTGTTGCAAGAGTTGTAACTGCCAACCATTCGCTGCAATTTCAGTCGTATCTGACTGTAAACAAAAGCTAGAGTGGGGCAGGAATATTTATTTTAGCCAATCTACTGCTGGAACACATCCTCGAACGTATGTTTGAAAGCGTTATATACAGCAATGAGATTGTATGAGACGTAGATCGTATCGTATGGCGATTTCCGAAAATGGGTTATGTCAATTTCACGCATATGCCTATTTTGTTTTTGGTATAAATTGATTGTAAATCGTGGACCACCAAATATTTTATGTGGACAATCATCAACAAACGATGAACAAATGATGTTCGTGGTTCATTTTCGATTTTCAAAATCGTTTCAGGTACGTGAAGTTGGTACCGACCATTCTTTTTTTTTTTTTTTTATAAATTGCTTATAAATCGTGAGCAAAGGAAAATTTTATGTGAACAATCGTGAACAAATGATGAACAAACGATCTGGATGATTTATTTTTGATTTCCAAAAATGAGATCTGCCAGATTTACGCATATTACTTCTTACAGTGATACAGATCCTCCTAACTCTTACGCACATAATTTCTAACACTTACTCACATATTAGTTTAAAACTATGGATTAAAAGTAAAAAATTTAGACATGCGATCGTTACATAGTAGTTTCTAAAGAAAAATAAACAATGTACTGTAGCAGATGTTTGCCACAGGACACACACACTGTTAAAAATATTACCTTAACTTGGACACACCAGTTAACCAATATATGAAGTAATACCAATATATCACAACCACCCTTCGTAATCCACGTTACAACACAAGGTGTTTCGGCAACTATCATGAAGTTAAATGAAATATATAAAGAACTTGTTTCCAGACATTTGAGGCAAACTATACATGACAATTGTGCTGTTTACGTGCTAAGAATGGTCACTGACATTGGTCATTGTTAAAAATCTTCCGCTTTGGAACAGGTTCAATGAAGCTCGTTCGGTGACGCAAGAAACATATCAATTGGTTTGCAAGAGTTACTACATTTTATTTTTAAAATGTTTAAGATTTTTTGGTGAAACAGACATCTACGCACAGAGTTTAATTACATTCTAATTTGCAAAGATATCAATCACACTTGCTAATCAAACTCTCGAAACGGGTGTCGTATATATCGTGTCTATTTCCTAACCAAACAAGTTATTTTGATACTTTTTTTTGTTTGTTTGTTTGTTTGTTTCTTGTGGTAGCTCATAAATAGTCAAAAGCAAGGAGTTTATCAGTACTTTTAAGAAAGAAAAAAAAAGCGCACACTTCGTTTAACAATTAGTGCATTTCTAAAATCGGTTTAAGGGTTTGTAGGGCAAATAAAAAGTTTGATTTCATCATGAGAAATTAGCTTCCTACGACATGTGTTTTAAAAATGTGAATTGGAGCGCATTGTTCAGTTATGCTAACTAGGAATTTGCAACACTCACGATGATTCTATGATGTAATTGGGTAGCATTTGTGCAAGCGTCTACTCTAGATTCCATCCCCTGTACATGAGCAGTCTCCTCGGAGTTGATTTTAATTGATTGATTTCGATTTACGTTCTTTCCTAGAGGAGAGGCTATTTAGGACAAGGCCCTACAGTTTAAAGTGTTATCTGAACCAATGAGGTGTTTATGATGGTCTCCAACTGGGAATCGAACCCCGGAACCTCGTGAACCAAGAGCAAGCACACTGTCCATTAGACTTGAAAGAAAGACAAGTTTCCACCGAGATACACAGGAGAATTTCTTTTAACAAATTACTGTGTAAATATTGCTTTACAGTTGGCTAGTAAAAAGAATATCCAATAATTCCAATAATAATAAAAAAAAAAAGTTTCCGAATGGTGTATGGAAAGCCATACTTTTCATTGCACACATAGAACTTTGATATTATATTGTGTAGGCAAATCCGATTGAGATTACTGGAATTTATATTTATCACTACTCTTTAAAGGGTCGGATGTGTATATTTTATGCACTTCGTAAAGAATTTGCTACTCAGATAAACAAAATTCTGGGAACAGCAAAGACTGCATGAGAAATATGCGTGAACTTGATGTTTACTCAAGGATTTACTGTAGTTTATTCTATTATTATTATTATTATTATTATTATTATTATTATTATTATTATTATTATTATTATTTTACCTTTTAGCAGATCCTGGGGCTGATTAGATTTTTTAAATTTCTTTATTTCTTAGTCTGTGACTATTTGAGAATGCGTTTTCGAAGCGTTACCTCCTGGAGCGAACGCGACCAAGGTAGATATTTGGTAACTTTACTTTCGCCAGAGTAATAAATCATACTGTGAGCTAGTCAGGGTTTCCAGGTCTTTTTTGCCAAGTTCAGGTCTACAATAGTAGAGTTATAATACTCTGCATAAAGCATCTTCCAAGCAGCTGTTTCTTGCTAAAATCCCCTTGCCTGGCAACCTGTATTTCCTTTTTTTCCTTCCTTTAGACATCTTTTAAACAGCAGGCGGTCTATTGTTCCGAAACGCGCCAAATACGCTCGAAGTGACGTTTTTATTGCTTTCGCGTTTGCAGCTTATTGTGATTAGTCATCCACATTTAAATACATGGTCAGCGTATTCCAAGCGTACGCACGAGCAATAAAAACGCTTTGCGATCGCTTAAAATAGCCATGGCATTAGGTTTGGGCTTGTAAAAGTTTCTTCCACGTATCTCGATCTTCAGCTTCCTCTTTTGATTCTCAACATTTTCTTCTTTTCGTCAAATCATTAATCAGTTGTGTTCTTCTGCTTCCTTCTCCTCGGTTTCCTTCAATCTTTCTCTCTATGGCGGTATGAAGAAGACAATTTCTTCGCAAGGGGATCAGGTCATTTCCTCAAGTATGTTTTGCCCAAGCGTTAAAATGTTGGACATTTGCTCAACTACCTTATCTTGCTATTGATCATGAACTTCAAATCCATGACAGGCACGAAAATCTTGACTAATGGCCAAAACGGAGGGTTGAGATTTTCATATATGATAAAATATACGCAGGGTTGCCACAAGTTAGATAAAAATTTTACTATGATACTTTACTATAAAAAAGAAAAAAAGTGAGCACCAATATAAGTACCGGCTACCGCCACAGTATAAGTGCCGCTAAATGTTTAACTTTCGTTAAGGGGAAGGTTTAAGTCTGTGTGCCAGTTTTAGACAATTTAAAATAGGACTCTTGAATTTCATTTATGGACAATTATCCATGCTGTTCAACTTTAAAATGATTACCTTATGTTAATGGAGAACTGCAGTTTACATTTTTTAAATATATGCTGACAATATGAAAGTATAAAGACATGATATGTAATATGTTGACCTATCTCCAAATTCTGTTTTCTTCTTCTGCGCGAAATAAATTAACTAATCTTGTACCCAATGATAATGCAATATTTGTTTCGAGAGTTGTGGATGGTGATTTTGAGAAAAAAAAAATCACTATTGGCAAAAACTGTTTGACACAATGGACTATCATCGCATCATATTTTGTGCACTCGAGGTTTGTTATTTATGTTGATCGCACATAGGAATAGCCCCTTGTTTGTGCGCTCCCGGCCTGGGCCTATTCCTTTTATCACGGAGGCAAGAAATAAGAAAGGATTTTTTGGAGCATGTATTCCAAGGGAAATAAAGATATTTTTTAAAGTTTTTTTTTAAAGAATTTAGTATCTCACACATTCATGAAATTAGAGAGATGAAACTCAGCACATAAACTCTTCTTTAAAATGAGGGAATACGTATTTCAGCGCTTTCAAAAATCCCGTTTCTAACGGAGACATTTCTATAATATTCAAACTTCTTTTCCTTTCTTTAGAGGCTGTCGAATGTTAAGTGGAATTAAAGCGTTAAGATTCGCTTAAGTTGGAGATGTGGAATTCGGTACATAGATTCTTAATTAAAAATAAGGGAACACGTTTTCAAGAGCAGAAATAAGGTCGTATTTATTATATTGAAATTTCCTTTTATTTATACATAAAGTGCTGAGTGTGACAATTTAAATTTCAGTTTTTATATTCATTACACCTTATCTTCCCAAGAGGAGAACGGAAACTTCTGCTACTGTATGTATGATCAGAATACAATAAAATATATATTTAATAACTAGCCTTCTGTTAGCTGGGGACCTCGCCCAGAAACCGCGGTGTTTTCTCTGTCTACGGCCTCACATCTCATACACCTGCAAACATACCGAATTTCAGTTCAAACATCAAGTTTCATGTTTCTAACTTTCAGGATCCCCAGATATGAATGTATTATTATAATAAACTCAAAAACCGCAAAGAGGAATACGTAATATCTTATCATTTAATATGGAATACGGAAGTTGTATGATTCTTTCAATTCCGGTTTGAGTAGATAGATTGGTGCTGAGATGGAATATATTCTTGGGACACTTAATTGATTAAAGAAAATCGCTTCTCGCTATCTATTACCGTTTTGAATTTATAGTGATCAATATTATAACAGGAAGTGAGTAATTTCTACTTCCGGCTATACTAGAGTGTTAAGGATGGAGATAAAAGTTGTCCTTAAAACGTGTAATCGATTTCCGAAAATCGTTTATCTCTGTCTATTATCATTTTTCTTTTACGGTGATAAAAATGTTAACTGGAAATGACTCATTTCTACTACCTCCGGTGGGCGAATCACCTCCATCAACGAACTCCCTCGAGATAATAACTCTATCTATCTATGGCAAAAGAAAAACAATTTAAAAATTCGCATCCGTTCAAAACTTATCGTGCAGAGTAACGGACGTACGGACGGAAGGACTAACATTATAATCTTATAAGTACCAGTACGTGATCCTAATAATTGTAATACTAGCTGGGTGCTTCACCCCCAGACTCTGCATTTGTTCAGCTATTGCCTCGCACCTTATAAACCTACAAGCATACCGAATTTCATTTCAAATACTAACCGTCCTGAATGCCCAGATACACTGAACATTTCAATCACCAGGGACTTCGCCCCCAAACCCACGTTCGATTGGCCTAGGGATTCACATCCCATGAACCTACAGATTACTGAATTTCAGTTTACATACCAAGTTTCATGCCTGTAATCTTCAGGGATCCAAAAATATGAACGTCTTATTGTAATTGTGATAATCACTTTTTTTTCTTTCCTTCTAAGCCAGATATAAAAAATACATATATAATGTGGCATCTTACTATAATAACTGCAGTCCCTACCTTTTTTCAAACCACTTTTCTTTCTCTTTTTACTAAAATATCAGAAAACGCTTAAACACGTCTCAAATTAGTTTAAATGAGAAAGACAAACACCAAATTTCAAGTCTCTAACCTGAAATTGAGAAGAAGAAGAATAGGAGGAAAGAAGAGGAAGACAAATAGGTAAAATCAGATTAGAATATTAGAAAGACGTGCGCAGAATATGAATTTGACAGAGATATTAGGAAGTTGGAGATAAAGATGGCTTACATTCAAAAACTAGAGTAAAACCAGTGAAATTTCTTGAGGACTGCTTCACATGTAAATAATTTATCAGAAATTACTGTAAATTAGTGAAAATTTTTGAGGACTGCTTCACGTGTTATTGACAAAGGAAATAGCTTTCAAATCTTGTAATTGTAGTTTTTTGACAAAAGCAATAACCTGTAACTTTTAAGCAGTCTATTTTCTGTATCTCACATAGAAAATAGCTAGTTCCAAGCATAGATAAAGTGTGAGGGAAAGTTGCAATAGCATTGATCTGTCTAATAAATTCTGCCAGAACGTGACGAGATGTTCTATATTTTGAGGAACATTTTCCTTTGCTACCTGGGAAATTTAAAACTTTAAAGTGTTCAGTTCTAATAATTTTATATCTTGGCTTCATTGAGATTCCCAGTTTACCATGGATGCAACGCCCTCGAAAAATAACAATTCTCGCCTTCCAAAAATAATAGTTGAGACAGGAGTTGTTTTTGATCAAACCCTGATAACTTCCTATGTAAAATAACTTTTATTCAATTTCGGGATTTTTTTTTTTTCATTCCTAACAGTATTATTATGGTACAATTAAAGGTTACACCCTAAAACCTGCCTGTGGATTTCAAGTCAATACAGAGACAAAAAAAAAAAAAAAAAAAAAAAAAAAAATCCAATAACAATGTACATCTTTTCTAAATGAGATACAACCAAATCTTGTATCCAAGCAACACTTGTGATACATAGCTCACTTCTGATGAGGGCTGTTTAATCCCGGCAAGTGCAAGTTATATTTTGTGGTAAACAAATCTCGTGGGGATGGTCTCTCTTTGGAATATTCTTAATTTCATCGATTCTTCCGTTATCATTAAGTTCTTTCATTCATCAATGTCTCATATAGCCTTTGAGCGTAATTGGGAGATGTTAAATATATATACTTCATAGGCTTATGCAGAAATATTCGATGGGAAGGGATATATAATAACTATCATAACAATAATATCTTCCTGTTGTGTTTCGTAGAGTGCATGTTCACTTCTGTTCCTAACACTCCTCCTCTCCACATAAATATGAAAAGTACGTGGGACGAACGATGAAAGTCATATTTTCACATATCTGAGATACCAGATTTTTTAAAAACTGTTTTACATAGGAAAATTGACTTTCATCGTTCTTCCCGCGTACTCTTCATATGTTTTCTCCACTCCTTGATATTCAGGTTCCAAATACTAAATCCCGATATTCCCTCTCCCCATTATTTGTTTATTTAACTCAAATAGTAAACTTGATTTTCCTTCTTTATTTACAAATAATAAAATATATGGAATTTTATCTTATCTCCCCTTTCAAACGTTCTTGAGGTACACTATGCAATACAATACACCACTCTGAAAAACTTTAGAAATGTATAAAATGCAATCGGGGATCTCATCCAAGTCTCCTGTCCAATGCAGTTATGGTGTGGTGCTTGAAGTAATCGTCTCTACATTTCCTTCACGGTTTGGTTAAAATAACCCTTAATCTCGTTTCCCTGGATAAGTATATACCTCAGCCTGTTAAAAATTTTCTAGACATTTGGAAGCGATGTAATGTAATGCTTATAAATTAACCCTCCTCCACACATTAAGATCTCACTTTTCCAAAATTTAAGTAATCTGAAATCCACTCTATTTAAGTAGTACATGAAAGTTCAATGCAATGGGTTACAACCCCCATCAACCCCCCTTAGATACGCCCCTGATATACTGTTACTAAAGAGGAATTTCAACCAAAAAGCAAGGAAGAAATGCATATATATATATATATATATATATATATATATATATATATATATATATATATATATATATATATATATATATATATATATATATATATATGCATTTCTTCCTTATATATTATGTATAGTAATTATTTTCTTTTCAGAAATTTCTTTACTCACTCTATAATGTTGAGATAGATACTGATGCACGAAAAACTTGAAAAGAATGAAAAACATGTGCCTATGTTTTCTGAAATCTTTGAACCTGAGTTTCCTGAGAACCTGAGAATCCTGAAATCTGAGTTTCTTGAACATGAGTGCATATCACTATTTCTGAATAATACAAATACATAATGATGTAGCGACACAGAAAACTATTGCCCTTTTGCTGGTGGTAAAGCCCCGGAGAATTGAATTTTGCAAGAGTCTACTTTTCCTCCTTCAGAATTCCTAACTATGAATATTGATCTTTCCATTTCCTTTCAACTAGTTAACAAACTAGGTATAATCAAAATATATTATACTTATTAAGCGAAAGAAAAGAAATACCATTTTTTCCTTTGCCGAGGAATAAATGAATGTGTGCGCTAGAACAGTTCTGAGTGGGTCGTATCCGTGTATTGTTTCAATCTAGAAGTAGTATTTGAAATAAGCTTAATTATTTCGAAAAATGATACTAAATTCCTTTGTTGTTGTTGACCTGTACCTTTTGGTTTATCTAGGTTGGACGCTAGTGTGACATACGAGCACGAAGCGCAAGTATGAACCTTATTTAAGTTACAAGAAAGAATGTTAGTTACAATTAATAAATCTAAATTGAAATATAATACAAATAATACTTAACGTACGTAAAAATTATGCATATTATTCATTATTTCAATGTTCAGATATGCTGCGTGGTTAATTTAATACTGAATTGCAGAATTGAATTAGTCATTGTTAAAAGGGATTATGTGTCATTTTGGGCCAACTTTAATTATGAATAGATTCGTATGTACTGTATATATTAGTAAACCTGTATGTCTGTGGGAAACTATGTTGTTATTTCACTCATTCAGGTTCAGGTTCAAGGTATTTTCCTTCCTTCTCTTCGGAAGTTTAAGTTGAGTTGAGTTGATTTTAACGTCCCGTTCAGCAGCGAGGCTATATGAGACGTGAACCTACTGATTAACGTGGAATCCGAAACACATGAGCTCCCGCCGGGAATCGAACCCGGGTCTCCCACGCCAAAGGCGCGTACGCTAACCGCTTAGCCACGGAGGAGCTTTTAAACACCGCTTTTAAACACTGAAACAACTATGCTTAGTTTACCATATTTTTAAAAACAACACAATTTTATCTGACACTCTGCAACCCTGTCTATCGGAGATACTTCAGAATAGCCTGCAGCGAAATATCACCCATTCCCTTTCTGATATTTGCTAAGAATGCAGCAGGTGTCCCTTCTGTTTCGGTTGATGATCATCAGATTAAGAAAAAAATAACCACTGTAGGAAATGACCCTGGTTTAGAGACTTGAGGAAATAGACACTTGGGCAAATGACGCTATTTCCTTCGCAAGATGTATCCAATCCAATTGGCCTTCCTAGTCCCTCTGCAGAGCGTGGTCAGATCTCTAACCCTTTCCAGCCCGATTTGTGTGTGTGTGTGTGTGTGTGCGTTGGTGAACCCGCCAATCTTTGTAGGTCGATCGGTCTACACAGCAGCACTGTGAGTAATTTTTGCAAAGCGAGCATTTTTTAGTGGTTGCTCGAAATGTTTTTTACTTTTAACACGTTCAGAACCGTTAAAGGGGTCCCCCCGTGTGTTCTTTTGACTCCGCTCGTTTATTCGGATACAGCCGGTTGTGTGTGTAAAGTGTGTGTTCAGATTGAAAAATTTCGTTTCTCGATCGGTGTGTATTCCGACGCAGTGCCATCTACGTGTGTATTCCAAGCAGGAACTAGAGCAATTCAAACTCCTTGGAGCAACGTTCACCATTGTTGCCAATCAAGTATTTGTTGAAACGTTAAAGAAAATTAGTAACTACAACAGGAATTATTCACAGTAAGAACTCGGATATGAATATTACGTAAAACTAACCCTATGCCTAAAATGTTTTTATTAGAACTGAGGGGAGGGATAGGGGAGGTATATATATATATATATATATATATATATATATATATATATATATATATATATATATATAATTGATAATCACTATGTTTGTGACTAAATCTGCTGAACCGCCTGACCGATCTCGATCAAATTTGTAACATGGATGAGGTTCGAGGCTGGGCTGGTTTTAGGCTACTCACTTTGATGGTAAAAGTGAGGGGGGAGGGGGACTGGGTATAAAAAAATAAAACCTAATAACTCCAGAACCACTCAACCGATCTTGATCAAATTTTGAACATAGATGAGGTTCAGGCCTAGGATCGTTTCTATGAATTATATTTGACGGAGCAACGTAAGGGAGGAGAAGGAGGGGGAGATATATAAAAATTAATTTATATAAGACTGAAACTGACTATTTTTGTAACGTAATAAATCTTGAACTATCCGACCGATCTCAATCAAATTTTCGTCATACATGAGGTTCGGATCTAGAAACATTTTAATAATTTCACTTAAACGGTAGATCCTAGGGGAGGGGGAGGGGAACGTATGAATAAAAACTAACTAAATTTTGAACCACCCAACCAATTTCGATCAAATTTTCAACATGTATGTGGGTCGGATCTGGGCACATTTTTATAATTTCACTTTAATGGTAGATCCAAGGGGAGGGGGAGGGGAGGGAAACGTATGAATAAAAAATAATTAACTTTGGAAGCACCCAACCAATTTCCATCAAACTTTCAACAATTATGAGGGTCGGGAATTGGGTGCTTTTTTACCGTTTCACTATAACGAGGCAGCATAGGGGAGATATATATAAAAAATAAAATAAAAATGGCTGACTTTTGACTTCATCACTCTTGAACCACCTGACCGATCTCAATCAAATTTTCAACATACATGAGGTTCAGATTTGAAAACATTTTTGTAATTTCACTTTAACGGTAGGTCCTATGGGAGGGGGAGGGGAGGGGAACGTATGAATAAAAATTAATACAACTAATAACTTTTGAACCAACCAACCAATCTCGATCATATTTTCAACATACATGAGGTTCTGATTTGGAAACATTTTTGTAATTTCACTTTAACGATAGATCCTAGGGGAGGGGGAGGGGGGACGTATGAATAAAAATTAATAAAACTAATAACTTTTCAACCACCACACCAATCTTGATCAAATATTCAACATGTATGAGGATCGGGTCTTGGGTGTTTTTTTTCGTTTCACTATGACGAGCCAGCATAGGGGAGGGGGAGGGGGATATATATATAAAATATATATATATATATAATAAAAATGACTACCTTTGTGACTTCATCACTCTTGAACCACCCGACCAATCTCAAATTTTCAACATACATATGTTTTGAGGCAGGGATTACTTTAGGCTACTCACTTTGACGATGCAACGTAGGGGAGGGGGAAGGAGGAGAAATTTAAAAATGATCAAAATGACTATTATTAGTGTTGAATCCATAGTTTTCGGGGTCGATGAGAGAAGCAGTGACACTTTGGATGCTGTTTCAATCCAAGTTCAGCCTTGATAGTTGCAGAAGGGGAGGATACAACGTAGGGGAGGGGAATAAACATTAAAAATAATCGGAAAGGACTAATATTAGAGTCGAATCCATAGTTTTAGGATTACGTAAGATTAACAGTGACAATTTTGATGCCGTGTGCCGCAGCACGTTTGAGAGGGAGAAGGAGCTATATATAATAATGATTGAGAATGACCAATATTAGTGTTTAATCCATAGTTTCGGAATCATTAAGATGAACAGTAACATTTCCGATCCGGTTTAAATCCAGTCAGCCCCACAAGTTGAAGGAGGGGAGAAAGAGATATATAAAAAATGGCCGAAAATGGCCAATATCAGTGTCAAATACATAGTTTTCTGGGTCGCTTAGATGAACAGTGTTACTTTCGATCCCGTTTAAGTTAAAATTCAAACTTTCAACTTGGTGGAGAAGGAAGAAGAGGTTAAAAAATTATCGAAAATGACGGTTATTAGTGCTGAATCCACATTTTTTGGGGTTGCTGAGATGAACGGTTAACTTTCGATGAGAGTTGCCGCAACATAAAGGAGACTGATATAATGATCGAAAATGACCGATATTAGTGTCGAATGTATAGTTTTTGGGATCGCCGCGCATCTTGGGAAAGGGGAAGAGGAAAATATATAAAACGTATAAAAATAACCCATATTAGTGTCGATTCCATAGTTTCCGGTGTCGCTGAGGTGACCGGTGACATCCGATGCCATGCCGCGCTACATGGAAGAAGAGAAGCGGGAGATATATAAAATGGTCAAAATTTTCCGATGTAAGTGTCTCATGAGTAGTTTTTAAGGTCATTGAGATGAAGAATGACACTTCCGATCCCGTTTAAAACCAAATTCAGCCCCGTAGCTTGGGAGAGGGGGAGAATATAAAATGATCGAAAACGATTAATATTAGTATCGAATACATGATTTTCGGGGTCGCCGAGATGATCAATGATCTTTCCGATGGCGTTTAATTCAATGCCATTAAATCGAAAACAGCACATTTCACGGTACTGAACACATGAGATACGGAATTGTGCATTGAAATTTTCATATCACCCAGCGAAGCTTGTAAATATATGCTCGTAAAACTTCATAACTTTCGAACCACCGAAGCGATCTCATACAAATTTTCCACATGGATGAAGTTTGGACCTGGGATGACTTTTATCATTTACGTTTGACAGCGCAATGTAGGAAGGGGGAGAGGGATATAATATTGGTGTATCAGACCACCAGTCTTAAGCATTTTTCTCAGCTTGTACTGCACGTAGACAATGGAAACAAAAAGTGGATTCACTACAAGCCTTGGGTCACATTCCGTAACGATTCACGTCAAGGCAACACTAATTTTGAGTTTTAGTTTGGAGTAATCGGTATGGAAATATTGGCTAAGTAGTTAAGCTAAGACTTCAGAGCCGGATTAAGGATTGATGGGGTCTTTTATGTGTCCAGATGAACATAGGTACCCTATATACAGAAATGAAGAAACTAGTGATATTTTAGCAAGCAGACTGCAGATGGAGCCCCATTAATTACATCATAGAATCCTACACAACACAAAATACTTTTGCTATATGTAAATTTTATTTTATTTATTGTTTTCTTATACTTTGTGTTGTGTACATCAAGTTTTTCCTTTAGTTTTTGGGGACCTAAGCTATAGCTTGTTTAGCTTATACGTAAGTCCGGCATTGCAAGGCTTCGTGTTACAATCGTTTCAGATTTTTCGTTTATATTTACAAATTTAGTTTGAAACTCATCGTAGTTAAAACCTTTCTGTATACTATCTTTGGCAGAATTGAAAGCTTCTGTGTAAGTATTCTGAAACGATTCAAAGTTCCATGGAAATCCATAAGTCGGAAAATTAAACTTGCAGCTTTAATGCGAAAAACAAGCTCTGTACAGTCATCTCGAGAGGCTTTGTTGCCTGGCAAGTTCATGTCAGCACTAAATGTACAAATTTATACGGACATAAAACTCAAATTACAAAGTAATTGTATGAAGTTTTTTTTCTGAAATTAATTGCTTTGTCGAAGAATTTCTCTCTCTCTTTCTCTCTAGTATCAATCAATATCGACTTAAGCTGCCATCTGGAAAGAATTGATATAACTATTTGATAGATATAACTTATCTGTGGTCCGTGTGATCTGAGGTCCGTGGAGGCCATTTTTAGAACACAGGGCCGTATGCAGGATTGTCTGAGGGGGAGGGAGATAACTACCAAAATAACCAATCACATTGAAACTAATCAAAGTGACATGTGACAATATTCTTTGCCCCTGACAACGCTGATACATAGAACGGAGAGGGGGGTTAAAGAGGGTCGCAAATGATATAAAGGAAAAAATGTTCTCTCTTCCTGGCTTCTGTTTTGTTCCCTACTTTACAAATGTTACATTGTTTTGATTAGTGAATCCCTTTCCTTCAACCTACAGAAAATCGACTTAAGCTATTGCTTTTGCAAAGCTCTGCTTTCTTTAAAGCCATAAACGGAAACGTGATGGCAGAAAGTTTCGGAAAGTGTTGCTATTTTTACTGCTAGCTTCTCATTTTAGATAGTGTATATTTACAACGAAGGGGGGTGCACGTGCACCGTTGCACCCCCTAAATCCGGCCTTGTATATATATATATATATATATATATATATATATATATATATATATATATATATATATATATATTGTGGCAGAGCCTGTATATTTTATTTATTTTATGTGTTATTTTCAGTCGATCGTATTTTAATAAAGATTTAGATTTTGATTATTAGAATCACAGAAAACAGTAAAGTGTCAGGAAATAAGAATATATGAAAACAAATTACATAAACGATGGACATTGCTCTTTAGTGTACAAATAATTATATAATGTTGGTATATGGTACGCCTTGACTAGCAAATTATTTAATTACAGGAAATTAAAATCAGAATTCAATTAATGTATGATTGGAAAGAATTGGTAGAATTTGATGTAAGTAAATTTATAAGATGTTTGTGAACACAAGACACTTTTCTCGGGTATGTTAGAATTGTCAGGAATCATGAGTCTGGGCATTCCAAGGATTGCCAGTCGTCGGCCACAATGAGGAAACCGTTTCGTTTCCTAGATGAGAAAGAGCACACGCCTCTGACGTCATGCAGAAGCGGCAGATTCCAGGTTGCAGGAAATCCAACAAAAACCAGAGGACCAGAGGTCACAAGGAGAGTCAGAGGAGAGACACGAGGAGTCAGTGGAGACAGAAAGTTGGAGAGATGGAACAACGACGACGACTCGGAGAACGAAACTGAAGTTCGAACTAGTAGAATTTCTGAAAACAGATTTATTTAATTTGAGCGAGTCAATGTTTCGCTAAACGAACTTAGAAAGTTTATTGTGCAGAACCGAGGAAATATTATTATGCCGACCGTTCGAATTACTACGGCGTAACCGAATTACATCGCTGACCGTTCTCAGATTTTAACTCCGTTCCATCCTTTGGAGTGACCTGCCAGCGAGTTACCATCCAGCCTGTAGCTTGGAAATTGGGAGGAGCCTGTTGGACCAACATTCCCAGGAGAAGCAGAACCGTACATCCAGAGGTATGTGCTACTTTCTTAAACATTTGTCGAAGGCTCAATGTTTGGATATGCAGTGTTAGAACTGGCATTTCTAAATACCCGAATTTATACACAACACCTTACACATTCTTACACAAGGTTAAGTAAATACAGCGTTAATTCTATTCTCGAAATCTGGAGTTGTTATTTAGACACAGAAATCCCCGCATTAACATGAATAGAAATATTTCCTCTCGCTTAGTTATACATCGTATTCCCACTCATTTCAGATTGTGAGTGGAAGGTAACTTCTCTGCGTTCACTTATAACATCCCCAAACTAGAAACGAACCAGGGAGATTGTCAATATATATATATATATATATATATATATATATATATATATATATATATATATATATATATATATTAAAACCAAAATCTTTCCATATTAGGACATTCAGTGCATGATTTTCATATGTTATTGGTTCCTGTAACAAATAGTGAGGAAACATACAAAGCATTTAGTTTAGTAAACACAATTAACACAGTTTTAAAGTTAAAAATACTAGTTATTATTGTGAAAAATCACTAAAACTTTCTTATACTTTTGCTCTTGTTTCAGAGTGACGTCAACGTTATTCTTGTTGATTGGGCAACCGGTGCATCAGCTGCTAAATATATGAAAGGAATTGCCAATGCACAACTAGTGAGCATTATGATAAAACGTTTGATTGAGATCATGATGCTAAGAGGAGCATTGCCGAAGGATTTTCATTTGGTGGGATCCAGTTTAGGTGCTCATCTGGCAGGATTTACTGGACAAGCACTCAAAGCCAAAGGAATTCTTTTGGGCCAAATAACAGGTTATGAATGTGGACTTTTGAACGTACTTTCAGTATTATATTTATTTAATGATTCCAGAAAAATGTAGATCATCTCGTGTGAATATATTTATACAGTGGTTTTGTTGGACCCAAACGAACCGGAACACCGTTCAGGAAAATATTAGAATTGTATAGCCGTTCCCGTAATTTTTTTCAGCCAAATCACTGTAAAACGACCACAGTTCGTGTATATTTATATATAACTCAAAGGTCCTCAGTTTGTACATTTATATAACTAAGGCTACTGATATATCAAAAACCATTTTACACACTGCATCAAGATATTACCTTTTTATTGTAGTACGAAACAAGTTAAACATTTACACTCTTTACAAATCGTACATATAGACTTCACAAGATGGATCTTCAGTTATGCATTATTTATATTTCGTTGCTATGACAACTAACTCACATCGTCGAATCTCTATTATATAACAAAATATAATCGCATAACAGCCAGAAAAGAAATTACGTCTATATCCAAGGATGTTATAAATAGAGAATCTGCCCATATGTATCTTCATCCTATTAAATCGGTGAAGCCAAAAAACAACCGAGCATCGGTACGTCTGATTGGCTACTCTCGTTTCTACCATCGTCTGATGGCTACTTTCGTTTCCGCTATGATTGTTGGCTCAAAACATTGCGATCCTATTGGGCGGAGTGGTCAGAGTAGGGGTGGTGAAAATGTGACGTATGGCTTCAAGATTTTGGTTGTAAAGGCAGATCCTCTATTTTATAAGATCCTTGTCTATATCTTTTCGTATTCTTCTTCTTCTTTTCTTGAACAGCTTGTGCATAATTTAAAAGAACATTTCGCCCACAAATACAAATAAAGATATAATAAAGATGTTAGAATACAAGTATCGTTGTAACTGAATATATATTTTCAGAAAGATTAATCAATTTATTTAGAACGTAGTGTACACAAAAGGTCTGTTATAACTTTGCTTTATTCGCAATCAGTGATGTTTTCTTAACATGAATAGCAATCTTTCATCTTTCAATTTCACGTTGGGCTAAGGGAGACGATGATTAAGGCATGTGAATGATGATCGAAAAATTGGTAGAACGAGAATGCGGGAGGAAACAGGAATATCTCCAGAAGACAAATTATTATCTTCGATTTATCGAAAATATCCGTAAGACAAACGAAGTCTTACTATCGAAGTGTCTCTTTTGTTAAAACAAATTATTAGTTACAAGTTTTACTTGAAATAAGTTTAATTTATAATTATATAATATAACAACAATGAAATACACGTTGTACTGTAATGTAAGTCAAACATAATAAAACTATCATTTTTGTATGAAAAATACCCCCCCAGAAATGTCTCTGCCCCTCCTTTTCCCCCCTAAGAAATTAAAGCTGGTGTATCATCAGCACTGTCTTGAAATTTAAACCGCAGTGTCTTGTAACTCGAAGAAGAGTAGTTTTCGATATGTGTGGTCCCTTTGTGAAAGGTTACATTACGAAATAGTCTGTTTCGTATGCTATCGTCTGTACCCTTCATGGAGATCACCTAGATTATTATTATTATTATTATTATTATTATTATTATTATTATTATTATTATTATTATTATTAAATATTATTATTATTATTATCATCATTATTATTATTATTATTATTATTATTATTATTATTATTATTATTATTATTATTATTATTATTATTATTATTATTATTTTGCAAGTGACTTGTTCTGTATTCATTTCGCAGTGTTGTGGTCTCTGCTCCGATCTTAGCTACCATCAAGTCAGTTTTATGGTGGACAAACACCGCGTGCTTGGATTTTCTCGGGGTTATTTGGCTTTCTCTCGCTTCCTTCATTTTCTCATATCATTCATTTCCATCATTACCGTCTCCTTTAGCCTCGGCGCATAAACGTGGGATGTTAAACACACACACGCACACACACGCACATACACAAAAAAAATCAATGCCCCTATTGTTTGAATGCTATAGGTCAACAAAATATAAAACTGCCTTTGTTTATGCAAGCGTTAATAAGAAAAATGTACCTTTCTATTCTCTTCCTTCAATTTACCGAACATAATATCAGCAGAGTTCCTATCCCAAGAAATTAGGTTGGTCTCTTAACAGACGTTTGGAGATTCACTTTTCTTTTTTTTTCTTCTTTTTTTTCTTTTTTTAATTTGCACTTCGATTTCTCAGCTGGAATCACTTCAATGTTTGATTTTTGAGTATGTTTCATGTAGAAATATCTTAAATACTATGGACCTTATTCAGAGTGATTAGCATTATATTAAGGGTTTGACTAACGATTGAATCATGCAGTAGCTAAACCCTAGTATGACGCTAATCACAAGTAAGAACAACTGCGAATAAGACCTTACATAGAGAGTAAATTAGTTTCAAAAGTAGAAGTAATATCATAATAACGATACACAGGTCTATAATTGTTCTGTTACAGATTTTGATAACATAGGAAATGCAGGGGTGAGAAACTTTTTTTAGTCGGGAGGCAGAATCTGGAAAAGTCTCCAAAATAAGGAGTTGGATCAACCCGAGAGAGTAAAAGCAACCGGTGTTCCTAAATCATTAAGTTCACTATCCTGATCATTTCTAGACCCCTGTCGCTTGATACGAGCGGAAGTTCCCCCCGTACACCCCCTCTACTGAAGCTGAAAAATGAACGTTTCTAATAAAAGGCCATATCTCCAAAACGAATGAAGATATTAATTCATTTCTTTTTCAAATTTTATCTGCAAGGTGTGGTTTACGATTTTGTTTATTCATGCTTTGGATAGACCCAACGGCTTTTCGGAAAATTTAACATAAACATTAAAAACTGACATAATATTTTGACCTTAATATTTTATTTCTTGCTCTGTAACTCCCCAATGAGTTGAAGAATATGGAAAGAACGTCCCTAATTAAATTTGTAGAGCATTAAATTATCTTTCCAACGATACCAATATTGTTAGGTTTACTTCCAGAAGTAGCCCTAGAGCGAAGGCCCTAGAAGTAGCCCTAGAGTAGAAGTTTGAAGACAGACCGCTTTGATTCGAATACTGATGCTCCAAATGGCACCACTAAATTTCAGCTCACGTCAGTCAATGAAGGTTTTGTTTCCAAGATAAAAGCTGGTTGTTTTCCAATATTTGAAGAACATTTCTCATCCTTCTCCCTTGAGCTCTCCTGTACTGTCATGATCATTTCTAGATCTCCGGCCAATTGATACGACTGTGCGTTAAGAATCACAAAATTTTGAGATAAGTAAAGATGTCTTTTATAGTATTAAAATCCATTTATAGTTGATATTCAGGATAATTCCGACTTTTCAATTCTATTTGTGTGCGACATTTCCACCGGCTGTTGAAAATAATTCCTTATTTCTTTAACTAAAATAGTTATCTTACCATAATGAAAAGGCAGAAAATATAAATAATGTAAGAACGTATGTAAAGATGTCTTAAGTGAGATGGACAAACACCACTTACAGGTGATATACAGGGTAATAAATAACATCGTTGTACACCTGAAGGGTATTTCTAAAATCACGAATGGGCCTGTATTCCCTCAATGGTTACTTTCAAAATTTTTTGCAGAAACCTCAATAACTATATTTGTTTGTAATTTATGAGAATATTTTATCAAACTTAAATACTTACTAATTACTGGAAACAAACAGAACTATAATAATATTCTATATTACCATATCAAATCTGTGCAAAATATTTGCAAAATTACATATTTCTTTAGTCTTTTAAATTCGCATTAGATGAACCATTTTCTGTTACATAAGTGTTTGTAAGTGTATTATAACACTTGTTCCCATTACAGCTACAGGTTTTCATGCTGTACAGCTACTGAAGCCCACACACACTTGCATTTGTTTGTGTAGCACATATGTTTACATACAAGACTTGAACTCTGGTCAACTTTTAGGCATAGATTCCTGAGTGGTAAATTTTCGTGAATGAGCACCAATTTTCCATTCGTAGTTTGCCAACCAAGAAGTTCGGGTCGAAGGAAGTCAATATTCGAGACGTTGGCGTGCCTCCAAATGTATGTTTGAATGTGTGTTCGCTTGATGTTTAGCACTAAAGCACCCTTCATTGGCGGAGGATATTTTTTGTGACCTACCAAATCAGCACAGACAATACTAATCGAAGATTTTTGTGAATCGGTGTAGAGATTCACCACTAATTCTTGTGTACGTGCTATCGTCTCATAATCCACATTACCAGATCCTAATTTACTTAAGAAGTATGATTTTTAAAATATACATTCCAATGCTTTCTTTTCTTCAAGTTTTGTGAACTGATTGGTGGTGATTTGGAAGATATTTTTGTAAAATGTGTGCTTAATTTTCTAAACAGAGCGTGCTCACAAGTTGATGATTTATTCGACCATTACAGTCCATGTTCTATTAAAGGAGTTACAAGATTTGGGCGAACAGCAAGTATTTACTGACAGATCCGGATAAATATTGAAGGTCGAGATTGTCTGTTTCCTCAGCATTGGCAAAATGTTTTATTGATTTGCCTGAAAACAAATCTGACCTCGCAACATTTCTTTCTTTAGAGCTGATCAGGTTCTGTAGACAAACATTGAAAGAAGTACAGTTTGTTATCATATCAGTTGGATTTACAGGCTTACTTCACGTGGAATCATCACAGGGAGAAGACCTACCATTTCGGAAATCTACTCATGAATAGGCTGATACAAAGATAAAACTTCACACGCACCACGCTTTTAGCTGTGATTGCAAGCAGCTGCTCATTGACTACAAAGACACCGATATTCTTCGTCTCCTTATACATTTTTAAAACATTTAAGGCAGAAGAAATATGGATGTTTACTAGAACAGCAATAAAATTACAATGTATTCCCATCCACACAATTGTGAATGAGTTCAACGATGAAATATGCCATTCCTTGTCAGCATTCCATGTACTTACTGGAAGTGACACTACCAGTCAGTTCACAGGAATTGGTAAAACGAATGCATGGAACACGTATTTTTTTTTAAATCATACTTCCTAAGTAACTTAGAATCTGGTAATGTGGATGATGAGAAGATAGCACGTGCAGAAGAATTTGTGGAGAATCTCTACATCGATTCACAATAATTCTCGTTCAATGCTGTCTGTGGTGATATGATCGGTCACAGAAACCCAGACCAACTTTACCAACGAAGGATGCTCTAATGCTAAACATCAAACGAGCACACCTTCAAACACGGCAGGATTAAGGAAGAGGCTTAGGGGGCTATAGCCCCGGGCCTTCAGGTAGATAGAGGCATCTACTCTGATCAAAATCACAACTGGCTATCTAAAAAAGAATCATGTAGATACAATTATCATCACAAAATAAAATATGACCAAAAATATGAAACATATTCCCTTAACATTCCCACTGTACTTTCACAGAGACGTATTAGATGAAATCAGCAGGACCCACATATTTATTCTAACCCCGGGAATCCAGGTCGGTTTATCCAGTCCTGTTCAAACAATACATTTGGCGGCACGCCAGCGACTCGAATATTGACTTCCTTCAACCCGAACTTTTTGGTTGGCAAACTACCAACGGAAAATTGGTGCCCATTCACGAAAATTTACCACTCAGGAATCTATGCCTAAAAGTTGAGCAGAGTTAAAAGTCTTGTATATGTAAACGAATGTGCTACACAAACAAATGCAAGTGTGTGTAGGCCTCGGTAGCTGTACAGCATGAAAACCTGTAGCTGTAATGGGAAAAAGTATTATAATACATTTACAAACACTTATGTAACAGAAAATGATTCATCTAATGCGGATTTAATAGACTAAAGAAATATGTAATTTTGCAAATATTTTGCGCAGATTTGATATGACAATATAGAATATTATTATAGTTCTGTTTGTTTCCAGTAATTAGTAAGTATTTAATCAAGTTTAATATAATATTCTTATAAATTACATACAAATATAGTTATTGAGCTTTCTGCAAAAACATTGTTAAAGTGACCATTGAGAGAATACAGGCCCATTCGTGATTTTAGAAATACCCTTCAGGTGTACAATGATGTTATTAATTACCCTCTATATCACCTGTAAGTGGTATGTGTCCATCTCACTTAAGACATCTTTACATATGTTCTTACATTATTTATATTTTCTGCTTTTTCATTATGGTAAGATAAACATTTTTGTTAAAGAAATAAGGAATTATTTTCAACGACCGGTGAATAGAGTTGAAAAATGTGAATTATCCTGAATATCAACTGTAAATGGATTTTAACACTATAAAAGACATCTCTACTTATCTCAAAATTTTCTGATCCTTAACGCGCGGTCGTATCAATTGACCGGAGATCTAGAAATGATCATGACAGTACAGGAGAGCTCAAGGGAGAAGGATGAGAAATGTTCTTCAAATCTTGGAAAACAACCAGCTTTTATCTTGGAAACAAAACCTTCATTGACTGACGTGAGCTGAAATTTATTGATGCCATTCGGAGCATCAGAATTCGAATCAAAGCGATCTTGTCTTCAAACTTACTTCGCTGTTAGGCTATTTCTGGAAGTAAACCTAACAATATTTTTACCGTTGGAAAGATAATTTAATGGTCTGCAAATTCAATTAGGAATGCTCTTTCCGTACTCAACTCCTTGGGGAGATACAGAGCAAGGAAGAAAATATGAAGATCAAAATATCTCAGTTTCTAATGTTTATGTTAAATTTTCCGAAAAGCCGTTGGTCTATCCAAAGCATGAATAAACAAAATCGTAAAGCACACCTTAGAGATAAAATTGGAAAAAGAAATTCATTAATATCTTCATTCGTTTTGGAGGTATGGCATTTTATTAGAAACGCCCATTTTATAGTTTCAGTAGAGGGGGAGGGGGTATACGGGTGGAACTTCCGCTCGTATCAAGCGACCGGCGGTCTAGAAATGATCAGGATAGTGAATTTGACAACATCTTTGGAATTTGATGATTTAGGACCATCAGTTGCTTTTACTGTCTCGGGTTGAACAAAATTTAATGATCACGTGTTCTGCCTCCCTACTATTTTGTCTATTAATGATTTATACATATACGCGCGTGAAGAATTGATGTATTGACTCGTTAGAAAATATATTAATTTTAGGGCGCCTCATCCAAACACACAAAGATCGAAATGGTGTTCTATTCTTTCGTAATAAAGCTCAAACAAATCTCGTACATGGCGGATGTGTTCTTTCTACAGCAGGATTCACTGCTTTGGATCCCCAATAGACATTCTAGATATCGACAATGAGAATAAATTAATAACACAACTTGATAAATTACTTTTCGATATGTTCAGTATCTTGTGCACATCGTATATTCTAATAACATTGATGAATAGTCTTTATAACATTGAGTTACTTTGTTATATTAATTAGATACAGTCATGGATACTATTACTGTAACCTATGCGACACTGTAATTAGGCAGTAACCTATTGTATTCTTCTTTAAACAGAAAAATAAAAAAAAATATAAAAAGTACTTACGTGATGAGGTCTAATTAACACGTTGGCCGCCATGTGCATAATTCTGATGCACAAATAGTATGGTACTTTAAAAAAACTCTACATCACGGTTCATCGGCTGCTTAGAGGGGGGCGCGATGGCTCAGTGGTATAGCGTTCACCTGCGATGCTTGGGATCTCTGGTTCGATCCCAGCTAGCGTCGTGTGGACTTTGTTGTGGACAAACACCGTGCACGTCGATTTTCTCGAGGCTCTCCCGTTTTCTCCCACTTTCTTCATTCCACCATTTCATTCATTTCTCATAATCACCGTCTCCGTTAGCCTAACCGGCATAACCGTGGGACGTAAAACGCAAAGACTTCATTTCGTTTCTTTCTCGGCTGCTTAGAAGGATCTGAGCTGTAAGTTGTGTAACAAAAGAATAAATGTGCGCTAAGTATAGCTTACAGTAATTACAGTAATTAGCTTAGCATAATAAATTATAGTTATACGAAGGATACAATAGAAGGTACTATTATAGTGTAAGACCAAAATTCAGTATAGTATACTGTGTAGAAAATCCGAACCGACTCTTCCGAAAATTACGGTTCATTAAAGCTGGTATTTAGGATAAACACAACGATTTTATAAATCCTTCTTAATTATTTATTTTTTCTTTATTCACCAGGACTCGACCCAGCAGGATTTGTATTTAATGTATTACCTTTAGGTGTTGGCCTCGATAAAACCGACGCAGAGTTTGTGGATGTAATTCATTCGTTTGGAGGACCTTTCAGGAGAGGAAGACTAGGAACTGGATTATCCTTAGGACACGTGGATTTTTATCCTAATGGAGGAAGTGAGCAGCCTGACTGTGATGATAACGACACTCATAATGTATTTCAGGTTATTAGAGCGATGCGTAAGTATAAGCCTGAATCATAAAAATGTGGTTCTCAAAGGTAGTTTACATTACTGTCAGTACGCAACTACACACGATAGTTTACCTACGTACTAATTGGCGAAACACTGAGACTCTGATTAAAACAGTTGCTCCGTGTGGTGTCGCTACCGTTGTTTTTAAACTAATCTAGAGTAGTGATCGCCAAACCGTCGATCGCGAGCTACTAGTAGCTCGTTGGGTTATTTTGGGTAGATCGCGTTAAGAGCCTGCCTTACAAAAAAAAAATAATACGAAATTTACCATTTTCTTTTGCTTGATTATTCATCAGTGAAAGGAGATAATGAAATGCAAGTCACCACAATCATATATAATGCTATTCTACAACAAAAAATATGAACCTGAAGAATGTTCAGTGTTGCAATCCATAGAAATCACAGTGTTGCCACAAAAACAATTTACCTAAAATCTAAGTTAAGACAGCGAGTAGAAGAATGAACTCAACTGCATTTGATTACGTATCATGTTGTTTTGGTTTCTTGTGAACTACTTTTTAATTAACATTATTGTTTAGTTTTAATAACTGTATGTTAAAACTATTTTGTTTATTACAAACTAAATACAACTATTATTTAAAAAGTAGTTCACAGGAAACCAGAACAATATGATACGTAACCAAATGCAGTTGAGTTTGTTTCTCTACTTGCTGCCTTAACTTAGATTTTAGGGAAATTGTTTTCTGGCAACACTGTAATTTCTATGGATGGCAACACTGAACATTCTTCAGGTTCATATTTTCTGTTGTAGAATAGCATTATCTATGATTGTGGTAAGTTCCATTTCATTATATCCTTCCACTGATGAATAATCAAGCAAAAGAAAAATGGTAAATTTTGTATTATTTTTAGTAAGGCAGGTTCTTAACCCTCCAGTTGGCTAACCTTGATTCCTCCACTGAGCTGACGCTAACGACAGGGGGCGCTGACGACAACTGATTGTTTCTCCCGTACAACTGCCGTTGTCAGTCTTATCTCTCAGTTGATTGTATACGCGTGGGATTAGTTAAAGAACTGGATTCGTTACAACCTCATTGCGCATAAATTGCATCTTGCGCTTCTAATATCACACGTATTGTAGATACGATTTCCACCTGAAATTCTTACTGTGACAATTCTATTTTACACTAATTCAATACAATATTAGAATTTTTCTTAGAAGGTACGACATTAGCAAAGAAAACAGTCAAATGATTCCCTTGTGTTTCATCTCTTGCTAAAGTATACTGTATTCCTTTAGCTAGTTATTACTAAATATAACGAGAACATGCAAGCATCTCCAGAATTTTCTTCACTCTAGTTGAACAACATCGTGTGTGTTCAAATTTTTGTTCAACGGTGCAATCCCGGCGCCCCTATTGCGTTCTGCGATTATTCTTGTCTGATTATACCTATACGAGGATTGCAAAATATACTGTATATAGGCCTACATTTTTACATGAAAACTGTTTTCATTCTTATTAATTTAATTTTTCCAAACTGGTGTGCATTCTAGGCATTAGCCTCGCACAATCATATTGTAGACAGGGGCGGAGTAAGGCAAAAATTTTCACCCTGGCAAAGTGACTTTTCAGCGCTACCCCTAGTCCTAGCCAATATATAACATTTTATTGCAGTGATTTTAATATTTTAGACCCATTTTCAAAAGCAAATATTAATACTCAAATACATGGTATTGGTATATTTAGTACTTATAATTATATAGACCTATATGGTATCAGTTGCATTATGATTTTGATTATTATTATTTACGTACCGATATATATAAACAAAAACAATATCGAACAGAATTTATTGTATATACTCTTCCCCCTCCACCATCACTTTAAAAGATTAACGTACCGTATATAAAATCCAATAACATTCATTGACTGGGAAAAGTTCACAAAGAACATGGTCCGCTATAAACAATACAAACTCCCCTTCACTCTTTCTTCTACTATGTCATGTCTCCATTTGTCGATACAGCTCCCCCCTAGTACTATGAAACTCTCTTCTTCCGTGGTGGAATGGAAAAAGATTATATAATTGGCGCTACTTTACAAGGATACAAACCAAAAAAGTCAGTAGAAAACACGGTATAAAATTTACATTTTAAGGCTCGTTTTGGCGCTCCGGGCAGTCGCCCGGCTTGCCCGGCCCTTGGTTTGCACCTGATTGTAGATGTTAATTCTGGTATTGAATGTAAACTAACGAGATCTCAGAAGATAATAGAATGCTTGAAGACGTTTTTCTTTGTGCAGTGTTGTTCATCAAATTTCAATTGCTTGACAAAATAGACTCCAGACTGACGCTGAAAAAAAAAAATCATTTTTATCCAAGGTAATTTTGATTGAAAGTTGAGTCCTTCTGCTGAAGCTAGGTTTTGTTAACATTGATATTGGTGCGCCATTTGGTTAACCAGGTTTACATTCTATCGAAATGGATGCACAGTAGGGTGACTATACAGTCCCGTTTAACGTGATTGTCCTCTTTTTCAGAAACTCTCGGATGTACTGAAAAAAAATGCAAACGAGACTCAAAATGTTTCTTTCTCTAAAATAAGCGACCCCTTTCTGGCTTGTACAGAGTGATTCTTTTAAAACTCACGGATTTAATTTGGGTATGGATTTCTAATTGAAGTCCGATTTTCATGCGGTTTGTAGCAAATGATCAAGGAAGGATGGGAGATTTATGGAACCATGTTTACTGGTTTAAATTCATCCGGGGTAATATCGGCAATGTCTCAAGAAAACTAGCAAATATTTGCCAGTGTACCTTACAATTGGAATGAGGTTTTGTATTTTTGAAGCCAAATTGCAGAATACAAATTAAGTGTTAGTGCCAATACACATTAGTCACATGTTAAATAGTTATAGCCGGTTTCTTGCAACAGAAGAAGGAGAGATTTCGTGGGCGACCTAAGGAATCGATTACTGACGTCTCCACAATACCCGCCTGCGGGGTCCGATGCTTCCCTGTCTCACTCAGAAGTGTTCCTGTTTCTCCCAATTTATTCACTAGCGACCATATTATGTTCCTGTCTGGGGCAGAATTTGAGACAAATTTGTTTTTAAATGCCCTTTGCATAGCAACAACAGATTTCGTTTTCCAAAAACTTTTAACGATAAACTCATGTTACACCAAAGAGTACACTATTCTCACTGTGTCCTGATCATATTCTCACAGTAGCACAGAACTGTATAGCACAATTCTCAATACAACGGCCCAGTTTTTTGTTTCTTATTGACCTTGGCGAGGTTGATATTAAACGGAGAAAACTCAAATCTCCATACCGCACCGCACCGCACCGCACCGCACCGCACCTCATTCCTATTGTAAAGCACACTGGCGAATATTTGGTGTTTTTCTTAAGGTGTGGCCGATATTGCCCGGAATAAATTTAAATCAGTAAACATAGTCCCATGGAATCTCTCATCCTTCCTTGATCATTTGCCATAAACCGCATGAAAATCGAACTTCAGTTACAAATTTTAGACCCAAATGAAATCCATGATTTTTTTAAAAAAAATCACCCTGTAGTAACGTAATAAATCATATTTTAAACATATTTTTGTACAGTTATTCTTTTTTTAAAGGAAAGATCTGTAATAAACTGAGTCATCGACAAAATGTCATTTCAGTGACTATCAATACCCACCATCCTGCTTTCTCTCTTAAATGTTGAAGGATAACCCATAAATTAAAGTTCTAATAAGGTTAAATATAATTAAAACTTATCTATTTACTTATGTCAGGGTAGTGTAGTTGGCATATACATTACAGTAGTCCTCGTGAAGTTTTCTCCCTTTTAAGGAGCCCATACACTGTTAGTTTAACTGAAGGAAAACCTGATCGTGACGTCAGAACTGAAGGAAAACTGTGTGAACTGAAGGAATTCGTTCAGTTCAGGTAGTTCTTGATGCGGTTATTTTGGACTAAACAAACGAACCGTCTTTTGCTACGATAACTGTGCTATTAACTGAAGGAAACACACAGTTGTTTCAGTTGAGGTCCTGCCATCATGGCACCTAGTAAAAGTGAGGCATTGTTGGCTTATTGATGCCTACCGTGCTCAGCCCGAACCTTGGGAAATGCAGCATGTGCATTATGCGAATATATATAAAAGAGGGAAGGTGTATGATGTATTACTTACAAAATTAAAAGAGCTGGAACCTTCGGAGACACGCGATACTATTATTAGAAACATAAACAACCTACGGTCGGCATTTAGGAAGGAACTGCGTAAAGTGAACGAATCCAAGAAATTGGGGACTGGAGGTGAGGAAGTGCACATTCCAAAGCTTTGGTATTTCAAAGTACTTAGAAGTGCATCTGATAAAACTGAAGCGCCTGAACTGAAGGAACTGAAGGACTGAACTCGATTAACTGACGGTAGTCCACGCACACTATCAGTTCATTTCATCGTACGATCGGTTAAGTCAGTTTCTAGCTCAGCTGGACGGATCCGTTAAAATTGATAGTGTATGGGCCCCATTACGGGAATAGCTGATTATGATCTCGTATTGGTTTTTGACACTATTAAACTTAACGATATCTTATATTGTTTTATAGAAGCATCGAGGATAGCACCTTGCAGTCACATACGAGCAAGCGAATTATATATCGAATCCATTTTGTCCAAATGCTCTTTCGTTGGATTTCCGTGCCATCGCCTTCGAAACTTTGAGAGGGATTTCATTCATGGGTCTTGTTTTGAATGTTACGGCCCCTTCTGCGGAGTGATGGGTTACAGATCTAAAGAGTCAATGAGTAGAGGAAATCTGTATCTTGTTACTCGTGGGACAAGCCCTTTCTGTGGTAAGTTAATAATTACTCATTAACTTTTTATCTTGGTGTCACATTTCAACACATTTACTACAAATGAAATTAATATGAAAGAATTTCACCAGTCAGTAAAAAATAATAAATTAGAAGTTGTATATTTCTAATACATATGTAGTTAACTTGGGTTATTATTTTTTAAAAATTGAAGTTTGAATGTACCTTTATTTATTGTAGAGCATTTGGAGTAATTTTAGATTGGTAACATTAGCTTAAGGTGTATATTAAATTACTTCCCTTGATAATGTAGAAAATACATATTTAAATGTACCACTTGCTAGTGGATTATAAATAAGGGGGTGTAAGTGGGGATTTTTATTACTGTTTTGATACGCCAAAAATAAATAAATAAACTGTATGTGCAAAACAGAAACACAAATAGAGTTATAATCAGTGTTTCGTATAGCCATGTTTTTCAAGGAGTACTGCCCTCTGGAGCTCTGAGAGTGCTTCCCCCCGGAGGAGACCAAAATAATACGTCTATAATATAATAATAGTATAAATAGAATAGTACCGTGTGAAAATAATGTGTATCTCCGAGTACTAAGTGTGCCCCCTGGAACATCTTTTTCTGAAAGAAACACTGGTTATACTTAATATGTAAAACATTACATATTAAGTTATTTTGTTTTATTTTTATTGTGTATATGTGTATATTTGTCTAGTTGATATATGTTATGTTATTTTAGCGTGACTGACATTTTTCAGGCTTGAAGAGGAAAGGCTAACTGGTTTATATTTTACATTGATGATGATGTTTAAACTTAAGAAGTATACAAACAGCGTACAGCTATTTTTAATGAATATGCTTTAGTTTATTTGAAGAACTTGTAAATATGCTGTTTTTAGATTTGTATGACTGCTTTACTTTTTAATTTTTGACTTTTTGTGACTTTGTTTCACTGTCTATTTTTTGACTAACTACAACGAAGCGAACTGAAATGTTTATACAACAAAAGTGCTTATATTGCAGTTTGTGGGTTTTAAAATTTGTTTTTTTTTTTTTCAAATGAAGAAATTTAATTAACTAATATATATATATATATATATATATATATATATATATATATATATATATATATATATATATATATATATATATATATATATATATATATATATATATATATAAGATTGAGGATCAGAGTTCATTACTTAGATTTTAACACAACTTAAATCATGCTGTTTGATGAAACGTGTGTGTGTGTTAAGATCTAATGACACAATTACAAATCACTCACATTAACAGAAATCATCTCAGACAAAACTTTAAAAATTACCTACATTTACAGATTTGTTTTATGAAACTGATTACCAACAAAACTGATAGCATTAATATAGCATATATATATATATATATATATATCATTAATTGGATGAAGTTTTTTTGTAATACATTCTTGGTGAAATCAGTGTTGTTCCTAAGCAATTTCTAAGCTACTTAATTGAAATTAATAAGTATAACTGTGTTAGTTATAAATGGCTTTATATGTTTACAAAAGTCAATGCTTATAAACTTTTACTTTTAATCTTCTAAATTACGTTATGCATAAACATTGGAAGTCTTAACTACTATCTCCGTCTGTCTATCTGGGACAAAAATGGTAAGATTTTTTTAAAAATTGATTCAGAGTCCAATTAATGTTATAAAGATTCGAAAAAACGGAAATTTTGAAAAAACAACGAAACATTTTAGTTTTTAATAGATATTTTTTCAAACAGTACCTTCTTACCTAGTCATTACAAAGCTACATGTTATATAATATCCTGTTACTGTTGTATTACAATTGTGTATCAACATTTATGGCTGCCAAGGTTTGGAATTAACTCTGAACTACCATTTTCTCTTGAACGTACAAACACTTTAAAAAAAAAAAAAACTGAAATCGCTCTTGATAGCATAAAAGTATTCATTAACTGAGGCTGAGATATAAAGCTGAGATATAATTATTTAAAGCTGAGATATAATTATTTCCTTTTCACATAAAAATTGATGAACTAGTTTAACTTCACTATCACTGTTTTTGCTAATGTACTGTTAGGAGATATTATATCTACAATTTCGAGTACTTTAACAAAATTTAATATTTTTTGTGTCTTTTAAGTTAAAGATAATAAGAATTATCTATAATATAAGCGAAAATAAATTCAATTTCGTTTAAATAGTTCGAAGTTTTTATTCATGATATAATACATGCGAATTATTATAACAAATCGTAACAATTATAACAAACTGTATATGAAAACAAAATTATCAGGAAATGTAGCCTACATGTTGCGCAAACGACAAACAATAAAAATGGCACATTTATTAAATAAATTTATGAAACAATTAAGAAAAAATAACTAAATCAACAGGAAACATATTTCGATAGTCGAGCCAAAGGAAGGGGTAGAAAGAGTTCGAAGTTATATTAGATAATAACATTTTGCGAATAACAAGACAAAATTCTTTCAAAAAATCAACAAAACAACAACATACAAAAATACTACAATACTCCTATATACGGCTCTAACCATATTCACGAAGAAATTAAATGTCGACTAAAACCGAGGAATTCGTGTCATTATTCAGTTCAAAATCTTTTGTAGTCGCGAATTCTGTCCAGGAATGTGAAGCTTAAAATATATAAAACGATAATCATGCCTGTTGTTCGGTACGGTTGCGAAACATGTTCGCTTACTCTGAGGAAAGAACGTAAACTGAAAGTATTTGAGACGAATATTCGGACCCAAGAGGAACGGGAATGGTAAATGGCGGAAACTTCATATCGAGGAACTACATACTTTATACAGTTTACCCAACATTGTTAGGGTCGTCAAATCTATTAGGCTTAGGTGGGCAGGTCATGTAGCCAGAATGGAAGAAAGTAGGAATGCTTTCAAAGTCTTAACTGGAAGACCAATCAGAAAACGACCATTAGGAAGATCTAGGCGCAGATAATATTAATAGGATCTCGCAGAGGTAGGAATAGAAACTAGAAACTGGATACAGTTGGCTAAGGATAAAACTCAGTGAAGAGCTTATGTGAACGTGACATTGAACCTCCGTGTTCCTTACATTATTGAGTTAGTTAGTTAATATACTGCTCCGAGAATACACCTTTCTAAAGAGAAATCTGTACCCATTCCCCCCCCCCAATAAAAGCATGTTTCTAACTAATTTATCCTTCGACTTCATCAGACACAAGATACCGTATCTAATGAAGAAAAACATTTGACGTAACTGCTATATATCGATCTTTTAATAAATTGTGTTTTGTTCAGAGATTGTGTGTTATTTGTATTTTGAATTACTAAACCAAAGCTAACATGAAACAGAAAGAAGAATATACAGGTTATCTTTGCATTTATGGGAAAGGAAAAAAAAATTTACAAAATCTTCCCACCTCCATTGCTTTTCGTGAGGCTTGCAGACTCGTCTGTTCCCGCTTGATACACCCTTGGCTGCACTAAAAGTAATGGATTGAAGTTTGTATTTGACATATTTTAAATATAAGAAATAACTTATCTGACAAAGTTTCAACTGCAAATAATAACCACAAATCGACTATTTTGTGGTTTGCGTCTACGTGTGGAGTCAGTCTTGATAGATTTTTTTTAGAGCGTTTTAGGATGTTGCCAAAATATAGATGCTTTTATAGTTACTACAATCAGTTTTGAAACCTTTCTTGTTAATTGAAGCAATAATTGATTTTTTTAAAAATTCTTATGCGAATTCTTCTTGTTCCATATGAATAGAATGAATTTGTGCGTCTCATTCCACAATCTCTTCTCTCCAGCTAAAATTAACTCAGCCGAAACTTGATTTAGGTCTGGAGATTTATGTTTCTTTTATTTATTTTTAGTAATTACTCTTTCTGTTCTGTCAGGCTTTGCAATGTACGGTTCTGCTGTATGCATTTCACGCTCTCCACTACAAATTGTCTTTGGTTGCATTTTGACTAAATTATCAAAAGATAAATCTTTCCATCTATTCAAAATACTATCCGTAGCCGTGAGAATTGTGCCGTCCGCTTTCTTTAACATACGCGCAAGGTTGGTAACCTTTCTTAAATTCACTATTGACGCTTTTATGCATGTCCCAAATACTTATGTTTTTACTGTTATCTTCAACTTCAATAATTTCACTTTTCAAAAAAATCACGTTTCTTTGTTCTAAAAGTTTTGGAAGTTTCCTGCCTGATGTCGACGAAATTTTGTGCAGTTCTATCGTTTGGATTTTGTATGCAAAGCAGTTTTGCCTGTTTCCTCTTGCAGTTAATTTAGTGCATTCCTGGTCCATCTATGGTTGGTTTTTACGTATTTCCTCGCACCATAATATGCTTTGTGAACTTTAATGTTATTTCTAATTTTAACCCAAGAATCCTCAACACTAGCGCATTCTGAATTTTCTGAAACCGAAAATCTATTCGACACTTCAATCTGGTATTCCTCTCTTCTCTGACCCTCGTCTAATTTCGTTAAATTAAACTCTTTCGTCTTTAGATGCTTAAGATTTCGCTTTTTCAACGATAATTATTCTCTTATAATCGCTGTTACCAGGTAGTGGTCAATGTCACAGTCAGCTCCTATAGAAGACCGAAAATCAATTATACTAGACTGCTTTCTTTTATCTACAAAAACGTGATCAATTTGATTATGTGTTTCTCCATCTGGTGAGGGCGAAGTACAGAGGCGGATCCAAGGGGAGCTATAGGGGCTGTAGCCCCCCTTGATGCTCAGGTATGCACGTGATAAAATGGGCTTCAATCCTGCTTTACACTGGGTAAGGCGGCAAACTATGGTTTAACCCCTCCCTTGATCATATCCTGGATCCGCCACTGGCGAAGTATATTTATGAATGTCCCGATGTTGGAATTTTGTACTTTTCACGATAACTTTGATGTTGCGAAATTCATGAATCTAACGCCGTTGCAATTATTTTCCTTATACAAAGTTTCGTTCCGTATAATCGATTTGAAAACATTTTCTCTTTTTACCTTCGCATTGAAATTCCTAAAGAGAATTATTTTCGTATGGTATCGCGGCGTTCTTTCAAATACTCGTCCTAGTTCTTCGTAAAAACTGTCCTTTATATCGTCATCTTTATCTTCTGTTGGGGCATATGCATTTACGACAATAATATCGCACAATGTATCCTAAAAAGATATAAAGGAAAGTCTATCATTAACAAGCTCAGCACATTTAATTGCTGATGTTATTCGTTTGTGAACGAAAACTCCTGTTCCTAGTTGATTTTTATTTCCTTCCTCATAAAAAGACATAAAATTTCCGGACAACACCCTTCCTTTCATTCCCGTCCAACTTCTTGAACTCCTACCAGCTCCATTCTATATTTCTTTAACTCACTCGTTAGGGATTTTAATCAGGGATGACCAAAAGTTCCGGTTCCAGACCTGGATCCGGAAGACCTGGTTCCTCAACCGGATCTTAGGAACCGGTTCCAGACCTGGATCTAAAAATCCCCCAGAGGCACAAAGTTCACCTTCAAAACCCTGCAAAGTGGGCCACGCGCTTGTGCCCTCCCCGCCCAGACCCGCTTGTGCCTCCATAGGTGTTTAGCCAAACGAGTTTGCCAGTTTGTCTGTCTAGCCAATGAGTTTGCCAGTTACCCAGTTTGCTTAGCTAAATGAGACGAATGGCCGTTGCCTGGGCGCCTGCCTCTCGCTTCCATCATTTCATCTAGCACGCCGTTCACAGCATGCCAACATCTCGGATTTAGGCAATGCACATGCCCTACAAAGACATTATATATTCCATATTCCAAATCTCATGTCCATTTTACTTTGATGAAGTTAACGCCAAGTAATCAGTCCTGGTCTGACGCATCTGTGAATGTTTCTGAAGAAGTGCCCTATTTTTTTTTTTTTCAGGATGAGTTTGTTAGCCTCACACCAAAATCCCAAGCTAGAGGAGCACCCCTTTGTTGTCTGTCCGCGTCTGCTTATTCAATATATTCACAGCTAACTTCTATATCTAGACACCTTCTCCTCGATCCACAACTTGAGGACGCGCCTTGTTGTGGTGATAGGAACCCACTTACATATCTTATAATTATAATTTTAATATATTCTAATTGTTAAATAAAGTAGGTTTATCTAAATACGAATTCAATCTGTGAAAAATGGTTAATTAAATGGTACAATATTACAAAAATGTTGAAAACTGCTGAGCTAGTGGACACAAGCGTCCGAGGAATTCGATGCTGTTGCCTTGTAGTGTTTTTCTGAAACAAGTAAGATATCTCTTTTGTAGGAAATGCACAGGAAACAGTAGATTTGTTTGCATAATCAAATAAAGTGAACATAGACTCATGGTTTTCATCTTATTATTATTATTTATAGTTTAACGATGCGCACGATACAAGATAAGACGGACCTCTCCCAACAGATACAGGAGGCGAAACATCACTGTCATTGACACATTTTCGGAAACTATCATTTGTCTCGTTGTCTTGTAACTGTTACAGACATCTTTAACTTTGTAAAATACATCTATATAATTTAAAATATGAATTAACGGAGCAATTCTAGTTAATGGTACACACTATTCAATGTTCCGACTACAAGTGATTTGAGTACGTGAAAAATCACGAATACAAACCACAATAACGGAAGCAGTAAATGGAAATACTATCCAATAGAGCAGCGTTTCCCACCTTTTTCAACTTGCGGCACAGTACGGGTATTACTTGGATTCTTGCGGCACACTTATAGATATTATTATTTGTAAATATAAAACACAATTGTATTTTTCTGTGATTATTGATCTCCTTCTTACAGAGGAGAAAGTTCACTGTTGTTCAGATCACTGTTTTTCCTTCGTGGTAAATCACTATGCTTATTTTTTATTCTAATTTAAAAATAGAAAACAATTGCAATGTAATATTGGACTCAGGTTTTTTTTTTTTTTTTTCCAAAAACTGTTGTTCAAGCTTTTACTAAGAAGGAAGATCACTAAATAACGAACGAACAAACAAAATCTCTTTCACTTTTAAAACACAAATGCAGGTAATTTGTCGAAAGGATTGAATGATATTTAAAATTTTCAAGTTTCGAAATAGTCTGCAATAATAAAGAAGCAATAATGGTCATAACAACGATAACCATATTTTTTCAACATTAGAAATGTACAGAACAGTAACTTGGTATAAAACTTAAAATTGTAGATTCATAGTAGAGGTTCATAGTAATATGAAATACATATATACATTTTTTCCTACCTTTTGCATTTTGATTGCTATAAAATTAATAATTTTGTTTCGATTCCTCGCGGCACACCAGCGGCCCATTCACGGCACATCAGTGTGCCGCGGCACACCTGTTGGGAAACGCTGCAATAGAGAATCAACTTACTAATAGATAAATTTACAAAATATACATATCCTCCAGAATGTAGCATATATGGAAAACAAAAGTAAACCAATCAAAAGCAACTCTAGCTTTAATATTGAAAGCTAATGTTCCAAAAATCATTCTTAAGTCCATATAATGACACCATATTGTAATCAACCAGATACACGATACACGAACTTACTCTAATAAGAACAAAAGTATAAAGTTTGCTTGCTATTTTAAATTACATTTTCGTTTCATTTTTAGTTTAGCGTCCCTATCACCAGCGAGGCTATATGAGACGTGGACCTATAATTTAGTGTGGAATTGGAACCACATGAGTTCCCGCCTGAAATCGAGCCAGGGTCTCCCATGCCAAAAACTCATAAGCTAAGTGCTTAGCCACGAGAAAGTTCAATTAAAATTATAAATTGAAGAACATATCTTCACTTAAAACTTCAATTCATCATTCATTTAGTGTGCTTAATAATGAGGCAACTTTAACATGTTTACTTATCAATATTAGTTTCACATGTTGCCATAGGAACACCAATGAAAATTACTATTAAATATCACTAAAGAAGCAATCATTTTACACGTCAACGGAGATTAGGAACAAATTAACTCAGTGGCGTATCTAACCAGAGGCCAGGAGGCCTATCCCTCCAGTTTTTGAGTGACAAATGTAGGCCTAATTGAAGCTATTATTTATACATATCTGAAAGTTTATGCTCAAGATATATCTAATATACACCGGGTTCTGGCTGCCCGCCAGTCCTAATCTTATAGATCTACCATTGAATGAAGTGATTAGCGAATTATAAAGGAACTTACATGATAATCAGAACCGGAACTGTTTGAAGCCAAAAAATGTACTAAACGAACTACAAATTGAACAAATAGAAGATCCTTGCATACCATAAACTATAATTAAACCGAATTAACTATTATCTGTAATAAGAAATTAACTACTAAATTTCATTTCTTGCACATAATTGAGATCTGCTTTGTGTTGAAAAAAGTGAAAATATTACTGAAATAGAAGTTCTGATGATAACTCTTACTTATGTTGAAACAACATTGACTTATCTTTATTAAAAGAAGGTAATTGTGGCGTCCATCTAGTATACAAATATACATTTATATTCTTTGTTTCAGGTGATCAAATTCAGGCAACTATAAAAATATCGGAGAAAACTGCTTCTACCAGAGGAAGGCTCAGCTTATCAATAGCTTCTAAGGGAAACTCCGCTGACTTTCCTATGAATTCTGGGTAATGTATGATATTTAATACATCAAAGATTGTAAAATTAACATTATAACTTTTAAGAATAGACAGCATGTTTATATAGGGTGTTTTGAAACAACATCGACAACGTCTGGGAGGTGATTCCTGATACAAAAATAAGACGGAAAGTATAGACCAACCTGGGTGCACAAATGCTTCCTTTCGGAGTTATAGGCTGCCGAAAACATAAAAAAATGAACTTTAAAGGTCATAACTTAAATAATATGAGACTTACGGTAGTTGAGTCAAGATTTTATTTAGGAACTAGTATGTGCCCTATCCAAATATCCATGTTTCAAAATCCTGTGATACTTCTGCAACAATTTTTATTGAGGTAGTTCGGTGAGTACTTCAAATTATGTGCCCCTAGAAAAGCTTATTCTATAAAAATTGTTGCATGAGTACCTTAGGATTCTGAAACATGTATTTTTGAATAGAGCATATTTGTTTCTAAAAGTGAAGTCTTGACCCGACTACGGTAGTTCCCATATTATTGGAGCTATGGACATTTAAAGTTCAGTTTTTCATGTTTTGGGCAGCCTATAATTCCGAAAGGAAGCATTTGTGCACCCAGGTTGGTCTATAGTTTTTGTCTTATCTTGGTGTCAGGAATCAACTCCCAGACGTTGTCGGTGTTGTTTTGAAACACTTTGTATAATTTCTAAGAACGTAATAAGGATAGCCGTTGGAGAAACGCTAGGGATTACAATTCTGCCACTGAATTGAAATAAAATCTTGAAGATCAGTGCTTACGTAAAAAATAGGAAACCGATTTTGACTCAGTGAGAATTGCTGCAGATTACAATATTCATACGTGGAATTTCCAGATTTAAAAATTGTGTATTCCAGTCATGGAATTGGTTATGGGATCACCACGTCTATTGGGGCACTTGGGTCACGTTTCACTTCTCAGACCCGGTCCCGTGACCCTGATAGACCAGAAGACCCAGATAAACCTGATGATCCAGACATACCTGGTGACCCTGACGGACCGGAAGACCCAGATAGACCCGGAGACTCAGACATACTTGGTGACTCTGATAAACCAGAAGACCCAGATAAACCCGATGATCCAGACATATCTGCTGACCGTAACAGACCGGAAGACCCAGATAAACCTGATGATCCAGACATACCTGGTGACTCTGACGGACCGGAAGACCCAGATAGACCCGGAGACCCAGACATACTTGGTGACCCTGATAGACCAGAAAACCCGTATAAACTCGATGATGCAGACATACCTGGTGATCCTGACAGACCGAAGACCCAGATAAACCCGATGATTCAGACATAACTGGTGACCCTGACGGACCGTAAGACCCAGATAGACCCGGAGACCCAGACATGCCTGGTGACCCTGACGGACCGGAGGACCCAGATAGACCCGGTGATCAGACAGACCGGAAAACTCAGATACACCCGGAGACCCAGACATACTTGGTGTCCCTGATAGACCAGAAGACCCATATGAAATCGATGATGCAGACATATCAGGTGACCCTGACAGACTCGATGACCAAGATAAAACCGATGATCCAGACATAGCTGGTGACCCTGACGGACCGGAAGACCCAGATAGACCCAGTGATCAGACAGACCGGAAGACCCAGATAGACCCAGTGATCAGACAGACCGGAAAACCCAGATACACCCGGAGACCCAGACATACTTGGTGATCCTGACAGACCAGAAGACGCAAATAGACCCTGTGACTCAGACATTCCCGGTGACCCTGACAGATCAGAAAACACAGATAAACTTGGAGATTCCAACATACCTGGTGACCCTGACAGACCGGAGGACTCATATAGACCCGGTGACAAGAACATACCCATCGACCCGAAACCAGCCGAAATATTATCTTACAGCATTACAGCAGAATTTTAAAGCTGGTTAATGTTCAATACTCGAACTCGTACATTCATTTGTTTGATTCTCAGTGTCCTACCGAAATTTGCGCCATCTTACTCGACGTCGTCGAATTGAATGTTTCTCAAAATATTATAACCAGTTGGTAGCACTGGCCTGAATGCATACAACATATATGCTGACAGGCAATACTTTATGACCAACTACCTAATATACCATGTGTCTACCTCTGGATCGCAGGACGGCAGCAATGTGGTTTGTGACGGAAGTAACAGGGCCTCGGTAACTGGTTGGAGTCGTCCTGCACCACACCTGCACACCGAGTCCTGTAAAGTTCAGATCTAACGTTCAACGACATCCCAAAGGTGTTCATTTGGGTTAAGATCAGGTGAGTTTGAAGCCTATTGCAGCAATTGAAATTACCATTATATTCCTTGAACCACTACAGCATAAAATTGCTTTTGTGACAAGGACCGCTGCCCTGTTGAAAGAGGTCATTGCTAGCTGGTCGACATGAATGAGTGTACGTGATCAGCAATGACCTACACATATATAAGAGCAATAATAGTTTCCTTCACACGCACTACAGGACCAACGATGACCATGTGAAGGGTCTTGAGATCATAATAGAGCTAACAGTGGCCTGTCATCGTCATAATGTGCACGTCTCGACAGCTGTTTCCCTGGAAGACGACGGATTGAGATCCGGCAACGATATGATGAAGGCAGTATCGTGATTCTTTGGTCCATGTAAAATTGTGTCATTGCTCGGCAGACCAATGACGACGAATATGTACCCATTCCAGTCGTAATCGACAGTGCCGTGGGCTAACATTGGTACACGTGTGAGATGTCTGATGTGGAGGCTTATATCTAAATGGATAGGATGAACTGTGTGCTCAGACCAAGGATCTTATAAATAGAGGATCGCCCTTACAATAAAATCTTGAAGCCATACGTCACAGTTTCGCCATCCCTACTCTGCCCACTGCGCCCAATAGGATCGCAATGTTTTGAGCCAACAAACATGGCGGAAACGAAAGTAGCCAATTAGACGTGCGATGCTTGGTTCTTTTTTGGCTTCATTATTGAATAGGATGAAGATATATATATGCAGCAAATCCTCTATTTATAAGATCCTTGGCTCAGACATGCTTGTGTTTTGTTTACTGTTAAAGTCTCCTGTTATTTGTACCATGGTTTGCGCATCCTGTTGTGCCAACCTTGACAGTCTACGACTTCCCGACATTTGTAATGAGATGTGGCCGCCCCACGCCCTGTCGTTCGGAGCTGGTTTCGCCGTCCTTTTCCCACCTTTGAAAGACACTGACCACGGCAGATCGCGAACATCCGACATATTGCGCTGTTTCCGACATGCTTGTTCCCAAACTTTCTGGTCATCACAATCTGGCTTGTATCAGCTCTGATACATCTCCAGCCTCTTTATTTTATACATAAGCATCACACTGACTGATAGAATAATATTCCTGTCACCGTCAGACGAGCAAATTTTGTAGGCTATAAGTTTTTCGGATAGGCAATGTCTCTACAGACATTGCAAGTACCAATGCAGGTACCCTTTGTAGGTACCAATGCAATATAAACATTCTGTGCTACTACAAAAAAAAAGAAGAAAAGGAAAAGAAAAAGAAAAAGTTCTAAATCCTTCATGGTTGTTATTCTGACAGACAAGCTGGCCATGTAGCTGGCGTCTACCTGGTTAAAGGGTTTTACGTTTTCTTCGAAAAAAGTGCTGTGACAAACTTTTTTTCTACTCGTTTAAACGGTTGTGCCCGTTCTGCAGAAAGGTGTGTTTATGACACTGTGGAAACCACAAAATGACAGTTCTTTTAATATTGTATTATTATTATTTCTTAAATAGATGATACACCTATATAATGGAAACACATAAGACGTTTACTAAAGTATGCAGGCATATTGATCCTACAACCTAGCCACTGTCCGTAACTGTATCAACTTGTTTTCGCTTAAATCTTTCTGAGAATGTTGATTTTTAGAAACATCTCTTCCAAACACAAAAATTGCAAAGGATACTGATTTTTCTCAACTTTGACATGTTTAAATTTAAATTTATGGTTCGTTATTTGAGGGAAGATCATCACAAATGATTGTGAAAAGTTTTCTTTTTTACGCATTATTAATCTCCTGCCATCTATTCGATTCATGTTGCATATATTAAATTTGCGGTTGAACCACATATAATCTTGACTTTCGGTAACGAATGTGCAAAGTTCCGAGAAATACATTTTCGTTTCTGACAGAATAATAGATACTTAAAAAAGAAAGAGATTATTATTCCTTTATTTACAAGTAATATGTTTCTTTACCCTTCGCAATTCTTTAATTTCTCGTTTCGGAAATTTAGATGAAAATACATAATTCGATCTTTCAGTATAATGTCCATAACCACTTGAAGTTTGGTGACGTATATAATTTCTGTGCATAATTTTTTTTCTAGTTTGATGCCCCACGATTATGCACCGAAGCTTTGGGGACGATCATGATGATCAGTGGCGTATTTAAGAAGGGACTTCCGGCCTCAAGTCCCCGAAATCCTACTTACTACAGTAAGGTAAATGAAATATCTTGCAGAATTTTCACTTTTCAACGCAAAGCACCCACCCCCAGAAAGTTAATAAAGCCCCCTGAAACAAAATCGTAAATACGCCACTGATGATGATAATGAATGAATGATGGAATGAAGGAGGGAGCAAACGGTAAAATCTCGAGAAGCTCACAGACGTAGTGTTTGTTCACCGCATACCTCACTTGGCGCTAGCTGATTTCGAACCAGAGACCCTAACCAACCAGAAGTAAGTGTTCGAAGCACTGAGTCACCGCTGTCTCACAAGAAACAAGTGATGGTGGACGTCATGCTTGATCGTTCCATTATCTTGAGAAATGATGTCAGTTGTCATTTCAGTTTGCTTTACTTCGAAATATTTAAATATGCTTGTTGTTCGTATCAGTAGCTTAGGACTCTAAGTCACTGCCTACCCTATGAAATTAAGAGACTATATTTCAACTATTTTTAACAGACTTCAAGAAAACGAGTTATACCTACTTTTCAATTTTTTTGCTAGCCGCGTACGACTAGCCCCGCCCAAAGGGTCATGCCCTTTATTAGGGGATGAGGAATAAAGGAAATCTCGAGAGAGGAAAAAGATAGATGGAACAAGTGAGGTTTAATTTATTTATTATATCTTTATTTTATTTCAAAATCATAACAACATTAGAGGGAAGCATCAATTTTCAGCTGTGGTATTGACTGGAGGAGCTGCAGAGTATCATGGCCTTTAACCATGAGCATACTATTAGGGGATGATGAGATGAGGATAAAGTGCAGAGGATGTCACAACACAAGGTATTTGGTTAGTTCGACAAATGCTGATTATCTTCTGATCCAGGGCTACTCTAGATCGTGATGAAGACAGTGGGAGGCCTGTTGAGACAGTAGGACTACTGTGCAGTAGATGGGAAAATGTAAGGTGAATCGAGATGAGTGATGAAATCGGCAACGAGAGGAAGATCAATGCTGTCAGGTGGCTGTGAGCAATGATACAGTGAGAAAAGCAGAGACAACGGTGTATGACAAAGGAGTTCTCGTTTCGGGAAGGTGGCGTCGGCGTGCATGGTGTCAAAAAGTAAGGGGTGGTGGTTCTGGAAGCGTTGAGAAATATAGCGTAGGCGGAGTGTTTCAAGGTGGTATAAAATATGTGGAAACGGAGTACGGTCATACAGATCTCGAGTAGGGCTGGGAAGACAGATACGAAAGGCAAGTCGGAGTGCGTAGAATTTGGAGGCATTTATAGAAAGAAGAGGGAGCATCGATCCAAGCTGTAAACCCGTAGGTAAGGACTGGCCGGAGGAAAGATTTGTACGTATTAAGAAGAGTGACAGCAGAAAGACCCCAAGTAGTGCCTGTAAGGCGGCGAAGAAGGTTAAGGCGTGAGTAAGCCTTGGCAGAGATGTACTTGAGGTATGGAGTCCATTTAAGATGTTGGAGGAAAGTAATGCCTAAATAAGTGACTGTTTTGCTGATGGTGACAGGAGTATGAGATATACGGAGATGGAGATTGGTAGGATTGTGATGAACACGGGAGCACTTTCCAGGTGGTAAGAAGATAATCGCTTGCGTTTTAGCGGCATTGATGGTAAGACGCCACTTGTGACACCAAGAAAGAAAGGAATCTATGGCAGGTTGGAGAGAAGAATTAATGCTTTGAATCGCATTTCCTGTGGCTAAAAAGGCAGTGTCGTCGGCATATTGAAAGAGGGTAACGTTCGGGGGAAGTGTGGGAAAGTCTGCGACATATAGAAGGTAGAGCAGAGGAGATAGGACTGATCCTTGGGGGACCCCAGAATGAAGGAAGATAGGAGAGGAAAGGTGATTATTAATTGATACATAGCTAAGTTTGCAGGAGAGAAATTGATAGATGAGGCGAATATAACAGTGGGACAGGTGAAAGGAGAAAAGTTTATAGAGGAGGCCAAGATGCCAGACTTTATCAAAAGCTTTCTCGAGGTCAAATAAGATGAGGCACGAAGGTTTGGATGTGTTAGTGATGAAAATAGTAAGGCGGAGGAGTTGATCGGAGATGCTAAAGGAAGGACGAAAACCTGCTTGATGGAAAGGTAGTAAACTATATGCTGAAAGATGGATGTGAAGGCGAGTGACGAGGATACGTTCGAGAATCTTGCTAAAACACAAGGGTGAGTTGGATAGGGAGGTATGAAGAGACGGATTGTGGGGGTTTGTCAGGTTTGAGAAACATTAAGGTAGTAGAAGTTTTCCAAGGTATTGGATAGAAACCAGTGTGAAGAATGAAAGTAAAAATGGTAGAGAGATGGTAAATCAATACATAGGGACCTTCCTTGATGTGGCGGTAGGTGATTTTGTCTATGCCAGGAGCAGTGCTCTTCTTTCGGGAGATTGTATGCTGGATACAAGAAACAGTGATAGGTGCTGTAAGTGGATTGTGGAGAGGTAATGGATAATCGGGGTGAGGTTGAAGGTCGGGTGACGAAAGATCTAAAGTGTCAGTGGGATGTCAGCGAAATACTGGATCTGGTGCAGGAGTGAATATATCCTGAAGGTATGTGGCAAAAGCATTGGCTTTAGCAGTATCGTCGGGAAGAGGAAGTGCATCATCGAAAAGTGGATAGGTAGTACGTGTGGATTTGACGGTAAGTTGATGGAAACGCTTCCAGAATTTGGTGGGGTGGGAGTTATCAGAGAGAGGATTGCAAGTTTTGATCCAATTTCAGCGTTTGTAAGCTACTAGATAATTATGGACAGTACGTTGGTGTTGACGATGGATCCTAAGGGATTCAGGATTGCCAGTACGGGTGAAATCAGGATAGAGTTGTCTAGAACGCCTGATTAGAGGAAGGTATTGAGGCGGAAAGGGTGGTTTGTGTGGATGAAAGGTAGACTGAGGTATGTATTTCGTAGATGCAAGATGAATGGTGTCGGTGATAGTGTCAAGAGTTGTATAAAATTTAGTTTCGGGGGCGGAACAGTTTCAAGAGCTGTATCAATGTGGGAGCGGTAACTAACCCAATCGGCCTTGTCGAAACGAGGGGTGGTGTGAGCGGGAAGAGATTGATAATTGGCAGGAGAGCGTTGCAGGAGCAGCGACAGTTTAATGGGAACATGATCGCTTCCAAGCGGATCTAAGACCGAGATCGTGCAACGGTGAGAGAGATTGGATGATGTGATCACGTCAGGTGTGATATTACTGACGGGGCGAGTTGGTTTCGGAAGAGTATGAATAAACCCACTAGTATGAGTGGTAATATAAGTTCGAAAATCCTGCTCTTGTTGGGCTGAGCGGCTATAAAAGTTGATATCGGCCATAATGATGAAAGAGCGGAAATTTACAGAGATGAAGTGAAAAAAGTCATGCGGAATGCTATGGCCTGGGCGAACATAGAGAGTAGCGACAGTGACAGATATATGCCTAAAATATAAAGTGAGAATGAGATGCTCAGGGAGATTGGGAACAGCAGAAATATATTGTCGGAAAGGAATGCTGGTAGGAAAGCCAATGGCAACGCCACCATTTGCACGGCGTGCTGGGAGTGTATTATCATGGCGAACTATCTGATAGCCAGAGATGCGGGGATGAAGACGTGGAGGCAGATACGTTTCGTTGAAGAGAAACGTACTAACATGTTCTTCTCTGAGCAGTTGCTCAAAGAGAGGTTGGTGTTGGCACAAGGAACGAATATTCAAAAACAGAAATTTCAATTCCATGATGAATGCAATGAAAAAATTGAGTTTCTGGTGGGGTTACGTAAAATGGTTACACTGCTGTCTGGAGCACATCAGAGTGAAAATATACAGTGGGACCCGAATAGGTTGCTTGAAAGTCGACGTTAAGGATGGCTTTGGCTGTTTATTGAACCTGTTGTAAGATGTTATGTCGAAGGAAACGGTGCATATTCTGAAGAGTAACAGTAATGAAAGACAGGAATTGATTAATAGTGATCGGTGATACACAGATGATGGCGGAGGAACAGGATTATCTTGAGTCCCGTGAGGAGGCAGAGGCACAACGAGTTCTAGCTTGAAAGGTTTGGCTGTGGGTCTGGATTTGCATTTGTAGCTGTATGTCGGATGTTCATGAAAACCACAGGTACTACAGAGTGGAGGTTGCTGAAGATTCGTGCAGGTCTTGGTAGTATAGGGTCCGGAGCAGAAACCACACTTGCGTGTGTTAGGGCAATGAGAAGTATGGTGCGAGTTGTATGTTTGACAGGTTTCGCATCTGACAGGGAGGGGTGCCGGAGATTTAGAAGGTTCAACCCTGTGTCGTTTTCTATAAATATAGGCTCCGTGAGAGACAAGATTGTCAATAGTTGTTGAGGAGTTTGTAAGCACACGGACCATGTAGGTGTTCCCAGAAGCGTTTTTGATGCGGATGCACTTAAGAATAGAGTGCCCGTCGAGTTTGAGTTCCTCTGCAATCTCGTCATCTGTGTAGTGAACTCCTCTAATGACAACAGAGACTGCTGGTGAACGTCAAGGTTGTGGTGGTTGTTTGGCACGGGATTTGCGTTTCTGTCAAAGACCTCATATGAGTGGATGTTAAGAAGTGAAGCAGCCAGATTGGAATCAGGAGACTTAATGATGATACCCTTACGGGTCGAGACAATTTGAGTGATCTGTGAACGAGGAATGTACTTGGTGATACGAAGGTAAAGCTGCTTGAGATCTTGATATTTTGGGTCGTAATTTGTAAGTAAGAATGAAGTGGTTGCAGGAGCCTGTAGATTAGTGACTGAAGGTCGATTTTGCGATCTAGGTAGTGATGGAAATTCTGTATCCATGTTGAAGTGACCAGAAGTAGTTGATGGAGATGATTCACTGAGTGTGTGATGATGTTTAGCTCGTGGTGAATGCGACTGGGGGTCCTCTTTAGAATGAGGCGATCGTGAACGTTCAGGACTTTGTTTAGTACGACGTTCCTTTCTTTTATCCACCTTAGTGGATTGAACAGAAGTGCCAGGATCAACAGTGGTTCGTCCTGAAGAAGACATAGCGAGTGATAGTGCCAACACAAAGATGATACAACGAATATGGGTGTCAGGTAGTAGGTTGAAGACCACCCATTCGGATAGTGGTCTAGGTGAGGAAATGGCCCAGTCTAAACGTGTCGCAACGAGCTACCCTTGGCTGAGATAAGTCTGAGATAGGACCTTATAGAGAATTAAAAGTATAGGAGTACAGAATAGAAGGCGGGGTAGTACGTATATATATATATATATATATATATATATTTCGGGTGTTCTAAAAATGGCACGCACGAACAACATAGCGCTATTCTACAGGTCAAAAATAAAGCGAAAATACCATATAATGGTATACCCTATGGGCTCTTCTTCAGCCACTATGTGGAATAAAAAATTTCACTATGTGGCAACGTTGTAGATTAACTTGGAACCATTAGCATAACTCTAAGAATCAATCAAATACTTACGTTGATTGTTACGCTAATAGATGGAGCTAGTGTCAACGTCTATCGACTTTAACTGCCATCTGGAAAGAATCGATGTAAACTATTTGATGGATTGGTAGATTTATTCAACGGTTCTTTATCTGCGACGTTGCCACAGAGTGCAATTCGTATCTGGAAATTTAAGACCTTATAGGTATATAATTATACCTGTATATATTTTTCGCTTTATTTTGATTTGTAGAATAGTGCTCTATATTCATTTGACGCCATTTTTATAATACCCGATCGATGTATGATGTTAGCCAGAAATTTCGAAGGTGGCCTCACCTTCCTCCACTATAAACTCTGACTTAAAATTCAATAGTAATACACCTAAACTAAGGACAAATATGTACACTCATGTCCACAAATATGTTGTTGTAGAAATATAATTTGATAACGAATTCGTCCCGTATTTCTTATGTTAGTATGTGGATAATCGGTAAAGACATGTATGAGGAAAATTTCATGTCAAAAGAGCAGTAAATAAGAACAATAAAACGAAAATAAAACTTTCTTATCCATTTAGCAACATTTTGTTTTACTCATTCTAATTTTCGTATTTATAATTCTTTTCCTATGAAATTTACCACAAATATACATTTCCCGATTGTACACATAGTATCAGTTTTAAAAGTATCCTGCAAAATCATTATCAAATTATATTCTTACAAGGAGACAGTTGTAGGTATGCGACATTTATTTTGGACATGAGTGTACATTGTTCAACATAAATTTGATTTTGTTCCTTGATCTTTTTGTTTCAGCTCAGCAGAAGTTATCGAAGGTCCAAGATCGATGACGTCAGTAATAGCAGCAGAACCAGGAATTCTAAGTCAACATAACAACGAAAGTGTGATCGTAGCCACTTTAGAATTTGCACCTGACTTTGTGCTAAAGTTATTCGGTATAAATGATATTTATTTTGATGCAGTCAGTGTTCGAGATCACAACGGCAATAGGTATGTAATCCTTATTAATATTAAGATTATTCCCCCGTCACGTTTTGAAAACATGGTTTCTTTCAATACTATTAGTCCTATTCTCTTGACAGTGCATTGGTGAAGGAAGTACAGTGTGTCCGCAAAAACACTCCTCGGTTTTATTTGGTGATAAAATGAAAACCTTGGGGAATATTGTGTTCATTTTTGGGGGGTAGACGTGTAACAACTTATAAAAGTTTCATGTGATATACGTTCATTACACTCGCTCTGCTCACTGACTTTTCGGAGAAAGATTTACCTCACACGATTAAAAACTTGCAGCGGAGCTGTTGATCGGCTAGCGGAGTGCCCTTTCCGCTTGTCACAGATGCAGCCTTATTCGACGAAATCCTTGTACCACTTCAAAATTGACTTGTTCGAAGGTGGTTCCACATCAAATTTGCGCCTGAACGCACGTTGAACAGACACAATACTCTTCGTTGTGTGGAATTCTAACACACACCAGTTGCGTTGCTGGTTGGAGAGCGACATCTTGAATTTATTGCCCTCTAGCGGAAAAATGGGTAAATGTTACAACCTGTAGGAAAGAAACAAAAATATTTTGAGTTACCACAGCTTCTGACACCTTACTTACAAACATTTTACAAAAAGTTTTCGTTGTGCAAACAGTTTAAATCAAGGAGTATTTTTGTAGACACGCTGTATTAACTCTGATTTAAACTGCTGGTTCAACAAAACAATACATTTGTTGTAAAAATTATTAACGTGTAACAATATCCACTTGGCTTCATCAGACACTATGAATACACAGGTAGTGACAGCTTTAATATAAGAGAGCAAAAAATACCTGATTCCTGATTGGTTACCATAGGCTACTATAGCCAATTCCCTTTCATCACAAACCAAAATGTAAAACAGAAACCAAAATCGCTAATTCCCTTTAACTCCTGTTGACACCATATTATTCATATTTTGTAACTAGGCCTAATCTAAATTCAAAATAACATTTACAAAACTTATTAAAAATGAAAACTAAATAAATAATATAAATAATAAATACATAATAGGGTAGAAGGGGGAATTGGGTGGAGGGGGTAATTGGGCGGAAAACTTTTTAAGAATGTATAATTTGCATTTCAGTATATTTTTATGAAATTAAATTACACCCAAATGTTGGATGGGTAGGTGTTGATCAGAAAAAAAGCTTAGATGACTTTTGAGAGAGTGTAATAATGACAAGAAAACAAAAACTGATTTGGTTGAGAAATGACATATTTGAAACCGAGTTTCAGGTTTGTATTTTGGTTTGAGTCATAATAGATCGCGCATCTGTTAATGCTTTGATCCTAATATTTTACTGCTGCTTAGAAACATCAGAAGGATGGTGCTGTGAAGAGCAGCAATCTTGAATCCTCACTGTGGGGAAATTATTATTATTTTTTTTTTAATTTGTATCTCCCAATTACCCTCAGGGAGTAATTGGGCGCATGATGTGGGGGTAAATGGGTGAATGCCTTAAGTGAATATTTTTTGGATAGAATTCATTTAAATGTTGTTCTATCATTGTCTTTTGTGGTGTACATTTTTGTTTCATAGTGCATTGTGCTTATTAAGCTAGGGTCTACACTTTAGTCAAATTAGGCCTCCATTGGCCGTTGCGTATGTCAATAGTGCTGATGCTGTAAATAGGACTTGTTTATCAATCCAGAGTTCCAGCGCATGTTCTATTGTAATAGTTTATAGTTATTTAGTGTTAGTCTTATTACCTTTTTCTATGTTTGTTTGAATAACAGAGCCTGTTCTCATGTTTTATTTGTTTATTTATTTACGTTTTCGGCCAAATTTTTGACGGCATTATAGTTTTTTCCTCCCTATGTGATGCATTTCGGATTACGTTCACAGAACAGTATATTATGCTATAAACAATAACTGGAAGGCTTGAAGAGGCATTCAAATATCTTTGAGATTTAGAAATAAATTACTCCTTATTTTGCGTATACAGATGTATATTTATTTTAGACCACATAAAACTACTAGTTTTTAAGTGGAATACAAGTTATATACATCAAATGAAAGCTTGAGTTTTCTTCATATACACTCAATCATCCTCACGGGTTTATGTGCACCGAGAATGGTTTTAATCATTTTGCACCCAATTACCCGGGTTTAATTGGGTGGAAATCAGACCGACAACAATAAAAAATGTTGCAGCATCAAAAGTAAATATGTCTAAAGCTTACCACTACCATAGTAGATACAGAACCTGCAACATAGAATCACTTCTTAAAAACTAGAAAAACACCTATAACTTGTGAGAGGAAAAATTTTGAAAAGACATACCTCCTAACTCCTCCTTTCTACACTACTAAATTAACAAAGATTAATTTGTATAATTAACTTATTTAATCTTTACGGCTCCTTAATAATTTACCCCACTGTTCATCAATATTAAGTCCTGAATTCCAATTCATGATTTTATCGCCTTCTATTTCAATAAATCTTGCATCTTTCCATTTTCTCATTAACCTTCTCTCCTCCTGGCCAAGCAATTTCACTTCATTCGAAATAATTGAATGTCCCGTGTCTCTTATGTGCTTGTAGACTGCATTCAGCAATATAAATCAGCAATACAATGCAATTCAGCAATATAATTAATAATATGTGTTACAGTTTCAGCAATACATCCCTTCAAGCAATTCAACAATTCAACTCAGCTTTTATTGTTATATGTTTATTGTTATATGTTTATTTTGATTTAGAGAATGGTGCTCTGTAGTCTGTGGGCGTCATTTTTAGAACACCCGGTATTATATATATTGTAATAAAACTGTAATATGAGTAAAAAAGAAAAGTTAGTTTAATAGTTTTAAAAATATATATTTAAAAAAATTGTTTTTAGTAGTAAAAAATAAATGTATTCCTAAGTTAAATAACAGAAAAATTTTAAAATAAACAGTCACACTTATCGTAAACTAATAAAATTCTCCAGCAATCACATAGCATAAAAAATAATTAAATAAACAAACAAGGCTGTTACAAAAAACCTCAAAATCTAGCTAACAAAATTTATATAATATAAAAAATAAAAAAAAAGTCCAAAAATCATCTCTAAACAACCAACAAATCTCTCAACAACCAACCACAATCTACATAACATAAATAAAATATCAACATTCTTAACATAAATTATATTTTTAATTTATTTTAACTCACTATCATTTATAAAAAGCTCCAAACTAAACAAATGGTCTCCTACAAGAAAACATAATCTAAATTTATAATTTTAATCTTTAATTCATATAAATAAAATCTTGCTTATTATATTAATTTCTTAATTAATATCTAACAAACAAAAAATCCCTAACTACCACATTATTTAAACAATATATATATATATATATATATATAGTGGCGGATCCAAGGGGGGCTATAGAGGCTATAGCCCCCCTTGACACCTAGGTATACACTCGGTAAAATGGGCTTCAATCCTGCTTTACACCGGATAAAGCAGCAAAGTATGGTTTAAGCTCTCCCTTGGTTATATCTTGGATCCGCCACTGTGTATATATATAATGTTTGTTAATGCATAAACTTATATGATAAGTTATGCAAAGTAGTTCATTTTAGTACGTTAAAACAAATTTAAGGACAGAATTACATAGCAGTTTATATAGATAAAAAAAATTGTAAATTAATTACATTTGTTTTAAAATATTTAAAGTTTTTAAAAATTATTTTTGTAACTTATTTTGAAAAGTAACGAACTAAAAGTACAATCATGGACAAAAGTTTATTAAGTAAGTTCAACGTAATCCGTGACACCTACTTGTTTTTCCTTTCTAAAATTTGTAATTTGTGTAATAAAACATTATTTTATTTTAAAAATTTCTTCCTTTTTTCTGTATAGTTGGTACTATTGTGGAGAAGACTCTATTTTGGAAGATTCACCACACACAAGAATCAACACAGTACAATTTGAAATGACGCCTAATCCATGTTGAAAATCAGTTGAAACCACCGAACTGTACCTTGGATTCCATTAAAATGACATTAAAATGACTGCCTTTGTATTGTAAAGCTTATATTAAGTTATGAAGAAAATACGAGGATATTGGAAAACGTTTGTACGTTCAAACTTGAAAAAAAAAAAATAATAAATTCTGTGTTTTATCTAGTGATTTCAAATATTCAAAAGTGTAAAGTCAAAAAGGCTGTTATATACTTTCAAATATTAAAAAACGATAGGGTCTACAAGTGTCTTACTTACAAACTTACAAACATTACTTAAGTACAAAGACAAAAAAAAAAAAAAAAAAAAAAAATCTTGAAAATGAGTCATAAGTTTTGAATTACTTGAACATTTGAATGTCGAACAAGTGTGTGTGTGCTCATTTTCATAAAGATCATTTTGAAGTGCAATAATCTAAATATTATCTCGTTCGGGCTGTATTACCTTGTGTTGCATGCTACATAGAAGTCCAGGAACAAATTATAACAAATCGTTTAGGAAAAAACTTGTATGCAATATCAAAAGCCACAGTGTGTATTTCGCAAATAGACTATGTGGATAACGCACAATTTCTCGTGTTGAATTGTATAATACACAATCCGATAAATCAAAAAAAGTTTGTTATGTTATTGTGACACGATTGTATATAATCCTACTGTTTGTGTAATGTGATACAACGTTTACTGTTTGTACGAGTGAACTTGTATATAAGTATGTATGTGTATGTAAATGTCTATTTTGATGGCTGTAAAGAAAAATGTGCCAAGTATGTTAATATTAAATAAAAAACAATGACTAAATGAGTTTTAAATTGTGTATACTTATTTTCTAAATGTACAAAGTTATAAAATCAGCTAGGGTGCTGATGTAGTATAGATCAGCATAAATTTGGAAATTTTACCATTGAAATGTACTGCTTCAGAAAGAAAATGAAAACAAAAGAAATTAAGGTGGATCACCACCCGGAAGTCAGTACATATTTCAGCTCGTTCCCTTAACTACTGCACAATGAAACGTTACATATTTTAAATATTGTGCTATAAGATAGAGTTCTGTTTCAGCTACAACACAAGACACTGATTCATTTGGTTGTGTCTTCTGATATCGAAAAAAAATAACAAAAGAAAAATATTTGATTCGTTTTACAATGAGCACACAAGATGGCACTTGATGTTAAATCTTACTAGAAGTGCTCAATTTTATGAAATATTTATTTGAATATGTAAAGTACTTTAAAGTAACGATCTTATTACAAAATAGATATATTTTTTGACCGTTTTTCGTGTTATGTTTCATATTTGATTTAAATATTAATTTGCATTTAGGAAACAGATTTTGAGATGAAACTTGCGTAGAACGCCATAATGCGTTGTTGCCAAATTTGTACGTTTAATTTCTGGATTCTAATGTTGCAGTTCGAGAAGCTGAACTTAGCTGTGAATTGCGGTAAGGGTCAGAAACTAATTTTCCAGTAAATATCTAAGCAGAATTCCATGATTACTTCCTTTATTATCTGGCACCAGTAAACACTCGACACTACCTGGCAACGCCGCACTATTCAACAGAGAACACCTAGTGATCCACCTTAATTTATGCTTACATATACGAGGTGTGACAAAAAATACAGTGAATAATTTTATTAAAAACAAAGTAATGAGTTTACATGCAATTTGATTTAATCTTCATCAAAGTACTGTCCTTGGCTAGCAATGCATTTATCCCAACGTTGAATCTATGACTGGAAGCATTTCTGTAAGGCTTCTTTTGGAAGGGCGTTGAGCTGCTCTGTCGTGGCCCGCATAATGTCAGAAATGGTGTCAAAACATTTTCCTTTAAGCACGGTTTTAATTTTTGGAAGAGACAGATAGCGCATGGTGCTATATCTGGAGAGCATAGTGAATGTGGACAGACAGGAATATTTTACGGCCAAAAATTCGCCGATCGAAAGCAAGGTGTGGCACGGCGCGTTTTTGTAGTGAAGAAGGAAACCATTTGCCCATTTAATCGGTGGTTAAAATGCTTTCCACAGACCCATACGAGATGTTTAGTTCTTCGGAAAGTTCTCAAATAGTTATTCGCCTGTTTTAACAAACCATTTGTGCCACTTTTTGCACGCTTTCATCTGCTCATTTTCAAAGGACTCCTTGTCGCTTTTGAATCGCTCATAACATTTGTAAACAGTCTTCAATGCCACCGCTTTATCGCCGTACACTGATTTTGAAATTTCTTGAGCTTCTTTGGTACTTCTTTGCAACTTAGAACAAAACGTAATATTGGTGCGCGACAGATACTCTTAACACGTCCTCACTCTTCTGCCTCTGGAAGCCAACTAACATGTCACAACTTGTTCAAACTCGACACTTACTACCAAAGGTCTAGGCTACCGGGTTTACTAGTTGAAATGGATCTTACCATCGATAGATGGCACTGTGCAATTACATTCACCGTACGTTTTGATCACACGTTACAACTCAACAGAAGAGAAGAAATGACCGCTCATACAGAGCAGCATATAAAGGAGAGGCAATCCTCGCCTATTTTGTTGTTGAGTCTGTGTATCGAAAGTTTTCAAACAAGAGAAACAAACAACATACACATCTCTTGTTCGGTTTTTCGTAGAATATAGTTACAGTACTAAGCTGTGTCAGTACAATACCAACTTAATTTTAAAAAATTCGATTAAATACGCTAATAATCTAGACTCTAGAAATCAATCAGCGCTAGAAATAATACAGTATTTTAACGTCAATTCAGAAAATCGAGATGAGTTTAAGTTGAGAATATTTTCAAAAATTTCAGTTTCACATTGGATAGATGATATTTTCAGTCATTTTTAACACCATTTATTAAAGGTTCTTATACATACCAATCCTCTACGATCCTTCTTCTACGACTTTGCCCTATAAGGTACGGATCGAAGACCAAACATTTAATTCCATTTTTTTTTTCAAACATCTCAGTTATAAAGAAAAAAGTATTAAGCATTTGAGTGGCAAACTTGACAATACATTTATTTTTAATTTGAAAATAACGTTATGAAACCACATGCTTATCATTTTAATTCGTGATGTTCTGGCATTTTTCGAATATCATAATACTCTCGCTGAAGAACTTAGTTGTTTCTAGGCTAAAAGTTGTAATACGTGACTTCCATATGTCTCCACGTTTGAAATTAACTTAAGACTGCTCAGAGAGTTCTGCAGAGATCTAAACAAATGGTAGTCTTACAGTGCCAAGCTCGGACTATATAATGGACGCATTAAAGCCTCCCAGCCAGGTTCTCTCAATTACTGACGAATTGTTAAAGAAGAACGCGGTGTGGCGTTGCTAACATGGTAAATCATACCCTTTCTGTTGACCAGTTGCGGAAGATTCTTTTCAATTCCTAGGTGCACTCGCATTAATTGTCGATAGAGCAGATACAAGTCTATCGTTCTGCTAGACGGTAGTAGTTCGTGATTCACAATGACTTTCCAAACCCACTAAGGGAACAGCATAGCCTTCCTGAGTACCAGTGTGGACTTTGCCACAGATCGTAGAGCTTTTTCTCGTTTCGAACACGATCTTTTTCGCATATTGTTGTACCAAGTTACTCCCTTTTCGTCACTTGTGATCATTAGTCACTTCAGAAATGGCTCGAATTTGTTACGTTTCAGCAGCGATTCTCAGATAGAAATTAGATCAAGTAAATGTTTTTGAGTCAGAGCATGTGGCACTCAAATGTCGGGCTTCCTTTTAGGATGGATTTTTATAATTTTTATATTTCTGGGCTTTCGGCATCTATGGACATTTACCCCGTCATGTTTAAGGAATGACGTCCCTCGGCGAGCACACTATCCTGGGAAGGGAAGGAAGAAAGGATTGAGGAAGGAAGGAAGCGGCCTGGGACCTATAAGTAAGGTACCACCCCGGCATTTGCCTGGTGTGAATGAGGAAAGCCCAGGAAAACCTCATTCAGGGTGGCTGGCCTGAAAAAGCGTTTTACATTCTTTTTTTTGTACCTAACACTGTTTGGTGTTGGATGTCTAGGTCATTGGCGTAATCATGACTGCTTGCTTGAACTTTGTCATAATATTATCCACTTTATTGTGATTGGTCGCCCACTGTGAGAAACATCTTGGATATCGGCATTTCTAGAACAAAAACAACTGAATTACCTTTTGGCTGTTGATTTTGATAACATATCTTGCCTATAAATAGCACACATTACTTCACGGGCCTGCACAACATTTCCACCTTTGTCGAAAAAAAAACAAGTGAAATGAAATATTTCAGTTTAACGTCCCACGCTTATGCTCTTTAGGCTAAAGGAGACGATGCTTGAGGCAAGGAGTGATGATAGAAGAATCAAGATTGTAACGTTATTTTGCCGTAAGTTCACTCGTCATACCGGCACGATTCCTTATGTCAGACTGTCAGCTACCAAATGACGTTAGGCTTTACCCGCTGCGACTCATATGCTCTGAGATTTGGGACGCTAATGCCATTCCGTGCGCGAAAGACTCAATACTTTTTGGATCTGCTATATGGTGGAATACTATCAACTACATAGCCCTTCCGGCTGGTTGAGTGATTTGAGAGCTCCTTCGTGGCTAAGCGGTTAGCGTATGCGCCTTGGGAGACCCGGGTTCGATTCTCGGTAGGAGCTCGTGTGGTTCGGATTCCACGTTAATCAGTAGGTCCACGTCTCATATAGCCTCGCTGCTGAACGGGACGTTAAATTCAAAATCAACTCAACTCATTGAGTGATTTGGAATTCCCCATTAAGCTGTAGGTCCACTCACATAGACTCGGAGCTGAAAGGGAACGCTAAACTCAAACATTTTGGCGTGGGAGACACTTATTCGATTCCCGGCGGGAGCTCATGTGGTTTGATTCCACGTTAACCAGTATAATTGCGCGGACGTTCCATGTTTCATATAGCCTCACTGCTGAACGGAACGTTACACTCAGAATCAACTCAACTCAAAGTTAAACAAACCACCAAAGCTACCTACTGCACTTCTTTTATCAAGATTGTTTGGGTGTTGCAATAATATACAAGAATCTGCTGCAAATATTACAGTAGTTGAAGATCATTAATAACATATGATGCAAGAGAGACACTCCCTGTGTTAGAATTTCTTATGAATATCAATGCTGCAGAGGAAAGAAACCTTCTGCCAAACAAGTTAAGTGAAAGTGTCTAGACGTTTCTGACCATTGTCAAGTCACAGTTATGTAAGACTAGGATGTTATGTACGTAAAGTAAAGTGTAAAGTTTTGTGTAAAGTAAGGCTATGTGTAAAGTTTTGAATACATTCTACCATGTATTTCACCCACATTTGGTTAAAACAAAATACAGAATTACATTCCAATGATATATGCATTAACATGTTTTCTGATAAAAGAACTTACTATACAATATATTTATTAATTTTTTTTAAAAAAAATAAAGAAGTAGTTTCCATGCTGATTTCGAATGAAACTATATTTTTCTACAATATAATGACACCTCAAGTGCAAGACAATGGAGGATTATATGAAACTTCCAAAATTACATGACTAAATTTTTAAAACTATTAATAGCAATGCTTAGTAAAAGCATGGCTTGAGTTACAGGATACATTTTTGTTAAAGTCAAACAGTTCTTTGTTTCATGATTCAGAATCAATTATTATCCGCAAACTAGCATTATTTTAATTTTAGTGGAAAGTATTTATGTAAAAACATTTCCTGAAATTTCTCTATATATTTGCAATGTACGTTCTAAACATATTGGCAACTTTAATCTTAAGATTCAATACTTTTCCAGTGTATGTACTAAACATATTGACCACTTTAATCTTATGATTCAATACTTTTGCAGTGTATGTACTAAACATATTGGCCAGTTTAATCTTATGATTCAATACTTTTGAAGTGTATGTACTAAACATATTGGCCACTTTAATCTTATGATTCAATACTTTTGCAGTGTATGTACTAAACATATTGGTCACTTTAATCTTATGATTCAATACTTTTGCAGTGTATGTTCTGAACATATTGTCCACCTTCATTTTATGATTCAATAATTTTGCAGTGTATGTTCTAAACATATTGGCCACTTTAATCTTATGATTCAATACTTTTGCAGTGTATGTTCTGAACATATTGACCACCTTCATTTTATTATTCAATACTTTTGCAGTGTATGTTCTAAACATATACTATTGATCACCGTTATTTTATGATTTAATACTTTTGCAGTGTATGTTCTAAACATATTGACCATTTTATGATTCAATATTTTTGCAGTGCATGTTCTAAGTAGATTGGCATTTTCATTTTATGATAACCCGGGTTCAATTCCCGGCGGGAGCTCATGTGGTTCGGATTCCACGTTAATCAATAGGTCCACGTCTCATATAGACTCGCTGCTGAACGAGACGCTAAACTCAAAATCAACTCAACTCTAGTGTCCCCTTCCTCTCATCCAGATTAGGATGTCTTAATGTTAGAAAGTAGTATTTTGCATATTCGGCGTATATTTAACTCATAACCAATAACTATTGTCGTAATAACCCTTCGCAGCCTTGAGCGGCTTCAGTGCCATCTGTTATCGACTGAGGGAACTCGTACGTCCAGCCTGGCGAGGAACACTTGATTAGTTCGTCGCGTCGTCCTGTTTCTAACAGGAGTATCAGCAGTTTTTTGGACCTCTGGTTGTTTATTATATTTTACACATAGTGATATTTTGGGAGTCTGAATATAGCATCTACAAGGTAACGGATACTTTTGTGTTGTTCTGTAAAAACCCTAAGTGACCATTGGAAGTTCTCATGATAATGGGAAGTTGTTGCTGATTTTCGAAAATAACATTGGTACCTATTAAATACTTACTGAGTAATTTTCTCAGATGCTCGAAGATATCCAATGGACTTCCTCGGAAAATCGTCGTTAAATATTAGAGATTGTAATGCATTATGAATTCTCTATTAATATCACATGTTTTATCTTTGTTCAATTGCATTTTGAAACTAAAAACTGTGTATATTGATTGCTTTATAAGTTTCCATAGACATTGTACTAACAATATAATATATGACCATGCATTAACAAAATATCTTAACAAATGTCAGATTGTTGTGGGTACTATATTGAAAAACATTTTCCTGCTCTGGGAAAATTATTTGTTAGATAGATATAAGGTTATACAGCCACACAACTTTAAGCTGGTTACTTTAAAATATTGTGTGGTTTGCAAACAAAAATCAGCCGCCTCTGTAGATTAAAGAAATTCAAGCTTGTTCCTTTAAAGCTTGTTCCATTCTCCGATCTTACGGACATGAAGTGTGTCCAAGAGGTCGCAATCTATCGATAGAAATTATCTTTGAAATTATAACTAACGTAAGAACCATATACAATAGTAAACTTCACACCTACTACGTGTTTGACATTTTGCCTTTCCTAATCCTATTCAATATTTCTGCATAATTAATAACTTAATAAATGCATAAATATAAAATATGATAATATGGTCATTACTATCAACGGCGCCGACTTTCTAAAATTTATGTAGGTGCATATCAATGGCGGGTTGTGTTATATGTTTTCAGGAGAATCTCGATATTTCTTGATTGATTTCCTTTTAGTTAAAACATTTTATGAACACTGTCATAAAGGGCTGTGCTGTGATAAAGCAAAATATACCGGTACTATAAGGATAAACTGGAGCTGCCCTAGGTCAGTTGGTAGCACTGCTGACTTAAATGCAAGAGAAACAGGTTCAAACCAGAGTTCAAGGTTAAGGATAAGTTATTGTAATGAATTGAAACCAGAATTCAAGGTAAAGGATAAGTTATTGTAATGAATATTCTCAACGTTTGTAATCGTAACATTAAGTTTATACATTAAACAACTTGCATGATGCACAATAATTGCAAGAAGTATTGATATTATGAACACGTTACTTTAAAAAAAATACCACATTCATACAAATTAAAATTTTAAAAGTTCATAAAAGCAAATAATTTTAATGGTATTGAAAAAAGGACTTGCAAGGATTTTGATGTGAACATAAACTACGAAGTGACTAACTTAAGTGAGTTGCTTGGTTGCCTTAGCACAAACATATTTAAAACAAACAATTATGTTTTGGGGGTTAGAAGTTTTAACTTTCATCTCAATGTTTTAATTGCTTATTATTATCTTTTGATAATGGCAAGTGAGAAAATTTTGTTTTGTTTCTATCAATATAAAAAAATATTGTGGGTGTGGTCAAGGGGGCTCATCAGGGGTGCAAAGTGTGGCGCTCGCCCCACTAATAGGAAATTGTACTTGGTTATATGGAAAACCCAATAGAATTTTTTACATTAGTTACAGCAAAATTTGAAACTATATTTGAAACGTCGCTTGTACTTGACCCCCCTTGGAAACCACAACATGGGCGCCCTTGGGTGTGGTGTACCCACAAGATTATTTGTGTGGGTGCTGGAGCCCCGGGGCACCCACGCATGGTTACTATTGTGATATTTAAAAGCTGAAATTATTAAAGATATGCGTAAAAATAAGAATATTAGGGACATCTATAAAGGAACCAACGAATTAATAAAGAAGGCTAATATGCGCTTGCATATCAAAGAAAGAGGACCGATCACTCGGATAGTACTTTCAGCAGGAGGCAAAAGTTCTTTGACAATTTGCTCAACACGCAGCTACATTGTGCTGTCAGACTCGAATTGGTTCAAAAACAAACTATTAAAGGGATAAGTAGTCGTATAATGCCTGAATTGCAAAATAGGTACAAAGAGAAAAGCTCTAATGTAAACTAGGCTTTGTGAACCCATACCATATCGCTATCGGCACAAATCTATCTTCAACATGGGAGGACGGGTAAGACCGTATATTTTTAAAACCGATGTTCAAAATATTTATGATGTTGAAGAACAATGCCGTGGAGGATTAGGGGAGCAGATTTGTCAACATATGGAAGGCGGGCAGATTGAGAGTTACTTCGGGGGAGGGGAAGGGGGAAATGAAACTCATACTACAGGAGGGAAATCTGATTTCTGAAGTGAACCTGTTGTAGCCTATATTATGCAACAAGGGACATAAATTTCGTCTCACTTTCCTTTGTCGCAGTTGAATCCAAATCATCACATTCCTCCCCAAAACACATTTCAAATCGGATTATTGTGGGGGGGACAGACCTCCTCAGTTAAAGATTGGACGGGACATGTCCCCCTCACCCCCTCCGAGATTTACGCCAATGGATATCACGACTTCTTTTATCGCATATTCTTCCTCGCGAACCCCAGTAATGTCGGTTTGTAGTAAGTTTCTGATTATTGCTGCCCATTGCTTACAATTGTAAAGTTGTATTTTTTACGTTTCTTACATTTCAATATGCAATCTTTCACTAGTTTCATTTCTTGGATTTCAAACAATTCTTTAATTGATTACAATTTTGTTTAATGTTCTTTAAAATAAGAAATTCAAAAATTTAAAACAATCTTAAAAAGCTTTTCTTTTGGGGGGGGTGTTACTAGCTTCCAAATAAAGTTACCTTTTTCATCTTCTTTCGTGACCCTATGTGTTCCTCACAACCTTCATAAGGGTCATGACCGGTCGGTAGCCAGTCCAAAAATGTACGGGGTGCGGTAGAAGTTAGGGGGGCCTCGATCCAACCATATTATAATTCATCATCATTCATATAGTTGATTTGCAAGCCTATTGTGAAAATTTTAGAGGGGCAGCAAAAATTTAGGAGGGCCCGGCCCCCCTGCATACGGACCTGGTCGTAACCTACATCTATTCATCACGACCTGCATAAGCGTTGTGACTCCCATGTTAAGTAACCTCGCCCTAAACAAATATTACATTTTTAAAAACAATTAAAATCTATTAAATGAGAACATAAAACATGTTTTCAAGTATCGCATTCCTAAACAAAACTGCTTGCTATTTCAATACAGAAATATTACTACAAAGTATATGAGTAAGGGAGAAAGGCGGCTTCCAACTTGGCTCGCGCTAAGATCAATCATAGTTCTGAAGGATGCCGCAAGAGGGCAGAAGCTATTAGTTAATTTGTCATTGTTTTGCTATGTAGCAGAAGCTTCTCTTTTTGCATATTTCTTTTGTTACGAATATACGAGAATCTCTTTTAATTTCTGTTAGCTATTTGGTTACGGGACACTCTTACCAACAAAAAGGCGTAGGCCTATTTCATGTAAATGACGTACAATATGTGGGGGTCATTTTGTACCACTCACCATCCTGCTTACATCAAAGCAAACTCAAAACATACAAAATGTTCTTATAACTGCAATGTCGATTAACGCAAACTAAATAGCATATTTTGCGTTGAGTTGACGCAAACCATGACGGAATATGGCTGGTAATTTTTCTTTATCGCAGACACTAAAAGAAGTTAAGAAACTGCATCGAGGACAGGGGCGGATCCATGAAGGACCTCTGAAGAGAGCGGTGGGCTGTAATACTGCTACTTAGAGCAACTTTTAAGAGCTCCAGATTCTGGGATGGGTTTTATTTATATAAAATAAGAAAGTTTTCTGTTCTGGGGGGGACAATCTCCCCGATCACCCCATCTGGATCCGCCCCTGATCGAGGAGTAGCTAATCCTGGGGCCATATATTGCAACGTTTTGCGTCAATCACCGCAAAATTTGCGTTTTGGTATGCGGTAATGGTCATAGCATATAAAATTTTGAGTTTTGAATGTATTGTATTGCATTACACTCCACAATATTTGCGAAGACGGGTACGGAATAAGGTCCTTGGCCTACATATGGGATTTTACGATTGTTGCTTTTTCTTTCTTTTGGGTATCAGGCATGCAGTGAGAAAGTAACTATTTAGTGTTGAAGCTTCGCAAGTATGCTAAGTGGAAAGTGCTAACTTATGTAGATTATTGTGTCACCCTTTAAACTATTCATAGATCAACCGTAGACCCTATGTAAAAATGTTTCAGGTGTGATTATCTTTTAGACTTTCAAATTATGATGTGAATAAGTACTGGAAGTCCTCTACAAGTCGACAGATATTCGAACAAAAATGGCGAGATAGCAAGAAGCGTTTTTTTTTTTTCAATCGATTCAGAATCCCCAAAATAGACCCTGTCTCTTACGTTAAAATGTCCTTATTTCAATCAGATTTAGTAGCCTATATCATTGAAAAAAAACTGTATCATATAGGGGCAAGAAATTGTTTGCAATATATAATATAAATTCACTGCTAAATAATAGAAAATATAAATAAATATTTTTCCACAGGTCTTATATCCTAACTATATACAGGGTGTTTCAAAAATGAAATGAAATTTTTGAGTTTTACGTCCCGCGGTTATGCCTGTTAGGCTAAAGGAGACGGTGATGATGAATAATGAATGAAATGGTGGAATGAAGAAAGTGGGATGAACCCCAAGAAAACCCACGCACACTGTGTTTGTCCACCACAAAGTTCACTTGGCGGGAGCAGGGTTTGAACCCGAGACCTCTAGCACCAGAGGTGAACGCTCCACCACTGAGCAGAGGGTGTTTCAAAATAACACCGACGTTTGGGAGGTGATTTCTGACACCAAGATAAGACAAGAAGTATAGACCAACCTGGGTGCAGAAATCCGTTATTCTGAAGTTCTAGGCTGCCGAAGACATAAAAAAATGAACTTTAAAGGTCCATAGCTCCAATGCTACGGAAACTACCGTACTTGGATCAAGACTTTACTTAGGAACTAATATGTGCGTTATCAAAAAATACATGTTTTAGAATCCTAAGATACCCACACAACAATTTTTATAGAGGTAGTTTTCCTACGGGCATATAATTTGCACTACTCACCGGCTATCTCTATAAAAATTGTTGCAGAAGTACCGCAGGATTGTGAAACTTGGATATTTGGATAGAGCACATAATAGTTCCTAACTGAAGTCTTGACCCAACTACGGTAGATCTCAGAGTATTGGAGCTATGGACCTTTAAAGTTCATTTTTTCAAGTTTTCGGCAGCTTATAACTCTGAAAGGAAGCATTTGTGCACCCGTATTGGTCTATACTTTTTATCTTATCTTGGTGTTAGGAATCACCTCCTGAACGTTGTCGGTGTTGTTTTGATACACGCTGTATACAACTATATGAACTGACATAAAATACAGGGGTACTTCTGGTTGACGTGGAAAGTTGAAATTTGGCATAATTATAGTTTTAGGGACTAAGCAACAGAAAAATTTCCAAAAGTGAATGTTTTTAATTTTTAGGGGGTCTAAAGGGAGGATGAAGAAATTTCCTATGTTATTTAAATGGCTTTTTTTTTTTTTTTTTTTTTTGCTATAATCTGATGTTTTAGGTACTTGAATTTGGGTATGCTTTCGATATGTTACCTAAATAAATGACTAAAAATTAAAATTATCAACTTTAGAGTGGTTTTATGGAGAACTGAAAAATCTTTCCCATGTTTTTTATATGGGACACCTTTCACTCCCCAAAATTATTGGGCTCTTTCTGTAAGGCTACAATGATTAAATTTGACATGATTTAGTTTTACGGGCCTAACCGATAGGAAAATTGCGAAAAGTGAGTATTTCTAATTTCTAGGAGGTCTAAAGGAGCGATAAAGAAAATTCCCATGTTATTTAAATGGGCCTTTTAAGGACCTATAATTTCACATTGTAGGTACTTGGAGTTGGAATAAAAGCTTGAAATTCGGTATGCTTGTACGTTTTCGTTAGCGTTACCTTGGTAAATCACCAAAAATAAAAATTTCCAAATGTACAGTGGTTTGATGGGGAACTGAATAAACTTTCTCGCGTTGTTTAAATGGGTCATCTTCTACACCCTAAAATGTTTAGGTACTTCTGGTAAGATTAAAAAGATGAAATTTGGCATGATTGTAGCTTTCCAGGACTAACCCATAGGAAATTTGTTAAAAGTGAACATTTTTAGTTTTTAAGGGGTCTAAAGAAGATGAAGAAATTTCCATGTTATTTAAATTGGGGTTTTCTTGGGATACAAAATCTTATCGTTTAGATAGTTGAAATAGGAAAAGAAGCACGGAGTCTGCGGCAAAGCACCCAGCTGGCAAATTCAGAGCAAATGCACGAAATTCACTGTTGGTGCAAAGGCTGATACATAACAGACGTGAAGCCGTAGGCCGAGTAAATGTGTGGGTCTTGGGACCGGGCCCCCAGCTAACCAAAATCTAGTATTTATGTAAACATAGAATAAATGGTGGAGAACTCTTAAATCTATAATTTTATAACCGTTTCTTCGCTTTCTACCTAGAAATTGATTTATCATTAAAGTAATATGAACTGTAACAATGATTATAAAATTCTGCAATATAATAAAACAAGTTCGTAACAATTATAACTCAAAAATAGGTATGTGTAAATTGAAAATGGTATATGCGAAGAGTTAATCGAGAATGCATAAACTGTCTCTCTTGTGTGCTGTGCTGTGCACTCAGTGGATTCTATCAGTGAAACGTGAACTCTAGCGTAGGTAACTTATTATATCGCAGAGAAAGAAAGTAATAAGTAGCTGGTGCCCCCATGCGGCATCCTTCGGAACTATGTGATAGCATCATACTGACTTACTGTTACTGTTGTGTAAGTTGGAAGGCAACTTGTTTCTTTACCTTTGTAGTTTCTGGTTTTTGTATTGATTTGCAGTTCAGCGTTCACGCTCAGCACCTAGGCATAATGGGACATGGGCCCAGGGCCGTGCTGGGATACTAATGAGAGCTGTGGACAAGTCTACTAAAAGGGCGCCGATACAAACGGGAATATATGTTCCAGATAAGGAGAATGAGTTTGTGTATCTTGCTCTACAATTTTTCCCCTCCAGCTAAAATTAAGTCAACCAGAAATTCGTCTACACCCGGAGATGTGTGTTTCTTTAATTTTTTTTAAAAAAAATTGCGATTTCTATTTCTGTATGGTTAGGTTCTGGAATATATGGTTATGCTGTATGCATTTCACTTTCTCCACGCACATTAGTTTTTGGCTATGTGTTAAGCAAATCGTCAAAGAAACCTTTCCATTTATTTAAGATGCAATCCTGAACAGTGAGAACTGTTCCTTTAGCTTTCTTTAATATATAAGCACAAAATTGATAGCCCTTCTTAAGTCCGTTGATGCATTTTTACATGGCCGGAATGTTTTTATTTTTAAATATTATCTTCAAGTTAATTAACTTTAGCTTCCAAAAATCACGTTTCTTAGTTCTAAAAGTTTTGGACGTTTTCTGCCAGATGACAGTGAAATTTTATGCAGTTATTTCATTCGGATTTTGTAGCCAACGCTATTTCTTCTGTTTTCTCTTCTCTGCTACTTTAGTGCATTCCTGGTTGAACCATGCTCTGTTCCTACGTATTTCTGAGTGTTCCAATATTTCTTTTGCTGAAATCTTAATGTTATCTCTAATTTCAATCAAGTATCCTGAACACTAGTGCTCTTCGAACCTTCTAAAACCGAGAATCTTTTCGACACCTCAATCTGGCTCCCCTCTCACCTGATTCTCCTCTGTATTTTTTTTTCAATAAACCACTCCGTTTTCACATATTGAATATTTCCTTTATTCAACGATAGTCTCTCTCTTATTATCATAATCAACTTCTCTGAACGACCGAACATCAGTTGTGCTAGACTGTTTTCTTCTATCTACAAAAACGTGGTCGATTTGATTATGTGTTTTGCCGTCTGGTGAGGTACAAGTATAGTTATGAACGTCGCGATGTGGGAATTTTGTAATCATCATGATAAGGTTTCTGGATGTTGCAAAGTTCATGAGTCTAACGCCGTTGTCACAACCTTCCTTATGCAGACATTTATTCCCTATAATCGTTTTGAAAATACCCTCTCGTCCTACCTTCACATTGAATCCGCCTAACAGAATTTTCATATGGTATTGCAGGAGATGATCAAATACCCGTTCTATTCTTTCGTAAAAACTTTTTTTATTGTCATCCTTATTTTCTGTTGGGGCATGTACATTTAAACAATAATATTACACCACCGACTCTTAAGAGAAGAAAGAAAATCTATCACTAACAAATTCAACTCATGTAATTGCTGATATTACGTATTCGTTTGTGAACGAAAAGCCCTGTTCCTAGTTGGTAATTTTTAATTCGTTCCCCGTAAAAGAACGTAAAATTTCCTGACTTGACTCCTCCATTTCCTTCTCATCTAACTTCCTGACATCCCACTAGGTCCAACCTCTATTTCTAAACTCATTCTTTACAAATTTTAACGCGCCTGCTCTATACAGACTTCTTATCTTCCATGTTCCAATTCTCATGTCGATTTTACTTTGCTGAGTTCGTGCCAAGTTATCAGTTCTGATCCGAGGATTCTGCGAATATATGTGAACGATACTTTTTTCTTTAATTACAGGATGACGTTGTTAGCACCACACCAAATCCCCAAGCTGGAATATCACCCCTTGTCTGTCTTCAACTTCTTATTCAGTATATTCGCAGCTAACCTCTATATCCCAGAGGCCTTCTCCTTGATCCACAACCTGATGATGCGCTGTGCCGTGGTGACAGGAAGACCACATTTTACGGAAATTCTTATAGCTATATTTTAGAATTACAATAAGTACTGATTATCCGAATACTGATTTAAAACACACAGGAACAATCAATATGCTCGGATATATAGATGCATATTAAGACCGTGAAAGCTTCGATGCCGTAAAAATCGTAAATTAGAGACTAGTGTCAGTGTAGTATTTCATGAAGGCATCGTACGTTTGACTACCCGAACTCTTCTTGATGTATCACGTTGTTTAGTTTTATAGCTACAGAACTTTATAATATTTTTGTAAGTGATTATACTCTTTACCTGTTCTAGGCCAATAGCAACTGTATGAATTTATAATACAAAACTGAAATACAGAATAATAAAATTTTAAAAAATGTGATATTTGGCAGGGCATCTCAGGGAAAGGGCGCTTATATAAAGCTGGTACACAGGATAACTAAAACCACTTATCCATAATGTGATGTTTCGTAGGGCGCCTTATGTAAAAGGCGCACTGTACCTTTCACGGGTTCTTTACCAATAGTAACTGTATGTATTTATTGTACAGAACTGTGGTATACAGAAGAGTAAATAAAATCCTTCATCTTTGATGGGACTCGCAAGGGCGCCTAATGTATAGGGCGCACTGCACCTTTCACGGATTTTTTACCAATAAAACTGTAAGAATTTATTATTAAAAACTTGTACCTTTATATATATACCGTGATGTTTCGGAGGGCGCACCGGGACACGTCCCGGTGTCCCGGTGGGCCAGCACGGGCCTGCATGGGCCTCCAACTCAGTTTGGGATCCAAACCACATGAGCTCCCACCGGGAATTGAACCCCATGTTTCTAAGCCGAAGGTTAGGGAATTTCTGTCCTAGACTAATATATTACAGTTAGTATTTTTCTTTTCCATACCTACTTTATATCGAACTCTATTGTTTATTAGGGTGGGTCGAAAAAATCGGTTAACATTTTCCATTCGCGCATCGCAATTAAAGTTTTTGAAAATTTCAAAAATTGCGTTTTTTTTTTTTTTTTTTGTAAATTTTTAAAATTATTTTGAACTTTTCACATAAAGACGCTGTACCTTTTTTAAACCTTTTCTCAGCTTTAAGGAACCTAAATTAGTTAAATTTTGATCAATAATGTTACATTTTCCGTTCGCGCAAGGTCTGAGAAGAAGCTGAAATTTTACAATTTTCGGAAATTTTCACTGTGCAACTTTTCGCTCGTTTTTCTAAAACAAAACGACCCAGAACTCACCACGTGAATGTGGTTGTACGTCGAGTTCCACCCACACCCTACCCAACTAACCATCCAATTGTTGGATGTGCTATTTACATTATATTTACAACTATTTAGCTTTCACAATATAGCTACTATGTAAAAAATATTTTTCATACAGTAGAATTTTTGGCTTACTGTATATTTAGTACACACTGTATATTTATTACTGTATACGCTGACCATGTCTTTAAATGTGGATGGCTAATCACTAACGCGAAAGCAATAAAAATGCGGAGAAAACTTCAGCTCGAACGTATTTGGTGCGTTTCGGAACAATAGACCGTCTGCTGTTTAAAAGATGTCTAAAGGTAGGACAAAAAGGAAAGAGGTGTTGCCAGGCAAGGGGATTTTTAGCAAGAAGCAGCTGCTTTAAAGATGCTTTGTACAGAGTACTGCAACTCTGCTATTATAGACCTGGACTTGACAATAAAGACCTGGAAACTCTGACTGGCTCACAGTATGATTTATAATTCTGGTAAAAGTAAAGTTACCAAATGGCCACCTTGGGCGCGTTCGCTCTAGGGAATAACGCTTCGAAAACCCATTCCCAAATAACCACAGACTTAAAGTCTGATTTTTTTCTTTTTATTTCGGGGGAAGGGGAGGGGGAGAAATAAGGCATGACTGATCTAGACTTCAGTGTTGCTAGGATATAGCCATATTTAGCTTCATGTCCACATACTTTATTCGAGGCCTTTGTCACATATTTGACACACCTTTCCACAGCCAGGATGTGACAGGGAAACTTTTGTATTTCTCTGATGGGTGCAGTGTCAGACTTGATGAATGATTTTGCATCATCTTCATTTAGGTTGCGCAGAATTGAAGGAGGACACAATACATAAGAATTAAAATTAATAATTTCAAAGTAATCGGAAGCCTGAAAGTTTATCTTTGGTGGATAGTCTTCTTTTTGGAGGCAGTTTATTTTGCTTTTAAATCCTTCTATAACCAAGCTTCCGAAAGTGTTCTCTGTCATCAACTAGCATTGCCTACAGAAGATTCTCTGGTGTACTGGTACAAAGGAACGCATTTCGTTCTATTACTGGGTCGATAACTTGAAGTAATTCGTCAGATAAATATCGTGTTGTCTGGATTACTTCAAAGACATGTTTTGGTCCGTCAGTAAGGTATGAACAAACCAGACAGGAATGTATGATTTCAAAATGAACCTAATTACAGTAGAGCGTCGATTATCCATGGGTCGAGCGTCGATTACGACATGGGTGTTCGGAAAACTGGTTTGTTCGGATAATCGAACTGTACATGTTTATTTGCCAAAAAGAAGTACTGTACAGTAAATTTATTCATAAAAACAGGCATCTCTTTAAGTATTACAAAGTAACGTACAAAGGCAACTTTAGTAGGAATATATAGTATGTGGTATAGTTTATTAAACAAAAATATGTACATATTACATACGCATTTTGCATGGACAATACACACAGTACACAAAATTAACGTGGCGGCTTGGCCGCTCAGCAGCGCCTTATGAAGGCCCCATTAGAAGCAATGTTCCGCCAGCGGTGGCTCAGTGCGGCAACTACTGTGGGAAACTTGGTTTGGGAGTGAGGGGGATGATGGACGGTAGGGTGGGAGAGTAACAGGTGCGAGCGAGTACACAGTTCGGTTAAGCGGTCGTTCGGTTGACCGACGTTCGGATAATCGACGCTCTACTGTATTTCTTTTAAGTTTTCAGATGGATCTGACGATCATACGTACAATCTAAGGACTCGGTTTGCTGCAGTTGGCCATCTGGAATGGGACAAAGGACCCCGTTTGTCAAGTCTTCTGGACAATGTCTCCAAGTAATTGCTTTTGAACTGTCCAACATATTGTTGGTCATTGCTTAACAAAATCCTGTCTATATCAGGATTTGAACATGCTATGGGTTCATAATCTACCACAGGGAGTTTTTCGCAGTAAGAGAGCTGCTGCCCTATTGGCCCAGTAAAAGATTTAGACCCAATAGTATGACTGTCAATATGTAGGAAAATGTGGCGAAAAGGAAGCACATGCAGGGGGCACATATAGGGACATGCAAGAGGCCTGGACGTAGCTTACTTCTCACTTAATGTTTGTGTTCCCCGTTTTCAATTTTTATAGGCGTGATTTTGTACTCCTTTTAAAATTGAATTGAAGCGCGGAAGCAGTGTTGTCACAGTCCTAGCCCTGGAGTGGGCTGAAAAATAGTACCAAATTGAAACAAAAAGGGCTGAATTCATTACTTTATACAGGCATGTAGCTAGGATTTCGTAAAGAGGGGGGGAGGGGATCCGTGACATGAAGTACTGTAGTCATCACACCAGGGGCTCGATTATTCTAACGATTTTGCTGGAACATATATTGGTTCGTTTAGCCAGGATTTCGTAATGAGGGGGGGGGGGGTAACATGAAATATTGAAGGGCCAGGAGCTTGATCAATCTAAACTAGTACTTTATTGGCAACATACATTGGTTTGTTAGGACAATAAAATGAGGATATGTTAGTATTTTAATAACAAACTATTAAGAAACCTCGAATAAAAGAATTTAAAAAAAAAGTATTGAAAAGGGTTTTACAATATCTAAGCTCCTTCCTCTGTTCCTTCAAATATAACGATTTTCCTTTCATTATGACCTCAACTATTATGAAAAGCACATATTCACTATTATAAAAAGTACATATTCAATAATGTCTTGCAAAATATTTTACAATATTTGCGTTCCCTTCTCTGCTGAATCAAATGTTAACAAAGCTTTTATTCCACATAACTTTTTTGTTTTTATTATTCCGTCAACTAGGCCTACTGCTGCTCTGAAGTAACATGTTTGATACTGCAAAGAAGCAATGACGAAAAATTATGATAAAAAAATGTCTATGCTGTTACAGAATGGCACTATGCTTTCGAAAGCTTGAAGTCTGTCTGACTAGTAGCAGAAATTCTGAAAATACTGTAGCTTTTCTAGAAATTTCAAATTCCCTGACTTTTTCAGGATATCCCGCTCATTCGCCACCATGTGTTACAAGTAATACAAATCTCCTCATAAGAAAGAGTAACCAAATGCTTGCTCTATCTTTTTATATTTAACGCTGATTCTTCTTTTTCTCGTTTCTTTTTGTCCTTCCTTTTTTTCATTTCTGGTCTCGAAGGGGAGTCCGGACCCCCCCTTGGCTACGTGCCTGCTTTATACCAGTTGTAATACATGGCTCTAAAAGAGTAAAGTTCTAGAACACTCCTCTCCTCTTCCAGGAGTCTAAATAAAGAAAGTGCTCTTTTTAAAAATTACTTTAAAAAAACATCCAAATAGGAGGATCCCGAAAAACCATGGAAGAATATGAAGCTTTTCTCATACTTAGGAAGTATAACAGAGGCCTGAAATTAAGAGGGAAAATAGTTATCATCTTCAGAATGTATTGTAAGGAAACCAAACGCGCCTCTGTTTCAAACATGAAAAATACATGAAAAAATACATAAAACGAGGAACAAATCAATCATCTCCGAGGTCGCTTGTAAACAGTACGTTATAATAAAATATTAAAATATAAATTATCAGGATGCGCCCACCCATCTAGCGTCATTTGTTTCCCAGTATAGTTCGAATTACGAATTTTCCACACAAAATTCATGGCGTTATATGATGCAACGTCACAGAAATGTTCAACATCATTAAAAAAAAAAGAGACCAACATACAATATGAGTAACGTGAGATGTAGGAGAAGTCATACTGCCTGACACGTATTTGTTAAATAGTGCTGAATTTGGCAGAATTGTACCAGTTTTTCACAAAAGGGGCTGAAAATGCCAGCGTGGTACCAACGGGCCAACGAATGTGGAAAAGGGCTGAATTTGGTGCAATTGTACCAAGTGTGGCAACTGTGCGCGGAAGGCACCAGAGCAAAGTTGCCAACCTCAGAAAACAAAATTATCGATTTTCGTCTTTAAAATTGTCGTATCTTACAAAAATCATAGTATAATCGTTGTGCACGTGATAATTGTAGAAACGAGAATACTATTACTAATAATAGCAATATATATAGCAAACCTATCTGGTAATCTTTAGTTTAGAAAACCAAATTGGAGTTATTGTCCTCACTTTTCTAAAAAAAATCCTTAACACTACTCTGAACAATATTTCCAACCCTTCGTAAACGTAATTGAATATAAAGAACGGATACAAGGTTGCCAGTTGTCAATTCTCAAATTATTATTGATTTATTTTATCGGAAATAACTGTTAGAAACCTCGGTATGTGTTTTATAATTATTTAATGCACATCTACAATTTATTTGTAGATTCAAAAACTGCAAAAATAAGCGTATGCTCTAAAATTATTGTAGTGTTACCTATTACCGCAAGGTCATTGTCGTATATAGCAATCACACTATATAGCAATAAGGTTTAAGTTATCGTAATTTAATTATCTCTTACAAGAGTGTTTCAAAGAGACCACCAAAGTTCAGACTAAAAGAAAACTCATAATTTACTTGTTGTTGTTTGTTAGTTTATAGCTAGTCTTAGTGACTAGCACCCTTTTAGAGGGTTACGCCCTCTCTTAGGGAAGAGTGTTGTTTAAATGGCAGATTTAAGGGAATTTTTGATGGTCTCAGAGAAGTTCTTTAATATAGTAATAGCTAAGGTCTTAAGGATCTTTTCGAACCTTAACATTTGGTAGGAAATTGCGGTTAATTTAAAATTGTACAGAACTGGAAGAACAGATATATGAAAGTAATAATGGGTACCTGGTGAGAAGGCATACCATAGAGAGATAGATTGTGAATGATGAGCATGAAGGATGAGGCGAGGCGTGCTATCACATCACTACACTAAAAGTGTTAGTCCGACAGATGAAGTCATATTCTAGCCTAGGGTTGCTCTAGGCTTCAAAGTAGACATTGGGAGTCCTGTTAGTAGCAGATGGATTCAGCGTGAAAATGATGGAAATATGAGTGGAAGATGGTCATGAACTTGATAGTCTGTGAGCAGTTCCTGGTCTAAGGCGTCAGGAGGTAGAGTGTAGCAGTAGAGAGTATAGAGTAACGATAGCGGTGTAGGGCAATATCGAGATGGAGAAGGATGGAGAGCTAAGTGGTGCATAGTATTCAGAAGTAAAGGGTGTTGGGTGTTATAACGAGAGCATATGTATGTGAGACGTAAAGTTTCAAGATGAAACTGAAGTGTAGGAAACTGAATTCGGTCGTACAAGTCTGCTGTGGGACTAGGCAGTTTGACTCGATATGCAATGCGGAAAGCATGTCGTTCTAACACTAATAACTTTTCATAAATTTTGCGGGTGGCCGCAATCCATGCAACGTTTCCGTAAGTCAGCACAGGCCGTAAAAAGGCCTTGTATGTGTTCAGAATTGTGTTCGCTTTTAGTCCCCAGGACGTTCCGGTGAGCCTTTTTAATAAGTTGAGTCTATTGTATGCTTTAGTTGTGACTGTTTGAAGATGTTGTTTCCAAGTGAGATGTTTATCGAATGTGAGCCCCAGGTAAGTTACAATTGATCGTGTCTGGATGGGAGTTTGGTCTACTTGTAGTGAAAGGCAGTTAGGATTTCTTCTGACTCTTGATGTTCGTTTCGGAGGAATGAAGACAATGGCCTGCGTTTTTGTGGCGTTGATCGTTAGCTGCCATTTATCGCACCAGCGAAGAAAATTGTTAATTGCTAACTGTAGAGCAGTGTTGATGGATTGGATAGTAGATCCTAAGGCAAGAAAGGCAGTGTCGTCGGCATATTGAAATAGGTGAATTTTATCAGGAAGTGGAGGCATATCGGCAACATAGAGAAGATAGAGAAGTGGCGACAGAGCCGATCCTTGAGGTACTCCACAGTGAAGGAAAATAGGATGTGAGAGGCAGTTATTTATTGAAACATATGACAGACGGCCGATTAAAAAGTTGTATATCAGTCTGATATAAGGGACAGGAAATCGAAGATGAGTTAATTTGTATATAAGTGCAATGTGCCATACCCTGTCAAATGCTTTCTCGAGGTCAAATAATACAAGACATGATGGTTTGACCGAGTTAAAGTGTTGTGTAACCATGGTGGTTAAACGAAGTAGTTGATCGTTGATCGAATAACCTGGGCGAAATCCTGCTTGGTGTATGGGAAGTAACTGGCGTTTTTCTATGTATGTATGCAGACGTCTTACTAGAATACGTTCTAGGATTTTACTAAAAGTAGACGTTAATTGAATTGGGCGGTAGGATGATAAGTTGGCAGAAGGTTTCTTTGGTTTTGGAAACATTAACGTCTTAGAAGTTTTCCAGGTGACAGGAAAATAGCCAGTTCGCAGAATGAAAGTAAAAATCGTGGCTAACAGAGTAAGCAATATAAGCGGACTTTCTTTTATATGGCGATAGGTTATTGTATCGAAGCCAGGTGCACTATGCCTTTTGTTGCGTACAACTGTACTGATATCTTGAACTGTGATTGGCTCTGTTAGAGGTTCATTTTGCGGAAGAGTATGAAGGGCATGAGGTTGTAATGAAGGAGAAGATGGATTGACTGTGTCAGCTGGATGTCTATATGAATATGTGGAACTGAGTGGTGTGAAGATGTCTTGGAGGAAATCAGCAAAAGCGTCAGCTTTAGCGGAATCTGTTTGTATAGGTAAGTCACCATTTAATAATGGATAAGGTGTTTTAGTATGTTTTCCGCAAAGAGCATTAAAACGTTTCCAGTACTTGCTAGGGTGAGTGACGTCAGAGAGTGAATTACAGGTTTTAACCCAACACCTTAGCTTGTAAGCACATATGTAATTCTTGACCATCCTCTGAAGTTGCCGGTGATGACGGAGTGATTCTGGATTTTTTGTACGTTGATAGTCACGATAAAACTGTCGAGAGCGAGTGACAAATGTGAGATATTCTGGTGGCAATGTTGGTCGATAAGGCGTTGATGTAGTTACTGGTATGTAAAGTGAACTTGCTTCTTGAATCGAAGTTGTGATGGTCTGAATGTCATGATACAGTTCGACTTCTGATGTAGGAGGTTTTAATGGCTCTATTGCTGCCGATAGATATGTTCGGTATTGTTCCCAGTTGGCTTTGTCAAAACGGACGCTAGTTCTCTGAAATTCTGGAGAGGGAGACGTAGGATGAGTACGGAGGAGCAGTTTGATCGGAACATGGTCACTTCCTAATGGATCGAGAACATCAATATGGATTTGCGAAACGAGATTAGCAGAAGTAATAACGATATCTGGTGTGCTTTGTGATTCAGGCCTAGTGGGTTTTGGAAGATCATGAATGATACCAGTCGTGTGAGTTGTGACAAAGGTTTGAAAGGTAGATCTGTCTCTTTGTGATCTGCTGTGCATGTTGAAATCGGCCATAATTATGAATCTCTTATAATTATCGGAAATGTGTTGTACGAATGCAGTAGGTAGCGGCTTTCCAGGTCTGATATAAACAGTAGCAACAGTTATGGCTATACTACGGAAGTATAAAGTAATTATAAGATATTCAGGCAGATCTGGCACCCTACAAAAGTGTCGTCTTGATGGGATACGTGGAGAAAATCCCACGGCTGTTCCTCCATTTGCACGCCTCCTAGGAAGAGTGTTATCTTGTCGAATTAGTGTATATCCAGAAAAGTGACAAGTCATAGGGGGAGTGAGAAAGGTTTCGTTAAGGATAAACACTGTAGCTCTTTCCTCCAGTAACAGCGCTTCGAATAAAGATTTATTCTGCCAAATAGATCTAATATTGAGAAATAAAAAGACTATATCCATGATGATTAGGTTAGACAGTAGTTTCCAAAGGTGCTGTATGAAAATAGACATTTTGACCAGAATAAGTAGCATGAAATGTAACATGGAATATTTCTCTGGCTGCGTGGGTGATTTGTTTTAAGACATGCGAACGATGAAATGGCTGGATATTTTGAAGAGTGAGTGTTAGAAAAGCAAGCATATTGCGCACTGTTATAGGAGAGTCCAGTGATTGTGGAACGTCTGCAGAATAGTTATATGTACGTATTGGTGCCACGTACTCAGGGTGAGCCTCGGTAGGGGCAGGTTTACCCTTGCACTTGTAACTATATGTCGGATGTTGTTCGTGGCAAGTGTGACAATTCGGTGGTTGTTGTAAATTTGGACATGTACGAGTGGAGTGTTCACCAGAACAGTAGCCGCAAACAGTAGTATTTGGGCATGTTGCGGTAGAATGTTGATTATATGTCTGACATTTCTCGCATCGAAGTGGTAGTGGTGCTGGTGACCGTGAAGGTTCAACTCTGTGTCTTCTGTTATAAATATATGCCCCATTAGTCAGAAGAGAATCAATGGTGGTTTGAGAAGGAGTTAGTACGCGAACAATGTACGTGGGGCCTGCAGCGTTTCTAATGCGCATAACCTTCTGGAGTGTGTGTCCTTCGTAGGTAAGTTCCTCCTGAATCTCGTCATCGCTATAAGAAGGATCAACACCGCGAATCACCACGGAAAGGAGGGGAAGACGGCGAGGTGGTGGTATTTGCTTGCGTTGGGATGCATTTAGGTTAGTAAGTTTAGCATCTTTGCCGAAGGTATCTATAGGTACTTTGTTCTTTATAGTGCTAAGCAAGTTTGCATCTTCTGTTTTGAAAATAAAGCCGTTTCTAGTCTTGACTATTTCTTTGAGTGAAGCACGAGGAAGGTACTTGCGCAGTTGTATAGCAACTTGTTTCTCAGTCGAGAAACGTGAATCAAAATTGGTCAACAGAAACGAGTAAATTGATGGTGATGAAGAGCGAGGTAAAGCTGGAGCCGCAGTAGAATCTGTTTCCATGTCCGTAGTGTTCTCCATTCTATCTGGTGCAGTGTGTGCTTTCTTTGCAGGTGGTGAAAATTGCAAGCGGTTAGAATAACTTTGCTGGATTGAAGAGCGGGAAGCCACAGATGTAACAGAGCTTTGGGATGAGCTTCTGGTACGACCAGAAGTGGTTTGAGATTGCACCTTGCGTTTTTCCACCTTAGTGGAGCAACCAGGAGGACCAGGGATGATACTTGGTAAAGTGTGTTTGCTCATTGTGCGTTTGCCTTGATCGATGCCATTGTCCGCCATAGTGAAAACCGTCTGGTGGGCTAAGTCCGAGTATGAGATGATGCCAAAAAACCGTAAAACCAAGAGGAATAACAAAGTCGTCAATATGTAAGACCAGTTAGATATGTTAGCCTCCGTGGAGGCTTAAAATCAACTCGACGGTTGTTTCCTTGAACCTCAAGGAGGCAAGTAATCCAACTGTATTTAGAAGTTCGCGATTCAACCAATGGGATGGAAATACTAGTGACTTGCTTATTTTTCTCCGCCAGCTACGGATACCCTATTTTTTTTACCTGATTAGAGATTCCAGGTGGCCAGTTCCATAATTTACTATTTATTATTGTAACTTATTTCTATTGAATCTTTGCTTACATATGCTTAATACTGAGTTGTTATAATTTTCTTTCTCTTTCTTTATGTAAATGTTCTGTCATCTATTACGTAAGGCTTTATTTATTTAATTACACATAAAGGAAACAATGTGTTATCCTTAAACCTGATAAGATTCAGTGAAACATATACTCTTAATGTCTGAACTATATAGACTGCCATCTATACAATTCAGTTACATTTGCTAGTTTGTTATAGTTCTATGAAACAACACACTTGCGCCACACTGAATTAACACAATTTTTACTTTTGTTGTTTAATCTTTCAAAACATTGTAAGTACAAAAGCTTTCTGCCAGTTGGCGCGTGCTTGGCTTTAGGCTATGTACGCCTGCACTTGAAACGCATGGTTTCATACAATCTGCCTTTTGTTGTACTTCCAAGCGATGCTTTAGACCAGGGATGCAAATAAGCAACAAAATTTTACTAGCCCAAGAAATAAACTACTAGCCTACATCCCACAATAGAGATCATTTACTTACCTTCGGCATAATATTAAATACTCGCCCGCACTAATGAACCACGTCCAGGGCGAGCGGGCGAGTGGTTATTTGCATCCCTTCGCAGAGCGTCATAGCATGACTGGCGGTTCACTGGCTATTTTCTGGATTTGACTTGCAAAACGCTTGCATCATAGTTGAATGGAACACTGAATGCAAGGTTGCCCCCATTCAACACTGAAATCAAGGTTGTAACTTACATAGGGACAACTTCGTTACTGGAATCCGGCTTGTGGCATGCTTGCACGTTTTCCAATCAAGCTCGATGCAAGCTTGGTCGACTTGTAATTCAAGCTTACAGCAAGTGGTTTGCAAGTTGTCTCTGCTACTAGGCTAATATAAGGAAATTAAATGAAATGAAATATTTAAGTTTTATGTCCTTGATTATGCCGGGTAGGCTAAAGGAGACGGTGATGATGAGAAATGAATGAAACGGTGGAATGAAGAAAGTGGGAGGAAACGGGAGAACCCCGAGAAAACCCATGCACACGGTATTTGTCCATCCCAAAGCTCACTTGGGTTCAAACCTCATGCACCAGAGGTGAAAGCTCTACCGCTGAGCCACCGCGCAAGTACTATAAGCGTGACGGTTTAGTTATAGGTCTCACTGTTAAGTTACTTGCGTTATTGTTATAACTATGTGTTGCTGCTAGGAGCATGTGAAACATCGTTAAGAGATGGAAAATATCAACAATAGGTACAACCTGCTACTAAACACTTTACCAAAATTAAAAAAAAAAAAACATACGGGGTTATTACAAATGATTTACCTGATTTCATAAATTCACTGTAGCATTATTATTGGATATTATTGTCACAAAACTTTGTACAAGTGTGGGAAACTCAAAAAAGTTTCTTTGTGTTGCAGACCTGCTTTTGATTTCTGCCACGAGAGCGCAGCAGTGAACATTTATTCAAGATGGCGACAGGCGCAGAGAAAGCTAATGTTGTGCTCGAGTTTCATTCGTATCAGTCTATCCTAATAGTGGAACGGAACTTCCGAACGAGGTTGCAACAAAGATCCACCAACTGCCAAGTCCATTCATTGATTATATATGCACAGTTTACAGCTTCAGGATGCCTCTGTAAGGAGAAATCAACTGGTCGGCCGACAGTGACTAGATAGGAGATTGAAGAAAACGATGGATTGATCGTAGTTGGGATAATGATCAGCAATTCCTGTCTGGCTTCCACGCTCTCCGGATCTAACCCTATGCGATTTCTTTCTGTGGGGGTTATGTGAAAGATACAGTGTTAATGCCTCCTCTACCAACAAACCTAACAGAACTGAGAGCTCGCATTATGACGCAAGGTCCATGAAAAATAATACACTCCTTGAGCCGAAAACATCAATTTACATATAACGAAATCCTGGAACAGATAACGCCAATTTGTAACGTAAGAGCCACAGTTCTTATATTTATATAACCAAGGTTACTGATTTTTATCAAAATACATCTAAATATTGCATTATAATATTACCTTTTATTGTAGTACGTAACAGTTAAACATTTACACATTTTACGATTTTAAAAATTGTACATGCAGTCTTCACGAGATGGATCCTTCGTTTATATTATTTATTTTTTTCGTTGCTATGACAACTAAACTCACATCGTCAAAACACTATTATAACAAAATATCATCGCATAACCACAGAGAAGAAATTACTTGTATTTCTCTTTTCATCTTCTTCTTCTTCCTTTCTTGAACTGTTTGTGCATATTTTGAAAGTACATTTTGCCCATAAATACAAATTAAGATGTTAAAAAAAATACAAGTATCGTTGTAGCATCAACAGTGTTTTCCAATGTATTGATGAGGACATGTTGCACCTAGTGTGATAATAACTTGTTTATCGACTTAATATTTGCTAGGGAGCACATAAAGAGCACTTGTAATATATCACTGAAAAAACTTTTTTGAGTTTTTCAATACGTGTGCAAAGGTTTTAGACAATATTTCCAAAAATAACGAGACAGTGAATTTATGAAATTAAGTCATTGTAATAACCCTGTATATATATCCCAGCACAATAAAATATATCAATTATTATTAGTAACAAACGACATATTTTCAGTGCAAGATTGGAAATGCTACCGGCAGCTAGAGACCTGCACGGGCCGAATTTTTCGACCTGAGCCCAATCCAGCCCGAACGTACCTAGGCCAGGCCCAGCCCGGGCCCGAAAACTTTTGGAGATTTTCGGCCCGAGCCCGGCCCGGCCCCATAAGTTTTTTCAAAATTCTTGGCCAAACCCGGCCCGGGCCCGATAAATTTTAAAAGTTTTTGGCCCGACCCCGGCCCGATAATTCTTTTAAAAAATTAGCTCGAGCCCGAATCTTTCTCAAAATTTAGTACTAAATTTGTCCTAACCCTCAGAAACATTTTCTAAACCTCGACCTAAAGAGAAATCAGTGTCGGCCAGTCCAAGCCCGGCCCGGCCCAAAGAAATAACAGTGTCGGCCCACCCAAGACCGGCCCGGCCCAAAGAAATAACAGAGTCGGCCCGCCCAAGCCCGGCCCGTGCAGGTCTCTACCGGCAGCATAAACGCGTGGATAAAATCGGTCCTAGCAAAGCAAATAATAGTTGAAACAAGTTTCGAAATGGAAGTGAAATATTTGAGTTTAACTTCCACAATTACGCCCTTTTAAGGCTAAAGGAAACAATGATTGAAGCAACTGAATGATGATGGAAGAAATGATTTGAATAAAAAGTGGGGGGAAACGGGAGCTCTCCGAGAAAACCCATAGGTATTACCATTCAACCACCGTGGTCCCCCCGAAGTTTCGGAGAAATTTAAAGTTTAGAATCTTAACTATCAACTCGTACTCAGCTACCAACAAAAAAATATTCTGGGGGCGGGTGCGGTAGGTCAGTGGTAGGATTATCACCTCTGTTGACAGGAGTCTCTGTGATCTTACACCCTGCGAGTCTGAGGTAGACAACATTCTGCACTGGGACTTCCTCAGGTTCTCCCGTTTCGTCCCACACAGGCCGGTAGCCAGCCCAAAAATTTAGGGGGGGCCGGCTGAAGTTAGGGAGGCCCGATCCAACAATATTATAGTTCATCACCATATTATAGTTCATTTGCAAGCCTACCGTGAACATTTTAGAGGGGGCCAGAAAAAATTTTGGGGGGGGCGTCCCCCCTAGACCCCCCTGGATACGGGCCTGGTCCCACATTCTCATTTCACCAATGCTATCATATTCATCTATTTTCATAACTCATCCGTTCCCTTTAGACTCAAAGGGAAAGTGTAAAACGTAAAATTAATAAAAAAAATATTATTCTGTTCTTCCTGAATGTTTTATCGTATTTCTTCTTCTTCTTCTTCTTATAATAATAATAATAATAATAATAATAATAATAATAATAATAATAATAATAATAATAATAATAATAATAATAATAATAATAATGACAAAGAGCAAATATTTCAACACTTGGGAACGACAAGTAATAAATGCAATATATTCATTCATGACACTCATTTTAATTAATGCGGAAAGTGAAAGAAAGTAAAAGAAACCGTTATTCGCCTCAGGGCACGCAATCTCGTCATCGAAGAAGCATAAAGTAATTATATGCAGCATACTTGCCTATTCGTTTACATTGCAAATTCTTTTGAATGATCCTCCCATCAGTGTTGCAAACTTTCACTATTATTATTATTATTATTATTATTATTATTATTATTATTATTATTATTATTATTATTATTATTATTATTATTATTATTATTATTATTATTATTGAGAATATAGCTTCTAAAGCGAGAAGGAATCTTGGCATTCTGAAATGGATATCCAAAGACTTCAATTCTGTCAAAACCTGCCTTATTCTCTATTACTCCAATGTCAGAAGTCATCTGGGATATTGATCAAATATATGGAACAGAAGTACATGTTACATATCAAATACTTTGGAGATAGGGTTGCGCAAAACCGGCCTGGCCGGATATATTTCTATTATTTTGATTAAAGCCGGTGACCGGTCAAACTTCTCACAAACCCCTTTATGACCGTTTTTTCAAATATGTATCTAGTTCGAAGTATAGATTTAAAAAGTAACTTTCATTCTGTTAATCCAAAACTGTCACCTTTCACCATGTATCGAAGATTAACATATTTTGTTCATCTGTTTAGACAATTTTAAAGAAATGATAGGGGAAATGCCGATTTCAGTTTCTCATTTATAGCACAATGTATCTATTAAGATTATTAGTGAATGTACAGTACAAAGGATTATACAGAATACAGGTGCTAATGCACTTTTGTTCACTATAGTACATTTCCTTCCCATGGATGGATACGAACCACGAGCGTCATTTCAGACTTTGCTTCAAGTGCACCACCGACATAAAACTTTCACGTTTTGTACTAGTATATTAGTAGACAATCGATTAAAGTGTACGTATTCCTCAAACTCTTCGGAGGGGGAGCAATTGCCCCCTCCTGTCTCCCCTGGTCCGAACAGAGATATTTCACACTTAAGGGGCGTTTACACTTAGTCGATTTCCGTTCGATTCAGTTGAATTGACGTCACTTTCAACTTAATCGACCGTGTAAACAGGACTTCAACTTAATCGCTTGTTGATCGAAGGCGACGAATCGACTGGTAACTGAATTAAAAGACGTTCTATTTTCTGTGGTTGAAATAATTGAACACATCCATCAATCTGATTCGGCCTACTTGCTTCGATTTAGTGGCAAATGCAGCGAGTCGATTTAGTCGTGCGACTAAATCGACTAAGTGTAAACGCCCCATTAGACCTATATCATAGGAAATTTTGGGGGGGTGCCGGTTTTTTATTATTATTATTATTATTATTATTTTCCAGAGTTGCCAATCCTATTTGGAGATGATTCAAAATCTTTTTCTTGCCTGGCTACGTTGGAAATTCAAATGTTACAAGCATATATGTTTAGATGACGTTAGATATCATTGGGTATGTTGCAATTATCTGAAAGAAGGATTATTGCTGATGTCAAAATGCGACACTCAATTCTTCATGGTAATTTGAATTTATTGACAATTGTAACTCTACATGCAGCTACGAGTAGCTATCATACAAGAAATCACAAAATTCTTATACTCATTCACTGGCTCTATGATGTACCCATATATAAAACTGTCAAAATATTAGTGATATTTTGAAACATAATTTCAGTACTATTCAAAGGTATTTGTACAGTATACTTATTCTATAAGCAGTTGAGAGTATTATCTTCTTTTATACAGGGTTTGCCCAAAAGTAGGTATGCAGTACCGTACTGATCAGCTCATTCCATTTTATATCATTTCTTATTGTTTTTCATAGAGAGACTTCTTTATTATTTGTTCTGAATGTGTTTTTAGTTACATCTTAAGCTTGGAAGAGCCGAAGCAAATAAACCCATAAACTAGAATGTTATACTTGATCAATGCAGCGGGGGTATACCTACTTTTGAGCCACCCTTATAAGTATATGATTTGTTTTATATATGATTTCTGTATCTTTTGTGTACCTGTGTTAATTGTATTCAATTTTATATTATGTTTATTTTCACCATTTGTGATCTTTTTTCGTCTCCACTTATTAAGATCTTTCTATTTATTTTTTATAAATATAGGTCTATATATTAAGATTTTTTATGTTGTATTCTTTATTACAAATTTATAGTTGAAATTTACAAATTATAGAAACAAATAGAAATTTGAATATAATGTACCCACAACATTAATGTTCCATTTTTGGATGAAAAGGCTCGGCTGAATATATCATAGTTTACAACTTTTTAAAATAATAATAATAATGATCTTGTGGCACAATAAATAGACTATAAAAATAGAAATAACATAATGGAATTTCTAGAAATATAAATAAAAGTGAGCATATTTATTTTGGATTGTGTTACAAGAATTTTGGGAAATAACTTTTACATTAAAAGTGTACTTAACACTTGTAATTATGATATTGTTCCTTGTTTCTGTTATACTAGAGAAGAAATACCGTACCCTCTCCAGTTCCTTTCCAGGCTGCAACGTACCAAGAACTGACGAAACTTGGCCACGTTGGACCGTAATGGATATACGTTGTATTAAGAAGGATGCTGAACGAACATCTCCAGAAACGATAGATATGGGTCTGCCTACATCTCTGATAAAATCAAGGCTTCTAGAACCCCATGCCCCACTCGTCTCGATGACTATTGGAGCAAAAATAAATTTGTCGAGGAAATTGTTGTATTTCCTTTCCTTTTTTGCCTCTCTACGTCTAACAACTTCTGCACTATTCATAACAGTCAATGGGAGCTTTTGAATGAGCAAATATGTCCGAACATGTAAAATCCCATGCTAGTCATTTGTCTCAGAACAACAACAGCCTGACGGTTCACGAATGGAAGGAATTCCAGCCGTTGTGAGGGCTCGCAAAATGATGTCATTAACAGATGTATGTTCTTATTTCTACTCTATGGAAATTGTAATTGGACGGATAAGTCTGTAATTTCCAATATCTAATTAAAAATTATTATTATTATTATTATTATTATTATTATTATTATTATTATTATTATTATTATTATTATTATTATTATTATTATTATTATTATTATTATTATTGGAGCGAAGTGAAGTTATGGTACAGTTCAACCTGACCAATATTTGCACACCGAGATTGTGACAACTGGCACTCCAGTAAGACGAAAGGTGGTCGGGTTCGGAACCTCACATGGGCCGCCGTAACTCAGTGCTAGAGTGTTCACTTCTGATGTATGGGGTTACTGGTTCGAGCCCAGCTCGCGTCAAGTGAACTGTGTGGTGGGTTTCCTCAGGATTCTCCAGTTTTCTCCCACTTTCTTCATTCCACCATTTCATTGTCTCCTTTAGCCTAGCCGCCTTAATCGTGGAACGTAAAACTTAAAGATTTTCGGAACTTCACAGGTCATGATGGAACAATTACCGGAAACCTACCTTCTTTCATAGAGTCCAAATCTTTCAATCAGTCCTCACAATTTCTTTATGGTGATAAGTGACCATTAATTGATAGGACATTAAGCGGTGAGATTACACATCATGCTACCATAGAGGAATAATTACCGAATAATTCCTTCCATAGAATTTCACCTGTTCAACCAATGCACAAAAAAATTTTGCTCAATTATAAGTAGATAAAGCGATATGAAGGACATAGGTTGATTAGATTTCAAATCGTGCGCATCTCAGAGGAATAATCACCGAAAATTAATTTTCTCTGTTAGGCTGTAGTTCGAACCATTTAATCAATACTGAGTACTGCTATCCACGAAACGAGACGAGACAAAAAATAAAGTTTTCTCGTCTCGTCTCGTCTCGTCTCATAATTATTTTTAGAAGTTCCGTCTCAATCTCAATTCTCAACGGATTCTTTCTCCTGTCGTCTCGTTTCTCGAAAATGTTTGCCTCGTCCCGTTTTGAAAATTTGTGTACGAAATTTCTACCCTGAATTTTTGTCTTGTTTCATATAAAAGTTTTCAGAATCCTTTTAAGGGAGCACGGTGGCTCAGCGATAAAGCGCTTACCTCTGGTACGTGGGGTCGCTGGTTCGCTCTCCGGCCAAGTAAGTTTGTTGTGGACAATATCATTTTCGTGGGTTTTCTCCAGTATCCTCCAACTTTTTTATTCCACCAATTCGTCCATCATCATTCATTTCCCTTTATGATTGTCTCGTTTAGCCTAAAACGGCATAATCACGAGACGTTAAACGGAAATATTTAATTTCATTTCATTTTGCAATCCTTTTACGGCACGAAAAGTCCAAGAAGGAGGTGATGTAAGAACATCTGAACCAAATGTATTATTTCAGTATACAAATTGTGTAATGACTTTCTCATATTTAAACATTGAATCATTCTCTCGCTCTTCATTGTGTTCGATGAATCACTTCATCTATTTATATGCCGCTATTTCAGAATGAATCATAGAACACAATAACAGTGTTGAATCGTAAAACGCTTCCGTGAACTAGTATTGTCTACAAGACTCGTGAAGTGTCTCGTGTCGTCTCGACTTTTAAAGAGGTGCACTCATGTCCAAAATAATTGTCGCATGTCTATAAGTATGTTGTTGTAGGAATATAACTTTTATAACGAATTCGCCCGGTATTTCTTATAATGTTAGTATGTGTATAATCGGCAAAGACATGTATGTGGCAAATTTCATGTCAAAAGAGCAATAAATAAGAACAATAAAACGAAAATAAAACTTTCTTGTCCATTTAGCAATATTTTGTTTTACTCATTCTAATTTTCGTATTTATAATTCTGTTCCCATGCAATTTACCACAAATATTCATTTACCGATTATACACATAGTATGAGTATTAAAAGTACCCTGCAAAATCATTATCAAATTATATTCTTACAAGAAGACAGTTATAGATATGCGACAATCATTTTGTACATGAGTGTACTTCTCGTCTGGATCCCGTTTTGTGCTCAATACTGCTCGCGCCACAGAGTAAATAATCACGCGAATGTTACCACCTTCCATAAAGTTCACTTGAATGTGAAAAAAAGATTCCAAAACGGCGAGAAATCAATGTGCACAGCAGTGGAATGCAAATATTAAGAAATAGGGGAAAGAAAGAAAGAAAGAAAGAAAGAAAGAAAAATGAAATGAAATCTTTAAAATTTTAAATTCTTCCTTCTCTGCAAATATACTTGAAGTCCAATTTCTTTCTTGCATGTTGGTGCAAGACATGTCCATCTTCACCCAGGGAAACTTTAAATAAACGAAAAGAAAGTAGTACTGTAAACAATTCTGGTAATCTACATTGAGCATGACCAGAGATATGAATCCCGGGAGAATTTTCGCCCGGGTCACCAACTGAAAATATCACTAATACGTATGATAATTTCCATCTTTTTCTCTTTCACTCTGAATGTATGGATATTTCTTTTTTCGAATGTGAGGAGTTTTCTGTTTTGAAGGATTTTTATCATAGACCCTATCATCCTTGACTATAGTTTTCAGATGAGTAAAGTCAAAATTTACAGTATTGTGAAAATGGGTGGTTTTTTTTTTTTTTTTTTTTTTTTTTTTTTTTTTAGCAATAGTGTCATTTGAGCATTAGCTTGAAAGGGGGCGGGCGGCTGAAATAGTTTCATGTCCTTCATTAGTATATTGTTTTAGTATTAATTGAATAATAGAAATGCTTCCCCTATATATTCACCCACTTTTTCAACTCGAAAGACGGCGTTGTTTTTTTTAGGTCATATTGTTCCAATTTTAGGTCATATATGCATGCATATTTTCAATTCTTTTAAGAAACAGAAATTCGAGCCCTATTTATAAGGCATTAACTTGTTTTAATTGGCACAGACACCAGGAAAGTTGATAGATAATGTAGCAGTTGCTCTAGCGATCCAATTAACTAATGAATCACTGCATGCACATTTTCAAATATAGTTTTTGGTTTATAAAATGAAGATTGTATTTCTGTTTTTCTTTAAACCACGTATTTTCTTTATTAGATTCCCAACGGCATCCAGTCTTTCATCGGTAAAACAAGAAAAATAGTCATCTGGGTAACGGAATTGTTTAAAGGTGGTTTGGGAAACTTTTCCGAATAAAAACTCACGCCCAAGAATAAACCTCCCTTAATGATTTATTTCACAAGAAATAACATAAGGCATATTATAGAGTTGTTAATGAAATATTTATTTATTTAATAAGAACAAAATCATCTGCCCGATAGAACCTCACTCCATTCCCAAGAGTAAACTACATTTTGCCAACTTGTTTATGAGAAATAACTAATACCACATTGTGATCATCATCATGGGTATTCTGCCTTTATTGGCAGGTCACTTGCCGCAGCTGAGAAGCTTCCATGCTCCACGCTCTGTCTTCCACTAACCTCTTCGTCTTCACGTATGATCTTTCTGTTTTTATATAATCCATTAATTGTAGTCTCCTTCGCCCCCTTCCTCTCTTTCCCACCGTCATACACTCTTGGACGTCCCTCATGATCTTATTATATCTTATTATAAATTTTATTATTATAAACAAAAATCTTATTATAAATAAAATATATATTTATGAAATATGAATAAAATAACTTAATTAATTTAAAGAGTCCAGGAAGAACTAACCTCAAAAGTAAACTATTCCTTTTGAAACTTGGTCCCGGGTTCGATTCAGGCACTCAGTCGTACAAGTGTAAAAAGTTCTTTTCAGGTCAACCATCTTGAATGAGGTTAACCTGAGCTTTTCTCATTCATACCAGGCAAATGCCGGGGTAGTAGAGCCTGTCTATTTCACCTGTGCCCAGGGACGTACGGAAGGGGGGGACACGGGGGTCCGGACCCCCCCGAAATTTCGACTTTTTAAAAATTTAGCCTAATTTTAGGGGCAATTTTAGCAATTTTAATATAAAATAGCTTCATATTTAGTTTGGACCCCCCCGAAATAAATTCCTGGGTACGCTACTGCCTGTGCCCTCGGAAAATATGCGAAATATACTTCAACCCCACCCCCGCCACCCTCCCTTTGCTTAGGGAAAAGAAGTGAATGACGTCAGCTGTGTTGCCAATTTGTCATTCAGTCTCTGGTCTTGACTAGTGAAGATCGTAGGCTACTTAGAATGGCTAACAAGACAGAGGACAGCAAAGTCCGTGAAATAATTCATTGTGACAACGCTTCCGCATTCAAGAATTGAAAAATGTCGACCGCAGCAACTTGTCCCACATCTTTCGAGGGACGTACGGTAAAATATATATCGATAGCAGCGCCAGAACGGGAACACTTGAAATAGAAAGGCTCTACCTAACATATAGATCCCAGGCCTCTTCCTTCCTCCCCTTTTCTCGGATAGTATGCTCCCCAAGGAACGTCATCTTTCAAAAACGTGACGGGCTAACATGGCCATAGATGCTGAAAGCCCAGAAATGTAATTCCTAATCCTAATCCTAGTGACGGGCTAACATGGCCATAGATGCCGAAAGCCCAGAAAGCAAATACCTAATCCTAATCCTAGTGACGGGCTAACATGGCCATAGATGCTGAAAGCCCAGAAATCTAATACTTAATCCTAATCTTAGTGACGGGCTAACATGGCCATAGATGCCGAAAGCCCAGAAATCTAATACCTAATACTAATTCTAGTGACGGGCTAACATGGCCATAGATGTCGAAAGCCCAGAAATCTAATTCCTAATCCTAATTCTAGTGACGGGCTAACATGGCCATAGATGCCGAAAGCCCAGAAATCTAATACCTAATCCTAATCCTAGTGATGGGCTAACATGGCCATAGATGCCGAAAGCCCAGAAATCTAATACCTAATCCTAATCCTAGTGACGGGCTAATATGGCCATAGATGCCGAAAGCCCAGTAATCTAATACCTAATCCTAATCCTAGTGACGGGCTAACATGGCCATAGATGTCGAAAGCCCAGAAATCTAATTCCTAATCCTAATCCTAGTGACGGGCTAACATGGCCATAGATGCTGAAAGCCCAGAAATCTAATACCTAATCCTAATCCTAGTGATGGGCTAACATGGCCATAGATGCCGAAAGCCCTTAAATCTAAAATAGTAAAATCCTAAATCATTTTGGGACTTCTCTAAAAAAAAAAAAAAAACGCTTTAAACCATTTATACGGTTATCATTAATGAAGTATTTGGTTTATGAAATATGAAGCAGATCACTATAGCCGAATTTGAAAAAAAAAAAAACCTCAGAAATTTTGATTATCACATTTCAGTAAACTATCCATATTTTTGGTAGTAGAAAGACAATTACAAAAAAAAAAAAAAAAAAAAAAAAAACTAGCTAATCTTGTGAAAATCGTAAGCTTAAAATTTGGTCTCGATACGTTGAACGGCGTGGCTTGTAGGCGAATGTAGTTACATCAGGATGAATGTACGTGTGTATTTACGATCATTTGATTTAAAGATAAGTACAACTTATATTTATATATACTTTGGGTGAAATTTCTACAAAATTACGTCAAACAAGTGCTCTGTGAACTACATGAAAAAAATATAACACAAACAAAATGTGCAAAGAATAACTAATTAACTAACTAACTCTATGGCCTATGGAACCCGGAGGTTCAATGCCGCGTTCACAAAAGCTCTCCACTGACTTCCAGCTTGGGGGTTTGGGTAAGGCTAACACCCTCATCCTGTAAAAAAAGGTACTTGTTCAGAAACATTCACAAAATGTGCAAAGAATACCGAAAAAAAATACTACGTTTCATTTATCTCTTTGGTAAAGGTGCTATGAAAAATGTACAAGAAAACACAATTTAAAGAAAAAAATTGTTTGGAAACCGTTTATAAGTACAGTGAAACCTGTCTTCAGCGGAATCGAGCGGGACTCGCAAAAATTTCCGTTAAAGACAGGTTTCCGCTTAATGGAGATAGACCTTTCCGTTAAAAAAATATATATGCTTATAACGGACATAATGAGAAAATATATTGATGTACGCAACTTGTTCAATTACAATACTTTTTCCTTCTACGGATTAATACCCAAAAAAACTTAAAATAAACACAAAATATGTTGTGCACACTTTCCTTTATTTTTCCCAATAGTCAAGCAGGATTTTTGGCATACATTGCTACTACTTGGCTGCGGTATACTTCAGGACACAGAAAAGCTTTCTCTGGAATTTTGAAAGTCCTCTGAACTCTTTTCTCCTTGTTTTCACGACACGTGATGGAGATATATAACTTCTGCTTTACCTCAATTCTTTTTTTCCAGAACTTTGTTTTGTCAGTTTTCTTCTCATTTTTCTTGGCTGTCGCTAGTTGCTACACAAACGGAACAGAAGTACGCCTACAAAGAAGACTGACAGCTGACATGCTACGAAGGACTAGCGAAAAATTGTGGGAGCTGAATATGAGTAGTGATTGACGAAGGTCAACACTGCCCATAAAGATTTAACAAAAGAACGAAGAATTTATCGCAGACAGTATATGTTTACCCTCTCACAGGATGTTTAAAAATTTTCTAAACGATGTAGTCTGAAACTCAAAATTTTCCGTTAAAGATTTATTTTGCTTTCCGTTGTCCGCATAACACAGTTTCCGCTTAATGAAGGGACTTTTACATGTTTTTTACTCCAAAATCCATGGGACCATGAAATATTTCCTTTAAGACAGTTTTCCGTTTAATAAAGGGTCCGTTGAAGGCAGGTTTTACTGTAGTTTGTTTTTTAATGATACATTTAACGACTTCAGAGGGAAGACACATCGAGAAGAGACGTTGTAACCAGTGGCGTATTTAAAGGGGACTTCCGGCTTAAGCCCCCCCCCAGGAAATTTTCTTTACCATATTAAAGAAATGAAATATTTTGCAGAATTTTCACATTTCTAGGACTAAAGGTAGCAAAGTTCACTCCCGAAACAAAATCGTAAATACTGGTTGTAACAATAATAGTTGGAAAGGAATCAATGAAAAGAACATAAGATGTAACAAGAGCTATGCTTAAGTAGTTTCCTCTGAAAGAAAAAAAATCTGTAAAAGAACAAGCTGCAAACCGAAACAACAACAACAACAAAAATCTCAGAAATAAGATTAGCAAAAGTTACTGAAACAAAATAATCAGAACCAAAATGAAATGAAATGAAATCTTTGAGTTTTACATCCCACGGTTATGCCGGTTAGGCTAAAGGAGACGGTGATGATGAGTAATGAATGAAATGGTAGAATGAAGAAAGTGGGAGGAAACGGGAGAGCCCCAAGAAAACCCACGCACACGGTGTTTGTCCACCACAAAGTTCACTTGGCGGGGGTTGGGATCGAACCCAGGACCCCAAGCACCAGAGGTGAACGCTCTACCACTGAGCAACCGCGGCCCCTAATCAGAACCAAATAAGAGAATTAGTTTATTAATACAGACTTTACATACAAAGAAGAATATTGCAGTATCACAGCAAACGAAGGATATTCACATGATTCGCACATCAAGAAGAAAAATTCAGTAGAACAACCTCACCGATCATCTTCCTGATTTAGGGTATACCGACCACTCTCAAGCTTCATATCATCCAAGCAGAACGCATCCAGTAGAAGGTTGATTTTCATAACATAACCTGGATTCGTTCGTTCGTTGGTCTTGGCGGGTTTTAGTTTTTCAAGTTTCGAGCTTTTGCTCTTGCCTTCCATGTTGAGTATTCTTCTGGCTTGTGTTTTTTCTTTCTATTTGTGTTTTTGGGGCTGCGACTGTCGCGAGCCCTCCTTGGTGGCGTTGTAGGCTAACACATTCCTACGGAGGTCGTGGCATTCGAAATGTTGCTCTTCGGGGGGCGATTGTTCCTATGGCTGCAATGTCGTCGTTGACGTGATTGTGGACTGTTGCCCAGAATCTGGCGGAGAGCTGTTCAGTGACTTCTTGGAGGAACGGAAGTTCCAGGTCCTCGTGTGTTTGGGCGGTTGTTGTGCCGATTTCGTGTCGAGTGATAGCTCTTGCCGCTTTGTTCTGGACAATCTGTAGTTGTCGGTGATGAGAAGGTGCAGCGTGCTCCCAGGTCGGGTGTGCGTATAGTAGGATTGGTCGTAAGCAAGTAGTGTAGATGTTCTTCCTTGCTTCATGTGAGAAGCTGGCACTGAGCAGGATTGCCATCAGTGCGCCGAGTCTTCTGGTTGCTTTGGTTGCTGTGTCAGACAGGTAGAACCTGGATTCAAATCAACAATGGTCCTCTTAATGTGATCAGGCTAATTTTACTTAATCCCGATCAAGTAAGTTAACACCGAATGTTGTAATGACCCAGTGGAGTAGGTACAACGTTGAACACTCTACGAATACACCCCGTCCAACACCTTGCTAGAATTGTTATCAATATAAACATCCCAATCAGAGTTCCCCAAGATCACTACAGATGTGTGTTGTAGTTGTGGACCCGAAGTAGACCCGAAGCACCAGAAGTGTTATAACCAACCCATCAATAACAAATTTTGAGCAACCTGTTGTGTCAAGAGATATTTTATTGGCAGTGGGGACTGCCCTAAATACGAGTAGACAATCTGTGCGAAACTGAGTGTCCAATCTAAATTAGTTAAAAACGAAGTTATAAGCTGAAGTCTGACTCTCTAGAGAGCCACACTTCAATAATTAAAAACATATCACATATAAAGCCGCAAACCAATTACAGAGGACTAATTGGTCAATCAAACCAATCAAAAACAGGCTACCAAGCTAGAGATTTTTAAGGTGAAACATATCCAACATTACAAAAAGTGGACTCAATTGTCTTATGCACTGAACGCAACATAAGTATGGCGACATTTCGTCGTTCCCATATCTGTCCGGGTCATACAGATGTGCAAATGAATCCTAAGGTGAAATATATCCAAAATGACAAAAAGTGGACTCAATTGTCTTATGCACTGAACGCATCATAAGTATGGGGATATTTCGTCGTTCCCATGTCTGTCCGGGTCATACAGATGTGCAGATGAGCCCTAAGGTGAAATATATCCAAAATGACAAAAAGTGGACTTAATTGTCTTATGCACTGAACGCAACATAAGTATGGGGGATATTTCGTCGTTCCCATGTCTGTCCGGGTCATACAGATGTGCAGATGAGCCCTAAGGTGAAATATATCCAAAATGACAAAAAGTGGACTTAATTGTCTTATGCACTGAACGCAACATAAGTATGGGGGATATTTCGTCGTTCCCATGTCTGTCCGGGTCATATAGATGTGCAGATGAGCCCTAAGGTGAAATATATCCAAAATGACAAAAAGTGGACTCAATTGTCTTATGCACTGGACGCAACATAATATGGCGATATTTCGTCGTTCCCATGTCTGCCCGGGTCATACAGATGTGCAGATGAGCCCAGGTCGTCGTATTTGATAGCCTCCGATCCATTGATCATGAAATTTATGAACCATTTCAATTTCTGGTCCTAATATCATCAAATACTGTTGAGACATTGTATGATTAAATCCAGGCATAGTCCAAAAATGCGGGCTAGGTCGGGAGGGATTCGATGATTTTTTGCCGTTCGACAGTCTCTGCGACCATTAAAAGAGGAATAAATGTTTATTATTTTTTTCTTTCGTTAACCAGTTTCCGGAACTCTTGAGCACAGAACCACGAAATAGTGTGTATGTGTGTTGTTCATTTGCTATATTCTGAAGATGATGATGATGTGATGAAGGAAGACGAAGGGATGCAATATATTGTCTGCTATAACATGCGGGGCCAATTGCTAGATTGTCATATTTGAGTTAGGGATGCGCACGAGACGAGTCGAGACAGGATTTTCCTGACAAAATTCGAGTCGAGACATCACTTTTACAGCACATTTTCGAGACGAGACAGCCTCAAATCTTGTCTCGTGCGCATCCCTAATTTGAGTCTTCCTGCCTTTTGTGAATGCAGAGCAATACCTCCCTATGTCTCTTTCGCTTCTATCCCTTGTGTCCTAAGGCTCTGTTACCACTCCTCACCCAAAGTTGTGAGTTTATGATATGTAAATTAGAAAATATTTTACCTAAAATTCAGCTCTTAATAAGGAACCTTCCTCATCACGTTTTCCTAGTTGCCAAGGTAGTAATTCCGGCATTGGGAACAATACATTAAAAAATATAGATGTAGTTAGCAACACTTGCATTTCCAAATAAAATTGATACCACTGAGGAAATTAGCTTTCCTGCTAGGAAGGTCAAAATGTCATCTTGAGATTCGATTACATTTGACCCTGTCCTAAAAAAGATGAAACGGGAAAAAGAAAAAAAGAAACGTGTCTAGCGACAATATATTTTAAAAACACCTAGGAAACATACTGTACATATAACATATATGCACACTCAATTACCGGTACCGGCATCTTCCAGAGCAGGATGGACATGCGTAAGGTGAAAGGTTGGACACTTTTATAAATATGTATAGTGACTCCGTACCATACAGCAAAATTTATCACATACACTGTTATTTTAAATCGCCAACAGATATTAACTTAAGTAGGAACAGGAAGGCAAAGAGCATAATAGTTATCTTGGCGAAAGTAGTGCAGTAAAACAAGGCAAAACAGAAGTAAAAAGTAAGAATTAGATAAATATACAACAAGAACCATGATTATATAATAGAAAAATTACGTTTTTTCCACCGAAAAAGAAACCAGTTGGTGCTGTTATTGTAGTAGCGACATAGGCGATGCAAGATGGTTATTGGTTTTTGCCTCCAGGAAGGTCACCACAATGCCGTGCGGTCTTAAATAACATGGATGGCGAGGAAATGTCTACAAATAAAATAAAAGAGATATCTGATCATCCCCTCTCCTCTTCACAACGAATAGAGTAGGGGAACACAGAGAATAATAGTACGTGAAGACCATAATTACACGGTGCCTAATAAACTGGTGAGCATTACCGATTGCACGGTGAAACAATCAACTTGTTTGTTATAGACTTACACAGTGGCTGATTCAAAACGCCGACAATGGTGGTGATCTGTAGAAGTAATTTGATCTTTTTCGTGCTAACGTTAGTGGTTCCTTGTTTTTCTTCCGTTATCCAAGATCGAAAACCTAATGGTAAGTCTTTTAAAATGTATTTTTATTATAATTTTAAAATTCTTCAGAACGATCCAGAACGGATAACGTGTTGAAAGTTCTTTAGTTCCTAGCTTGCAGTTTGGTGAACGGTTTCAGGTCAAATAAAAGGTAAGGGTATTCTATATTTGGGTAAAATACTAACTTTATATGTTTGTGGTCAAGAAAAGTTCATATGTCTGTGGCCAAGCCTTTCGATAGTGAGTTCTCGGGGACCATAGGCTCTAGAAGTATGCTGTTTTCACTGATCGATTGCAAATTTTGTGCAGATTGTTCCGTTCTAATTGATTATTTAAAAGAAATGGGCGTTATTTCTTTATTTCATTATTTTAAGTGTTAATTTAAAAAAAAAAAGCATCCTACTAATTATACATTTCAGCACAACACTTTTGTATGCGGGGTTAGTATATCTCTCCGGCGTTTGTTTCAGGGCCAAATGATAATGAAAAACCAGAAGGAAAAACCATTTCTCCGGTCTAAGATGAATCTTTATAGTTTGGAGTGTTTTGCCCAATGAAGACCTTACATCACTGACATTATAATTAATTATGTGTGTAATGTAGTTGCTTATTATATACTGCATGCAAGAAGAAAGAAAACATTGATCATACATGAATTAGAAACTTCAACCCCAAATAGGCTCAAATCTTGCAAACAGTACGATATATTGAAAAAGGTCGAAAAAATCTCCTCTTTATGATATCCCTTGCCAATTTTTATCAAAAGGTCTTTCATTTGTGTCTGTAAAGGAACATGTGCAGATGTGAGAAATGACAAGGAGAGTCATGCTCATATGTGAATGATGCGCTGTGTAGAGAGCGCCGGTTCAGCTAGTCTACATATTAAAATAAAGTGTTCTAAGTTCTTTAGTTCCTAGCTTCCAGTTTGGTGAACGGTTTCAGGTCAAATAAAAGGTAAGGGTCTTCTACTTTTAGGCATAATATTTAATTATTTTTTGTAGCTTCCTCGTGATTAATGGAATTTCGGTGCGCAAGTAGCGGGTTCAATTCCCGGTGCAGCTCGGATCCAATATTAATACGTAGATTGACATTATATATAACCTAGGTGGCAAAGGAATGCTATTTTCAGTGCAGCATAGCAATAGTGGTAGTGCAGCATGAACAGTAATAGTACTTAATTTATTATTTGATTTAATTACTGGTAACCATGCGTGCCGGCTACGTGGGTGCTCCGGGGCTCCACCACCCACACAAATAATCTTGTGGGTGCGGCGCATACACAAGATTTTTAGTTCGATAGAAACAAAATATAAATACTTTTCACTTGTCATTATCCAAAATAAAATAAAATAAAATAAAGAAATAAAAAATAAGCAATTAAAACATTGGGATGGAAATTAAAATTTCTAACCTCTGAAACATAATTGTTTGTTTCAAATATGTTTGTGCAAAGCAACACACTCGCTCCTTTCTTGCCTGTCTCTGACCCAGTGTTTCTTCCAGACCTGTTTTTGGGGAGATATTGCCCCCCCCGGAGTCCTAAGAGTGCCCCCCGGAGACCAAAATAATACGTCTATGATATAATAATAAATAGAATAGTATCAGCAGTTCCCCCCCCCCAGAATACCAAGTGTCTCTCTCCCCTGGAACATTGTTTCTGAAAGAAATACTGCTCTGGCCTACTCAAATGCAATCCCTCACAATAAAAATGGAACTATATTGTGAATAGAATCAGGCCCGTATCCAGGGGGGTCTAGGGGGGCCGGGACCCCCTAAATTTTTGCTGGCCCCCTAAAAGTTTTACAGTAGGCTTGCAAAAGAACTATAATATGGTGATGAACTATCATATGGTTGGATCGGGCCCCCCTAACTTCAGCCGCCCCTCCCCCTAAGTTTTTGGGCTGGCTACGGGCCTGAATAGAACCAAGCACAGCCCTTTATGGCAGTGTTCATAGAAGATTTAAGCTGAAAGGAAATCTGAAAAAAATATCGATGGTCTCCTGGAAACATATAATACGTCCCGCCATTGATACGCACCCACATAAAGTTTGGAATGTCGACACCGTTGCTGGTAAATTTCATTCTTTCATACAACACAAGGTGGAACAGAATTTTCGTTTTGTTGGTTTTGTTACTAACTGTTAATAACTCTCCAGGGTTGATGACATGGGTCCCTGGTCATTTGGTTCACTGTTTTTGTCATGTTCACCTGGGTTTAGATTTTCCAGATCAGACTCAATGACCCAGAAGCAGCTGAAATATTATCTCTCAGTTTTGCTACAAACTTCTATGATGAATTAATTAATTTTACTATTCTAGATAGAATATCAGTGTAACATTTCTTAATCAAGGTACCTTGTATTGACTTTGTCTAACATGATTTGATGTTTGTTCGTCTTCCTATATGGAGATGAAATGAAATAAAAATCTTTCACTTTTACGTCCCAAGCATGTGCCATGCAGGCTAAAGGAGAAGGTGATGTTGATAAATGAATGTAATGGTGGAATGAAGAAAGTGGGGTAAAGGGAGGACCCCGATAAACGACCCCCCCCCACACACGGTGTTTGACCACCACAAAGCCACACTTGGCCCTAGTTTCGATCGAACTATGGACCCTACGCACCAGAGGTATCCCTATTAAAAAATAATTTCGTGGTTTTGAGCACAGACTATATAAGAGAAATTAACGTTCTTTGCGCTCCTTGGCATTTCTTATATTCTAGAAAACAAATTTTACACGCTCAGTCGGTTAAATTTTAATGAACTTTAACGAGCTCTTAACCTAGGTTACCACCTTTCCAAAGCAAAATGCAGCTTTTCAGCATGTTGCTATTTGGGTGAGGGGAATCCACCGAGTCCTTTTTCGTAATAATGTCTTATAAGTCTTTATATAATGAAGAGCAAACCATATACAGGGTGTTTCAAAACAACACCGACAACGTTTGGGAGATGGTTCCTGACACGAAAATAAGACAAGAAGTATAGACCAACTTTCGTGCACAAATGATTCCTTTCGGAGTTACAGGCTCCCGAAAATATATATACAGTAGAGCGTCGATTATCCGAACGTCGGTCAACCGAACGACCGCTTAACCGAACTGTGTACTCGCTCGCACCTGTTACTCTCCCACCCTACCGTCCATCATCCCCCTCACTCCCAAACCAAGTTTCCCACAGTAGTCGCCGCACTGAGCCACCGCTGGCGGAACATTGCTTCTAATGGGGCCTCATAAGGCGCTGCTGACCGGCCAAGCCGCCAGTCGCTGTGTTTCAACAATCAGCACACTTCTGTCGGTTTGGCACTGGCTGTAGAAGTACAGTCCAGTACAGTGCAGTACAGTACAGTACAGTACAGTTCGATTATCCGATCAAACCAGTTTTCCGAACACCCATGTCCCCCAATTACTTCGGATAATCGACGCTCTACTGTATATAAAAAATGAACTTTAAAAGTCCATAGCTCTAAAACTATGGGATCTGCCGTAGTCGGGTCAAGACTTCACTTAGAAACTAGTGTGTGCCTTATCCAAATATCCATATTTCAGTATAATGTGGTAATTTCGCAACAATTTTTATAGAGTGAGTGTAGCTACGGATATAGGATTTGAAGTACTCACCAACTACCTAACAAAATATATAGTAAAAGATATGGCCAATTTGAATATTAGTATGTAGCCTATGTATGTAACGTACCTAAATACATGCAAGGTTAAAAGTAGAAATAGTTAACAATCCCAATATTTTAATATACATTTTATTGTAGGAACAATGCTATTCATTGTTGTTATTTGCTGCAGTTGTTCGCATTTCCAGGTGTAATGCTCCTGCTGCTCACATTTCAATGTATTTCTGGTTACTTGCTGCTGTCTTGAAATGAAATCTTTGTTTAGAGTCCCGCGGTTACGCAAGTTAGGCTGAGGGAAACGGATAATTAAGACAAGTGAATGATGATGGAAGAATTTGTAGGATTGAATTTATGGAGGAAATGGGAGTACCCTTGAGAAAAACCCACGGTCACGATGTTGTCCACCACAAACTTACTTGGTCGGGGATCGAACCGGAAACACACCACGCACCAGAAGTAAAGGCTCTACCACTGAGCAACGTCTGAGGAGCCTATCTTCACTTATTAGAAAATCAGTTTGGACTTTGTATTGCGGACACATTGCTACCAGAATGCCGCTGTTGTGAGGTTTCTTCTTATTTTAAAGGCTCTGTATAATAATGTGGAAACTAATTTCCATTAATAGACTAATAATAATAATAATAATAATAATAATAATAATAATAATAATAATAATAATAATAATAATAATAATAATAATAATAATAATAGCTGTCACCTTCATCAATAAAGATTAAAGACGGGACATTTTAAAGTCCCAACAGAGCCTCATCAGGACATTTTCTTCGAAATCGGAACTGTCTCGACTAAATCAGAACGGGTAGCAACCCTACTCTTAACATTTAGCTTTTGTTTTCTGAGATTCTCACGTCCATATACTCTAATAGAGCTTCCAATTATCTCTCAGTGCAATGTTTTGACACACAAACGCACACAATACGACAGACAGAAAATTTTAGATTTAGTGAAAACAGATCTCCATGTGATTGCTGATGTTCCTTCGCCTCGAGGTCACACCAGCTCTCATCAAGTCTAATAGATCACGGGTGCGATTCGTTTCGGAAGCTCTTTATCCATTCTGTGACTATTATAGTAATATGACCACTCAGGTTGTATCTGAAAGTTCGATAAACCTATAATATATATATAATAAACTCGGATAGATCCAGTAAAAAGGGCCACGCACTTAAAGTTTCAATTTCGTTCGGTAGATGTCATCCGCTGGAGAATGTTTTGCTGTCATCTAACAGCGACATGTATAACTGAATAATAGAAAATGGGATATGAAAGATCCCGGGATATGATAGATACGAGTGAAGACTTTAATGCATTGACTTCATTAACAAAGTCGATTGTGATAATCGCTCTAGCTATCTAATGCAGAAAAGAAAACGAATTCAAAATTCACTTTCTTTCAAGAGTTATCGCGTGGAGTAACGGTGATATATGTAAGTCACCGTTACCCGTTAAGATATTAACGGATTGAGTCCATTAATGAACTCAATCCGTTAAGATTATCACTCTACCTATTTATTGTGGAAAAATACTATTAAAATCCCGCTTTCAATCAAGCGTTATCGTGTAGTATAATGGACGGACATAAGTCACCGTTATTTAAAATGAATTCACTCCATTAACGATCCATGCCGAGGTAATCGTTTAAACTATCTATTGTGAACAAAATAATTAGCAAATTCGCTTATATTCACTATTTGTCGTCTGAAGTGACAGACAACGGACGTACTAACTTACATTATATATTAATCTTATGTCTTATCTTACATCTTGAATCTTATCTCTTAATATTATATCTTACATTTTATCCTATATCTTAATAATATATTTTATATCTTGCATCTTGTATCTTACATCTTATATCTAATGTCTTAATCTTATATCTTACATCTTATAACATAACCTTATATCTCACATCTTATCTTATTCTTACATCCTATCTTATCTTATCTTTTATCTTCCATCCTATATTTTATCTTCCATCTTATATCTTACATCTTGTACCTCAATATTATATCTTATATCTTCATGAAAGTGAATGTGATTTTTGTCTGATCACACAGTAACCGCTGAACTAATTAAAATGATACTCAGAATGGATATTAAATTTAGGCCTCCCAAGATTCATATGATTTTACATTTATGACAACGTATGTCCTAAGGAAAGAAGCTGGGAAGATCATAATTTAAATATCTTACGAGAAATCAGTATCTTACGAATCCGTCAAGTTAGAACAATTTTCCTATTGGGCCACACCGATGATGGTAGTGCAAAAGAAAAATGGAGAGTTAAGCTGATGCATTAACGATATGGTCCTTTGAAGAAAATAAAAGTATTACGTTTTAGGAAGAATGGTGTACTCACTTCCAACCTCCTGAGAACTATTTAATCACTTGGATTGCAAAACCGTATTTACTGTCCTGAATCATCGAATGGCATATCAACAGATATTTGTAGATGATTGTCTAAATCCTTATTAACAGTTAATAAATACCCTATGAGGCTTGTTTCAACCCAAAAGGTTGTCATTACGTCTTACGTGCACTCTGCGTATTTTCCAAGAGACGATTGAACAGATTTTATAGGATATACCTTGCATTAATACATTTCTAGAAGACGTATTGATTTCAAGGTCAAGCAAGGAGTATTGTTTTCACCATACAAAGCAATTTTTGCAAAGCCTACAATCCTACAAGGTAAAGGTACGATGGGAGAAATGTCAATTTCTACAAGATAAAATAGATTAGGATTTTAAGATTTTAGATTTCAGGGTTTTCGGCATCTAAGGCCATTTAACCCTTCACGATTTGAGGTATAACGTCCTTCGGCGAGCACATTATTAGGGGAAAGGAAAGGAAGAAAGGATGGGGGAAGGAAGGAAGCAGCCCGGGACCTATAAGTTAGGTACGACCCCGGCATTTGCCTAGTGTCAATGAGGAAAACTCAGGAAAACCTCATTCAGGGTGGCTGGCCTGAAAAAGCGTTTGGCACTGCTTCGACCGAGTGCCCCCCCATCGGAATCGAACCCGGGACCACTCGCACCGAAGGCGAGAGCGTTAGCAAAATATAAAATAGAATATCTAGGTCATACGATATCTTGTCCAGGCATATTTCATTTAGAAACATAAAGACGCTATTTTAAGTTGTGAAAAACCCAATGATACATCTCCATTAAAGTCGTATTTAGGAATGATCAATCTTTTTCATAAAAATATACCAAATATTTCGTCACAGTTACTGCATTTATAGAAGTTGTTCAGAGAAACAATTAAATGGTTATGGACGTCCAAGCATGAATGTGAATTGGAGTGGTCTAAAGAAATGCAACAACATGCCAAATCTATACATCGATTTGATTCAACATCCGATGCTTTGTTCACAGACAGTAGCGCATATGGCTTTGGTGAACACTTGTGCAATAAGAAGGACAAATTAATCACAGTTCCCTGTGCATCTGCAAGTTCGAGAATGAAACATTAGCCATAATTTTTGCAATAAATAAGTTTCATTGATATCTTTACGGACAACATTTTCTAATGTATACTGACTGTCTCCCGGCTAAAGTAATATCTCGAAAAAAAATCCCTCTTTGATGACGCCGGTCTACTAAGATGGGTAACGATACTATTGAATCACGATTATGAATTAACATACACTAGACATGTAAAAGTGCCTGATTGTTTGTCGCGTATTCGGAGTGACAAACTTATTGGTGATTGGGAAATGTCCAGTCAGTTTATAAATGAATTAACAATGGATCCGCTTTTCCAGAAATTAGTGGTTCAAGAAACGACAATGGATGATGATCTCTTAACACAAATAATAAACTGTGCGTTACAATGTTGACCAACGTATTTACCTGACAGTAGAGGTCGAAGGGAACTCCACGCCCATACAACAAAAGGAATTACGAATTGTACGTCGAGCACAACTGCCTCTTCTGAGAATACAAATTAGTGGTACCAAGCAAATTACGCCAGAAAATTTTACACATTTTGCATGGACAACATTTGGGAATTTAACGCATTAAGACAGAGGCTTGAACTCGCTGTTGATAGCCTATTTAGAAATGAACATTGAGAAAATGCTACGCGCTTGCATTCCATGCCAGTCCATGCGAAAGAAACCGGTAGCTGATGGATATAAATTGTGGAAACTACATCAACTCTGCTACAGAGTACATTTTTTTTATTTGCGTGGAGAAAGTTTAATTTGCTTGTTGATGCAACTACTTATCATATAGAAGTGTGTCCTATGAATATCACAGTCACCACTGCTCCCATGGCCAATTAAACCTATGTTTTAACATATTTGTATGGATGCGTGTGATCGTGAACGACAGTGGACCTCCATTTCCCAGTCAAAAAACATTCAAATATCTTGCCAGACCAATTGAATCAAATTGATACACTCACCACCATGGCATTTGCAGAGTAATGGTAACTGAACGGGAGGTACAAATGATCAGTAGAATGCTCCATATAAAATTTAACCAAGTGGAATCCGCGACATGCTTAGCAAAACAGTTAAGTATATGGGTTGGTGAAATTTTTCATGGTTTGAGGTTCACCAAATCTTTGAAGTTAGGTAACTCATCAGAACTCTTACGTTACAATTCAAACCTAAACATCATTACAACATAACCTACAGATCATTGACCAATGTAGAGAATCACAATCCCATTGAACCAGGTTCAGTAAAAACCAATTTAAGAGGAAATCAATTGGTGTGGACATTAAATGCCCCATTCAGATTCCTTAAGCTTGTGTCAGGTAAAATATTTCGTTTCCTGGATGATTGTATGTACATTGTAAGGTTGCAGAACAGGATTAAGACTTTACACAAACATCAATTATGCAGAGGACAGGCTGTTTCCAGTGATAAATCTGTAGATTACCAGGCCAAAGCGGTTACGTTGGCATTTGATAGTCGACAGATGTGCAAATTATTCCAACCCACAATCTTACAGAACGAACAATCAAAAAAATATCTCACTAAGAATGCAATGTCTGATGAATCTTCGTGGGCGATAGAAATTGGCGAATCTAATTCTAGTAGATATGTTTGAGGATAAGGATGACACCACTGATATTCCACTAAAGCGTCCAATAAGAGAACGTAGATACCCAAATTGCTATGTTCCTAAGTAAAATAAGATTTTATTCGTAAAACAATAAACCATGGGGGGTAATTTGTTGCAGAAATTAGTTTTCGTGGTCTTCAGTAGAAAGTGTTTTATTGCCTTCACCATAGACTGCGGTACAATTGACTACATCCCTTGTAGATATAAAAGTGGTTTCGGAAACCGTCCTTGAAACTCATTACGATCCAACCACTGTCCTAACGATTTATGATTTCCATAGCAAATCCATTTTTCATCAAAAATGATAATCCGATGCAGGAAATCTTCCCGAATTATTCCACGCATTCAAACAACGCACATCTCCATACGAAGAACCCTACCCTGATTTCCGGTGGGAGAGCATTCAATGCATTACGATAGGTCGACTTCCACTTTAAGCTGTAGATTCAAGTCTCATATATCCTCAGTGCTGAGAAGGGACTGTAAATTTCACACTACCTGAACGCATTTTTATTTAGCCCAATGGCCAAAAATGTATTATAGAGTTGGCTCAATAATAAGCCCATGCGTTTTAAATTAGGACATAGTTATCGAAGGGTGTAGAATAAATCTGATTAGCCAAAGTGCTTTGAACAATTGATTTGAGTCTCGTAATCGTAATCGAGCTGTCGGTCATCTTAATTGCTATTAGATTAGTGTGAATGAAATGTCCACTCGGAAATCTGATGGGAAACACCCTCAGGAACACAACAAAGGGATGGACTAATGTCACCCACCTAACATCAGGAGCTCTGTATACGTCTAACGAACAGAGTGGGATATTCAGACAGTCAGGAGAAGGTGTTTTCTTGAAAGAATCGTATGAGAAAAATTCTCCATAGAGAATAGACAACTGCCAGTGGTTTTGGAGTAGGATGGGGAATTCAAACTGAGACAGCGCAAAAATTCTTAGCAGTGCATTTAAGCCATTCTCTGTTGGTTTGTCAAATTTTTATTCCGGTGTACATAATTGAAAAATGAGCTCCGTGGGCACCAGCGAACATCATGTTCGGATGAGCTCTTCAAGACCACCGTGGAAGCGTACCATCGGAAGGGTGCTCGTGCCATTGCAGACGGATTAAGCATGCACAATACCACAGACCTTTTGTGTCTCCATTCAATCTGTAAGATGATATAGTTGGACTCATGGGTGTGTGTTGTAAGTATTGATATTGGCCAACAAGAAACGTCGTCTGCAGTTGTACAGTTCTCTAAGTATGTAATCATCGGGAAATTTTTCTGCATGAGAATGTGACTGCAGATGAAAAATGTATGTGCAATGACAATCATAATCGATCAGATCAATGTTTTGATCGTGATCAACGTCTTAGACTGTTCCCTAAACCACCTCTCTACCCACAGGTGTTGTTGCTGGTATGGTTATCTTTGGTGGGAGTGATTCATTATGTCTTTCTTAGTCGAGGCGAAACAACAATACAGATAGTTATAGAGTTGAGCTCTATGAAGCAAAGCGCAATCATTCAGCAATGGTCAGCAGATATTGTGTTCTCATGTTGCATAACATTGCTCGTCCATATGTAGCACAAAAGACGGTGCAAGCTCTCCATGAGAAGTATGAAACCCTTCCTACACAAGCGTATGCTCTGATAAATTTTTCATTGACTACCACCTCTTCCGTTACTTTGATCACTTCTTGAAGATTCTCTAATGATGGGGTGGTGCATCGTCCGGTTGAAAACGTCTTCACATCAGAGACTCCAAACTTCTTTCACCACAGAATCCAATCGTTGGATAAGCAACGACAAAGTTGTGTGGTTGCATATGACAATTATTTTCATTAACTATGTATTGTAGTATTTTTATTTATAAATGACGCACTTCATTTGCACTAACGCAATATGGAGTTGTGTATTATAGAATGTCGTTTTGGGGCATGAGATACGAAACAGTAATAAAACTATTACCAAAGCATACATTTAATGAATTAATTGCCCATAGGAACAACACACTCCTCCCAGGAAGTAACAAGTTCCTCCATATCCTCACGAAAGAAGCTTTGATGTCTCAAGTGATGGAAACTGCAAATTCGTTTCTTATGACGTTGCATAGTCGAAACACAGAGATGTGCCTGGAGCGTCCGAAACCGATGATAATCTGTAGGACTAAGATCAATGTTATTTCGAGGCTTCTTATCACAAACTGATGGACGCGTGTGACAGTTGTTCGTTCCACACATGGAAGAGTATTGTCATGCAAGATGAGTGACTCTTTTCTGTTAATGACGAGTACTTTCAGTAATGAATAACTATGCTGTGATCGTTTGACAAAGTTCAAGAAAGTTATAGTATACTTCACCAACAGCAGTATACAAAACAGTGGTCATAATCACCTTTGCATAAAGAGGCTGTTTAGAATTCTTGTGAGATGATTTTCCGGCGTACATCCACTATTCTGACCTTCTGGAGTTACCATACTCGATCCATTTCACATTCCGTGTCACGGTGTATATCAGTGCCTTACCTTGTTCCTTAAACTGAAAGATGGACGTACAATCGCTGTTGCTTGTGTTGTTTATCAAGTTGATGTAACATCCATTGATTCGTTTATTCCACGCTTCTTACTGCTTTGAGATGGTTGAAAATGGCTTCATGGAAACATTCATATTTGCACCAAACTGTCTGAACGTTTTGCTTGGATTTGCTTCCACAATTGCATTTTTTTTTTTGTTTTACACGTGTTGGTGTGCGTTCCCGATAATCATTTTCAAGAGTGATATCGCCATTACGGAACATCTTGAATTAACACTGAATTATGCACATATTTATGGTTTTATGTCGAAATGTTGTGTTGATGTTTGTCACCACTACGCTGTTTCTATTTCAGTTTCTATTCATAGAGTAAATATCACAATCTCCACATCATGATTCAACGTAGTGTTCACAATTGTCTCTTATGAGACAACCACTGCATGCTTGGACGACAATTACACTGTCTTTCTTACAGAAGCCCTGCTATCAGTACTTTTAGTTAGCTCAATTTAATTGGATACACGCGTATTCGCCCAGCTTTGCTTAACCTTCAGGCTTCCACAAATCGATCTTTCATAGTACAGGTACATAACCCAATATTGTGTAACATGAATCATTTCCTCTTTCCATCTCAAGTGTTTTCTTCCACAATTTCACTTAGCTGTGATTTCTTTTGCTAAATGACGTATGCCAAATAACTTTCAAGGTGTGAACGTTGAATCTTGCTTAATGACATTATAATATTAAGTCTATTGTTATTTGTAATTTCCTTTTTATGTTTTAGATTAATTTAATTTACATAAAACTGCGTTTTGCACCGAGAAAGTATTGAAACCCTTTTTGTTTTATTTCATGAAGTCTGCGTAAATTCTAGTTTAACAATCTAAAAACAATATTATCTAGAAATATTATTTACTTCTATATTTATTAGTAAAATTTGGAATGAAATTGTGGATTCATAAGCATTATTAAAAACAACAGGAAAAATTTTGAAAGCAAGTCAGTCAGCATCAATTCATACAGTATATCAAAGGTACTACTATAGTATTTAAATGTTGGAACTGGGTGATAATTCAGGAAAATTTTAGAGAAAATTTTAGTTCCAATGGCTTCCCGTGGGATTTGCCAGCTAGAGTTGCAACTTCCTCCAAGCCAAATGTAGGGACACTTCATGCAACTAATGAGGAGAGGAATATACCAACTTGTGTTGTTGTTGTTGTAACAATGTAACATACATGGTGTGGTTGGAAAGTACTGGCCTTACAATTTCAAAAAAGCAGTACCGAAAGGCTATTGTGAGAATTTCTTCCAAAAGTAGCACTCTTATGACAGAAGACACCAACTCCAACGATGTTTCCACTGTTTCTGGAAATTCACTTTTTAAGGGACTGAAGCACCATCTACGTATTTGATTAGATTGTCTTCAATAGAGGCAAATCATTTCCCTCTCAGAGAAAGTTTCAATTTAGGGAACAGGTAGAAGTCGGCAAGGACTACAACAGGGCAAAAGGAGGTTGAGGAATCATAGGAAATGGAAATTTGGCCAAGCATTTTGTAATCGAGAACACTTGTTTATTATTGTGGTAGATGGTCCAATTCTTGTCTCGCCAGAGTGCAGTCATTTTCTTCCCTACGTTTTCGCGTGAACGCTGAGGGACGTTATGTTATTCCTGATATCTGGTCTCCAGGGACAAATTCGTGATGCATGATACCCGTAAACTAATAAAAAATAATAATTCTATTCACATTTGCGACCGATTTTGTCGCACTGTTTTAATCGTGGCAAACTTGGACCTTTCTGCTGCTATGATTGTGCATTTGTTTCTGGGTCATGCTCATAAGCCTATGATTTGTCGCCTATAACTACTCGATTTAACAAATCTAGGTCAGTTTCGGCCCAATTTATAAGTTCTTGGGACACTTCAAGTAAGTATTGTTTCTGCCGGTTTATCGCGGATAGTCACACTTGACGCATATTCAAGTCTTCAGTTAGAATTAAATGAACCTCGCACAAACTTAGATTCAGCTCATTAATCCTCTCCCTAATTGTTAGTTAACGGTGAATGCACATAAAATCGTGAACTTTCACAATATTCTTCTTGTTTTGTGAAGTGGAAGATCGGTTGCATCGGGAGTCATCTACGATAGATTCGCGACCATCATTGAATCTATTGTATATACAAGATTCGGTTGTATATACAAAAGCATTTGACCGGCTCCCTCAGACATATCTCCAAAAACTGTTCTAAGAGTTCATGAGTATCCGAAGCTGACCTCACTCAAAATTTTACACATACTCGTTGTGTTCTGTTTTTTCATTCATTATACGAAATTATCCGAAAACTGAATATATGTCCTACCAAGCTGTCAGTCTGTATTGAACAAAGATACCGCGGTGATTTTTGTAAGACGTTTAAGGGGGAAAAAATCCCTCCCACACTCATAGGCAAAACTAGTCCTTTCTATTGAGCAGTGGGGACTCTCGCCTTAAAACTCTTCAATTACACCATGTAAGTCTTTCTAGTGAAGAGACAGTAATATTTATCCAATTGATTGAAGAAAAGTAAGACAATTTAGATCTTCTAGGTCCAATATGATAAGATTATAATAAAAAATATGACCAATTCAAATAGTATATAGCCTATGTATAGGCCTTAGGTGCCTAAATACATGAATGCCTGTTTGCCTGAGGTTGTTCTGAGGTTTCTTCGTATAGGGTATATTGAAGGCTCTGCTATGGCGACTAAATTCAAATAATAATAGTCATTAGTTTCATGAAAGTCGGAACAGCTAGAGCTACGTCGGGACACGACATTTTCGACGAAATCAAGACTGTCCCAACAAAATTGGGATGGGTCGTAAACCCAACTCTGAATATCCTGATTGCAAAGCAAAAAACCCTAACCGTTCGCTTTTAATAACTCCTAAGCAATACTCCACCAGGAAGTAGGTTTTTTGTATTGCACTATTTAGTTTTTCTGCAAAACGAGTAATGATTAGTACGTCACTAAACACAGTATATAACCATTTTCTTGCAGAACTACTCTTCTATTTTTATTGACAACATAGTATTTAGTACATGCCCATTTACGGTAGATTTACCAACTATTCTATTTTACGTAAGCTAAGGAAATACAGCTAATAACGAAACTTAATAGTGCAAAACACGTACAGTACTTGTAAGAACAATATCAAACGAAAAAACTACAAAATGTTTTGTATTATACTGGTTTGTGTAATAAAATACCAATGACTAACGCTGTACGTACAGTTTGCAATTTGTTTAACACAGTGAAAGCATTATGCAATAGTACATTGTAGGCGAAAGTTAACGCAGTATTGGTCTTCATTTGCATAAAACAAGTTCGTTGTCTTTTTCTATGAGTGAAGCTCTTTTTGCCACAAAAGAATATCTACCAACTATTAATTAATAGGTCATTAGAGTCTAAAATGATTAGAATATTCTGTTTTCACTCTTAGTTCTTGTGTACTGCATTGTGACGTAACAACAGTAATATTGTTTTATTTCTCTAAAGTGGAGAGATAATCGCTCGAATATCATTGTTGCAAATGGGCTATTCGGTAAAGAGATGTGTTAAGTAACTTGTGATTTTCTTAAAAGTAACCATTAAAATTTTACTTTAAACGATATATCTTGGAGCAGAAATGCTTGTATTTATAGTCGAAGATGTAATATTTGAGCCATAATGCCTTGTCTGTGTTGCATTGCCATTCATTTTTTTCATTGTAAGGGTAACTCTTACCTCTTAAGTCATAAAGATATATGAAATAAATATCAATAAATACCACAGTAATTACTAATCTAAAATATAGTTAGATAATCTAGAGGTATTTTAATTTCGTTATTATTCAGCTTTTATGATGCATTAATTTTAAATAATAAATTCTATTACGTCATTGAAGCGAGTGTATTAGAACTTCAAACATACATTCAAAGTGCATTTATGTAATGATGATTTCAGATTTTTGTCAGAGGAATTTGAATATACGGGAGGTAAAAAGTGGCTTCAAAACTATTGGTAATTCACATTTAGCACAATTGGAGACATTGCTCCGGGAAGGGGAGGAGAATTTCGTAGCTCCGGACGGAAATTTCTCTCCGGAATCACCGCTTGAAAACATCACTGTCTTACACATCGATCTATCTGTCCCAAAATCATTCTCTTCGGGTCAGTGGTTCGATTCGTTTGACGTAGTTTTTCCCTTTTCTTTATACTGAACCAGACTTTTCATTCCCATGTACTTTTATTTTCCATGTCTTTTTTAATATAAAGGTAATCAAGAAAATTATGTTTCTTTTTCACCCATAAGCTTCACCGTGGCTAAGCGGTTAGCGTACGCGCCTTTGGCGTGGAAGACCCGGGTTCGATTCCCGGCAGGAGCTCATGTGGTTCGGATTCCACGTTAATCAGTAGGTTTACGTCTCATATAGCCTCGCTGTTGAAAGAGACGTTAAACTCAAAATCAACTCAATTCTTTTTCACCCACCATCTTCGAACATCGATATCTCACCTAAGACGTACTTGGAAAATCAAATATAGTCTCTATCAGCAGCGACAATCTTCTGCCTACGTTCTGGAAGGCCATGGATTCCATCGCGGTACAACTGAGTGGGCCGTGAAGCGAAGAAGGCATCAAGTACATTTTGCATCTCTAATAGGGAACTGGAGTCTCCTAAGGTAATTGTCCAAGGAATGGAACAGGTGATACGTCGCAATGTCCGGAGAGTATGGCGGATGTAATAGTGTTTCCCATTCAAGGTGCAGAACGGTATCCATTCTAGCCACGTGGAGTTTAGCGTTGTCCTGTAACAGGAGGATCCGTTTGCGATTCACAAGTGCTGGCTCCAGAGTTTTGAGGTTTTCTTCAACACGGCTCAAATAGTGACAGTACACAGTTACATTGATGCTCTGACTAGCTAGTAGCAGTTCCCGATGCATGATTCCGCGAGCAGTACAACAAACACATGGGAGGACCTTCCTCTGGTGCAGTGCTGGTTTCGGTTGTTTTGGAACCGGTTGATGGTATAACAAAATACTTTGGATAGGGTAATAATTACCTGTACCTTGGGCAGAAAGTGCTCATACATATGCACTATACTTCATAGAATGTTAATTTAATAATAACAGAAGAAGAATGTTTTTAAGATATGTAAGATATTATTATGGGATAGTGGTTGCTATGTAAATGTTTATGGATACCTAGTCAGCAAGTTTGTGTGCTTGACAGTTTGAAGGAAAATATATTATAAAGTATATCAGCTAATAAACCATTTTAGCAACGTTCATCGACGTTATCATTCTAATAGAAAAGGTGAGAATAATGGTATATAATTATTAAAGATAATTTTTACATGCAAACAAATACTACCACTTAAGATTTATATATCTTACTAAGCCGAACCAGGTTGACGACTACCCTTGGTGAGTCGTTATAAAAATTTTGGTGCCTTCACACCGGGACTTGTTAAAAATTTTGGTTTACCTCACCCGGGATTTGTTGTAAATTCATATCCCGAAGCAGAGTAAGGTTGAATTTACTTTTGTCATAAAGTTAATGAGTACAAATTTCACCATATTGAGAAGTGGTAGAATAATTATAAGGAAAATGGACACTGAAATAATGGAGAATGAATCCACTAATAGTGACAACGGTGAACCTAGTGTAACATCAGGATTGACATCAGAAGACCGAATCTTGATAGTCTTACAGCGGCAATTGATGCAAATGTCTACCGAGTTAAAACAGACGATAAAGCATAACTCTGAAGAATTAAGTAGACGAATAGAACAGAAGTCTGATGAATCTAACAAGCAATATGAAGAATTAAGTAGACGAATAGAACAGAAGTCTGATGAATCTAACAAGCAATACGAAGAATTGAAGCAGACGATAGAACAGAAGATGGAACAGAAGTCGGATGAAACGAAACAATTAATTATCCAGACGATGAGCGATATCACCTCGCAGTTCGAGGAAAAGTTAAAAGGAATATCGGAGGAATGCCAGGGTAATCACAATCACCTGAGACAAGAAATCAGTGATGTAAAAAAGGATTTAGAAGTAACAGAATCTTCTGTTCAACAACAAAAGATCCAGGTCATCAATAATTCTAACAATATACGTGCAAATACGCAATTGATAGCTACGTTACAGGAAGAAATTAGAATGCTACAGGTTAAGGACAACACATACCGTAATAACATGTGTAGTGATCGCATGGAGTTTCCCCACTCACCAGAGATGAACTCGCCTTCGCCGGTGTCTGATGAGGATATTATATTGGAAGAAATACATCCGAAGGGTACAGATGGGCGAAACATAGATGGTGTAACGACACATCACGTCATGAATAGGAACTATCACCCAATAAATACACGGAATGATAAAAGGAAGGTAAAATTAAGTGTTAAGATGAGTGAAATTCGAGCTATGAGCAAATTCAGTGGTAAGTGTAACGAGAATGCTACTTCTTTCTTAGAAAAGTTCCAGGACGAATGCAATATAATGTGTATAGATAGATCACAACATATGAAATTAATCCCTCATGTATTACTCCCACCTTGTTCATTATGGTTTAAAGCAGTACGTGATCACATCAGTACATATGAAGAATTCAAAGCGGCACTGATCGCCAATTATGAAAATGACTTTTTGCTTGCGAATAGAGATGCTACCATTAGAAATCAACACTTCAATCCTCGATTGCATAAATCTGTTGTAGAGTTTGTTGTAAATACCTACAACGAATTAAAGGTCGTTAATCCATTGCAATCGGAATCGAGAATAATAGCATCGATTCGAAATTTGCTTCCATTTAAATTACAACAGATCTTATTTTCCACACAGTGTATGAGTTTCAACCATTTATTAATGCTTGTCCAATGCTATGAAACTCAATACCATGCTATGAATCAACAAGCAGGAATGGGTAAAAATAAGAATAATTCAGATCATTTTGTGCCTGTTCGGAATTTGAATATTCGAAGTGTGAACAGTACGGAACATAACCTAAGCCGAGTAAATTCTAGCAGTCAAAACGAGCAAAATAGACAAAGTTATGTAGGGAATCCGCCTAACCTAATTAATCGTAGCAATCCATATGTTAGACCATATAATCAAAATAGGTTTAAAAATAGACCGAATGTATGGCGAAATTCTAGGAATACAGCAAACTACGCGGATAGACATAATTGGAGATCAAGAGATGGCACTTCACATCCGGATCCAGGTATTGAAGTAATTCCTGTACAGAACAATAATACGGGACATAATAATGATTGTGCAGTACAATGTACTTTATTAAATTCATATGCAAGTATGAATGTAACCTGATTACCGTTAATGAAATTAAGTTAAATTCATATCAGTTATAGATTTTCATGAACATTTATTTTATTTTTATTCAATTTAATTCTCTTTAATTCTCATTAATCAATGATAATTCTCAAATGTTTTTAATATATGTAAGAATTATAATTCGATTCATAAATGATTAAAAGCAAAGGTTATTTATATTAGATTGATTTGTGTAAAAAAACTTAACTGTCAAAGATTATGTTAAGAAGAAGATCTATTCTATAAAACTAAATATTCGACAACTATCTTGAATGAGATTCTTCTATGTTGTGATGCCTTATTAATCTAATGTTTATTTTAAAATATCACCTAAAATGATTATCATATAATGCGCCCTGACTATTTGTAACTCATGTTTGTCCCTTACGATTTTTGAATTCGCACCCTTCAACGATTAAATAAATGAGCGACGATATTTTTAATAAGAAAATATAATAATAATATAATGAATGTAATTAAAAATAAGTATTGATGAAGTGTAATATTTGTTATAAATATATATATATATATATATGAAATGTAATGAAGATATATATGAGGTGCGATCAAAATGTGATGGACATATGCAATGTAAGAACAGTATTGTAAACGGACCAGTGGTTCTTGAACATAAAAGCCAAACTCGCTTATGACTTTTATATTCAGTCCATTTGTCGGGCGACATTTTATATAACAAAATACTTTGGATAGGGTAATAATTACCTGTACCTTGGGCAGAAAGTGCTCATACATATGCACTATACTTCATAGAATGTTAATTTAATAATAACAGAAGAAGAATGTTTTTAAGATATGTAAGATATTATTATGGGATAGTGGTTGCTATGTAAATGTTTATGGATACCTAGTCAGCAAGTTTGTGTGCTTGACAGTTTGAAGGAAAATATATTATAAAGTATATCAGCTAATAAACCATTTTAGCAACGTTCATCGACGTTATCATTCTAATAGAAAAGGTGAGAATAATGGTATATAATTATTAAAGATAATTTTTACATTCAAACAAATACTACCACTTAAGATTTATATATCTTACTAAGCCGAACCAGGTTGACGACTACCCTTGGTGAGTCGTTATAATGGGATGCTAACCAATGATGACGGCGCCGTGGAACTTCGTACAGGACCCACTTCTCATCGCATGTCAACACTCTGTCCAGAAATGGCTCCTTCCTCAGACGAGACACCAAAGAAACACAGGTTCTGCGAGCGTTGTTTTCTGACCCGGAGTCAAATGATGTGGGACCCATTGACCCAACTTGTAGTGCTTCCCAAGTTGATGGAGGTGCTGCCGAATGATTTTTCCACTGACAGTAAATTGTAGTCCCAGTTCCTCACATATCTGGCCACTGTTCGCCTCAATTGCTGCCTGAAGATCTTCATTTTTACATGTGTTGGTGTTCCGGCATGTGCTGCGTTTTCCAGTGTTTCGTCATCATCCTTAAACTTGTTAAACCAGCGCTGCACTGTCTGCGTAGTCACGACATACTCACCAAAGGCCTGGCGTAGCTTCCAGCCCGCTGCAGCAGCATTTGCGCCAATTTGGACTCGTACAGCATACACTTCCTTACGACACTCCGTTTAGGTCCCATGTTCACTCTGTCCTTACGCAAGTTCACTGTGTAACTGAACTGCCAGAACCAGGAAGTGTGTTGGATAAACCCACACGAACAACTGACCTTCGCCTTATCTCCATTCGCATTCAACTCACGGTGTGAGGGCCAATGGAACACATACCTCCACAAAAAACGACAGAACTTCCTTGGTTACCTTTATATTTAGCCTGTATATTTCAATAATGGTCTTCCTCTAGATATTATCCTGAAGCAGACTTTTCTCACTTCACCGAAGTAAAAATGATTCTTTGAACGTAATTCAGTGTGTTCAAGATCTAGTTGCCTTATTGAAATCCAAACCAAAAGAGAGAATTTATGATAGGTACCGGTATTCGGAAGCTAATAACGCTTTACCTTACCGTTCCTATGACATCAGTGACAGCAGAAAGATCATTTTCGGTTCTACGAAGAATTAAATCTTATCTTCGAGTACCATGACTTAACAAAGACTATACTACTTGATGATTCTTTATTGTCATAATCAAGGGCGGATCCAGGACGGACTTCCGGGGGGGCGGTGGGTTGTAATACTGCTACTTAGAGCTACTTTTTAGAGCTTCAAACTCTGGGATGGGTTTTATTTATATACAAAATAAAAAAAAGTTTTCTTTTTTTGGGGGGGGAGGGGCGATTGCCCCGATCTCCCCCTGGATCCGTCACTGGTCACAATGATCTTTTCGAGGAAGTTATGAAATCACCCAGTATCATTGCCGAGGGGTGTTTCTCAGCAGGGATAAAAGTGATCAGAAAAGGTAGAGTGATGCTTGACGTTATGCCGTCCCCCGTGCCTATGTTTGCCCATTGTAATTTTTTAGAAAGTGGGGGACGCCATATATTTTTTTGGGAGTGGGGGAACGAGTCCGCCCGCGTTTCCCCCCACTTTTACCCCCTACATATCAGTAAATGAGAAGAGAATTATACTATGGGAATTATACTACAAACAATTAAGTACGGCGACTAGTGAGTGTATATTTTTCGTCTTGAATGCAATTGCAGTTGTATTGTGATAATGACAACTGTAATTTAATAAAGTTACTATTTATAAAGAAACATATTCTCTATCGCTGGAGTCTACAGGTTAAATCACACGCAGTGTGTGTGTGTGTGTGTGTTTGTGTCTGTGTTGGAGAGGCGGAGGGGTTACAACGTACAATGGAATTTGGTTCTATCCGATGCACACAGATTTCTTTATATAAAATCGAGCCCGTGCAATCGAGGGATATTTTCATCTTCCTCGGGCACTGTTAGAAATCATTCCAAAGATGTAGAATGCAGATTGAGAACATCCCCCAGCATATACAGGGTGTTCCGGGAATAAACCAATAAACTTAGCTTAATTGTTCAGGATCTCAATACAAGATAAATTGTTTATTTACAAGTTTGATCGGAAGCACCTAATTACGTAAATGAGGCCAAATTCACGGGTAGTTACTGGAATTGCTTTTAGGACAGTTTCACTGAATAAACCAGCCGACAAACTTCGCATACACGTTAAGGACCTCAATACAAGAAAAACAATATCTAGGACTTAGGATGAAAACGCCAATTTACGAAGATGAGGCGATTTTAAGATAACTAACCCACGATCAATTGCACTACGTAATTGTTTTCAATTGCTCCAACCTCTGTAATTGGACGCTTGAGATCAAAGTCACAGACAAATATTCTTCTAGTATTGGGATTCAGAACATATATGTGAAGTTAGTTTGTTTGTTCCCAGAACACTGAATATCATAGCTACATTTGTAGCACGTTTGGCAAAAGTGGAATTTTACTGAAAATGTGTAATCTATAAGCAAGGGCGCCCATGTTGTGGTTTCCAAGGGGGGCAAGTATAAGCAACGTTTCAAATATAGTTTCAAATTTTGCTGTAACTAATGTAAAAATTCAATTGGGTTTTCGATATTCCAAAGTACAATTTCCTCTCAGAGGGCGGGGAGCGCCCCACCTTGCCCCCCCTGATGAGCGCCCTTGTCTATAAGCAGCTTAGTTAAGCAGAACTACTTTATATATTCACCTTATCTATCCGTGTGTTCGTTCCTGCAACCATCCAGAAGGCAAAAAAAATTGTCAGTACGTCCGGGAGATCTTACGATCTACTTGATGCATTAGCACCAATTTTGGCCAGGATGTAAAGAGTGAAAATTTAGCAATGTAATTCGTTGATAGAGGAAATACATCAAACCGGAAGTGGTAAAAATTAACAATTTCCGCTTTTAATGCTGATCACAGTGGAACACGTGGAGGCCGCGGTGACTCAATGATAGACTGTTCACCTCTGGTGCTTGGGGTTCCGAGTTCGATCCCAGCCCCCGCCAAGTGAACTATGTGGTGGACAAACACCGTGTGCGTGGGTTTTCTCCGGGTTCTCCCGTTTCCTCCCACTTTCTTCATTCCACGATTCCATACATTGCTCATCATCACCGTCTCATTTAGCCTAACCGGCATAACCGTGGGACGTAAAACTCAAAGATTTCATTTCATTTCACAGTGGAACACGGTGGTTCGGTAACAGAGCGCTCACCTCTGGAACATAAGGTCCCTGTTTCGATCCCGGGTCAAATAAATTTGTGGTTGATAACATCATGTTCCAGGATTTTCTCGAAGTATTCCGTTTCCCTCCCACTTCTTCATTCCACCAATTCTTTTCATCCACTTGTACTTGATTTAATCATCCGTATCCCTTAAGAGTCTTCATCCCGGCGAAATTAAAATACCGCTAATTTTACTGTAATTATGTGATATCTTCAAATAGATAAAAGATAATTGAAATATGGAACAAGAGCGCCCTAGACAATATTATTTTGCGTGAGGTACCGTTATCACAAGTCACCTAGTGGCTTTCCGTTTTCAGCTGTTTAGAAACGCGAAAATAAATGCCGATTTTCAAAATGGCTCGAAATCGAAAGCAGATAAGTGAGTCGTGATAACGGTATCTCATGTAAAATGATATTGTCTAGGGCGCTCTTGTTCCACATTTCGGTATTTGAAGATATAACATAATTACTGTAAAATTAGCGTTATTTTAATTTCGCCGGGATGAAGACTCTTAACATAAAGGGCATTATCGTAGGACATTAAACTGAAATATTTCGTTTTTTTATTTTATTTTCTTGTATACATAGCTACTATCCCGACATTTATGTCATGTGATTGTGGTAGTAATTGATTAGTGCCTTCACAGTAGCTGGAAACCAAGTTTGTGTGTGTACTCATCTTATCCGAATACATTTGCCGTACCAAGAACCACCCGAAAAAAAATCCATTATTGTTTTATATGTTAAAATGATCTACGACATTAGACAGGTGATAACATAGGATATATACATTGTAGGTTCACACTCATTTCAACATCATAATATATTTAGACATGTTTGGTCTCCTATTTACCATGGAACATAAACGTAATTCAATTAAGTTACTTTTCCACATGGTACCATTTTGTACAATTGCATAACACTGATATTTTAAAAGGTCATTATATACCTAATGTCAATTCTAATGCTTGCACGTAACTACCCATGCAGACGTTACGTATAAACCACAAAACCATCAAATTTCTCACTATTAGGTGGTAACAATTCCACATATTATTTGTGTTTGTATCTTTCTTATGCAACCAGCGGTTGATTTAGTAAAATTTGTTGCCTTTATGTTGCACGATTTCCAAATATTCTTTGTGGAAGAGTACACCACAGAAGATTTACTCTTTGTCAAATCGCTTTTCGGGGACACCTAATTTCTCCTACAATTAAATGGTAATGATTTGATTCAACGTTTGATTCCAGAAGTCAGGAGTGCACCCAGAAATTTTTGTTTGGAGGGGTCCAAGCTTTAAGGGGGTCCTATACTATAAGCCACTACCAAGGTCGCCGATTTCACTGTAAATTTAGTGGGGGGGGGCATTCAGATGCAGAAGGCATATATATGAGGATTTTAAGACAAATTGCATTCAAATTATGCCAAATATTGTATATTCATAAATACAATGCGGGGGCCCAGATGAGCTTTTGGGGAAACCAGGCCCCCTCGCCCCCCAGGATCGACGCCCTTTGGCCACTACGCCTATAAATTATTGAACGGGTATTATTCTCTACCCGAAAAGACTATAAAGAGAAAGAAATGAAATCTTGGTTTCACGTCCCACGGTTGTAACGGCTAGGCTAAAGGAGACTATAATGCTGAGAAATGAATGAAATGGTGGAATGAAGTAAGTGGGAGGAAATGAAAGAACTCCGAAAAACTCACGCACATGGTGTTTGTCCACTACAAAGCTCACTTGGCGCGAGTTGGAATCGAGGTGAGTTGATTTTGAGTTTAACGTCCCGTTCAGCAGCGAGACTATATGAGACGTGGACCTACTAATTATCGTGGAATCCGAACCACATGAGCTCCCGCCAGGAATCGAACCCGGGTCTCCCACTTCATAGGCGCGTACGCTAACCGCTTAGCCACGAAGAAGCTCCGAGTTGGGATCGAATTACGATCCGCATGCAGTAGAGGTCTACGGTCTACCATTAAACCACCGCGGCCCCCTTGTACAAGAAAGAGTACAGACGAAGTGTAAAATCAAATCTTCGTGCTACACCAATAATTTCTCTGTTAAATCAGTATAGTTTTTATTCAAAAAAGTGTAGAAATGTAATATTGAGTTACGAAGTTTTTGGAGGGGTCTGGACCCGGTGGACCCCTCGTGGGTACGCCCCTGGCTGAAGTTATAGTTCATATTCAAGTCGTAACATAATTATTGCTACGTTTCTACATGTTTTAATGTAATTAATGTTTCTGTAATTATCCCGATCTTTTGTTAAATTTTCTTTCAAATTTTGTTAAGCTTAGGAACAACCGGTTTTACTGTATGTTTATTATGACTTCGTTTACGGTTCTATAAACTATTCTTTATTTCCAGTTCTGTCAGAAATAACATGACTACAGAGAAATTAGGAAATAAAATCTTTATTTAATTTTGAATTAACATTTCGCTACTTTCTGGCAAGTCAATCTCTTTTTCTTTCTTTGTTCGAAGATAAATTGTAACAATTTCCCATTTTTTGTCATGTTGAGATCGAATTTCCCGATTTTCAACAAAGTTTTCACCCTTAGTTTAAAACATTGGAACAAGAAAGACTGGAGTTTTCTAATACAGTAAAATCTCATTAGTCCTGACTAATTGAGAGATAAGTTTTGGATTTAGTGTTCCGTTCAGCGGCACGGCTATAAGAGATGTAGACCTACAGTGTAGCGTGGGACTCGAATCGCATTAGCTCTAGCCGGGAATCGAACCCAAGTCCTCCGCGCCAAAGAAGCGTACGCTATGCATATATCCACGAGGGTTCACTTCTGCTTGTAATAGCATAATTAAATTTGAGATATTCTGATGTGATTCCTTATATGAAACGAAAGAAAAAAGTTCTGATAAACATAGGTCGAAAAACGTCTCCTGTAAGGGTTATGAACCGCCAAAAATTCGAAAAATCATGTTTCGAAACGCTCTGCCTTAGAAACTATAGGACCTATCCCAAGCGGTTTAAGGAATTACACAGGAACTAGTATGCGATCTATCTAAATATCCATGTTTTAACATCCTCCGTTATCGGCGAAACGAACGCGCCATTAGTACTTAAAGGAGTATCCCTATACCTCAACTTCCTTTTTATAGTTCGTTTCGCCGATAACGGACCACGGTAGAACATGGATATTTAGATAGAGTGCATACTAGTTCCTTTGTAATTCCTTAAACCTCTTGGGATCGGTCCTGTAGTTTCTAAGGCAGAGCGTTTCGAAACGTGAATTTTCGAATTTTCGCCGGCTCATAACTCTGAAAAGAGACGTTTTTCGTCCCATGTTTATTAGAACTTTTTTCTTTCATTTCATATAAGGAATCACCTCCCAAAATTTGTCGGTGGAGTTACCTACCACCCTGTATATATATTGCCACATATGTAACTGGATATATCGGGTGTTGCAAAATAAGTGTTACAACTCTTGGGAGGTGACTCCTGCCACTGAGACAAGAAAAAAAGTTCTCTTGAACTTTCGGCTATCGGACATAGTTTCGGATCTACAACGTGCCGAAAGCGTGGGAAAATGACTTTCGGACGCCAATAGTTCGGAAACTATGCAACGTAAAGAGGGCGGGTAAAAACTTCACTGAAGAAGTCATACCTGCTGTATTGAATTTTGCATGTTTCACAATCCTACCATGCACGCGCAAGGGATTCCCCAAAGGAACGTAGGGATTCCCGGATAATCTGCCAAATGAAAATCGGTCTAAATGGATATGAATTGATAGGGCTTCTACCAGGTAACAATAATTCGTTTGTATTAAGTCGATATCTAGAACAAATACAAAATGGCGGACACCTTCATGCCCGTTGTGTGTGGTTGCATAATCGCCAGGTACGGACGTTCTGAGTATTAAGTGTAGCGAATTTGTACTCAAATGCTCTAGAAAGATATCTGGAATGTCGGTAGAGCACAACATATGAAGCAGGATGATTCACATGTGTGGAAACACGTAATGAAAAATGCCCAGAAATGCACTCATACTAAGTAAACCTGATTTCAAAGCGCTGGAAATGTAAGGATTAGCGTCAAGAACATGACAGCTATTGCCAATTCACCAATAATATTCCATCAATCGGATACAAGATGATGTGCACGGTTGCATACTAATAAGGATGAAACAACTGAGGCCAAGTTGCAATTGTGCAAGGGGACTCACAAAGGAACTGGGTAAACTAAATGAATGTCACTAGTGGAATCGCATGATCGATATTGAAATGTGGCCAATGTGTTTGTTGATATTAACATGTAGCTAATGGACAAATGTCAACATGTTCCACTACTGCTGGGACACCGTCCCACGTGTGAAAACTAGGAAAATAACGTTGTACATTCTGCTATTACATTTGGTCTACTTTTTGGTAGAACGTAACTAGAACACGATTGTATCAATGTCCTTCTGTTTGGGAGATTGTCCCAGAGTTGACACATGAAAATAAATCTCTGAATCCATGGTTCAAATTCTGATAGAGCGTGAAAATAACAAACTTGTATCATGTCCCATGTCTCACGTACTCGAAATATAGGAAAATACCTTTAGAAATTCGTATCTTACTCACAGTGAACATGGCAAGACACAGACGAAAATGAACCAATTTGGCACATATAACACTACGGCTGGAACACCATACATATGGAAAATAAAACGACATGAGAAATAGGAAGAAACGTCTTAAAGCTCTGATTGTTTACAACTGTGCAGCAGGAGTAACAAAATGAATCACACAAGCATGTCGGGATGCTGTACAAGAGCGCTTGCCAAACAAAGTGAGTGCTTTTCAAAGAAATGAATACAGAGAAAGTGAGGCTCCCTCGAGCCTCAGGGCTAGAGCGCTCGCTTTCGCTCGCTGGGTATAGTTTCCCATACTACTGCAAGCCCAAGGCCTCAGATTCAAGACCCGAGTAGTTATTTTCCTATTTTTCGCACGTGGGACGGTGTCCCAGTAGTAATGGGACATGCTGGCATTTGTCCATTAGCTACATGTTGATATCAACACACACATTGGTCACATTTCAATATCGTTCATGTGATCCCACTAGTGACATTCATTTAATTTACCCAATTCCTTTGTGAGTCCCCTTGCACAATTGCAACTTGGCCTCAGTTGTTGCATCCTTATTGGTATGCAACCGTGCACATCATATTGCACCAGATTGATGGAATATTATTGGTGAATTGGCAATAGCTTTCATGTTCTTGACGCTAATCCTTACATTTCCGACGCTTTGAAATCAGGTTTACTTAGTATGAGTGCATTTCTGGGCATTTTTCATTACGTATTTCCACACATGTGAATCACCCTGCTTCATATGTTGTGCTCTACCGACATTCCAGATGTCTTTCTAGAGCATTTGAGTACAAATTCGCTACACTTAATACTCAGAACGTCTGTACCTGGCGATTATGCAACCACACACAACGGGCATGAAGGTGTCCGCCATTTTGTATTTGTTCTAGATATCGACTTAATACAAACGAATTATTGTTACCTGGTAGAAGCCCTATCAATTCATATCCATTTAGACCAATTTTCGTTTGGCAGATTATCCGGGAATCCCTACGTTCCTTTGGGGAATCCCTTGCGCGTGCATGGTAGGATTGTGAAACATGCAAAATTCAATACAGCAGGTATGACATCTTCAGTGAATTTTTTACCCGCTCTCTTTACGTTGGATAGTTTCCGAACTATTGGCGTCCGAAAGTCATTTTCCCACGCTTTCGGCACGTTGTAGATCCGAAACTATGTCCGATAGCCGAAAGTTCAAGAGAACTTTTTTTCTTGTCTCAGTGGCAGGAGTCACCTCCCAAGAGCTGTAACATTTATTTTGCAACACCCGATATACTGTCAACTGCAAAAGAATATATGTGAATTATCACTCTCCAATAAATGTTTCAATTTAGCCTACAAATTTCGAAGCTTTGAACTGCGTTACTATTTTTCCGTTCACTGCTCCCAAAACGACAGGAACAGTCATTGGAATTAGTGCCAAATTCAGACGTCGCAAATGCGGACGGGACCCTTATCTAATGATGGACAAATTCCTGGGAGAATATTTTTGGGAATATTTCCGGGAATACTCCCCAAAATGGGAATATTCCGAGAATTTGTGTACAAACACAAAGAAAATTTCATTCTATTACTATATTATGATTTCAAAATTAAATTCGTTTTTTTTATCACAGTATATTTATTACTGTTGTCTTCAAAAGATTCTGTAAAATGAATATTCTAAACTGTATTATGTTACTTTATTAATATTTTATTATATTTAGAGAATATGCATAAATGTATATTTACTTACAATATGTTTTAAGCGATAGATATGTTCAACAGAAACTTTTGGGATAGGAAGTCCACATGCTTTTACACCCCTAAAAAGTTTAAATTTATAGTGGAAAAGTGGATTTTCCAAACTTGATGCTACTACTGAAATTATAAACATATTAATTCTTTTAGATGTTATAAACAAATTAGGTTGGATAACTGCCAAAAACACATATCTCATCATTTTATCAGCATTTGTGTATACATATTTATGACTACAATATTTGCAAGATACTGTCTTATCTTTAGAATTTTACACGTAACGTTGTCACACATGACCTTTCTTCCTACCCATTTCTCGAAATTTCATGCGTTAATTCACATGTAAGAGAAATCCGAGTACCTCTTCGGAAATTCGAGTCAGAGAAAAATGAAATGAAATGAAATCTTTGAGTTTTACGTCCCATGGTTATGCCAGTTAGGCTAAAGGGGAAGGTGATGATGAGTAATGAATGAAATGGTGGAATGAAGAAAGTGAGAGGAAACGGGAGAACCCCGAGGAAACCCACGCACACGGTGTTTGGCCACCACAAAGCTGGGATCGAACCCGGGACCCCACGCACCAGAGGTGAACGCTCTACCACTGAGCCACCGCGGCCCAGTCGAGTCAGAGACAGCAGATAGACTGACGTCTATTACTAACGGTGGTTCAGGGTGTATTAATAGTATTTCATCTCTATTTCTACATAATTCCCACATTACTTTGCAAATTGGCTCCTTTTTCATCATTTGTAAATTAGTACTTTGCTACTTTCTAGTGTAAATGGAAATGGAACTTTAAAAACTCATGTTTTTAATTATGGAACTTAAAAAATCATAAAGTAAGTCATCAAATTTTAATATTTTAAACTGTTAAATTATTTAAAACCTAGAAGTAAATGATAATAAATTAAAATAAAAGCAATTAGTCATATGGTTCTTATAATTTGGAAAATAAAGTAAAGAAATGGAAATAAATTCTCGGGAATTTATATGCCAGGGGATAAAACCGGAATATTCCCATTTTCTATTTTTCTTCCCGCTGGGAATATTCCCACTGCCCATCAGTACTCTTATCTGTTAAAATCTTTCCCAGATGCGGACACGCAGGAAAATTTCATTGGAAATTTCATGCCTCGATTCTTTACAACCAGAATTGTTAATCCAAAATGCAAAAATGGGATTTGTCTGACATGTCAGCAACTAAGGAGTTTCGATTTTTTTTAGCTGATATGAATTACTCAAATTACAATATAATATTAATTACAATACACCCATGAGTGCCTACCTTTCTGATTTTCATAGCTGTAAATTAAGAATCCTACCAATATTTTGACACTTTCAGTTGATCACAAATTTTATAGAAGTCTCCAGATTAAAGTAGCCTTCTTTCTTTATGATGCAATTCTTGCAGGTCATAATTGTTTCTACACCCTGGTTACATTTATGAACCTAAAGTTGAAATTATTGAATTTTTTATGTTTATTTATTTATTTATTTGTTTGTTTATTTGTAAACTTATGAATATAAACCATTCCACAAAATTTATTGTTATTCGTCATAAGATTTCATTTCCATATCACTATATGTAATCACATCTCATATAGTTTCTTACGAAATGTTTGGCCAGCAGTTGGAATGCAATTACTAATTGCGCAATAGTTAATAGCATAATTGATTATCAAAAGAATTCAATTATAGCACTCAAGTATGCAAGATTATATGCAGATGTAATTGTGATCAACTAAACTTGATCAATCTACAGTAATTTGCCCCAAATTGAAAAATGCATAACTGCTAGCAAACGATTTGTAACGGGTGTTATGAAACAGATCTCAACACAGTAATAACCAAATAGTTGTACTTTAATCAGTCATGTATTGCATATCACTGTAAGAACATAATCTCTCTAATAAGACGAAATATAACCAAAGAATGCATTTATTATTTATGTAATAAAACTGCAATTTACTCATAAAATCACGTAACTACACTGGTTTAATGCACTCACGTTTCATTAGTTTGTTACTGTCATTGGAATTTGTTATTCATACCTGCTGACAGTATATCTACGAAATGTTAAAATTGAATATATAAAATCTTTTTGAGACAGTGATTTGGTCTTGGTCTTGAGGATTATAACTAACAGACCATTAAAATATTCTATGATACTCATGTTCAGAGATCTAAGGAAGGGTTCTACCCCCTCCCCCATCATCTCTCCTAACAACGCTGATGTATACTAATATTACTATTATACATATACAGGGCGTTTCAAATCAACACCGACAACGTTTGGAAGCTGATTACTGACACCAAGATAAGGCAAAAAATATAGACCAACCTTGGTGCACAAATGCTTCCTTTCGGAGTTATAGGCTGCCGAAAATATGAAAAAATGAACTTTAAAGGTCCATAGCTCCAATACTGTGGGACGTACCGTAGTCGGGTCAAGACTTCACGTAGGAATTTATATGTGCACTATCCAAAAATACATGTTTCAGAATCCTGTGGTAGTCACGCAACAATTTTTATAGAAGTAGCTGGTGAGTACTTCGAATTACATGCTCTTAGCCAAACTCCCTCAATAAAGGTCTATTATAGCTCCAAAACTATGGGTCCTAAAGAACTAATAAATGTGCTATCCAAAAATACATGTTTAACATACTTACGCAACAATTTTTATAGAGAGAGTTTGGCAACAGGCATACAATTTGAAGTACTCACCTCTGTAAAAATTGTTGCGGAAGTACCGCAGGATTCTGAAACATGGATATTTGGATAGAGCACATACTACTTCCTAAGTAAAATCTTGACCCGACTATGGTAGGTACCATAGTTCTAGAGCTATGGATCTTTATATTTCACTTTTTCATTATTTTCGGCAGTTTATATCTAACTCCGAAAGGAAGCATTTGTGCAGCCAGGTTGGTCTATATTTTTTGTCTTATCTTGATGTCAGGATTAACCTCCCAAACGTTGTCTGTGTTGTTTTGATATATATAATTATTATTATTATAGTAAATCTTTATGTTCTATATCTTGCTCAAGAGAGGGGAGGGGAGTTGAAACCTGAAACCCCTGTGTGTACGTAACTGGTAAGATGGGATTGCAGAACTTGTTCGTTTTTTTTATTTTTTTATTTATTTTTTTTTTAAAGTACATGAACTTGTGTGCTTGAACCTCCAGTAGACGAAATTCAATGTATTCCGACTGAGCTCAATCCGACTGAAATAATAAATATAGCCTATATTAAATAAGGAAATGTTATTCTTATACGTAACATGATGGGTGACAAGTATAACTGTTTTGTCTGTTCCCGACATGGTGCCCTTTCATTTTTCACTGTCATAATATCAATCCTTGTGCCAAATTAGTTCGTTCATGAGGAGTAACAGGTTACGTAATTAATATTAATTAAGAATACTTTTTCACCCACTGTGTTACTCTTTCACACCTTATAGAGCAATGTACAAAAGAGTGAGTGTTATATTAAGTAAATCTTAGATAATGTAGGCACCACAATATAATATTTTATGTAATAAAAATATTATTACTGTATTATGCATTGTAACATGCAGTTATGAAACAAACTGTGTTTTGCCTATCATCACGCAATCCGTGTTATTTGAATGGTTCAATTATTTCGTTTGTTGCTGTGTAGTAACACTAATTACTGCTGAGAAAAGCGTACTGAAAGAAAGAAAATACTGACCATTAAGATAATTTTAAGTTGTTACCCAGAAATAGTATAATTGCCTATGTTTCGAACATAGATCTGTGCTTATTACTTGCTTCTTTTGCTGTAACGTATCACTGATTTTTACGTTGGGAGAGTACAGGAACGCCCGCAGGATTTTTTTTCCAAAGGGGGCGGCAAACGACGGATTCCATGGGGAGGAAAGACCGACACACAAGCGCAGTTGTGAATACACAAACACACACACACACACACTATGATGCACGCGTGTACATAACACATCATAACTGTAACTCACGCACATATACTTATTAACTATAGTAAATATACTTAAGGTTGGTTTGAAGGGACAAGTTTTGCCGATAGATGTCACTACAATCGTCCTATCTCTCCCATGTATTTTTTAACTTTTATGAAAATTTACAATCTCTTTTATAAATTTCAACCTAGAGATTTCAAATTTTTAGAGAAGGAACTTCATAACCTATTAAAGGGAACAAACCGTGCCGATTTTTTGATTTAGAATTTTCTTCATTGTTGAAATGGCTTGATTGTTGAAATGGATATCCAAATCTTTAACAATGAAGCTGTTTCAACAATGAAGAAAATTCTAAATAAAAAAATCGGCACGGATTGTTCCCTTTAATAGGTTATGAAGTTCCTTCTCTAAAAATTTGAGGTCTCTAAGTTGAAATTTATAAAAGAGATTGTAAATTTTCATAAAAGGTAAAAAAATACATGGGAGAGATAGGAAGGCTGTAGTGACATCTATCGGCAAAACTTGTCCCTTTACACTAACCTCAAATGAAAATGAAAGGAAATCTTTCAGTTTAACGTTCCACAATTATGCCTTTAGGCTAAGGGAGACGATGGTTAAGGCTAATGGATGATACTGAAAGAATTGCTGGAATGAGAATGTGGAAGGAAATAGGAATATTACGAGAAAGCCTATGGACATAATGTTATCCATCACAAATTTACTTACTCGGGGATCGAATCGGAGACCCCACGCACCAGGATAAGATTTACCACTGACGAGGGAACCTATCCAAGTGTAACTCTGACTTCGAGTCGAGACTATGACCGTTGGATACCTTGTCCCAAAAGAACATAACACGAAAAGGGCTACATCCTCGATTGCAACCGTTGCGGAGATATAAGCGTGAAAAGTTAGAAATTGAGCTCCATACTATACATTACAAAGTCGAATTCCGGGTCAGGATTTTCTTGAACGGTCAGGTAAGGAAACGTAGCGAATACATATGAAATTTGTGTGGAGAGCCCAGCACCTTTTGAGTGAAAAATTTGTGTCCCTGGGGCACTCGCAGGGTCCCAGGCGGGGTCCAACTCAAAATTTGCAAATTGAAGCGGGGGTCAAGTAGCATATTGTATGAAAGCTATTATTAAATAAAATAAGATAGAACAAATCTAAACTCTCTACGATAACTGTGCAAACGGGCAACTGGTGAAAATGTCAATACAACCTAGATCAGAAAATCTATGGCCACTCTTCTAAATCCGTTAAGTTGCGACAATAACAAAACAGAAAAACACGTTTAAAAGTGCAAGGTATTGAAGTATAGCAAATTGCTCTTTCACAGTCACACAACGGACCTTATCCATGTATAAGTGTGACTTGGAATGACCAATGGACCATAGAGTGACCATGGCCATTGGATTTCGTGTCCTAGAAGAGAAACTCCCCCCCCCTCCGGAAACCATAACATGGGCGCCATTGTGTTGAACGAAAGCTAACTTTTGAATTTTGCTTTCTTCTTAGGATACCTGAAGCAATTTACTCTGTCACGTTTAGAACCTGTTTACTAATCATGGTTCTATTTTCATTTTCCGTTACATAAAAATGTATCATCTGAAAAATATTGATAACTATATTCATAAACATACATTTCTAATCCTGATCTAAACTTCAATTAGCTATTGATATTTCAACTTTTTTCGTATACTATAGATGGGAAAAGCTTGGTTAGTTTGGCGTATCTTTCAGCACCAAGGTTGTATAAGACGTGCACCTACAGCTTAAATGTTAAATCCGAACCACCTAAGTTCTTAACGGGAATCGAACCCAGGCACGTACGCACCCAAAGCGTGTACACAAACCATATAGAAACGAAGAAGTTCAGATGGTAATAAATTTCATTAAAAAAATATGAATAAAACTGACTACTGAAGTAAGAACTAAAAACAGGCAATAGAACTAAAAACAAAAAAGAAACTAACAAAAGTAACATTTTAAAGAGTATTTATTTTTTTCCTTATGAGCAATGTTTAATTAGAGGTAAAATTTTAAATTTAACTAACTGAACCTGTGCTGTCTACTCAGCGCATCGTTCTGTTATGCCCATGAATCTCCTTCCCACTGTGCATGTCTCCTTACTCACACAAGTAAAGGAAAGGAGACTCAGAAAGGAACTGAATTGCTATAGCTGAAAGGAAGGAACTGTATACATGTTGGGGAGAGTTTGTAAGCAATTTGTAGAAGTAACACGATATCAAATGGATTTTTTTTTTCTAATAAATCCATATCCGTCCGAGTACGCGGAAAGAATTGAATAGGAGAATCACTGTGTAATACTAATATCAGTTGTAGCAGGGGAGTGTTTTGGTTTGGTTTGTCGGGGGGAGGGGGGCTAAGGGCCACAACTAGTCTGGTTGCGTCAGTGCGTGGAGCTCCCTTATTGCCATTGTTGGATAAGTTTTGGTTAGAAATAAATATCTTAGCTGTAGATCAAAGATTTACGTTTAATTCACTTCTGCTTGAAAAGCATTCAGTTTATTTGCTGAAAATAAATAAAGTAGAAAACAGATGGGCTGCCGATTTATTTTACAAACTACAATTTAAGAAGGTATGACGGTATTTTGCTTACATAGATTTTTCACTTTTTTCTTTTAAATATAATTTCAGATGTGGCATTTGCAAACAACTTAGAATCACAATTGAATCGCTCGAGGCACAGAACCAAAAGACAACTGGCGTGCAGTAGTAAGTAGTATATATAAGGAATGATAAAAGTATGAATATTTTGAATCACATTATTAATTTCTGTTTAATATGTCAATTGCATGCAATGTATATAGAAGAGGGATGCAAATAACCACTCGCCCGGGGCGAGTTGTTCATCGGTGCGGGCGAGTATTTAATATCATACCAAAGCAAGGGCACCCTTGCTGTGGTTTCCAAGGGAGGGCGGGAAAGTATAAGCGACGTTTCAAAAATAGTTTCAAATTTAGGTGTAATTAATGTAAAAATTCTATTGCATTTCCGATATTCTGAAGTATAATTTCCTCTAGGGGGGCGAGCACCCCACCTTGTTCCCGCTGATGTGCGCCCTTGTACCAAAGGTAAGTATATTATTTCTATTATGGGATGTGGGCTAATAGTTTTTATCCTGGGCTAGTAAACTTTTGTTGCTCATTTGCATCCCTAATATAGAGTATTTTCTGCTATCGAGAGAGAGAGAAAAAAAAATGCCCAGAATTCTTGCGCGACGAGACGTCACGTGGAAGAGAGCGCGCAACAAATACATTGTAAGGAATACAGTGCTCGGTGTTAATGCGTGAAATTTATGAAGAATAGGTAATTACTGAGATAAAAATGACAGTAATAACTGTGCTGCTGCTTAAAGTCCGAATTGAGAAAGAAGAACTCCCACTTTCCAAAAGAATTGTTGGTACAAAGATAGTCGGTTTATTGGTGTAAACTCGAAAACAGAACCAATGTAAATAATGCTTGTATTTGTTCTATTCATTTCTTACGCAAAGATTATGAGAAAAACTTACAACACGAACTTCTTAAGGAAAAAGCTCCGCCTTCATGCGATTCCCTTTTTCCATATATCGAATTGGCATGGAGATCAATATTGTTAAGAGCGAACAAATTTAAGCAGGTAAGAAAATATAATTTATTTTTCAAACATATGTTGGGAGTCTGGTGGTGCAGTTCGTTTTTAGGTGATACCAAGGAAGATGTTGGGAGTGAAAAGTGTTAAAAGTTAGTAGGCCTATATAGATAATGTAAACAAAAGAAGAACGTAATTAGGTTTAGAAAATAAAAAAGGGTAACTAGGTGATTGTTTATATGTGTAATTGAGTTGATGTCTGAGATGAGCCAGATGTGGCTGAAGTGGTAATTAAGTTTGTTATAAACCATAAGTGGTTGACATTATGAGTAGATTTGATATGAGCCAAAAGTGGCTGAGTTGATTGTATAGTTTCGATGTTACTTGCTCAAGTCTTATTTCTGAACCTTAGTGGGTGGATTTGTATACGTTAATGTATCCAGTGATACACAGATACAGTAAATGGTTGAAGTAGTTTGGAAGTTGGTGATTATTAGTAAGAGTACAAAAAGTTAATACCTTTGTCTATTGAATTAATTTACAACCTAACAACATACGAAGTTGAAAAGTTTGATATAAATTTAAGTAACTAGAGCCACGGATGCCGATCCTGGGGGATGAGCAAACAAGTTATAAAATAGAGGATTTGTCCATAACTATATTTGTCTCCGTAACTCGATGAAGCCGAAAAACAAGCGAGAAAAACCTAATTGACTGCTCTCTATTCCGCCAGTAATGTTCGCTCAAAACATTAGGTTATCCCTATGTGAACATATAGTGTTTATTGTGTTTATTCTTATTTAAATATTCGCTTTAACGTTCACAATTTTTTTTATGAGCAGCTTACGGGTTCGTGTTCATTACTTTCAATGGGTTCGTGTTCATTACTTTCAATGGGGCTCGCGTTCCTATTCCTGCTTATTTAGGATCGGACTCACAATTCTCCAATGAGGATCTCACTCACTTGCCTGCTGGATGCTCACGCTCACTAATTTCGTTGGGGCACGCGTTTATTGGGCTCGGACTCATTACGCTCAGTGAGGCTGGTTCTCAATGACGTCAGTGGGGCAATGTTCACTATTCTCGTGGGCTCGGGCTCACATTCTTCAATGATTCTCACTCACACTAGACTCCTTGGAGATCGCGCACTCTAATCTCTTTCGAGCACGCGATTAGTTAGGTTCGGAGTCACTAATCTTAGACTTGTGTTCATTTCCGTCAACTGTGCTCAAGCTCACTCATCAATAAGACTCAAACTTACTGACACCAGTGTGCCTTAATGTGGGCTTGGGTTCATTACTTTTAATGGGGCTCGCGCTATTTATTCTCGTTTAGGCTCGCGCTTACTTGATCTCGGGCTCACATTCTTTAATGAACTTCGAACTCACTAGGCTTCTCGGAGCTCGCGCACTCCAATCTCCTGTGGGCACGCGTTTGCTTGGGCTCGGACTTACTAATCTGAATTGGACTCTTTCTCACTAGCGCTAGCTCACTTCCGTCAACCGGGCTCGATTTCGGTACCATCAATAGGGCTCGAGATCAGACACCAGTGCGGTTTTCACTAATGTGGGCTCGGATTCATTACTTTTAGTGGGCTCGCGATCATTACTCTCGTTGAAGCTCGTGCTTATTCGGCCTCGGACTCATATCCTTCAATGAGGCTCATACTAACAAGGTTCCTTGTAGCTCGTGCTCTCTAATCTCTTTCGGACACACGCTTACTTCGGCTCAAAGGGAAGATGCTGCTTCTTCTAGCAATGTTCCTTTTCTAGAACAAGACTCGGAAGAAAACTTTTAAAATTTTATTGCAAATAAACAACGTATTGATGTAGTAAACGACGCTTCAGCTGTACAAGTGCAGGAGGATGTGGAAGTCAAATTGTTAAGTGAGGAATACTGCACAGCTCACATCAACTACAATGAGGAATTCCCATCAGGTGATGTGAAATACCTGGTTGGGTCGTACATTGCTATTAAGTGTCATGGCATTGGCAATTCGTTGGGAATGCCACGAGAAATAACAAGAAACAAACACGGAGACTGGACAACCGTTACCTCCCGGAAATGACTTACAGTTTCATTAACGAAGTAGCAGTGGCGGATCTAGAAGGTAAAAATTGGGGGAAGGGGACAGCCAGAACCTAAACTATGATAGGTACACCATAAGTTTACTATAGACTTTCAAAAATATATAAATAATAGCTTAAATTATTATTGTTAGTCCAAAATCTGGGAGGCCTAGATCCCCGGCCCGATTAGATTCGCCACTGCAAAGTGGCTTCAAAGTGTCTTGGATTTTGAGATATTTGCAACTTTTCACCTCTCGACAACATTTCGACGTGCAAAAGTGTTATGAAAACTCTTCATGTGCAGAAATAAGTTCAAAATATCCCAAAGTAAACACAAAATATAGTAGAAACATAAATAATTATGTGAAAAAAATATTTATTTGTGTGAGCCATCTCAACCTAAAATAAAGCCCAAACAATGAAGAAATGCAATGCGAAGAAAAACAAACAATGCGTTCCGGGTTTTGTGACTTCTGTGGTCTGCAATTAGAACTAGCACTAGCATTTCCTATCAATATTCAAAAAACAATAAAAATGAGTGGATTATAACATTAATATATCTTATATTTATTATAATATAGCAATTTACCCTGCGTATTTGTAGTGATAAAATTAGTAATATTTTCCTCTCTATGTAGTTTGAAATATCAAATGAAATTAGAACAAGAGGTCTGCCCGGACGTGAATTTTTAGCCCGTGAATTTACAATATGAGGCCCGACCCGAGTCCGAAATATGTTTTAGCATTTAGACCCGAGCCCGGCCTGAGCTCGTGTGATAATAAAATGAGCCCGAAATAAGCCCAAGTTACAGAAACTTAATAATTAACGCAAAATTGTATTTTTATTTACAGCAATTAGAGGTTTAATTTTGCAGTCGTGATTTGAAAGTTCTCCAGAAAGAACAGTCCAAAGGTCCAATAAATATCGTTGTACAGTACATTTACAAGGTGAAGCCTGAAAAGGTCCGAGAAATATGATTGTATGTCTAAAAATTTTCGGCCCAACCCGGGCCCGAAGTAATATATGCTTTGTAGGTCCGTGGGCTTGGCCCAAGCCCGTGCAGACCTCTAATTAGATCATGCTCGGAGTATACAAAAAGCATATGCTACAAGCAGAAGACACGATTTCCTCTCTTCCACCTGACGTCACACTTCCAGCGACCAATGCTAGTTCGAATCGCATATTTGGTAGCCTCTGGTTGCATGGTTGACTAATGTTTAGCAGAAGGGTCCAGCAATTGTTTCCAAAAAATGTTACAATACCGGTAAGTTCTGTTCACATTAGGTTATTTTAGGTTAGGTTAGGTTCGTGTATTGGAATACAAAGTGGAAACTGGATGCAGTTAGCTAAGGATAGAAGTCAGTGGAGAGCTTTTGTGAATGCGGCATTGAACCTCCGGGTTCCATAGGCCATAGAGTTAGTTAGTTAGTTAAGTTGGTGTAGGTGAGTTTAGGTTAGTTTGTTAGATTATGTCAGTATAGAGGTTCAGCATAATTTTCAAAAAAAAAAAAAAAAAAGATAGAATTTCGCTTATTTCTACTAATATTAGGTTAGTTAGGTTAGTTCAGGTTAGGTTAGGTTAGATTTGGTTACGTTATGTTAGGTCTAAGTACTTGAATCATCCATTTCTCCTGTAAATTTTGTATTTTTTACGTGCTTCTGGACCCCTTCTGCTAAACATAGCCCGCATGGTTTTATAATATGTCAATTTAGCGCAATAATCGCTAATTTGGTTAGCAAATCAGACAACGGTGGTTGATTTATTATGATCGAATTCCAAAATTAATATTGTGGTTACAACTTTACAACGATGATTTATAAAACTTAATTACCAAAGAAGGGTCAGAGAAGCAAGCATTTGTGGGGAAGCGGGTCGAAACCCAGAAAGACAAATGGACTTCACCATAACTCATTTGGCTTGGAATCATAAAGTAAATCTAAAATTAAGTTCTCAGGAGCTCAAATATTCAATCTTTCACACGGAATGCGCAATTTAATGTACTATGCGGGCACTTCAAACAGGGGCTTCATTTAGGGGACAGGAGGGGGCAATTGCCTCTCCCAAGAGGTTGAGGAATAAATATACTTTAATAGATTGTGTACTAGTATATTTATGTTGATGGTATTCTGGCCCCCCTGAAGCGAAGTCTGAAATGACGCTCCTGATTTCAGAAGGTACGTGAAATTTTAACTAATGCAAACAAACGATACTGTAATACCTAATGAACAGTGAAAGAATGCAGGTGACAGATATGTAATCCTTCAAACATTGTAAAGAATTACAATCGCTGAGAGTGCATTAATGTTAAACGAGCGAATACTTGTATTAAAGCACCATACAAATCACCAACTACATAAAGCTTAAGAAAAATATTTATTACATACAGAGAGTTATTACATACAGTGTGTCTATAAAAGAACTCCGGGGTTTTGAGGCAAAATATTTTAATTAAGTAAAAAAAAACGTACATACATGTGTTATACATGATTGGAAAGCTTACATTTTCAAGTTTTGTTTTTAACAATTTAATAAAGTTCAACATGAGCCCCGCCGGGGTTTTTAGGCAAAATAAGTAAAAAACGCACATACATGTGTTATACATGATTGGAAAGCTTACATTTTCACGTTTGTTTTAACAATTTAATAAAGTTCAATATGAGCCCCGTGAGTGGCACGGCACACTTCGTAACGGTACTCTATCTCTTGAATAACACATTGAGCCTTTTGTTGTGGCGTCACCATAGCGCGAAGCGCAACAATCCACACGGCACGGCACTGATTCACTGACTACCGCAGCCGCTATGTCGTCTCAAGGTCAACGCTCCGCAGCGCTGCCACCTGTTCATAAAAACATTTCCAATTAGTATGACTAAAACTTTTTGAGCTAGTCGTTTCAGAGAAATTAACTAAATTTTGCTCTCTTTTATCGTTCATAAGATATGAATTTTTAAAACCCCGGAGTTCTTTTATAAACACCCTGTATTTTAATTTTTTTCTGGTTTCAAAATACGTACTTCTTGCTGCAAGTTTAATTCCACTGGAGTTATGTAAACTCTCATACGATTGCTTCTGAATAACTTTTCCTTTGACGCTTTTTTGCCGATTGCAAGAGACAAATCGACTCTTCGTTTGAGATATTCATGTATTATACGTCAAATATATAGTTTACAAATTTCAAGGTTGTACGCTGACCGATTCTAAAGAACTTTTAAGAATGGTAAACTAATCAACCTACATATACGTCGGAGTGGAAATAATATAAACTCCGTGTTAAACTTTGTTTAGGATATGTAAAATATATTCGAACAAAATTCCAACGTCCCCAGAGCAAGAAAACGTACAACCTCTTCTAAGATTCGTAGATAACTTAGATACAACTTTGCCAGCGGGATTTACATTGGTACAATCAGCCAAGATTTCCTAAAAGGGCCTATTCAGGAAGTGAGTTTAAAGCCATTCCACAAGGTGCTTTCACGTCGTCAGTTGTTCTGTAATCCCGTCCTTCCCCCTCCGAGAGTTCGGAGACATCTGATCAAGGACTTGCACAGTTGGTGACTTGCACCTCCCTCGATCTCGGCAGATAGAACGCACTGCAACACACAGTCGCTTCACAATACAATGTGTAACATTACTTTCCGGATAGATCTCGCACGTGTTACGGACTCCTGGATTGATCCCACTTGCAGATGTATCGAATCGAAGGTAGTTAGACAATAAATCACTAATCAGTTTATCTGCTAAGCAGAAGATTACGATCCTACTTCTCGACAATCTAGTTGTAAGATTGTGATTTATTTATTTATTCACTCATTTATTTATTTATTTATTTATTTATGCATTTACTTATTTATGCTTTTATTTATTTATTTATTTATTTATGCATTTATTTATTTCGGTTCCTATTTATTAACTTATTTTTAAATTATTTCCCCAGGTTTAATGGACTGTTTCGAGAACTACGGCCTGATTTTTCCTCAGTATGATGACCGAGTGACGCATTTGAAGTTCTTCTTATACACTCGATCCAACCCAAAAGTTGGTCAAGAACTGTTCACCAAGAAGCCAGATACCATCACAGAGTCCTACTTTGATCCCACTCGACCAACAAAATTCGTACTACACGGTTTCAGAGCCAACTATGAATTCGAGCGCCCACAGAAGACCAAAAATATATTTCTGAAACTGGTAAGAAAGTTTGGATTATTTTCGTATCTATATACAATGCTAAAACGCCTACTGCAAAGAGAACAAACCTCGTATATTCTTGTTTCTGCTACGCAATATATATATATATATATACAGTCACGTGAGTAAAACTGGGGAGTCACGTGAGTAAAAGATAGCAAGATTCTGGAAAGCTCCCGATGCACCGGTTTGCGATAAGGCGACATTGTGCGCCTGGCCATGCATTTGTCGCTAGGTTCGACGTAGTTCCACCAGTCGCTAACAGATGGCGTGGAGCGGCTTAGACTCACAAATCGGGCCATTATACCAACTGGTTTGGTTTTTGGAGAACCAGAAAATAAAGCTTGTTGGATTGTTACTCGTATTACTTCAATAGTAAACTACCACAATCTTTCAATAAAATTGGATTTTCGTAAGATTACAGCGAATGTCTTCTAAATATGTTGCTTTTTTGTCGTTGTCAAATTAGGACATTAGGACATAAAAACTTGCAAAGATGTAAATCTAACGTATCGAACGGCTAGCAAACAGAAGAGACCAAGTCGTAACTATAGGGGTAATCAGAGGGACGATACATTCCGATTTCCAGTAATGTAATGCATCTGTTCTCCTGAATAAGCCACTTATCTTGCGAAATGTTCAGCGGTGCTGTTGCTGTCGCTTTTCTTGGGACATTGATTCCCTTTTCTGTTGTGTCTATGTTTCTAGACATTCACCCAGTTTGTAAACGGTTTCTCACCATACTACTCCACCACTCACAAGTGTTATAGGTGTACACCCAGGGCCGGATTTAGCATTTTGGCGCCCCAAGACCCAATAATTTTTCCGCCCCCTAGTCTGGTTACTTTCCTAAAAACTTTTATTAAAAAATTATATCAGGCCTATATGTTAATTCCTTAAACACCACTCCACGATCATTGCAAGTTTGTTGAGGAATTTACTTGGTTCTGGGCTTAACAAAATACCGTTAATGTATTAACAAAAGATTGGTGAACTTTACCAATAATTATTTGTTCCAATGAACTTCAAAATCAGAGTGCTTTATTAGCCTGATTTTTAAAAATCAATTCAAAAAATATGTTAAGTTATGGCTATTTATTTTTATTTCTAGATATTTGTTAAATTTTTTTCTCTCGGGCGTGCGCCCCCTGGGAGCTTGCGCCCATAGCCCCGGGCCTACCGGGCCTATTGGGAAATCCGGCCCTGTGTACACCCATCTTCGACAGGAACTAATTCGTCTAGCGTTGCCCTTAATATCACCCGCCATGTTGTTCACTGACGTAATTGCGGCGATGGCAGAAATGGATACTGGTTCATATGCATCACGCTTCTCTGTCCTTTGCTGACATATCATGTCAGACGTTATGACATAACTACGGTGTCCCCGTTTCTGCTTCTCAGTGATTGTTATGCCGAGTAAAATGGCGAAGAGATCTAATTCGTTGTCAAATGGTTAACGTATGCGTCTTCGTCGTGGACAATCCGGGTTTGATTCCTGGTGAGAGATCATGGTGTTCGGATCCCACGTTAAGATGTAGGCTAAATCCACGCCTATTATACCCGCGACTCAGTGGGGTCACTCGGTCGAATTTTTTTTTTTTTTTTTCAAGCCAGTCATCAGAGGTTTTCCTCATTCACACCAAGCAAATGAAGGAGTGGTACCTAGCATACAGCTTCTCACCCCCCCTTCCCTGGATAGTGTGCTCGTCGAGCAGTGGCGGATCTAGCTCGGGGCCGGGGGGCCTAGGCCCTCCCAGTTTTTCGAGTAACAAAAATAATTGAACCTATTATTTATATATTTTTGAAAGTTTATGGTAAACTAATGATATACCTTCATAGTCAGGATTATGGCTGTCCCCCCAGTTTTTACGTTCTAGATCCGCCTTTGTCATCGAGGGACATAATCCCTTATACGTGACGGAAGGGACAGGCCCGTATCAACGGAGGGGCTAGGGCCCCCCTAAACTTTGGCTAGCCCCCTAAAAGTTTCACGGTAGACTTGCAAATGAACTATAATATCAAGGGCGGATCCAGGACTGACTTCTGGGGGGGCGGTGGGTTGTCATACTGCTACTTTTAAGGGCTCCAAACTTTTGGATGGGTTTTATTTATATATATAAAGTAAGAAAGTTTCCTCTTCTGGGGGGGCGATCGCCCCGCACGCCCCCCCTGGACCCACCCCTGTATAATATGGTGATGAAGTATAACATAATTGGGTTGGGCCCCCCTAACTTCTACCGCCCCCCCCCCCTAAAATTTGGGGCTGGCTACGGGCCTGGGAAGGGATGCCGTAGAAGCCAGTAATGACCAAAAATATGTCTAAATAAATGAAATCGTAGAGTCTCGATGCTGAAAGGGACGATAAACTCCAATTCGACCAATAGCAAACCGAGAATTGTCGGGATATAGAAAGTATAAATTAATGTGGAACGCTCCTAGTATATATTTTGTGCTTTCTTGACTTTTTTTGTGACACGTTTCTTCTATTATTTTCAATATTTTGTATCTTCATTATATCTAAATAAATTGCATAAATGTAAAAATGTAAAATACACCGTCCTTGGATCTACGTATGAATTAATAATATATTTTTTTTTCGTGTCTTGATCGTGTAGGGAAATTTTAACATCATACTCGTTGATTGGAGAAAAGTAGCAGCTGCTACATATCCGAGAGCTGCAACCAGCGCTGAAATGTTGGGCAAAGAACTAGCACTGTTCATAGAGCAACTAGTGAAAGCTGGTGCCTCTGCGAGGGACATTCATATGATAGGTTCCAGTCTTGGAGCCCATATCTCAGGATACACTGGGAAATCACTTAAGAGTCGAGGGATTACGTTGGGTAAAATAACAGGTAAATTATTTTTATTATTCATTAAGAAAAATGACTCGTATTGACTCAAAATGCCTCTTTTGAGTATGCATTGTGGAACATAGATTTTAAATATTTTTAAATTATTCACTGAGCACTGATTTCTGACAATACCAGTGGTAGAGAGCCTGTGACCTTAAGAGCCTGCCTTACTAAAAATGATATAAAATTTACCATTTTTCTTTTGCTCGTTTATTTATCAGTGAAATGAGATAATAAAATACAAGTCACCACAATCATAGAAAATTCTATTCTACAACAGAAAATATGAACCTGAAGAATGTTCAGTGTTGTCATCCATAGAAATTACAGTATTACCAGAAAAACAATTTCCTTAAAATCTAAGTTAATGCAGCGAGTAGAGGAACGAACTCAACTGCATTTGGTTACGTATCAAATTGTTTTGGTTTCCTGTGAACTACTTTTTAAATAATAGTTGTATTTAGTTTGTAATAAACAAAATAGTTTTAACATACAGTTATTAAAACTAAGTAATAATGTTAATTGATACGTAATCAAATGCAGTTGAGTTCGTTCCTCTACTCGCTGCATTAACTTAGATTTTAGGGAAATTGTTTTTCTGGCAACACTGTAATTTATATGGATGGCAACACTGAACATTCTTCAGGTACATGTTTATCTCTTGTAAAATAGCATTATCTATGATTGTGGTAACTTGCATTTCATTATCTCCTTTCACTGATGAATAATCAAGCAAAAGGAAAATGGTAAATTTTGTATTAGGCAAGTTCTTACTGCGAAATTAAAATACCGCTAATTTTACAGTAATTGTGTGATATCTTCAAATAGATAAAATATAATTGAATTGTGGAACAAGAGCGCGCTAGACAATATTATTTTGCATGAGGTATCGTTATCACGAGTCACCTAGTAGCTTTCCGTTTGCAGCCATTTAAAAACGCGAAAATAAATGCCGATTTTTCTAAATGGCTGAAAATCGAAAGCAGATAAGTGAGTCGTGATAACGGTATCTCATGTGAAATAATATTTTCTACTGACCTCTTGTTTCACTTTTCGATTATCTTTTATCTATTTGAAGATATCACATAATTACTGTAAAATTGGCGGTATTTTAATTTCGCCGGGATGAGGCCTCTTAAATTGTAATGCATATTTCATAGTTATTTAGTGTCTATATTGATGAATGCGTTAAAATATTAAGTAATATTTTTGATAAAGTAGATACTTTCAAGTATCTAGGATCAATATGAAGAGACGAAAATAATATTCACGAAGAAATTAAATGTCGACTAAAAACAGGAAATTCGTGTTATTATTCAGTTCAAAATCTCTTGTCGCGAATTCTGTCGAGGAATTTGAAGCTTAAAATATATAAAACGATAATCATGCCTGTTGTTCTGTATGGTTGCGAAACATGGTCGCTTACTTTGAGGGAAGAACATAAACTGAAAGTATTTGAGAACAAGATCCTGAGACGAATATTCTCACCCAAGAGGAACGAGGATGGAGAATTGCGGAAACTACATAATTTATACCGTTTACCAAACATTGTTAGGGTCACTAAATCTAGGGGGCTTAGGTGGGCAGGTGTACCTAGGATGGAAGAAAGTAGAAGCGCTTTCAAAGTATTGACTGGAAGACCAATCGGAAAACGACCATTAGGAAGACCTAGGCGCAGATGGGAGGATAATATTAAGATGGATCTCGCAGAGATTGGAATACAAAGTAGAAACTGGATGCAGTTAGCTAAGAATAGAAGTTAGTGGAGAGCTTTTGTGAACGCGGCATTGAACCTCCGGGTTCCATAGGCCATAGAGTTCGTTAGTTAGTTAGCTTCAATCTGCATTTTGTTTCTGAAATATTTTAATCAATAATCCCTGACCGATATTTTTGGTAATTTTCTGCTGACCAAGAAGAAAAATATATTTTTTTAATTAATAAAACTTAGACAACAATTTGACAATGGAGTTTTTTTTTTTTTAAAAAAAGAAAGAAACGAAAAGAAGCTTATATGGTGGAGGAAAACGTATTTTTTGAATTATTTGCTGCAGATTTCTTTCCCCTGCATCTCTTGAATGAGTTAAAACAGAGTCTGAATGCCACACATAACAAATCTTGAGAAATTTAAATAATAATAATAATTATTATTATAACGATTGCTTACCAGGGGAAGGGGGTAAATCATCTGCTTACGTTTGCTTAACTAGGGAGGAGATCTACTAAAATTACTAAAAATGTTATTACCTAATACTTGAAGAACTCTACCCAATGGAAGAAAGTAAATTAGTATGTAACACTTCTTTTCATTATAAGCATTTCAAAGATTCTCGTAATTTAGTAGCGTCCCGAATTTTCATTTTTGAAATATGGCAACTCTAGGTACAATAGTATCGTTAAAAGATTGCAAATCATTCGTAAGTACTTTCGGAGGTTAACTCCAAATGAGTATAAATGTGTTACGTCTAAATATTGTAGTTGTTGCATAAAGACATACATTTGTGTTGTATAATAGAGAACAATTAACTTTTGACTACACTGTAAAAAAAATTTCATAGGTAAATTTACAAAGAAAAGTTGGCAATCTGTTTGTCAAGCTTCTATGTAAGTTAATTTACACCTATAAAGTAAAATTACTAACATGAAAAGGTGTAAAATTACATTTTTATCAATAAAAATATCATATTTTTTCTTATAAATTTACTGTAAATTTGTAAAAAGAACCAGCAAATTTTGTAATTTAATCTAAGGAAGTGTATATCAACTTAACAAAATGAAGAGTAATTGATTTTACATTGATGTTTGGCAATTTAATTACATTTTTTTTTTCAGTGTATTTACTGTTCAGCTCAAAGAATCTTAAGTGACTTTTTTCGTTAATCTTTTATTGTTGAAAGTTGATAAATAGAAATGTATACATTGCATTGGTAGGTGTGGACCCAGCAGGATTTCTCTTCCAAAGCACCAATCTCCTCAGTGGTATTGGAATCCACAAGTCGGACGCTCATTTTGTGGAAATAATTCATACGTTTGGAGGTTCTGTACTATTTGGAAGACTTGGAGTTTGGAGACCTGTGGGACATGTTGACTACTTCATTAATGGAGGAGGGAAACAGCCTAACTGCACGGACACTACAAACCTCTTAGAAGTAGCCATTTATATCAGTAAGTGTATAGATTTATTCGTAGTCTTTTTCTAGAGAAAAAATTGTTAACACTATTTTCAATACTTTACAGGATAAATACCTATCTTCTGTATATAAGTCTATAAAAAAATTAGGAGTGTCACGTGTACATCACATGAGAAAATTTGATATTACCTCAATTAATATTGAAATCGAAAGTGGTAGTAGATTTCTAGAACTTCCGGTTTTACTAGAAAGATTAGAATAGAGACGAGCACTTAATTGATTACAGAAAACCTGTTCTAGTTATCTGTTACCGTTTCTAGTCTATAACGATCAAAGTTAAAACTGGAAGTAGTTGATTTCTACCATTTCATTCTATCAAAACCGAAAGTTCTTAGAATTTTCATAGAGAAAAAAAAAAACGGTAAAACATAATATCACAAAACGGCTCTTGACACAGATTCAGCTCGACAGTAATGAGTTTTTTGTCTCTATTTTTATCTGTTTGTTCAAACCGGAAGTGGTGGTGCAAATCGACGTTCATTCGATGACAACACTGATCGAATAATGGATAAAAAAGTAAATAGTTAGCATAAGCAATTTTTTTCATATGCATTCAATACCATGTCTCATCTTTGATTTTATTTATTTATTATTTGATTTATTGCAATCAGAAATGACAGACATCAATTTTCACTCACAAGGAGACTCACGAAAGTGTCACTCACCGATCTAAATGAAACTTTGCACACTTGTAGAACAGCGAAAAATAGTCGACACGTATTTTTTTTTTCGGCAATGGTGAAGATTTAAGGGTAGAAACCACCCTTTGAACGTTAGGGGTGGTCTCCAAGCATGGACAGAAAACAATCATTTAATATAGAATAATACATACTGCCAGGGGAGGTTAGTACAGCTGATAATTACAAAATGGCTTATTCAATATTGTGATTACGATTACAAAATGTCCTCTGGTTTAAAATTCTCTGCACTTAGACAAGAACAATTATACTGTAGTTGGCAGAGATTACTACGAGGAGGTTGCAGACCAATTTGAAACCCTTTCTATTGATTTGAAACCCCTTTATTTTAACGGAATGCTTGATTAAAGTGAATCCCTTGCACCTCTCCCTATTCAGGATACTTATGTACAGCGATTCCCCTTGCCTCTCACTATGTCAGAACTTCATATATTCTCAATCGTTATAATCATGAATTTATTGAGAAAACGCTTCACAGTAATGATATTTCTTTAAAAAATGTGTGATGCACAGTGGCGTAGCACACTTTTGCGCCCCCCCCCCCCGCAAAGTATAGAGAAGAGGCCCTAGTTGTAAAGCCGATAGAAGAAAGGTTGAGGTTCTACTTCTTTAAATCTTTATTCATCGCAAGACTTCGGGGCCCCCTATACCTCGGGGCCCCCCGCACTGCGGGGATTGCGGGGGCAGCTGCTACGCCACTGGTGATGCATAAACACCGTTTACACCAAGCTCACCTTACTACAGCAATAACTGTGACAAATCGCAAAATGCAGCACAATCTTCTTCTAAATAACTGTTTTGTGTCACGCATATCTAATAAGTTTTTGCAAATCTGGGAGAAAAAAAAAACTGATTATGAATAAGTGATTTGGAACTAAATGATATTATTATGGAGGTGTAAATTTATGTTATAGTTGTACAGGTCAATATTAGTACAATGTCTCAAGAAGTTATCCCACGGCCTAAAGACGAACACATCAAGAGGCTGAATCCTACCAGTTATGCAAAATGGTTTCTATTTTTAAGTACTCCTTTGTTCATAAAATTGGTTGAAAAGTTGATGCATTGTAAACACTCCAGGAATCTAATAACAAAATGGACTTTGCATTAGAAATTGGGAGAAAAACTTCTTGAAACTATGATCTCACAAGACTTGAATGTTAATTTTCCCGAATTTAATGCTTTCGCAAGGACATTTTCAGATTGAAAGAGGTTGTTTTGGACTATAGGGGCCAAATGTTCCGTTCTTTTCCTGCAAAATTATTAACAACGGTGATAACAGAACCCCATTTTCAAAAATTAAAGGCTGTATCGTGTAGCTATGAGTCATAGATTTATTGGTTGTGCCACAGTTTCTACTGTTTGTGTCTCTGTAAACGCTATAGTGAGAGGTGCAGAGACTCATTTTAATCAAGCATCCCATTAAAAAGAAAGTACTCAAAGGGGTTTCAAATTGGTCTGCAACCTCCTCGTAGTAATCTCTGCCAACTATAATTGTTCTTGACTAACTGCAGAGAATTTCAAACCAGAAGACATTTTGTAACTGCAATCACTATATTGGATCCGCCATTTTAAATTTTGTAATTTTCACGGCAGATTCTGAATCAGATGTCCTTAAAAAAAAAAAAAAAAAAAAAAACCTGGCAGTATGTTTTCTTCTAAATTAAATGGTTGGTTTCTGTCTATGCTTAGAGACCACCCCTAAAGTTCAAAGGGTGGTTTCGACCCTTAAATCTTCACCATTGTAGAAACAAAAAAATACGTTTCGATTATTTTTAGATGTTCTACAAGTGCGCAAAGTTTCATTCAAATCGGTGAGTGACACTTCCGTAAGTCTCCTTGTTAGTTTTAGTGTTCATCCACAAGAGCGAAAACAGTAAAAAATTGTGAGTGATGACCTTTTTATATGAATTCAGCATCCGAGGAACAGAATCGATTTTTGATCTTATAACAATATTGCAACCAAGGGCGCCGATCTTGGGGGGCCCGGAGCCCCCAAAGCTCATGTGGGGCCTCCCTATTGTATTTATGAATATACAATATTTGGCATAATTTGAATGCAATTTGCCTTAAAATCCTCATATATTTACCTTCTGCATCTGAATGTGCCTCCCCCATTCCAAATTTACAGAGAAATCGGCGCCCTTGATTGCAACCAGTGGTTATAGATCTACTACTTCGAGTATTGAATTCACGTAATTTGGAAGTCTACCGTAGTTTCACATAGTGAAAAGAAACATTATTATTATTATTATTATTATTATTATTATTATTATTATTATTATTATTATTATTATTATTATTATTATTATTATCTTTTGTTACAGATAGGAAAGACGAACGTATGTGCAGCCATCAAAGAGCATGGGATTTATACTTGGAATCTCTGACATCAGAATGTAAATTCGTCGGATTCCCATGTCCAGGACTTCAAAACTTTGAAAAGGACTTTGTTCATGGAGACTGCTTTTCTTGCGAAGATGGCGGATGTGGAGTGATTGGTTTACGCTCGGAGAATTCTCGTGCAAGAGGATCTCTTTATCTCATGACTAATGCCAATAGCCCTTATTGTGGTGAGTTTAAGCTGTTTTGCTTTCCTTTCTCCCCCCCCCCCTAGTAGGTCTAGTAGGTTTACTGTCATAAATAATGTACATGCAACTTAAAGTTGCATTTTTTTTTACCTTATGACTAGTGTCAACAACTTTTACTATAATGAAAATAAGCTCTTTTACTTAAAGTAAAGCAATAGCCCTAATTATGATAACTATACAGGGTGTTTCAAAACAACACCGACAACGTTTGGCAGGTGATTCCAGACATCAAGATAAGACAAAAAGTATAGACCAACCTGGATGCACAAATGCTTCCTTTCAGAGGATTCATGTGCTGTTCGTCTTTTCTCGTTTCGCCTTATGGCCTCTAGCAATGGAATTTGCATGTAAAATCTGTTATCACTTTACATCTTGATGTAAGGCAGAACGGGAAATCTCGATGTGCATTTTCCTGTTTCACGAACTTTATGTTGGTAGGCTTGCAAATGCATTAATAGATACAATTTAATTTGTTTATTCATATAACAAGGAGTACAGAACATCTATACAAGATGCTATTTATCTTCCATGTGTATACAATGAGCAACAGCATCTAAGTATTGCATTAGAGAAATCTGTTTACTACTTAGTCTACATTTCAAAGTACGCAGGCAAAGGTTTGTTTCCACTTATATTTCTGGTGACTTGCAACATGCCCACTGCCAAGGTGATTTGAGGGTACTGCTTCCAGAAGGCCATAAATTTCTTCTTACCTTTGGCTCAATTATGGATAGTTATGTCATATTTTTGTCGCGATATTTTGCTTCTCCCGAAAATGTACCAATGGGAGCCGAGCACCATATGTCATTCTCATGGTCTCACAGTAATTTGTGACAATGAGCATCATGAACCTGAATAGGTTAGTAATTTGTGATATCGAGCATGAGCATCATCCGAACCCCCGCGAAATCCCGACTTTTTTGTAAATGTAGTCTACTTTTAGGGGCAATTTTAGAAATTTTCATATAATTTAGTCTCAAATTGTATTTGGACCCCCAGAAACGCTTTAGACCCCTCCCGAAATAAATACCTGCGTGCGTCCCTGCGCCCTGCTCTACCCTTGCACATTCATAGAAATAGTCTAATTACATGAATAAAAACATTAATTCTCATCCCTTTTCAATAATTTATCCCACTGACAGGAGCGGACTTGCCTATCTAGCTACCCGGCAATAACTTTTTAATTTTTTTTAAAATGTATTAGCATTGTTCATGAAAAAAATACTACATTCTTCATTTGGTGTAGGCAGGGGATGTGTTCTGGGGGATCCGAACACTGCTCCCCGAAATCCCGACTTTCCTGTAAATTTTGTGTAATTTTAGGGGCGATATTACAAATTTTAGTACAATTTGTCCTCATGTTGAATTTGGATACCTTCCCTCTGAAATGAATCCCTGCTCACGTCCCTGGCTGTAAGTATTAAACAAATTTAATAAACATATAACAAGCGAACCCTCATTTGGAACGACATGGTTTGGAGGTTCAGCTCCCCATTCCTCTTCCTGGTTACCCATGTATACATCTCTATTGTAAGTTGCTTGTTGCTCCCAATTTCTTTTAAATGTTAACTTCACCAAATAAACCTATCCTCCCTTTGATTTGTGGAAGAGTTTATGCTTTTTTTTTTTCTACCTAAGTATAGTCGTACACTTTTTGCACACTAATGAACGTTGGGCTCAGACAGTTTGATATCTGGGAAGTTTTGTGAATCGGAGTTTGAGCAAAAATGTTCTCATTACGCTATAAATAAAATATAATTATGAGAACTATCATTTTAATTTGTTCGTTTTCTTTACACATAAGTAGTGAGAGTCGGCGAGGACTTTTTTTCACTCTTCAAAACTTTTCTGCACTCTTGATCAAGCCCGAAGCCAGCCCGAAAATGTACGGGGGGCCGGTGAAAGTTAGGGAAGCGCGATCAAAAAATATTATAGTTCATCACCATATTATAGTTCATTTGCAAGCCTACTGTCAAAATTTTAGAGGGGTTCAGTAAAAATTTAGGGTGGCGGCCCCCTAGACCCCCTGGATACGGGCCTGCTCCTGATCAGAGTTAAGTTGTTTTCAAGGAGTTACAATTCTATTTCTGTAGACAGAATAAACGATTTTCATTGAGGTTAAAAGAAATAAAATACATGTAAGGTGGATACTGTTAAAAGTGATTCTACTGTTTTAAGTACAGAAACAGACACCTACGCACACCAGAACTTGTAGGACTATGTTTATGCCGTTTTTCTTTTATTCTTTCTTTTTTGTTTTTCTTTTTTCTTTTTTTTGTGATTAGTTGTAACTTTGTTCTCGTGAATAGCAGTAGGGCATCGAAAATCCGGATTTTGTGAGCCATGATGGTCGAATTCGTGGGTCAAAATTTTGATGATGGGCCAAAGTTCGTCAGTTCAACTCTGTCCTGTGATCATCAATTCTAAGTCCTGAATTCCAAATCATTGCATTGTTACCTTCTTTCTCAATGAAACTTGTTTTTTTTTTTTCAGTTTCTCAGTATCCTTCTGTTGAACATTTTAATTACATTTAGATTTGCTAAAGCAAGGCTACCAATGTATGAAAATTAATGTAAGGCCAAAGGGGAATTCCCGTTTTGCCTTACGATATCAAGTCATTAAGTACCGGTACTAATTTTTGATTGACCTTTCCTGCGATAAGAATCATAAGGCAAAACGGGAAAAGGTGAACAGTGAAGACACGCTTTCAGAGTTATAGGCTGCCGGAAACATGAAAAAATCAAGTTTAAAGGTCCATAGCTAAAAACTATGGGATCTACTGTAGTCGGCTCAAGACTTCACTTAGGAACTAGTATGTCTTCTATCCAAATATGCAAGTTTCAGAATCCTGCGATACTTCCGCAACAATTCTTATAGATGTGGTTGGTGAGTGCTTCAAATTATATGCCTTTAGCTAGACTCTCGCTAAAAAAAAATGTTTCGTGAGTACCTTAGAATTCTGAAACTTTTTTTTTTTTTTTTGATAGGGCACATATTAATTCCTAAGCGCAGTCTTGACCCGACTACGGTACGTCCCATAGTTTTGGAGCTATGGACCTTTAAAGTTAATTTTGCATGTTTTCGGCAGCCTATAACTCCAAAAGGAAGCATTTGTGCACCCAGGTTGGCCTATACTTTTTGTCTTATCTTGGTGTCAGGAATCATCTCCTAAACATTGTCCGTGTTGTTTTGAAACACCCTGTATATGCTGTATCTTAACATTTCTTTATCTCATGAGTAATGTCAACAGCCTTATTGAATACATGAGGTTCTCATTACTTGATGACAAACGCCAAAATTTATTGTATTTATACATCTCGAATTTCTTTATTTTGAGACAAATTTTACCAATCCTTATTGTATATACTAGTATCCATGGTGCTTCAGAGAGGATTTTATAACTTTGTAAATTCATTTAGGCTACGTTTATTCAGTCTAGTTACAGAGCTTGTATTGGTGTCGTTTTGTAGCAAAATAGTCCAAGTTCTGACTCACGTAGTATATACTGTAGTACCGAATAGCACCACCGCAAGGGTTTAGCGACAGTTGCAGTGTGACCATCGCTAGTACTTTCGTACTAGATCTAGTACCTTTTATACTATTTTAGTGTTCTAGTACGTTCAGCAACAAATCTAGTACTTTTTTTTTAACCTTTTCTTTTCTCATAAATACATTTGGAAGAGAAAAAGAAATATCATGAAAATTTGGCAATGTACGAAAATTTCACTGTTCCTGGTAAATTTCTTTGCATTTTTTAACAGTTGTATTTACAAGTTTTACGAGTGCTAACTGATCTCTTTACACAAGAGCGGAAATGGGACATATGTGCCTTCCGGTCGCCTCCTCCAACTAATAAATGACCACTAGATTTTGTCAATAAGCCCATTCTATGACATTTCTTGTTTTCTCCCGACAGCCTCTATATTTGTCATACTTGTGTTACTTCAGTGAATTTACAGTGAGTTCTAATACTACAGTTAGGCAGGGATTCCGCCAGAATTTTTAGTTTGCGGGGTGTAAAGTCAAAATTGTGATACTGTAAGTGGTTGGCATGGTCTGTATCGAATTTTGACTAAAAATTAAAGTTGTTTTTTTTTTCTAGAATGTGGGGGTCACTCCCTCACCCACCCTAAGGAGGAACTGCCGGAAACCTTCTAATAAGATATTAATACCATAAAATGTCAAAAATAGGATGAAGAGGGAGCAGATAAAATTGTAGTAATTTCCCCCCGGATCTAGTACTTTTTTCTGCATAGGTTAGTACGAAATAATTTTGCTGGGTGGTCACATTGACCAAAATGGCTGACCAAAATGGCTGTAACCAAAATGGCTGACTTCACTAGCCTTGGCCCTGAGCGCTGTTGTGTTTTTCGGTTTGTGGAATTGAAGCCTACAACAATTGTGCTAGGGAATTTACCTACCAAGTATGACAAAAATCCTTCCAATAGTTCTACCACCCTAACAGCATAGGATGGGCTAGGCATGTGCCATTTATGTGTCCCAGCTACTTTTTAGGTACCCGACACTTGGCACATATGATATTCATGTGCTAAGTATGTACTTCAGCTACCTACAGTTTTAGGTACTTGTTACACCTAATTGATATTTGCAACTATGTACCATAAATATAGCATTTACATATCTAGCTCAGTTTCGCACTCTAACTAGGTACGTCCTTTAGGTACACTCATGTCCAAAATGATTGTCGCATATCTGTAACTGTTTTCTTGTAAGAATATAATTTGATAATGATTTTGCAGGGTACTTTTAATACTGAAACTATGTGCATAATCGAGAAATGTACATTTGTGGTAAATTTCATAGGAAAAGAATTATAAATACGAAAATTAGAATGAGTAAAACAAAATGTTGCTAAATGGAAAACAAAATTTTATTTTCGTTTTATTGTTCTTATTTACTGCTCTTTTGATATGAAATTTTCTACATACATGTCTTTGTAGATTATACACAAATCAACATTATAAGAAATACTGGGCGAATTCGTTATCAAATTATATCCCTACAGCAACATATTTATAGACATGCGTCAATAATTTTGGACATGAGTGTACATGCTGTTTCAGATACTCTAACAGCACAAGATGTGCTAAGCATGCGTCATTTAGGTGTTCTAAATTCATCTCCCACATTTGATGCATTTGTTGCTTCTTTTTCTAAGCGATTGTGTACTAGAAGCAACAAACGCATCAACTTTATTAGATGACAACTGTCGCCGATCATTTGAAAATGAATATGAAAGAACCATGAAATAAAGTAAATAGACACTTGTCATTTTGCTATAAAATTACATGGCGAGTAGATTTTATCTTATCCCAAACGGTTATCGTGGAATATACGCTGTTAAAGGATCACTTTGATTAGCCAAATTCAAAAGACCTCATAAATTTATTCCTCTACAAGCGACATTGTTTCCATCGCCTCCGTGGATAAGTCGGTAGAGCACGTGGCTTGTGATCCAAAGGTTGGTGGTTCGCGTTCAGCCTGCGGTACGTTTTTTTTACGTGTTTAAAGTGTTTTTTTAGGCTCAGCATAATGTAAACACATTACGAATATAGGCGATTTAACATATTTTGGGGGAGTAATTTTGCGGTTCATTGACGCTTACAGCATGGGGAACATATTTAGAACATACTAGGCACGTTCCCCAGGTTCATGTCAGGCATATGCCTAGGGGCGGACATAGACTGTGAGTATGACTTGCCATCCATCTGATTTCTCTCTCAGAGGTACATAAGGCATATACTGGACACATTCCCATGTACCTGAGGAAACATGATAAGCATATGCCTGCTATGTGATTGTGCTGTTAGGACATTTATGAGTGACAAATGTTCCACTGGGTTATTTCGTTGAGTTCAGAGCAAAAATCTATGCTGTAGTTGAGGATATTACGCCTAACATGCAGTTGTGGGTTTGGTGTTCCAAAATTACCAATGAAAGTCAAATTACACCAATTTATAACTATTGCACCAATCTATAGCATTATACTTTCTTATGTATGTACTGATAAAAGTAGTTCTCGTGGTGTTTTTTTGTTATACAGAGTCGAATATTGCAGGTATTGCACGTTGTTCGCTTTCGATGAGGCTCCTGGGCAGTGTTACAGAATGCACATCTGCGAGATGTTCGTCTTACTGGCATATGTGAAGCTTTCGTTAATCTTGTTTCAATTGGAACATATTTCTTACGTCTACTGAGAATTTGCTTTCGCTCTCGTTTCTCTGAGTTTGATGATGTTTGTGTTGCAATCATCACAGATATACAGCAAGTCGGAACTACTTCAAAGAGTCGGAACGGCTTCTCACACTGTTCTTTATGAATCAGAAATGCATTACAACAGTGACATCAAGGAGGCGCCACAAAATTTTCCCTTCCTTCACGCTCCTCCACCCCACAGAAGTGACACCAGAGTTTCTTAAGCTATATACAGATTCTGTCACTGGAAAATATTAATTTCTGTAAGAAATACTAATATATTTCCAAGAAAATGTATGAATTGTAATTTTTTTAAAAAAATGGTACCTGGATTCGCTAATGATTCCTAGGTTCCGAGTACGGTCGACGCAGAGGCTGGGTCCTGGAGGCCCTGACCCCTTCTCCCTGAAATACGTACGTTATGTAAATTTAGTCTCATTTTAGGGGTAATTTTACAAATTGCAATATAATTCGTTCTCATATTGAGTTTGGAACACCAGAAAATCTTATTATCCCCCTTAAAGAATTCTTGAGTATGTCCCTGGCTCCGAGACAATAACAAATGCAGAATTTGAATATCCGGTGGTAATTCTTTATACAGTTGTAGTCGAAATTTGATACAGAAGCACTGTTGCCACAGACTTAGCTCTGGAGTGGGCTGAAAAATAGTACCAAATTGAAACAAAAAGGGCTGAATTCATTATTTTATACCAAAGTAATGCATGGCTTTATAACACGAAACTAAAAGAGGTAAAGTTGTACAATATCCCCCCCTTCCTCCAAGAATCAGAATCAAGAAAGTGCTATTTTCAAAAATTACTTCTTAGAATCATCCAAATAAGAGGACCACTAACAACCGTGGAAGTCGATGAAAATTTTCTCGCATGTAGGGAGTACAACAGAGACCGCAAATTAAAAGGGAAAACAGTTACCATCTTCGGTATGTATTGTAAGGAAACTAAACGCGCCACTATTTCAAAGTGACCAATAAACCAAAACGGTATTATGGTCAAATATGAACACACACATATATATATAACGAGGAACAAGTCAATCATCTCCGATTCTTGTGTTAAAATATAAATTATTGCACCTTATTCTTGCTTATTTCAAAACCAAAGGAGGGTAATACTACTGACATTTTCGAAAATGTGACAAGTACCGTATTTACTAAATAGTGCTGAATTGGGTAGAATTGTACCAACTTTTTCACAAAAAGGGGCTCAAATGCCAGCGTGGTACCAACGGGCCGATGAATGACAAAAAGGGCTGAATTTGGTACAATTGTACCAAGTGTGGCAACAGTGTACAGAAGTGTAATAGAGGTTGATAGTCATTAAATTTTTTCTTTTACTTTTACTTTACATGGCTTGATACCAATAATCTTCAGTAATATTCGATGTATAATTTTCTGTTTCTGCCCAAGGAAAGACCGGTAAGATTTCGTCTTATAATGTTCTGAATACTTCAAATAATTTGTAAGTTCAGCAGGGATATTTTAATAATGCGATCTGCTGATCATATTTCATACAAAATTACGTGTCAACATAAATATATATTAATAATTAGTTGTTTAAGTTTAGTTAAAATTTGTATTTGTATTTCCAGGCGACCAAATACGAGCCGTTGTTGGTCTTTCACGTTCAACTGTAGAAAGCAGAGGCCAACTTCTGCTCCATCTATTTGTAGATGGTAGATCTCTAACGTTTAAGATGAATACTGAGTAAGTAATGTTATAAGGTTTATGTTTATATGTAATCTAATTTCGGACATAAGTAAAAATTAAGGTATTTTTATATAATTGTTATGGTAGGGTCAAACGTGGACAGTACCATCATTTCAGATTTTGTCAAGGACGGGGCGAAATAGTGCTCCACAGGCCCGTATCCAATGGGAGTCTAGGGGGGCCTGCCCCTCCTAAATTTTTTCTGGCCCCTTTAAAATTTTCACAGTAGGCTGGCAAATGAACTATAATACGGTGAAGAACTATAATAAGGTTGGATTGCCCCCCCTAACTTCAGCCGGGCCCCCCTACATTTTTGGGCTGGCTACGGGCCTGGTGCTCCAGTATAGGAGTTTCGCGTTTCTATTAGTATACAATTTATTTAAAAAAAAAAAACATATCAAATTTCAAGAAGACAATCGCCCTCCTGCCCTCCCCAAATGACGCCCCTGCATGGAATTATTACAAAAGTTATCAGTAGAATGTTGGCTTAGTTAGGCGGTAACATCAGTTGAAAGTGAAATCTTGTTAACTGAGTCCATAAAAACAGGCCCGTATCCAGGGGGGTCTAGGGGGGCGGCCCCCCTAAATTTTTGCTGGCCCCCTAAAGTTTTACAGTAGGCTTGTAAAAGAACTATAATATGTTGATGAACTATCATATGGTTGGATCGGCCCCTCTTACTTCAGCACCCCCCCCCCCAACATTTTTGGCCTGCATAAGAATCAAATTTTATGCCAGCAAATAGTTAAAGCTTTTGGTCCTCTTTTAGCTGGTTCCTGTATAGATAATTCTGACCTAGACGTATATTAGATAGAACCAGTACATACAGAGATTTCAAAAATAAATATCCACGCACATGGCCGCCCGCCGGGAACATGGGAGCCAGTTGTCTCCCTGAATTTGGAAAGGAGTTCGATTCTTCGAAATACAAGTGGAGCCAATGTAATTTCCTTACTCGGACATTACAATACTTAATATATTTACTGTAGTTAATAAAAGTTATGCAATGTGCGTAAATACTTGTGTTTTACATGAAGTACCATGTGCATGGGGGCCCAAAGGGAAGTAGGGTGGACAAGCCCTCTCTGACTCACGAAAATGCATATAACAACAACTTAAATTTCTTAAGATTTTCTTAATAACAAATAAAACATACCAAAACGTAATATAGCAACCAGGAAGATGTCCTCCCTTGAAAATTTTCTTCAAGCGCTCGTGATCATGTGCATTAAAGTGTATGTATTCGCAACTTGGCTTGTGTATCTGTCTTTTTTGCGCCTCCCTCTCCGCTGCTTTGAAAAAAAATGTAAACGTTCGCATCTAATTTCCAAACTAAAAGCAATACAACAAAAAAGATGAAACACATAAACTTCAATTTTTTTTTTTTTTTTTTTTTAGTTAAATCAAGAAACAATCGATTAAAATTTTTATTGATATAAGAGGAAGATGAGACGGAGTACCATTACTACAGTAAACACACGATTATTCGCAGAAACAGGTGGCGCAGTCAAGGGCGCCCATCAGGGGGGGGAGCAAGATAGGGCGCTCGCCCCCCTAGAGGAAATTGTACTTCGGAATATTGAAAACCCGATAGAATTTTTAGAATAGTTACATCAAAATTTGAAACTATATTTGAAATGTCGCTTATACTTGTCCCCCTTGGAAACCACAACATGGGCGCCCTTGGGCACAGTCACCGTGGATAAGCGATTTCCCCGGATAATCTGCAAATGACATGGTCCCACACACTTGCTACTAAACAGTACTCCAAAATGAACTCACTGGAACTCAGCCATTGTTGTTCACCAAACGCGGAAAGGCGAGGGCAAAGAATTGGTCAACACACATATTTTATTCTCCTCCCTCCGCGGATAGTTACGTGCCAGTTACACGGCAAAGACGTAGCAATTCACGTAAGGAGCACTGTTACCATATCAATGATCAAGATGGGAGGCTGAGATCTTAAATATCTTACCATCTTACATTGTTAAACGCTTTTATTTTGAGTGTAAAGGGAACACCCTGTACACGTGGGTTTTTCGGATCTCATTGTAGTATTTAACAGACCGTAAGGTTAAATTTCTTGTTACTAATATATAAAACATTTTCACAAGGATGTTCACCTTTATGTGTTTAAAATAAATGAAAAATGAAATGAAATCTTTGAGTTTTACGTCCTACGGTTATGCCGATGAGGCTAAAGGAGACGGTGATGATGAGTAATGAATGAAATGGTGAAATAAAGAAATTAAGAGGAAACGGGAGAACCCCGAGGATACCCAGGCAAATGGTGTTTGTCCACCACAAAGTTTACTTGGCGGGGGCTGGGATCGAACCCAGCACCAGAGGTGAAAATAAATGAAGAATCAATTTGTGTCAGTAGAGTTTTGTAAAGATCTTCATGCTAGACACACCGCAGAGGATGTCCTTATTGAACTCTGTTTGCTCTGCATCTTTCGTCATTGCACTCTGAACGGAATAACTGTGTCTCTTGAACCAGAATAGCAATATATAATAACTCTAGTGCTAATTATATGCATAACTTTTTAAAGGGAATGCTCAATTATTTTTAGTAATTAGTGAAATTTTTTGCATAAATTACTATCATTTCTAAATATACTTTTGGAATATCCAAAAGGATTTTTGTTATAATACATACAACCATGATAATGTGTTATATACGATTTTTTTTATAGGTTTGATAACTTGATAGAAAGTGGCCGAATCCTGTCTGCAGTTACCATGGGAGAGTATGGTTTCCTTCGAAATAAAAATGAATCCAATACTGTAACAGCTATGATGTCCTTCGAGCCATATATATCTCTTGACTATTTATATCCTTATCAGATCTATTTAAACACAGTAAGGGTAAAAGATCAAAGTGGAAACAGGTGAGTGTTAACGTTTTACTAAAGATAATAAATATCCAAGATAATTAAATACTACTTTTAGGGTCTACATAAAATCTTAAACAAAACTCCGTGGTTCTACAGTTCACAAAAGTTATGGGCGGACAGGTGACGCATATTAACCTTCGCACTACCTAGGTATTTTTTGTAACGCGTACTACCAAGGGGGGAGGAGTCATTTTGTGCTTACCTGTTACGATTAAGTATCTCTCGCAAAAGAAACAAATTAGAGATTCTTGCAAAAAATCTACAGAGACCGAAATGAACAGTACACACGGGATAAGAATAACAAGTATTTATTATACTGACATCTAGGAGTGACACTTTTAAATGTCAGTCACATCTCCTACCAACGGGGGGAGGAGGGTACTTTGTGCCCACAAACTTAAAACAGCAAATTTTAAAATTCCATCACTACTGTTTTTAAATATTAGGTAAGCTAGATTTCACTAAGTTAATATTGATTGCGTTAGGTTAAGTTGGAATTTCACTTAGGTTAAATTAGGTTTCACTAGGTTAGTTTTACTAGGTGAATGTAGACTAGGTTATACTAAATTAGGTTTCACTAGGCTAGTTTTACTAGGTGAATGTAGACTAGGTTATACTAAATTAGGTTCCACTAGGTTAGTTTTACTAGGTGAATGTAGACTAGGTTATACTAAAGTAGGTTTCACTAAGTTAGTTTTACTAGGTGAATGTAGACTAGGTTATACTAAATTAGGTTTCACTAGGTTAGTTTTACTAGGTAAATGTAGACTAGGTTATACTAAATTAGGTTTCACTAAGTTACTTTTACTAGGTGAATGTAGACTAGGTTATACTAAAGTAGGTTTCACTAAGTTAGTTTTACTAGGTGAATGTAGACTAGGTTATACTAAATTAGGTTTCACTAGGTTAGTTTTACTAGGTGAATGTAGACTAGGTTATACTAAATTAGGTTTCACTAGGTTAGTTTTACTAGGTGAATGTAGACTAGGTTATACTAAATTAGGTTCCACTAGATTAGTTTTACTAGGTGAATGTAGACTAGGTTATACTAAATTAGGTTTCACTAGGTTAGTTTTACTAGGTGAATGTAGACTAGGTTATACTAAATTAGGTTTCACTAGGTTAGTTTTACTAGGTGAATGTAGATAGGTTATACTAAATTAGGTTTCACTAGGTTAGTTTTACTAGGTGAATGTAGACTAGGTTATACTAAATTAAGTTTCGCTAGGTTAGTTTTACTAGGTGAATGTAGACTAGGTTATACTAAATTAGGTTTCAATAGGTTAGTTTTACTAGGTGAATGTAGACTAGGTTATAGTAAATTAGGTTTCACTAGGTTAGTTTTACTAGGGGAATATAGACTAGGTTATAGTAAATTAGGTTTCACTAGGTTAGTTTTACTAGGTGAATGTAGATAGGTTATACTAAATTAGGTTTCAATAGGATAGTTTTACTAGGTGAATGTAGACTAGGTTATACAAAATTAGGTGTCACTAGGTTAGTTTTACTAGGTGAATTTAGAGTAGGTTATACTAAATTAGGTTTCACTAGATTAGTTTTACTAGGTGAATGTAGACTAGGTTATACTAACTTACGTATGCTTCAATAGATGACATTTAGAGATATTCTTTTCCTCTAGGTTAATTCTACACTAGATGAAGTATGGCTTCGTTAGATTGAATCAGATTTATGAAAATATTTCAGAGCACAATGATGAAACAGACGTGTATCACTTCCTTTATTGTTTTTTATTTATTTATTTATTTATTTTTATCCTTTCTCTATATGTTGTTGCATATATTTGAGACATTAAGCATAAAATAAAGAAAGAATTAATGTGAAAATAAACAAATATCAGTAAAAGTAAATTTCTAGATCAGCGTTTCTCAACCTTTTTCAACTTGCGGCACACTATGGGTGTAACTTGAATTCTCGCGGCACACTCATAGATATTATTTGTAAATATATATAATACCATGGTATTTTTTTCTGTGATTACTGATCTCCTTCTCACAGAGAAGAAAGCTCAATCACTGGTTCTTCCCCGTGGTAAATCATTATGCTTATTTTTCATTCTAATTTGAAAATAGAAATCAATTGCAATGAAAGATTGGACTCAGGTTTTTAAAACTAAGCTTTCTTTTTCGAAAACTGTATCCAACCTTTCACTAAGAAGAAATATCACTAAATAACGAACGAACAAACAAATCTCTTTTAGTTTTAAAACACAAATGTAGGTCATTTGTATGCATGTTTGCTTTGTCGAAAGGATTGAATGTTTTTTTTTTTAAACTTCAAGTTAAGAAATAGTCTGCAGCAATAAAGAAGCAATAATAGTCGTAACAATGATAACAAATACTTTTTTCAACATTAAAAATGTACAGAAAAGTAACACGCTATGAAATTTAAAGTTGTAGATTAATGGCAGAGGTTCATAATAATGTGAAATATAAATATACATTTTTCCTTTGTCTTGCGATTTGATTGCTATAGAATTAACAATTTGTTTCGATTTCCTCGCGGCACACCAGCGGCCCATTCACGGCACACCGGTTGGGAAATGCTGTTCTAGATTATTACTTACTACCATGAATAGGAGCAATATTAGAGTAAATTTACTCCCGAAAATGCCTTAATGTTAGTAGATCACCATCTAATACTTTACCGTAAACTGGGGTTACTTGGAAAGTTTTTTTCTTCTTTTTCATACTACCCCCTTGTTATTTATTGCAATTATTTTTTTTTTCTTTTTGGGGCTACTTAGAAAATTTATGTATTTTCGTAGTAGTAAGAGCTGTGTGAAAGATGTGACTATTTGGAAAGAACCACTTGCAAGATCACACTTTCCTGAGAAGATTGATATGCAATATGCCTATGTTTCTTTCATAGTAATGTGTTCCTGGGCTATTTTAAATAAAAAAATGTATACTTTTTTTTGCACAACCTTTTAGTTAAACACAATAAATTGTTGAACCAATTTAAACTAACTACAGTGGTAAACTTGTCTTCCTGAAGGCCTACAGAATCAGTAAAAAGTGTTTTCGCAATATCCTTTTATAAACGGTAGTTTTTCAAACAATGCAAGAGAATGTTTGGCAAATGCCATTACACGCATAAGCTCTTGAGACTTCTTTAAGACACTAATAACATGCCCTACATAATTTTACAGAATTTATGAATGTACCATGATCAGTAATTGCTTTACATTGGTTTACAAAATTACCTGGTGCCATATTTACAAGTATGCATTTACGTTAACCGTTTGCAAAAATATCATATGGTACTGTTATAATGATAATAATGTAACACAGTATGATAAGGATAAATTCCACATATTGAAATTCTTTGCTGCAAAGTCATATGGAAATGGAAAAACAACTTGTTCTCTGCGGTTGTAGGTAGGTTCAGGCAAAACTTCAATGTCATCGTTGTCTATCCCCTGATCAATATAATCATTTTTAGTAGAAAAAAGGAAGATTTTTTTTTTTTAAATGGCCATAGATTGTCCCAGAAAGGAAGCGGAAATGTAAAACTAATTCGTCTCATTACGAAACTTCCGAAAGCAATGATATTTAGCACAACCAGGTAAAAATAACTTTTCATTCCGGAAACAGGGACCATTTACAGATTTTTTTTTTTTTTTAAGTGTCAATTGCTGTGAGAATCTTATACCAGTCTATAAATAAGACACAGCACTTATGACCATCCATATTGTTTCTTTTAGGCGCTTACTTTACATTGGTCTGGAAGAAAATGACGTGTCTGTCATAGTTCTCTCATTATTATACCATACAACACCAAAAATGTCAGATTTCTAAATAGTCTTAGATTTTCCAAGTAACCCCAGTTTAAGATACCTTCTTATGTTGCAATTACGTAAGGGATAGAGATATTTTTATCCAATTCCGTAAGCGCTGTCGACTCTAAAAGAATGCAAAGGATAGTACACTTACTAATCTAGGCAAGTGTTTACTTAAAACAAAGTTATTATTATATAGTTAGACTATATATATGACTATTATATAGTCATCTGATAGTGTTGCAAACCATGCGTCCTTCACAGCGATCCACAATTAGTCCATGTTCACTGGGGGGGGGGGGGCATCTTCTCTGAACAGTCTTTTCCACAACATGCCACAAATGCGGAAGGCCACTGAATTAACTGGATGTCGGTAGAATGTTCTTCGAACCACTCTATGGTTCTCCGGGACCTGTGGGCTGGACAGTTGTCTTGCTGGAAAATACTTGTTTCCTTGGCATTAACCATGATTGGCATTAACCATTTCCATGGCAGGTGTACATAGTCTCCCAGGATGTCCACATACAGATTGGCATTCAGGGAGTCTCTTAGGCGTATTAATGATCCCAAGATGCCCAACTGAAGACATCCCAGACCATAGTAGAGCCCCAACCAACTTGCATTGTATCAACCTAACGTGCGGGATCAATGGGTTCATGCTGTTCAGATTTGGACTCTCCCATCGGCGCGATGCAACAAAAATCGAGGCTTATTGCTGCAGGCTACCCATTCGCACTGTTCCATGGTCCAGTACCTGTGCCTTCGACCTTATACAAGGTTTTCAATCCGATGGCGGTTTGTGAGCAAGGGTGCTCGGGTTGATCTGCGATTCCTAAAGTCAGGACGATGCAGGAAACGTTAAATTGTCTGTGCATTAACACTTCGGAAGGACTGGTTCCCGGATGTCTTCCATGCATTAGCATAATCTCGACACACCCTTGGAACTGTGAGACGTGAGAGCTCCAGTTAATTCGCTATCACTGCAATGGAGCTTCCTATTTGTCGACCACCAACAATCTGCCCTCAATCAAACACGTCTAAGTTCCGTGCTTTTCCCATTCCGCTTGTCTGGACTATTGTGCCTTGCAGCCACGGGTTCTGCCTGTTTATACCTCCAATGCGAGTAATCGACGAATATTACCTGGGCGTAGCAATGCGGGAAATGCAAACATTCAGGTGTGCTTAATTGGTGACACGTCAGTGTATATGTACGTATATATTAGGTCATAGTGTTAGAAGTCCTTATGTGTACTGCTATCATCAATCATCTTCAAAACTTCAGGACTATTTTATGTTGTAAATTTAAAAAAAAAATGTACTGTCAATATTTTCCTTTTTTCTTTTTTTATTGTCTGTGTTTTATTGTCTTCTTTTTCAGCTTACACTAGAACAATCGAACATGTTGTACGCCAATTAATATAAGCCTATTTATAATTCTGTACTTCACGATTTTACTACTGTACGTACGATACTGCCCTTTGTTTTGCAGAAAGTATCCGAGGTTAGTCAGGTTCATACCACCTCGGATAATCGGGACTCTACTGTAATTCAACTTCTAGTTAATAATGATAATAATTGGTGTATAGATACTGCAATGTTATATTCAACCAATGGCACAAATGCCTTAGTTACATGATCGTATATCCACTAGTAGTAAATCTTGAAATGTAAGAACGCCCTAGCCCGTGTAAGGCAAAGATTTGACTATAGTCTGGTCATAAGTCGTGGGACACGAGGGTGCAGCATTACGTGTTCGTGACTTCTTGTGTCATGCGTGGCAGTGGAATTCGTGTTTGGCCTTGAGTGTTGCTCTGGCGGCAACCAATCCCTTTACAGCGACGCTGGCAACAACTGTGATATGGGAGTCAAATTTCACAGACATACTGTATATATGTCTTTAGTGAGACAATAACCTGTCAACATGTCGCAATATTCGCCCATTGAAAGCAATTTGGTAACAGCTCATTATTTCGCACGAAACATCAATTCGGCTGCCGCATAGTATGGTAGTTCTTACATACATTGTTGTCTTCCTTACTTTGTAAAATAAATAGTTTTATTGTGCGCAAAGCGGTTGAATAATTTTGCAATTAACCTGTATACAAACACGTTAATTCTATCATTACATCACTGTTTTTATTACTTTTAGTTGGTACTACTGTGGAGAAGAAATCGGCCTGGCAGAAGAAACACTCAAATCATCGATCTTTCGACTTCAGAAGAAAGCATGTTAAATATTTAATTAAGGAAGTTTTCTCTCCTTATTTTTGTTATGTTCTAGTCATTTTTTCTATGATTTACAACATTAATCAGTATTTACAATTTGTATGTTATTAATAAAAAAAATTTTTGAAATTTTCTTTGTTTTTATTTATTCTACCTAGATATTTACACGATAACATAGAAGGTAAGTCGCTTGACATTAGCAGTTATTCAGTTCTCAATTGACTTGAGTAACACTTATTCAGTTTCAATTGGCTAGAGTAGCAGTTACTTTGTTTTCAATTGACTAGAGTAGAGGTTATTCAGTTCTGAATTGAATAGAGTAGCTGTTATTCAGTTCTCAATTGACTAGAGTAGATAGTAGTCATTCAGTTCTAAATTTGCTAGAACAGAAGTTAATTCAGTTCTCAATTGACTAGAATAGCAGTTATTCAGTTCTATATTTACTAGAGTAGCAGTTAATTCAGTTCTTAATTGACTACAATAACAGTTAATTCAGTTCTTAATTGACTAGAGTAGCAGTTATTCAGTTTTTGATTGACTAGAGTAGCAGTTATTCATTTCTATATTTACTAAAGTAGCAGTTAATTCAGTTTTTAATTACTAGAGTAGCAGTTAATTCAGTTCTTAATTGACTAGAATAGCAATTAATTCAGTTCTTAATTGGCTAGAATAGCAGATAATTCAGTTCTCAATTGATTAGAGTAGCAGTTATTCAATTCCTAATTGACTACAGCAGCTGTTATTAAGTTCTTAATTGGCTAGTGTAGCAGTCATTCAATTATACATTTACTAGAGTAGCAGTTATTGATTGATGTGAACTATATGTTATGGCGTTGTTCGTGACAATATGTAATTCGTGAATAATGAGTGATTCACAGGGTGCGAAATTCTGGGAGTTGGGAGGATTCCCCTACTTAACATGTTTGAAAGAAACTTCCCGAATAATAAATAGCTTACTGGAGTTGAATAAAGTGGCACTATTGTCAGAAGTTCTCAAATCAGTTACAGTAGTTCATACGTAATTAACATATATAATTAATGGGTGAACTAAAGCGTGAGACAAACTTGATGACGTTTGAAGGCGGTACACCAAGTTTTCTTTAAGCGCTGTTAGCAAGTAAGAGGGCTGCGGTGTTGCTACATCTTTGTATACATTTACGTCATATATGTGCAACCTGGCGACCTACTTGTACTCCAATGTGTGTAGCTATTCACATTTCTTTACCACATGGCAACCTTGAGTCATAACTTTTGTTTCATTCGCTGAAATCACACGCCATCAACTTTGTTCCACTATATAGTTGTTAGCCATTTCCCTAACCTCACATAGTTTAGTATTATGAATTTTCATGTATGTGATGAATTCTCTATGTACAAAGATAAGAAGGGGGCGCGGTGGCTCAATGGTAGCCGGTGGGTGTAGCCGAGCGGTCTGAGGCGTTAGGCTGATGATCGTGAGGTGAAGCCCATTGGGGGTTCGAGTCTCTCTGAAGAGTAAGGGTGGAATTTTAACTGTCCTCGATGTTTCTGTGTTCGTGTCCCTGTCGTGTCTAGAAGTCCTGAGAAGTGGTTAAAATAGAAAGAAAATAGTCAGGAAGTTTAAAAAAAGGTAGAGCGTTCACCTCCGGTGCTTGGGGTCCTTGGTTAGATCCCAACTCGCACCGTCTGGACTTTGTGGTGGACAAACACCGTGCTCGTAGGTTTTCTCGGGGTTCTCCCGTTTCCTTCCACTTCATTTCATTCATTTCTCATCATCGCCGTCTCCTTTAGCCTAACCGGCATAAGCGTGGGACGTAAAACTTAAAGATTTCATTTCAGTTTTTCCAATGACAAGAAAGTTTTTTTCCCTTAATCTTTTCTCTTCCTCACTAACACCACCACTTTGACTGTTATGCTTTCCCACCCTTGTGGTTCCTGAATACAGGGTCCGTTGTAAGAAATGAGCTTATAAAGGATTTAAACCCTTATTCGTTTGTACTTGAGTAAGTTCATAATAAATAAAACATTATCAAAGAATGAACGTGTATTCGTACTTCAAAAAGTAGTGGTTATAGTCATGATCACATGGGTCGAGCGGAAAAAGAATGAAAGGGTGTTAGAGATGCTGGGGTAGAAAAAAATTAAATATTTCAGTTTAAAGTTCCCACCATTATGCAATTTCGGCTAAGGGAGACGATGATTAATGCAAGTGAATGATGGACTGAAAAGGGAAAGAAACGGGAGTACTCCGAGGAAACTCACGGATACGATTATGTCCACCACAAACTCCAGATCGAACCAGCGACCCCACATACCAGAGGTAAGCGCTCTATCATTGAGACACCATGGACCCAGTAGATGATAACAATTTTAGATATCATTAGGAAGAGGAAGAGAAACTGGTTGGGACATTAGCTAAGAAAGAACTGTATCATGAAGGATGTACTACAGGGTATGGTGGCAGGAAAGACAGGAAGAGGGCGAAGGAGACTACAATTAATGGACGATATCAAAATAGGAACATCGTATTTAAAAACATAGAGGTTAGCGGAGGTCCATGGAGCATGAAAGCTTGTCAATTGCGGCAAGTGACCTGCCAATAATGGCAGAATTCCTACAGTATGATGATGAATTAACATTAGGGTTATTGGGCGGTATTCAGAGAAAATTCGTTAATCGAAGGTTAGTCACAGACTAGTTAGTAAGTATACTAAATTTTTACTAAGGAAGGTGCACTTTTTGGAATTCAGAGTCTACTTTGAGTACAACTACAATGATGATTTGGGTATGATTAACGTTTAGAACCCCAATGCATCGGTGAGTAAAATAAATGTGGCAACTACGGATGAGCGCATGCATAGTCTGTAAAAATGAAAATACATGAATTACGAAGTACGAAATGTTGTGTCGCACGCTAAACCGTGGGTAAAAGATTAGTCTCTGCTCTAGATTATTTAGTCACATGTGATTAACTTCGTCAACTACTACGTCCTAATCAGAGAGACTGAATACAATTTTGATAACCATCATTTAGTCAACCCCGTAGTATGTTGTTAATCAGCCGTCAAAACGACTCTGCATAAGGCCCATTAAGTCTAGGAGCCTCAGGCCAGAACACAGAATGGAAGAAAGTAGAAATGCTTTCAAAGTTTTAACTGGAAGAGCAATCGGAAAACGACCATTAGGAAGACCTAGGCGCAGATGGGAGGAAAATATTAAGATGGATGTCTCATAGAAATAGAAATACAAAGTAGAAACTGAATCCAGTTGGTTAAGAACAAAAATTAGTGGAGAATTTTTGTGAATCCGACATTGAACCTCCGGATTCCATAGGCCTTAGAGTTGTTTTTTTTTTTTTTTTTAGGTAGTTAATACATTAATTCTCCTATACATGAATTAGTTAATAGTTAACTTTTCTTCTCTTACTTTGTAGTGATGGAAACTTTTAAGTTTGACCGATACGAAATCGAAAATAACATATTTTCTATTACAAAGGAAAGCTCAAAGATGTACAGAGTTAGCAAGTAGATATAGACAACGGTGAAAAGAACGGACTGGAAGTTACGGAACGAAGCAAGTATTAATTTACTCCAAGTTTTCAATGCATATTGAATGCACATACCGAAAGCACACACAATCATACACGCACACAAATAAATGATCTGTAAGAACGAAAGAGAAATCGAGGTCAAGGATGAACGACGTCAAACTAAAAGTCCTCAAAAGCATCTTAAGAATTAACTCTAACTGTCTAACTGCACACTTTTATCAGAATACAGTAAGAATTCCAACCGCAAACATTATGTGCTTTTAGCAACGGCAGTGTTGAACAAAATTACATTAATGTTTATTTAATAATTAGAAGATCAAATTATTTTGGGTTAGTAGCAAATGTGTATTTAAATGAAATTAAATATTTAGTTCAGCATCCCACGATTGCACCGAAACTGAAGGAGACAATGATGATGATGATGATGATAATTAATGAAACGGTGAATGAAGAAACGAGAGAATCCCGAAATAATCCACACACACGGTGTTTCTCCACTAGAAAATCTACTTGATTCGGAATCAAGGGGGCACGGTGGTTCTGTGGGATAGTGCGTACCTCTGCTAAATAAGGGGTTCATGGTTCGATCCGCGGCCAACTAAATTTATAGTGAACAACATTGTGTCCGTGGAGTTTTTCGGGGTATTAATACATTTTCATTCCACCAAATATTCCATCGTAACTCACCTTAATCATCCGTCTCCCTTAGCCGAGCAAAAACCTGGGACGTTAAACCGAAAGATTTCATTTCGAGATGGAATCGAACCAGGAACCTCATGTATCAGAGCAGAGCCCTCTACTACTGAGCCACAGCAGCCCCAGATGTGTATTAAAGATAAACAGTCACATGTCCATTGGTTTCAATATATTTCACCACTCTTTTCCCCTCCTTACTAGTCTAATGGTTAACGTGCCCACCTTTGGTGCACAGGATTTTAAGATCGATTCACTGATGAATAAATTGAAATTTGAGCGCTTCATGCTGCATCAGAGTTCAGTTTACACTGTGAGACAGACACACATCCCATATAGCCTCACTGCTGAAAACAAATGCTGAACTTCAGCAAACAAGTATCACAAAATTTTTATTTAAAGATTAGATGCAGTTTGTGATGTTCTGTACTGCAACGTTGAGATGGTCCCGTGGTGATATTTCTAGCAATGCTTAGGATACTTCCTTAAGGAGTACACCCTTCTCATATAGTCTACCTAGGTAGCTTCAGTTTTGTTTGTCTTTTTAACGGCCTTCATTTCCCCCTATCTACAGTCTCATTAAATAGCAGATCTTGATTGCCTCTTATCATAATTCTCTCTCTACTTACTTATTTTATTATTTTATTACATGATAGACTTGACTGCCTCTTTTTATAATTCTCTGTCTCTAATTACTTATTTTATTAAATGACAGATTTGACTGCTCCTTTTCATAATTCTTGCTCTACTCTACTTAAATGGCAGACCCAACTACTCCTTTTCATAATTCTCTCCCTCTACTTCCTTATTTTATAAAATGGCAGACTCGCCTGCCTCTTTTCATAATTTTCTATCTACTTACTTATTTTATTAAATGGCAGATCAACTGCTTCTTTTCATAATTCTCGCTCTACTTACTTATTTTATTAAATGGCAGATCAACTGCCTCTTGTCATAACTCTCTCTCTACTTACTTATATTGTTAAATGGTAGGTCAACTGCCTCTTTTCATAATTCGCTCCCTCTACTTCCTTTTTTATAAAATGGCAGACTCGTCTGCCTCTTTTCATAATTCTCGCTCTACTTATTTTATTAAATGGCAGATCAAGTGAATCTTTTCGTAATTCTCTCTCCCTGCTTACTTATTTTGTTAAATGGCAGACTTGACTGCCTCTTTTCATAATTCTTTCTCTACTTACTTATTTTATTAAATGGCAGATCAAGTGTCTCTTACCATAATTCTCTCTCTACTTACTTATTTAATTAAATGGCAGACTCAACTGCTTCTTTTCATAATTCTCGCTCTACTTACTTATTTTATTAAATGGCAGATCAAGTTTCATAACTCTCTCTCTACTTACTTATTTTATTAAATGGCAGATCAACTGCCTCTTTTCATAATTCTCTCTCTACTTACTTATTTTATTAAATGGCAGATTCAACTGCCTTCTATCATAATTCTTTCTCTACTTACTTTATTTCGTGGTTCTCTCCTCTTTTGATTTTGAGTCTCACGTCAGAGTGATAAACTAAAATTCACCAACTTTTTGGCATGAAACCTAAAAAATATTTAAATCATGTATTATTATTATTATTATTATTATTATTATTATTATTATTATTATTATTATTATTATTATTATTATTATTATTATTATTATTATTATTACAAAAATAATAAGTAGAGGACTCATCTTTAGTTTCTCACTTCGTTTTATTTATTTTTCTCCTTGTGTGTCTTTTGGAGTTTCTTTATTTTGCTTTTGATTTTACCCTGTCTCTACTACCACCAAAAATAGAAAGAGGTAAAAATATACTTTTGGTCAGTGCTGTGCCGTGATAAATCAGTGCCGGGGGGAGAGCATATGACGTCATCCCCGTACACATGAGTGGAGTCGAATGAGCAGCCGCGAAGCCCAACAAAATTTTCAAAAATAAACCCTGCTTTTCCTTAATTTTGAAGACTTTTTATTACATTTTTCTTTCCATTTTGTATATAACTTTTTTATTTTCCTCCCGAATTTTGCGCCTCCTTACTTCGGTGCCCAGGGTCGTCACCCCGCTCGAACTCCTTCTACGACACGGCACTGCTTTCGGTATAGAGGGTAGCTTCAGCTCTGAAAACAACTTCGATCTCTCAGTAAATCTGTACAGTGGTGTGCAGTATAGTAGTATGTTTCTTAAGGAAGCTGATGGTTCATAACTACTGATACAAAGGTCCTCAATTGGAATATATTCTGTGTCAAACTGATTCTATCAGAATTGATATCATCGTCTCCCTGATTTTCACTGTTATTATAACCCCTTCATACTGGCGCTGCATGGTGTAGTCGCTAACTCTCGCCTTTGGTGCGAGCGGTCTCGGGTTCGATTCCCAGAGGTGACACTCGGTCGAGAAATTGTAACAGCTTTTTTCAGGCCAGCCATGCTGAGTGACGTTTTTCCTGAGTTTCCCTCATTCACACCAGGCAAATGTTGGAATGGTACCCAATCTAGGTCCCAAGCCGCTACTTTCCTTCCCCAATCCCTTCTTCCTTCCCTTGCCTTGGATATTGCGCTCACCGAGTGACGTCATCTCTCATATACGTGGCGGGCTAAATGGCCATAGATGCCGACAGCCCAGAAATCTAATTCCTAATTCCCCTTTATCTTCATAATACAGTAATTACTATTTTTCGGGTAAGGTTGTCAGCTTCGATATCCATCGTTACTGTGAATAGAATACGTGATCACTTTGGTCAGAGAAGTGTCTCAGTGGTAGAGCGTTCACCTCCGGTGCTTGTGGTCCCTGGTTCGATCCCAGCTCGCACCGTGTGAACTTTGTGGTGGACAAACACCCTGCTCATGGGTTTTCTCGGGGTTCTCCCGTTTTCTCCCACTTTCTTCATTCCACCATTTCATTCATTTCTCATCATCACCGTTTCCTTTAGCCTAACCGGCATAACCGTTGGACATAAAACTTAAAGATTTCATTTTTTTTTTCACTTTGGTCAGGGTGTCTGTATAAGGATCCTTCGTACCATTCAGAGTGTATCTCTACTAATAGAATTAGAAGGAAACTTATTCTAATTATTAATCCATGGTGGACTCTAAACGGAAAAAATTGATGTTCTTCCCATGTTGTTCATCTTTTGGACGCACCCTAGCGTACAGAGTAGTATGTAATAATATTGAACAATATTTGCACAAACTTGTGAACCTTCACGGAAGACTGGCTAATAAGTAGGCTTCATGTGTGCCTGGTACAGGGTTCAATATTTCATGGTTGGTTTGATCAAAATTAGCGTCCATTTCAGCACCAAGACTGTATAAGACGTGCACCTACAGTTTAAGGTAAAATCCGAAACAACCATAAAGTGTTTAAATTTCAAAATCAGGAATAGAACCCGGGACACCATCCATCGAAGCCGAGCCTGTTATCCGCTAAATAACCGGGAGGCTTCGATCCCTCATGGGATGAAAATCCAATTCATTCCTGAAAAGAGACGATAAAGGGGACACACAAAATGAACAGACATAGTTGTTCTTTAAGTTTGCTTCTATTTATCTATAGTATGAATGAAATATTTTTAGTTTTGCGTCCCACGATTATGCTGGCTAAGCTAAAGGAGACGGTTATGATGACAAATGAATGCAATTGAGGAATGAAGAAAGTGGGAGGACACGGGAGAACCCGAGAAAACCTTAAATTAATTTAAAGAATGGATGCAGGGTTGCAATTTGCCAATTCTCAAATCGTTATTTATTTATTTTAGTGGAAATGACTGTTAAAAACCTCAATGTATGTATGTGCGTGTGTGTGTTTTATTATTATTTGACGTACACTCATGTCCAAAATTATTGTCGCATATCTATAACTGTCTTCTTGCAAGAATATAATTTGATAATGATTTTTGCAGGGTACTTTTAATACTGATAGTACGTGTATAATCGAGAAATGTATATTTGTGGTAAATTTCATGTCTTTGCACATGTCTGGTGAAATTTGCCACATATATGTCTTTGCCGATTATACACATACGAACATTATAAGAAATACCGGGCGAATCCGTTATCAAATTATATTCCTAGAATAACATATTTATAGAACATGCGACAATAATTTTGGACATGGGTATACATCTACAATTTATTTGCACATTCAAAAACTTGGAAAAAAAAGTGTCCGTTCTAAAATTATCGTATATTCACCCACTATCACAAGGATATTATGGTATATGCATTAAGGCATCATATATCACCTTGGCAAGCATACTCTTAAACGACACTTCTAGATCCACTAGTAATTGCCGACCCGTTTCTAGCCTTAATTACATCTCTGTCTATCAGGGATGAATTCAGGGGGTAGCCCGGGGGGAATATCCCCCCGAAGAAAATTTATTCCCCCCCCCCCGGAGAAACTTCCAAACTTTCCGTCACCAAATGTAGAAATTACTTCACCCAATTATTTGCTTTTCTTTCCGTGCACGATCAGACGAAATCCGATCTCTCAATATACATATAAATGACGCAGACCCATTCTATATAAATATTAAACATCTAAGATAGAATACCAAATAATCAATAAAATCTGTATTTCTTAACGCTATGACCGAGTTTGGCAGAACATGAAATTATCAACTGTTGAAGAAAGGTTTGTATTTTAGTAGGTACTATACTCTGGCCCTTATTATATATTAGTAGGTAGCACTAGCACAGATTGAGATAGAAAAGGAAAGATAGGGAAGATCTTTCGATCATTCCATATGATCTCTGATGTCAGCAGACTTCAGTTCTTGAAAATGTACAGTTCTTGCATTATTTGAAATAGAGCGCCTAAATCCCATTTCTCGCATCAGAAGTAACAGATGTAAATGCGTTTGATGATTGTTAAAGTAAACACAACTTGCTTTAACTAAAAATAAGTCAGTTAAAGGGAGATTCAGAGGGATCAGGGAGGAACAATTACCCCTCCTGGGTTAGAGATTTATATAGAATTTATCAATATAATAGTAGTATATGTGAAAGATTGCTATTGAAGGTTACGAAGATCCTGCTCACTGCCGTGCCATAGGGGAGGGGCAAGCGAGGCGATGGCCCCGGGCGCCAAAGTAAGGGGCACAAAATTCGGAAGGGAAGAAGAAAATAAGGAAAGAAAAAAGAGAGGAATGAAACACATGTGCACATGTGAGCAGTGGGCATGTGCACATATATAAAATGAAAGGAAAAAAGTAATAAAAAGTGCTCAAAATCAAGGAAGAGCAGGGTTTACTTTTTAAAACTTTCTCACCTTTCGCGGCTGGTCTGTCGACCTCACTCATTTGTACGGGGGTGCCGTCGTATACTCTCGCCTCAAGCGCTGATTTTCCACGACACGGCGCTAATCTACTGAAGATTGCGTAAACTTAACTATTGATGTGTAGTGAAGAAACCAAGGCTAATATGCTTGATTTAGAATCGGAAGTGTGAGAAAGAATGATAACTTTCTGTTAAGATATTCCTATGTATGTTTGTTTTAGGACAAAAAATATTTGAGTTAATTTAAATCTTTTTAAAAACTTCTACATTAATAACAAACAGTAACTACTGAATATAGGAAATAGATAATAACAAAAATAGCTACTGTAAATAGCAGTTAAAATTTAGTCTAAAATATTTTTGCCAGTCTTTATTTAATGTTGTAGATAAAATTAAATAAAGGTAGTTTTTTTTTAAAATTATAATCTCACATTGAATATTTATTAGCAATTAGTCTCAATATTAGGTAAGATGTGCATGTGAATGGAATTGTTAAATATGCTGTTTTCTTGCAAAAATACAGAAAAGCAATCCTTCCCCCCCGCGGAGTTCACCCCCGCCCCCCGGGTGAAAATGTCTGAATTCAACACTGCTGTCTATAGATCTACTAAGATTTTACTCATCACAGAACTCCTAAGAAAACTAAAAACAGTACCGTGAACCTTTCAAGTACTGTTAACTGTGAGACAGGTTTACCGTACTTTCTAATCTAGAAGACACAAAAGTCTGTTTCAATACATCTCGCAGTTTCATTTCTGTCAAAATAGTATGTGTGTCATATATACTTTAGTGCTCTTAAGATTCCTTCATTGGGTAAATGCAGAAAATATTACTGGATTGCAAGGTAAGAAATATGTAACGTGATATGAATTTCATTAACGTCTTAACAGGAAACAAACAAGTTTGTAAGTCATAGGATAATGTGCTCTAATTTTGGTTATCTGGATGAAAAGATCCAATATATTTCAGCAAAAATTTTCTTGTAGGCCATTTATCTGGAGAACTATATACAGTGTAGCCAAATCCAAACTATCACTTAACTTCGTATGATGTACTTATTCCGTACAAAATACGAAAACTCGATTTAGGAGCCGTTCAAAAATTTTGTGACCCCTGATCCTAACACTAATTGGGGGGCGCGGTGGCTCACTGGTAGAGCGTTCACCTCCGGTGTTTGGGGTCCCTGGGTCGATCCCAGCTCGCGCCGTGTGGACTCTGTGGTGGACAAACACCGTGCTCGTGGGTTTTCTCGGGGTTCTCCCGTTTCCTCCCACTTTCTTCATTTCATTCATTTCTCATTATCACCGTCTCCATTAGCCTAACCGGCATAAGCGTGGGACGTTAAACTTAAAGATTTCATTTCATTTTTTTCCAAACACTAATTATTGGCAAGATCACAATCTTTTGATCTATTTTTAGTACCCCAGTTTTCTTGTAGCCTTTCAAATCAACCATTTTTGAGTAACTGACCAGTAACGTATTTAAGTTTTACGTCCCACGATTATGCCGGGCTAGGCTAAGATAGACGGTGATTATGAGAAATGAATGAAATGATAGAATGAAGAAAGTGGGAGGAAACGGGAGAACCCCGAGAAAACCCACGCACACGGTGTTCGTCTACCACAAAGTTCACTTGGCGGGGGCTGGGATTGAACCCGGGACCCCAAGTACCAGAGGTGAACGCTCTACCACTGAGCTACCGCGGCCCCAGCACTGTTTTGAGGTAGATAATTTTTGAATACCGAAAATTATGGTTGTAAATTACTTGAGCTACCTTGCAATACAATATGTCTGCTGGGGGAGGGGGACAGATGATGCCACCACCTGAGAGAACTCAACCCTTTAGTATCCTTTTAGTGTCGTTATTGTAACTGTGTGGTAATTGGAAGCGTTTTCTGTGAACGTGGCAGCTGACAAGGAACGAACATGAACTGTCATCTGGACACCCGAATCAAACCTAGTCCATTCGATAAACATAACAAAGATATGTTGATGCACAAAGAATTAGGTGCCATGGACAAAGGAGTAAGTCCCTGGAGCCCATTAACTCTGTTAATATAAAGAAAATCGTAGACTCGCAGTCAAATAGTTATTGCATCAACACTGTTCGTTGGAAAGTCATGATTTATAGTTCATTCTCTTCAGCATAAAACAAGCTTTCCATAGGTGCTATGCATTGGGGCTAATAACGTACTTGAACAGAGAAAATTGGGAGAATATCGGGAAAATTTCCTCCAGAAATCCCTCCCATCAACTTTGAACCTCTCTGAAGTGGCCCCAGGTAAAAGCACACAATCCAAATGTATCTCGAAAAATACCATAGGGGATAAGACATGTGTATACCAAGTTTTATATTGATAGACGGAATAAATACGAGGGGAAACAAAGCATACCATTACACGCTTTCCCCTCATACCAATTCTGGGTTAATGGGTCCCAGGAACTTACTGCATTGCCCATGGCACCTAATATTTTGTGTATGAACATATCTTTGTTATGTTTATCCAATGGACTAGGTTTGATTAGGATGTCCAGATGACACGTTCATGTTCGTTCCTTGTGAGTAAATTTGTTGACGGAGGCACAACAGGCCTATAGCCAGAATAGTAAGAGAGGTGATTGAGATGATCTTTTATAGGAGTTAATTTGAGTTCACCCTGCATATATACTATTCATACACTGACAAGGGAACATATTATGTTGATAGTAACATTGCCCGATTAAACGAAGCGCAATCGATAGAGGAGTGAAGAAAAGTGAGAAATCTAAAGTTTTACGGGCCGACACCCAGAAACAGGAAATACGGATGAAAGAAAGATCTAGAATCATGTAAAGATAACAATGCAAAAGATACACTAACACAGAGAGAACTTCAAAATGATTAAAGTAACCAAAATGACATTTACACTACAGTATAGTAAGCAAACATTGTACCCACAGACATGCTCAATAACATCAGATGCAATGCAGTGTTGCCAACTGAGCACAAAATGAAGTTTTGTTAAATGGCACGGAACACAAATTATAACATCTAGCAAATCTAATTATGAGTAGAACCATACCTGTGGAGACTTGATGTGCAGTGTTGCCAAAGTTTGAGGATATTCCAATATGAATTGCTATATGAATCTTGGATGTAGAAGAGTACATACAGTACACGATTCTTACTAGTTAAAACCAAACTATGAGACCAAAAATAAGAGTATACCTAATCACTGAAGTACGAAAATAAGGGACGGAGCACAGTGTAGAAGCAGGTTTATTCAAGTGGAAAATCAGAATAGTACAAACACAACAGACAAAACTGACATGATGCATGCTCTTGGATTGACAGTTGATTAGCGGGCTCACTTTTCTGATACACGAAATATTGTATCACCTCATACATTATTGGGGGTCAGTTTTACAGTGTTGCTATTGATAGAGCGCTCCGCAGTATATTGGTCCCAGAAGAGAGGATCGCTTGAAAAGAGTGGCAAACTTACACAAAGTACATTTGTAAACCAGGAGGGTTTCCCTGATATTGTGTAGGTAATTAGAATAAATTCATAAAATGTATTCATGTATTTTGCTTTTGGAATATTGTCTACATCCGAGATTCATATAGGAATTCATATACGCCTATCTTCAAACGTTGTCAACACTGTTCTTCACGACTTCACAAGTATGGTTCTACTCATAATTAGATTGGCTAGATGTTATAATTTGTGTTCCGCGCCATTTATGAAAACTTCATTTTGTGCTCGGTTGGCAACACTGCATTATATCTGATGTTATTGAGCATGTCTGTAGGTACAATGTTTGCTTACTATACTGTTGTATAAAAGTCATTTTGATTACTTTAATCATTTTGAAGTTCTCTTTGTGTTAGTGTGTCTTTCGCATTACTATCTTCACATGATTCTAGATCCTTCTTTCCTCTGTATCTCCTGTGTTTCTGGGTGTCGGCCAGTAAAACTTTAGATTTCTCACTTTTCTTCACTCCTCTACCGATTGTGCCTTGTTTAATTGGATAATGCTACTATCAATATAGTATGTTCCCTTGTGAGGAAAGAAAACAAAAAACAATCGACTACATTTAGAAGGAAAAGCCGTCGATTCCAGCTACGGGCGATTTTCCTGCCACAACAGGAGAACTGCAAACATACAAAAACTGTGTTGTGTTTCTGAACTGTGTAATGTCCACACAACCAGATAACGTTTATCAAAGTTCATAACCATGATTGTATCCTGCACGTGCAGATGGAGGGCACACTTGGACTATCTGCTGCTATACAGATTAATTTTGGTTAAGCAACAAACCTGTACGTAACTTAGCCTCGTACAGAAAATATTGTGAGATACAGAATCCTGCAAAATTTCGCGTCTTCGGATTTTCTAGACGGAAAATCAACTTATTTTCTCTCTCCCTCTCAGTGTCGTTCGTAAAGATATATGAAGTGTTATGACTTGTAAAGGCGAACTTAATTACTTATACCCCTAATAGAAGTTATGTGCAATGTAAACGCTTGGAAATTGCATTTTAGTTGTACGATAGCAGTAATACCAAACTTCATGGGCGCCAGAAGAAAATTTTGTAGGGGGGAGAGGCCATTTCTATGGTTGCTAGTTGCTATGTTACGTTTGGTATTTAACATGCATGGTTTGCTGTATTACGTATACATTTTCGTAAGTCAGGGCGGAGGGCTCTCCCGCCCCCTTCGCGCGCCCATGCCAAACTTCTCTGTAAGAACCAGTTGTAGTGCCTGTAATAAAATGGAAGTCGTCTTTCTTTCCCTTTGAAAATGCAGTTCCGTAATAAATAGAGGATTATTTTGACCCTGCAGAGTGTATTTTCAGAGACGATTATTTTGAGCGTGCAGAGTGCATTTTCGGGGAAACAAGTGTCTTTCTTTGAGTTTGCACTTTTACAACTGGAGACACCGCTTATAATTGGATAATATAATGAAATGCTGTTTTCCTTAATGCTCTATCTTAGAAATAAAAGCAATTGAAATACATCGAATCATTAGCATAAATTGATGCTATTCTAACAGCTTTTGAAAAATTCTTCCAACAGAAAACACTTGCCTTTCTGAAAAACAAAAGAAAAGTAGAAAATGTGTTCCATCAACGATGTAAGAAATTGTTTAGTTGAGTTGATTTCAGTTCAGCGTTCCTTTCAGAAGCGAGGCTATATGATACTTGGATCTACAGCTTAATGTGGGATCCGAACCACCTGAGCTTCTTATCGGGAATAGAACCCGGATCTTCCACGCCAAAGGCACATACTCTAACCGATTAGCGGGGGCCGCGGTGGCTCAGTGGTAGAGCGTTAACCTCTGGTGCTAGGGGTCTCGGGTTCAAACCCTGCTCCCGCCAAGTGAACTTTGTGGTGGACAAACACCGCGTGCGTGGGTTTTCTCGGGGTTCTCCCGTTTCCTCCCACTTTCTTCATTCCACCATTTCATTCATTACTCATTATCAACGTCTCCTTTAGCCTCACCGGCATAACCGTGAGACGTAAAACTCAAAATTTCATTTCATTTTCATTTTTTTTTCTAACCGATTAGCCACGAGGGAGCCCGTAAAGAATTGTTCTCAAGTCTTAGCTATTTCGAGGAAACAATGGATAGAAAATACTAATATTTTTACATTGGATTCCTCTCCAAACCAAAATAATTTCTTTTTTCAAAAATTTAAAGATTTATGATTGAAAAGTTCTGAATTTCTCATTTTTTGATCATATATCTATCAAAGTAAATAACTTAAAGTTCCAGAGGAGCTTAAGATAGTCCCAGAGTGAGCTACATTCAAAAAATCACGTTTATCGAAAGGTATGGTGCGGGAGATCTAGGATCAATTCCCGGCGGAAGCTCACGTGATTTGGATCTCACGTTAAGCTGTAGGTTCACGTCTCTTATATCTCCTCGGTGGTAAAAAGGACACTGAACTCCAATCCACCCAATATCGATGGAGAGAAAGTGGACCATTTATCTTATTACACCATTGTAACTTTTTTAGCTAATTGATAAAATAAAACAAAGATATTTTGTCCGATGCAAATATAAACAGCGGGAGACTGTTTGACACACACTGCCATGCCACCAGATTAACAATGTTGACAACCAAATAGAAAGTTGTATTTTTTTTAAAGGGTACTACGTCAGACTACCACATATTTCAAATCTACATATTAATCGAAAACTTACGATACTATATTTGTTATTCAGTGTTACCCTATCTAAGAATGCTACATATCACAATCTGGAGACCTTTTGGAGGCCTTTACAATAGGATATCGCAATTGAGTTGGAATGGACAGTGAACAGTGATGCCAGCTCATGTGAAAAATCCCATATTCTGGGATTTTTTCGGACAACGATTTGACGAAATGCGATAAAGGAAATTTTCGTAAAAATTTGCAGGATTTTATGGGGTTTTCCACATATCTATTCCATTGACGAAAACAAAGTTGTGTATGAACGAGAAGTAGACAAATGACCCTTCAATAAACTTGAAATTAAGGCTATTTGTCAAATTTTGTTACTGTCAGGGGCGGATCCAGGACGGATTTCTGCGGAGGAAGTGGGTTGTAATACTACTACTTAGAGCTACTTTTAAAAGCTCCAAATTTGGGGGTGGGTTTTATTTATATATAAAATAAAAGAAAAGTTTCCTCTTCTGGGAGGGGGGGTGATCGCCCCGATCGCCCTCCCTGGATCCGCCACTGGTTACTGTAAAAGCATCTAATATGAAGAGACTTGTGAATCTCAAGAAACAAGTGCCAAAGAACGTTAGTTGCACTTTGGGATTAAAAAAAAAAAACGTGAAAGAAAAGAATAGAATTAACGGAAGAAAATAAAACGTCCAACGGAACGGAGAAAATGTCCAACTTCGATATTGTTCCATAAGAAATAACTTAGAAATGAAGTTTATCTTACTTTTATTACGTTCAGTGGAAGATCGTGGCACAAAAGCCTGATGGAAATAAAGAACTCAGAACAAAATGTATTTATTTTCATTAACAATTTTAATTGTCTCTTCGAATTAAGGAAAATAGTTGTTCTTAAATTTGTTTGATAAACGTAAACGATCGGAAGTTTTGAATAATTCACTCATATATTGAAGAAAATGACTAATATACACAGTGGCGGATGTAGGCTCTCCCAGTTTTTCGAGTGACAAAAATAATTAAACCTATTGTTTATATATTGTTACAAAGTTTATGATAAACTAATGATATACCTTCATAGTCAGGGTTATGGCTGCCCCCCCCCCCCAGTTTTTACCTTCTAGATCCGCCACTCTATATACACTAATTTCACTGTTCATGGTTTCTAAGTTGAGAAAATTTTATTATTATTATTATAGCTTGGGAAATTCAAAAGCAAAATGGGAACTTCTGCCTCTTGAGATGGGATTTGATAACGTTTCGAGCTGGCATTACTGTGAACATCTAACGTACTTTAGTGTCGAATACTATGATCATATTATGACGCATTTTGAATAAACAGGAACAAAGGTACACAAGATCGAAAATTCGACATTTTTTAAAAAACATTTTATTTCGAAAAGCTGCTCAGATAAGTATTACAGCCAATCAGGTATATGGATTTCATTAGGCTTCAAGACCATGTCAAGTTGATATTCCAAACTGTTTTCAGATGTGTAATAAATAGGAGATTGTTATACAGCTTAATATGATGTTTTTCTTAAAGTGCAATATTTTATTCCCATTCGATGGTGGGCGGGTCACAGAAGGTAACGCCTTCTTTTGGGCCATGAGTATTCATTTATTTGTAGTTTCATTGGGAGATAGGTAACATAATTAATTTATTTATTGATACGTTTAACAATAAGAAGTAGAACAAAGAGAAATCCAATAAAATCTATTTATAAAAAAATCATAAAGTAATGTTTTTGTAGGACTTTTAGAACATGATGGTTACTTTTTCTTCCTCGTATAACAACATATTAACTGTTCTTGATACCTTAAGTAGCCATATGTTTCCACGATTGCATAACTTTGTTCAGTTTCGTAAAACTTACCAATTTTTCTCATGCTTCCAAAACAAATTGAGACGTTAAATTGAAGTAATAGCCATTACGATCTTGACATACATTCAGAGCCATCTAAGTAATTAAATATGATATCTAAGCAATTTTTCTTTTAAATAAAATCTTTCGAAAAAGTTAAATTTTCAATATTTGTACTATTGTTCCTATCAAGTCCAAATACATTTATCATGATCATAGTTTACAACACTAAGAACCTTGGATACGCATTTACTAGTCCGTGTCGCTTGTGTTATTACTGCTGTAGACGCTTTGAAATTTATATGATGTTATAGTATCCTTAGTTAAAAGCAGTGTAGTTTTACAGTGAATAATAAATAGTGTGTTGTAACTTTTAGTATAATATGTCAATTTTAAATTGGGTAAAGATAATAGGTCATGAATAATTGAAAAAATGCCTAAGCTATTAATATAATTTATATCTTATATTTATGCAATATTGTTAAGAACGATCAGAAGTGTTGTTGGATACTTTATGCACAGATACAGATTCGCAATCACTTGTATAAGTGACTGTGTTATTGCTGGTTAACTTTTTCTCAAAAAACTTATTTTGTGCGATCACTCTTAGTGGGGTAGGAGAGATCGCGCACATGGGGTAGGTGAAACTGGCCATGACGGTAATACTACAGAAACAGCTTAGTATGATGTAAAAATGTATAGAGGCCTATGTTTTCGGAATAAGAGGAAACTTAAACTGAACGTATGATACATTATTTACGTATCCTGTGCTTATAATCTCTTCTATTTTTGCGTACAACCTATGTACTGTGTCATCTCTCCTACTTCATGATTGCGCGAACTTTCTTATTTGGGGAAGAGATTGCCCACCTGCAAAGCTTGGGTGGAGCTTTCCAGACTGATGGTAAACTACGTGCAACGTTAGATTAGACAAAGAGCTAATACAGATATTTATTATTATTATTATTATTATTATTACTAGCAGCGTTCACCCCGCTTCGCTGCGGTCACCCCGGAACGCAATAAACTTTGTTACTTAGATAATTTTTACTTTTTCGCTTTCAAGTGATATGATGAAAACCATAGAAGATTGCAGTAAATCTTAACATTATATCGCCTGTCATTTATGTTAACCCGCCCCGCTTCGCTGCGGTCATCCCGGTGCTGGCATATTGTAAAAGTGTCTGTAAAAATAAGCAAATCAATTAAAAAATTTTAAACAGAAGATTCAAGCTATTTTCCGCTGTATATCGCCTGTCATTTATGTTAACCCGCCGAGTGACACGGTCATGCGGGTTGCATATAAATACGTTTATTTTTACCTATGATGAACTAATAACAAAGGATTTGTGGACACCTGAATGGTCAATTATCTCAAGACACTGGTAATTGAAAATTAAAGTGATATGATAAAAACCATCTAGGGTCCAAATCCTAATAACCCCCCAAAAATGAAAGAAATTGGTTCAGCCGTATTAGCGTGATGAGCGGACAAAGGATTTTGTACGTTCTCTTTTATATATATAGATTATTATTATTATTATTATTATTATTATTATTATTATTATTATTATTATTATTATTATTATTATTATTATTATTATTACTGTTTGACACCAAACAACGTATTTGCATATAACGTTTATGAAACCGTACGTACTTTGCACCATTCACGCCAAACATGGATCATATTTGTTACTGAACAGCAGCTTCTATCGACACATGAATTCAGCTGACTGCTCTGCGTAGTTGCCAATCCTTTGTTAGTTATCAGTGATCACTCGTCTGACCCTTTCCCTTTTTGCCAATCACGGAAAACTGACAACATTTCATGAACACACATTTAATGCATACATTTCTCACACATTAACACATACAATTGGCATAATTTAGTGTTGACAATATACACTAGTCGACATATTTTAACTTTTTCGTATAACATGAGAAAAGCCATCTCATCTTAAAGGGATATTTTGCGCTGAATACGAATATACATTCGGTTTTTCTCCATCATGTACAGTTTTTCCGCAACAGAGGGATTTTTGTGAAATTCCCTCAAAAATGTTCCTATTTCGCGTACCGTATTTCATAATCTTTCATAATTTCATAATATTTCATGGCTCTTGTCCCCTTACGAATAAAACCACAAGAATTATACCAAAGAAAACCTTGATTGATACTCAATAACCCCTTCAAGTTTCAGAACAATTACGTTATTATTTCTAGAGAAATAAAGATATTTATATGTATACTCTATGTATTGTTCATTGTCTGTATTTTAGATTTCTTGATGTGGGGAAAAATTATTTGCTTCATTACCACAAGCCGTCCTTTTACATAATGGAAATCAGAAACCTCCTATACCACTTGCACACTCAGTGAAGATTAAAGAATCCTATGATCCCATGTCAAGTTTGCTAAATCTCATACATTACAATGACCATTGTTGGCAAATATGTTGTGATCTCAAGTTAGTTGGTATTTTACTAGGACTGCAGTGCGGTCACACGAAGTACCAATGCTTTTTATGTTTATAGGATAGCCGAGGGGATGACAAGCATTATGAAATGAAGGACTGGGAACCTCGAATGAATGAAGTTCCTGGAGAATGCAAAGTCAAATATGCTCCTTTGATAGATCATAAGAAGATACTACTGCAATCATTTCATATAAAGTTAAAGCCATGGTCACTTTGTCAAAGCCATGGTCACAACTGGTGAAGGTTTCAAGCATTTGCAACATAAGTTTTCTAACCTGAGTGATGCTAAGATCTCAGCCGGAGTGTTTGTTGGTACCCAGACTAGGAAACTCGTGCTTGATGATAGCTTTGACAGCAAGTTAAACAGTGCCGAGCTAACGGCCTGGACAGCATTTAAGTGTGTTGTGCGCAACATTCTGGGCAATAACAAAGCGGTGAATTAAAGTGAAATTGTACAGGACAAGCTACAAAAATTCAAAGAATTGGGTTGTAGGATGTCTTTAAAAATTCTTTTTTTTTTTCACTCTCACCTTAGATTCTTTTTTGCTAATCTAGGTGCTATCAGCGATGAACAGGGGGAGAGATACTACCAAGACATAATGGCAATGGATAAAATGTAACTGGGACGATGGGATCCTTCAATGATGGGAGATTATTGTTGGGATCTTGTTATAGAATGCAATACTTATTATAAAAAAAGGAAGTGATGTACATTTGTGTAACTCAATGGAAGTTTCATACATTTTGGTAGTTTTAATGGCTTTTTCATGACATTTGTGTATATTTGTATTGTTGTTTATTGTAAATTGTGATAAATGTAAATTGTCTTGTACTCTATTTTATGTCTATGCTTGTGGCAATGAAGCATTTTTTTTTTACCAAACCATGCATATAGATATAAATATCTTTATTTCTCTAGAAATAATAAAGTGATTGTTCTGAAACTTGGAGGGTCTATTAAGTATCAATCAAGGTTTTCCTTGGTTTAATTCTTGTATTATTATTCGTAAGGGAACAAGAGGTAGGGTTATGAAATACGCGAAAAAGGGAAATTTTTGAGGGAATTTCCCCCAAAATCACTCTCTTGTGGGAAAACTGTATGTGATGGAGAAAAATCGAATGCATATTCGAATTCAGCGCACATACAGTAGTTCCGTCTAGATCAGGTGTTTTCTCTAATGTTACGAAAAACATGCTAACTAGTGATATTAATTGTTGCCAGAACACGATTTTAAAGTTCTGACATTTTTCAAGGGTAAATTCTAACGTACATTTTTTAAAATTTCAGATAACGAAAGCCGTTACGACGAACAGTATGATAAAGTGAAATTTATGTTTTTTTTAAAAAAAATTTCAGATAACGAAAGCCGTTACGACGAGCAGTATGACAAAATGAAATTTATGTTCGGGGATGATGGTCCAGATGCAAAATTTGTGTTGTTTACCCGAAGAAATCCAGAAAAGGGGCAATCTGTGCATTACCGCTATCCAGCGTCTTTGGCTTCATCTAATTTTAATCCAAATGTCCCGACAAAAATAATCATTCATGGATACACTGGGACTATAGATAAATCTGGTCCTAAAGAAAATAAGGAACTGTTTCTCAAAACTGTAAGTAATTATGTTAGGATTTTATAATTTGTATATTTATAATTTGTACTGTATTTATCACATAGTTTTTTATTTGTACAAATTTCCTTTAGCTGAGCAAGCAAAAACGATCTTACAAAAGTCACAACTTTGTTAGACAGAGACAATACAGAAGAAGCTGTTCTGTGTATGTTTCATGAAGTGCGATTCCTTCTTTAAGCTCTCAGAGCAAAGACAAACGAATCTGTCAGTGTGTACAGTGTGTGAGCTGTGAATAGGGTTGCCAACTCTGGAAAATAAAAAACCCGGCATCCCCTCAAAATTCCCTGTGATATAGGTCTAATATAAGTGTGAAGTATTTCTGTCAAACCCATCCATGGGAAGGAAAAGTAATATAGTGAACAAAAAAAAAGTGCATTGGCACCTGTATTCTGCATATCCTTTGTACATTCACTAATAAGCCTAATATACAGATTATGCCATAAATGAGAAACTGAAATCGACAATCAACATTTTATTGTATTTACCAGTAACTGCCACTTCTTTAAAATTATCGAAACAGGTGAACAAAACTAGATATATTAATCTTTACGTGACAGTTTTGGATTTGGAAATTAAATTTATTCTTTAAACTTATACTTCAATTACAGGAAATTGCTTTAAGAAGTCCTTTTTCACTCTCAATAAATGTATAAAATTCCTTACAAGTAAATTTCAAATTTTCACTGATAGAATTCCTGTCATCTCTTAAAAATTATCTAAACAGATGAACAAAATATATCAATTGTTGATAGATGGTGAAAGGTGACAGTTTTGGATTTACAGAATGAAATATACTTTTTAAATCTATAGTTCGAACTAGATGGAATTGCTTCGAACTAGATACAAATTTAAAAAAAAATAAAAGAACGGTCATAAAGGAGTTGGTAAAAAGTTTGTACCGGTCACCGACTTTAATTAAATAACAGCAATATTTCCAGCCAGGCTGGTGATAAACCGGCCAGTTGGAAACCTTAACTGTGAAGTGTTTTATCAGTAGGTCGCAACGGCGGGTTGAGTTGATTTTAGTTTAGCGTCCCGTTCAGCAGCGAGGCTATATGAGACGTGGACCTACTGATTAACGTAGAATCCGAACCACATGAGCTCCCACCGGGAATCGAACCCGGGTCTCCCACGCCAAAGCCGCGTACGCTAACCGCTTAGCCACGAGGGAGCTCAGGTCGCAACGGCGGATCCAGGAGAGGGCGAAGAGGAAACTTCCTTATTTTATACATATAAATAAAACCCATCTCAGAGTTTGGAGCTCTTAAAAGTAGCTCTAAGTAGCAATATTACAACCCCCACCCCCCACACACACAAACAAGTCCTTCCTGGATCCGCCCCTGTTAGGTCGAGAACCTTGTCCAAACGATCAGAAACCATGACTAACTTCCAGACGATATGCTAACTTTATCAATAGTCACTGTACAGTCAATATTGTCATCATTTGTGGTCATAGATGGTTGTCCAGCTTCTTCCTTGTGCGTAACACTTGTGCGAATAATTAATTAAGCATTTATTGCCCGAGTTGTTAATGGTAATGGTATACATAGGAGTAGGTCTAACGAGGGAACCTATCCAAGTGTAACTCTGACTTCGAGTCGAGACTATGGCCGTTGGAAACCTTGTCCCAAAAGAACATAACACGGAAGGGATACATCCTCGATCGCAATCGTTGCGGAGATATAAGCGTGAAACGTTAGAAATTGAGCTCCATACATTACAAAGTCAGATTCCGGGTCAGATTTTTCGGAAACGGTCAGGTAAGGAAACTCAACGAATACATATCAAATTAGTGTGGGGAGCCAAGAACCTTTTGAATGAAAATTTGTGTCTCCGGGGCACTCGCAGGGTCCCAGGCGGGGTCCAACTCAAAATTTGCAAATGGAACAGGGGTCAAGTAGCATATTGTATGAAAGCTATTGTTAAATAAAAAAAGATAGAACAAATCTCAACTCTCTACGATAACCCTGTGCAAACGGGCAACTGGTCAAAATGTCAATACAACCTACATCAGAAAATCTATGGCCACGCTTCTAAATCCTTTAAGTTGCGACAATAACGAAACAGAGAAACACGTTTAAAAGTGCAAGGTATTGAAGTATAGCAAATTACTGCAGTCTCTCACAGAGTCGCACAACGGATCTTATCCAAGTATAAGTGTGACTTCGAATAACCAATGTACCATAGAATGACCATGACCATTGGATTTCATGTTCTAGAAGAGAAAGGATACATTGTCAATCGCAATCGTCGTGGAGGGTGAGAAGGTCAAAACGCAACGGTATATGCTTCGCGCATCGGGACCACAGATTGCACTGTGAAATCAAGGTTGGTGTGAAATTTCTATCGGGGGATTTGCTGAACGAGAAACATGATGGTAAAGACGAAAAGGAGTAACCTTGAAACTGTGAGGCCTTCAAGTTGTGGGGTTGGAGAAAGTTGGAATGATGATGCAGAAATAAAATTTATCGGAGGGTGCTTTTGAGAAAGAGAGACTGCAACAGTTTGCTTTACTTCAATACCTTGCACTTTTAAACGTGTTTTTCTGTTTTGTTATGGCCATAGATTTTCTGACGTAGGTTGTATTGACATTTTGACCAGTTGCCCGTTTGCACAGAGTTATCGCAGAGAGTTGAGATTTGTTCTATCTTCTTTTATTTAACAATAGCTTTCATACAATATGCTACTTGATCCCCGGTTCCATTTGTAAATTTTGAGTTGGACCCAGCCTGAGACCCTGCGAGTGCCCCGGAGACACAAATTTTTCATTCAAAAGGTTCTGGGCTCCCCACACTAATTTGATATGTATTCGTTGAGTTTCCTTACCTGACCGTTTCCGAAAAATCTGACCCGGAATCTGACTTTGTAATGTATAGCATGGAGCTCAATTTCTAAGTTTTCACGCTTATATCTCTGCAACGGTTGCAATCGAGGATGTATCCCTTTTCGTGTTATGTTCTTTTGGGATAAGGTATCCAACGGCCATAATCTCGACTCGAAGTCAAAGTTACACTTGGATAGATTCCCTCGTAAGTGGATTCTAGTGAGTTCCCCGAAAATCGGTTCTAGATGTAGGAGTCGAACAGGTGAATGTTCCTTTAAGGGGGTCCAGTAATTTCTTTCACACGAAATTTGCAATTTCTCCCATTCTTTCCACTGATTTTCGTTTGATTACATAATATAACGTTATATTAGGTTAGGTTAGGTTAGGTTAGTTTTGGACCCCCTTAACGGAACATGGACCCTCGAACAAATGTTTTATTAAAAATATTCTGGAGCTGAAATTATTTTTTCCGAAACAATCTGTATTATCTATATGAACGGTGGAGCATTCCTATAGTCTATGTTGGTGCAACTCAATTCTTAGTAATAAAACATGAAAAGCAAAAAATTGTAAGCTATTCTATTAATCAACAATGCATCCATCCACTTCAAAAAAGCTTTTAAAAAATATGGTATATGTAACTATCTCCATACAATTATTTTCTTTATTTAGCGGAGGTCTTGTCAGAATGAGAAAATGTAGTAATCTTCCATAGCAGCTGGTAGTGTATAAGTTTGTTCTGACATCTGGTGAGAGGAAATTGTACTACGTTCATATGCCTAAGCATAGTAAATAGTTCACGGAACCGCTATGCTGAAGTAAAAGTGGCGCTGCTTGTAACTGTAATAAAAGATAAACATTTATAAATAGGGAGATTGATGGTCCAGTTCGTGCATCTTACAGGAAAGAAAAAGAAACTTTGAAACACAGTGGTAAGCATTATTAATGGATTTTACAGTTTAAAATTATGTTAATTATGATTAGAACAGTGATGGCCAAATGGTGGCCTTCCAGCCGGATCCAGCCCGCGAATAAATATGAAAAAAGAAAATAATGATTTGCTCTTTCTCTTAACAATATGAACAGGAAGATTTACGATTATGATTTAGATTTGGGGCTTTCGGCATTTATGACCATGTTAGGCCGTCACTAGGATTAGGATTAGGAATTAGATTTCTGGGCTTTCGGCATCTATGGCCATGTTAGACTGTCACTAGGATTAGGATTAGGAATTAGATTTCTGGGCTTTCGGCATTTATGACCATGTTAGGCCGTCACTAGAATTAGGATTAGGAATTAGATTTCTGGGCTTTCGGCATTTATGACCATGTTAGCCCGTCACTAGGATTAGGATTAGGAATTAAATTTCTGGGCTTTCGGCATTTATGACCATGTTAGCCCGTCATTAGGATTAGGATTAGGAATTAGATTTCTGGGCTTTCGGCATTTATGACTATGTTAGCCCGTCACTAGGATTAGGATTAGGAATTATATTTCTGGGCTTTCGGCATTTATGACCATGTTAGGCCGTCACTAGAATTAGGATTAGGAATTAGATTTCTGGGCTTTCGGCATTTATGGCCATGTTAGGCCGTCACGTATGAGGGATGTCCGTCGGCGAGCACAGCTGGTCCTAATAATACATCTGAATCGAGACTTGATTTTTAATCGTGAAAATATATTCATTAACCATTTACTTGTCCAAGATCAGAAGTACATTTTTTAAAAAAATTCGAGACGAGATGAGAATCTTGTCTAGTCTCATTTCTAACACTAGTTCTCAGACCCAGAACTTGGATTTTTTTCTGGGGGGCAAGCAATAGTTGGGCCCCCTAGAAAAGTTGTTTTTCTAATTCTTGGGCCCCTATTTCCATTTTTCTCTTACTTATAGGCTCCCGGAGCCTGTAGGCCCTCCCGCACGGCAAGGTCTGCGGGGCCATTAGTTATAACCCTTGGCCCGTTCCATACATGACAAATTAATTAAGAGCACAATATTGACAAATCTCAAAGCCATACGAATAAAGGTTATTTCTAGGGCCCCTAATAGTAGACATTTTTTTTTTTTTACTGAAATGACCCCCACGACTCGTTTTTGTTTTATTTATCTTTTTTGGTGGTGTTTTGCTTAAGTAATGTAGAGAACCTGTTTGATGCTTCATTTATAATTTCATGTTCCTATCGTAACTGAAGTAAGAAAATTTAGTCTTTAAATGGACCCCCTCGAACGGCGGGGAGCTTCCCTTGGGGACAGTTGCCCCCCATAAGTTACGGCCCTGCTAGTTCTCCAATATATTATATCTCAAACCTTGGTTTAGTGTTACACGATTCATAGTATAAAAAATTATAAATCGATTAAAAAATAATGGTTCGTACGCAATGCAGAGCTTTTATCAAGGTTTTAATGGTACGTAAATATTTCCAAAACATATTTCAATAGTAATGTTGTTATAACACACCGTTTGTGGACCTCTTGTGACACAAAAGGATTCTGATAGCTCCTAGATTAAATTAAGAAGGAAATCAGGACATAAATTTTGCACATAACTTTACAAGACCAGAAAAGTTTAGATCGAAATGAGACGAGAGTTCTACAAAGAATACAAGTTTCTCGTTTCATGGGTAATACTTCAAGCTCATTCTGCAAAATACGTAGGGATACAGCGTGTCAATTTTGAGCAAACTGCAGAGTACATTAGTTAATTAATTTGAAATATTAGTAGATTAGGCCCAAAAACGTACGCAGGGGGTGGGTAATGGGGTCCAGACCCCCCTCCCCGAAATTTCGATTTTTGTGTAAATTTAGCCTAATTTTAATGGTAGTATTAGGAATTTTAATATAAAATACCCTTATTGAGTTTGGACTCCAACCCATGAAATAAATTCCTGCGTACGCTACTGCTTAGGCCTTATGACACGACGCAGAAAGGTGTTCGATTCCCGGCGGGAGCTCATGTGGTTCGGATTCCACGTTAATCAGTAGGTCCACGTCTCATATAGCCTCGCTTCTGAACGGGACGCTAAACTATAATCAACTCAACTCAAATCAACGACGCAGAAAGAAAACCAAGAAATGCAGCAATTCAAAAAATGTATGACTTACGCACATATTGAGCCGTTACTTCACTGGGGCATGGTGGAAGGTGATAATGAAAATGATATCGCAGGGCCAGTTCTCGTTTGGTTCTGGCTTGCTTCACACTATTAATTGGTTCAGAGCCGTCATTTGGAGAGGCTAAACAGAGGAATTGCCCCTCCTCTGTATTTGAGAAATATATACAGTATGTTTCAATCAATTGTCCACTAATGAAAGACGCAAACTATTATGCCTGTGGAAAATCTTGCAGCTCTCAAGCAAAATGTGAAATGACAGTGCTGAAATAATGATCATCATTGGTTTAGAAAATAGATGACTGTGTATATACAGGTTGTTCTAAAACAACACCGACAACGTTTGGGAGGTGATTCCTGACACGAAGATAAGACAAAAAGTATAGATCATCCTGGGTGCACAAATGCTTCTTTTCGAAAACGTGAAAAAATGAAGTTTAAAGGTCCATAGTTCCTATCTTATAGAACCTACCGTAGTCGGGTCAAGACTTCACTTAGGAATTAGTATGTGCTCTATCCAAATATCCAAGTTTCAGAATCTTGTGGTACTTCCGGAACAATTTTTATAGGTGTAGTTGGAGTATACTTCAAATTATATGCCCGTAGCCAAACTCCCTCTATAAAAATTGTTTCACGAGTACCTTAGAAATCTGAAACATGTATTCTTGGATAGGACATATATTAGTACCTAAGTGAAGTCTTGACCCTCCTACGGTAGGTCCCATAGTGAGCTATGGACCTTTAACGTTTTCGGCTGCCTATAACTCCGAAAGAAAGCATTTGTGCACCCGGGTTGGTCTATACTTTTTATCTTATCTTGGTGTCAGGAATCACCTCCCAAACTTTGCCGCTGTGGTTTTGAAACAAATTTAAAGAGAATTCGCATTTGTGTGAGTAATACAAGGTTTTTCAAAGGTAATTTGATCGTTTTTTTTTTTTAATAACAAGACTACATATTATTATGCTCTTAAACTCGTTCTAAAGAAAAAAGTATGGACGTCCACCACATAGGGCACAATGATGCTCAAATTCCTGCAAGGAGAAGCTGCCATCTTTCCAGTTTCCCACATAATCGTGAATCACCTCTTGAACCCATTGCATCTTAAAGATGGACGAACCTAAAGGAAAATGAAAGAGTGATCGTCTTTTGGTCTCGCATATGATATATTTGTTATCTTATTTTGCCTTAAGAATAATATCCAATTTCCCCATTGCTGATTATGAACCAATGTCCAAGTTTAGCCGAGAGCATTAGCTCTTGTGCTTGTGATGTGGTTCATCTCGTAGTGTGAGATTTCCATTAGCGACAAGCACACACTCAGGAATTTATTTAGGCGGTCAAAAGATTTTCGGGGATCCAAATTCAATATGACAAGGAATTTTATTAAAATTTGTAAAATCTCCCCTAAAATTAGTATAAATTTACAGAAAATTCGGGATGTTGGCAGTATCCGTCCCCGCAGGACCCACCCCATACGTATGTCCCTGATATGCAGCATAAAAAAGAAATCAGTGTTGATTCAACAGCTTGAAGGAGCTAGGAATATTTGAGTTATAAAATAGCAAATTTCTATTTTGGGAGGCTTTAAATACTATGCTGAGCATATTACCGAGTTGAACGTGTATCATTTGGTCGGCTTTGTAATCTGTAGTGGTACAAAGTTTAGTTTAGTATCAGAGGAGCAACCATATGAGGGATATCCACCGGGCCTGAACTACTAATGGGCATGTAATTTTTTTAGGGGGGGATATCAAAGAAAGTAATTTAAATTATACTACTGTACCCAGCCCAATCTGTTTATTACTTCGATTCCATTTGCTACCTTTCTGCTTACCATTACGGACCCCCTGAAGTATATCAAGAACTCTGTTGTAATCATTTCGCAGCATGAATATTATATTCCAAATAAATATAATTATTATTGTTTATACCTAGGTACTAAATAAATTAAATTGGAATAAAATATTGAATATTTTGTACTTCAAAATATTTGGGGGACGCGTCCCCCTCGTCTCCCCGCCAGAGACGCCCGTGGGCAAAACCGGTTTTTATAAAAGCTGGAAACCGGTTTCCAGAAAAACCGAAATCCGAAAAAGCGACCGGTTCGATTTTCACCGAAACCAGTTTCGGTTTTCTCCAAAAACCGGTTCGGTTTTCACCGAAACTGGCTTCGGTGAAAACTTTTGGAAAATACATAGCACTAGGTCTGTGGAAACGGAATCGGTTTACAGAGAACAACAAAACACTATTCTGGTCAGAAATAGAACTAATTTTGAAACAAAAAAACTGGAACCGGTTTTGAAGAAAATCGAAACGGACCCAGTGAAAAACCGAGTTGGTTTTGAAGAAAACCGATAACCGGTTTCGGCGAAAACCGAACCGGTTTTGGAGAAAACCTAAACTGGTTTAGGTGAAAATCGGTTTTTGAACATTTCTAAAAACCGGTTTTGGTTTTCCTGGAAAACCGAAAACCCGGTTTTGGGCCCACCACTAGTCTGAACCCCTTTCCCAGCAGAAACTCGTTCGTAACTCGACATATATTTCTACATGGACTTTGTTAATAAAACTTGTTTAGGAAAGAAATGATTGGTGTATCCTAAAGATTTGATCTTATACTTCATCTGTACCCTTTTTTCTCTGTTTTTTAAAGCAATCAAGTTATATCATTTTCTTTCCTGAGAATATATGTGGTAGTACTTTACAATTACTTATCGTCTTTTCGGGTGTTAAATAATATCGGTTAAATCCTACATAGATTCAGTGTCTTGTAGTATTGGAATATCCCCTCCCCAAACATTGAATCGCTCCCAACAAAAAATTTGTGTGTGTGCTTGTTTAATATAAACGGTAAAACTAAGTCAAGATCTCGTTCTATGAATATTTCATAACCAGTAACATACGTAGGGGATCTATCGTGGGGGTCCGGACTCCACCTGAAATTCCTACTTTTCTGTAAATTTAGTCTGATTTTAGAGATACTTTTTACGAATTGTAATATAATTAATCCGCATATTGAATTTGGACCTCACCAAAATCTTTGGACCTCCTTCCCAGATAGTGTTGCCAGGAGACGAGACGAGACGTCTCGTGAAATGTCTCGTCTCGTGTCGTGTCTCGAAAATGCAAACACAGTCTTTGAATTTGTTTAAAAATTTATTAACTCGGGATAAATTATTTGCCTTCGATATATATACCAGCGTTTATTATTCGAAATAAGGACTATCCTACAAAGAACAAGGAATACCTAAAATTATCTTTTTTAATGATTCTTTCAAACAGCTTTCATTTCCATCTTTCAATCGATTCAAATTTAATTTTTGTTTTTTGTGATAGTGCTCCAGATTCAAGTACAATGTTAATGCATTCATCGAGATTAGTGTTTCAGAAGATTTCATTCCGTGGGCTGGTGGGGATATCTATGTATACAAATCCTGTTATAGAAGTACAAGTTCTCTTAATGGCAGTTTTATCAGTAACTAACCATTGTTTCATGACCTTTCTGGTTCCAAATAAAGACAGAAACGTGTCACTATTTTTCGATACTGAATTTTGAAAGGATGCTGGTTTGAGCAGTATTTTTTTTTTATTGTTTTATGATGTTATTCGAACCTAAGCCATTTTTGAAATCGGAAAATCATATAGGGACCCTTATTTGTTGAAGTGGCGCCAGTGGTTTTGAGAAAAGGATTTCAGAATAAATGGACAAGGCTTGCCTTTCGACTGTACCGATGGTATTGACAAATATTCCTCTTGTAGTAATTTATTACTGGTTCAGTCGAAACTAAGCAATCGCAATTGGAAGATTGTAGTCGTGTTGTGTGTTGTGCTGTTAACCAAATCAAACTTGGTTAAAAGTTGAAATTTTACCCACTTGGCAAACAGCTCTTTTATGTGGACCTCAACCGCTCTAGTGTTGCTACGAGACGAGACACGAGATGAGACATGCTTTGCACGAGACGAGACGAGACAATCTGAAGTCTCGTCTCATTGCAACATTATTCCCCGAAATAAATTCCTGCGTACATCAATGTCATAATCATTGACACTTGTGTTCTAGTTTTAATTTGAATTGTTTTAAAATTATTGAAAAAGATTTTTTTTAAAAAAGAATAAATTTTACTTGAAGAGTCCATAATAAATTAGCAACTTTTTTTTAGCTCATAGAATTTGTCTAATTTCATTGACCCAATAGAAATATCTAAACCTAATAAATTACTTTTAAAAAGACGCCTCTGGCTTTTTCTGCTAAAACTTAACCTACTGTAGCGATACCTATTAAATGTCAAACTACATACGCAAGAAATAACCCACATTTTGCTTATAACAATTAATAAACAGCGGACTATATATGGTAAACTAAGGGACATGGTGTGTAATTACGCCAGTGAAAGCAGCCAAATAAATGCATATAGGAATACGTAAATGTATTACAGGTCTGCTTTTAGTGTGTAGAAGACAACAAGTGTTTACAAGTGACATCAGACATACGGCAGATGTCAGAGTATTGCTTTTACGACAAATTTCCTTCATTTGCATGAGTTTTTCAAAAATACAAAAAGAAATAAGTTAAAACTAATCAAAATTCGGAGAGTTAGTAATTAGGTAAATTCATCACTCAATTTTTTAACGGATTTTAGCCCCGACCAGTGGGAATTATGAGCAAGTATCAAACACATAGGCTATATATATATATATATATATATATATATATATATATATATATATATATATATATATATATATATATATAATATTTTATCAAAATCTAATAGCTAATTTTTATAAAAATGTATGGAAATTTCATTTAAAAATTCCAGCTGGGGATTGGGGGATTAAATTAAGTTCTTCATGATTTACTGATTTAAACTCCATGACATGGGTAAAATATGATTCGTAAGCCTCAAAAAATATAGGCCTATATGAAATATTTAATTAAAATTAAATATAATTAAATATATATGTGTTTTACTAAAACTATCGTGAAACAATTTTTAAAAAAATATATTCCTGAGTCTGACTGATAGTCAAAAAGACTAAAGGAACCAGCTAAGTCTAATGGTAAAATCTGTTTGATGCTTCATTTTAACAAAAGAGACAATGACCAAAGCTTAAAACCCACTTTATTTTAAATTATTAAACTTTGTAACGGTTTCGGATATCTAGCATATTCTTCTTCAGACACTATCGAAAATAAATGAAAATACAGACATATATATATATATAGCCATTGTTATGAAAAAGTTTAAATTCTTTTAACAGACATATATATATAGTCATTGTTGTACTTTTTAAAAATTTTTTCTTCTATTTGCTGAGGCCTTCAGCCAATCCCGTAACTCTTCTTGTACACTTTCCAACTAATCACGTTCCACCATTTTTGGTTACAACAAGGGCTTTTTTTCTTCTTCTTCTTGTCTATGCTATCCAAATTTCCTTCCCTCATAAAAATGTCTGTTAAAAGAATTTAAACTTTGTCATAACAATGACTATATATATGTCTGTATTTTCATTTATTTTCGATACTGTTTGAAGAAGGATATGCTAGATATCCGAAACAGTTACAAATTATAATTTAAAATAAAGTGGGTTTTAATCTTTGGTCAGTGTCTCTTTTGTAAAAATAATCAATCCAAAGCCATGAATAGTCTTACTAATGATGCTTCATATATGAATATTAACCAAAGATATACTCTTAAATATTAACTGAGCGGAGTACAGGAACTAATTGAACTAATTACGTTCATGCATTGCCATCCTCATAGTTTTCAGGACCTCCACCCATCCCCCCATACCAGCAGCAGAAGAACGCTCGAAAGATACCTTTGATATATAGTACAAGGAAGATTTAATTTTAATTACAAATAATTTCCCAAGTACCATTGTTAATGTACCTAATGGAAATGTTCTTCTTCTATAGTTAAGGGGTCATGGTGGCTCAGTGGTAGAGCGCTCACCTCTGGTGCGTGAGGTCACTGGTTCGATCCTGACGAAGTAAGTTTGTGGCGGACAACATCGTGGGTTTTCGCGGTATACTTCCGTTTCCTCCCACTTTCTCATTCCAACAATTCTTTCATCATCATTCACTTGCTTTAGTCATCGTTTCCCTTAGCCTAAAGGGCATAATAGAGGGACGTTAAACTCAAAGCTTTCTGTAGTTTAACGTCCTACGGTTATACTCCAAGGTTAAAGAAGATAGAGATGGTGATAATGAACAGAATGGTAGAATAAAGGAAATGAAAGAGAGCAATATAAACCCCCAAAAATCATAGTCGGATCCAGGGGTACAAAGGGCCTTCTTCCCCCTACCCCCCGCGCCAAGGGTACAAATACTGCAAAAGCCTGGAGAGAGAGAAAACTCAGAATCTGTCATCGTCCCCCTCAGGAGTCCGTCGTGGATCCCCCTGCCTAAAACACATGCCGAAGATGCTTCTCCAATGTAAAGCTCAATTGGCGCGAGCTGGAATTGAACCAGGGATTCTACACAACTGAGGTGGTCACTCTATCACTAAGCTATCACAGCCTATAAATGGAAACTTTTAATTAATTAATGAACTAGCATACTATATATTACATTTATAAGCGCATTATTAGAGTTTTTAATAGAATGTTCTGTGTTAAAGGGAGACTATAACGTTTTGCTAGTGGATTGGAGCCGGGAGGCTCATGGAAACTACTACAGGGCAGTCCAAGCTACAGAATACTTCGGAAGGCAGATCGCACGCATTGTGGAGACGATGGTGCTTCTGGGTGCCTCTCCAAAAGATTTCCACATGGTTGGTCTCAGTCTTGGAGCACATATGGCCGGATATGCGGGGAAAACGCTGCAGAAACTAGGAATCAAGATTGGAAAAATAACAGGTAAACTATTTTATTTTTAAGAAATATGTCTTGTCTCACAAGGTAAGTTTCCCAAATGTGACGAAGGTTTTCAAAAAATCTGAAAACTAGGTTTAATACATGTCACTTGTTCCAAAGTTGTAGATTCTAATAGCTATATATAAAGTGTATCGAAATTTATCTTTGGTGCAATTTGACTGGTTGATCATGCAGACAGAATTTGAATTTGAATAACTTCAAATTTTGGATTTGAAAATCAAAATTTAGGGTACGATAAGTGATAAACAATTATTGAAACTGATTGTTAACATTTTTTCATACTTTAAAGCTTAGGGTTTGTAGTCACGATTCATATATAGTCTAAGGTCATTGGTGGGAAGTTATCTTTATTGAAATCTAATTGATTGATCCCTACCTCTGATACACAATGTCACATTTTGAACCTTAAGAATTGTACTCTAAAACCATTTGTGGAAAAATTTATCTTTGTTTCAAGTTGATTGGTCTCCAATAAATTTTGAAAATTGTCAAATTCAAAAATTTGGTATGATAGTATAGGACAGGGGTAAGTTTGCTTTTTCCAGCTCGTGAAGTTTTAGGTTTGAAATATGATAGATAACTATTGTAACCTATGATATACATTAAAAAATTAAACTTTGAATCCTAAGACTGTAGTTGCGACTTAATGTATAAGGTCATTGGTGTAGAAAATTTAGAACACTGAACATGATAGGTAATTATAAAAAAACGATTTTTATGTAACAATAACAATTTCACACTTTCAACTTTAGTTACAACACACAGTCACGGTCATTGGTAGAAAGGTAGAAAGTGGTAGAGCGTTCACCTCTGGTACATGGGGTTCTTGGTTCGATCCTAGCTCGTGTCAAGTGAACTTTGTGGTGGACAAACATCGTAATCTTATTGAATAATCACACGCAAATTTTTGTTTATTTTTTCATAAGTTTTGTTTAAATTTTGTTTGATTTTTTTTTTCGACCACTGTCTTTAAATTTTAGTTTCATTGGTAGTTCATTTAGTTGTAGGTATTGTAGTTATGATTCATAGTCTAAGGTCATCTGTGCAAATTGATTCTAGCTGCAATCTGATTGGCTGATCACCTCCAAATCTTTGTTAAATTTTTTTCAATTTTTTAAGTTTAAAACTTTTTGAATCTTAGTATTATACAGTAGTTACACGCATACTCATACTCTAAGGTGATTTGCGGAAAGTTATCCTTGATGCAATCTAATTGGCTGATTACTTTCAAATCATTATTTCTTTTTTAAAAAAAAGTTTCAAAATATGTTCTTAAAAGTTTTCGACCACTGTTTTAAAGTTTTAGTTTGAGAATTTTTGAATTTTAAGATTGTAGCTACGACTCACAGTCTAAACATTGGTGGAAAAGAATTATTACTTGAGACCTGATATGTATTTATTGATCTTCTAACATCTTTTGACATGTTACAACGACAATTTCACATTTTGTACTTTAGTCGTAACTCATTGTCTAAGGTCATTAGCAGAAAACGATTTCAATTGGTGCAATTTCATTGGGTAAGCATTTTCAAAGGTTTTGAAAACTTTTGTGTAAACTTTTTTGATCAATTTTAAAACTTCTTGGTTTAAAATTTGTTCAGCTTTGAAAATTTTGCACTCATTAAAAGTGTTTGAAAATTTTTGATTAAATTTTAAAAATTCTTGCATTTATTTTAAGTATTGAAAAAAATTAATTATTACTTTCAAATTTTTTATATATAATATATATATATATATATATATATATATATATATATATATATATATATATATATATATTTACACTCTTATTTAAATTTTTTGATCACTGTTTTTAAATTTTATTCCAACATTTTGTTTAAAAATTTTCAAGTTTGAAAAATTGTGCACTTATTGAAAAATTTTAATTCCTTTTGATTGAATGTTTTAGTTTTAAAATTGTCTGCTCTTTTTTAAAAGTTTTTAAAATTATCTGTTAAAAATTTTTAGTTTGAAAATTTTGATTAAAAGTTTTCAGTACCTGAAATTTTGTAGCTCACTCAAAAAATGTTTATAAAAATAAGAAGAGAATCAGAACAGTTTAGAATAGAACGATCTAGCAACACTGTACATAAGAATTGTATCACCATGATACAATCACACGTGTCAGAAAAAGTTTATGCAACAAGAAACAGAATACGCAGCAGAGAACAGAAAATTTCTGATTTACACGCTTCAGTGAAGTGCCTTACGAAGTTTTGTAAATCGCCTGCAGCTATGGTTCTTATATTGTCCTGGCCCGTACTGGTTTGTAAATTAACCATTACTAATAGACATTATTATATTTTCTTTCCACTACTAACATGTTTTTGCATGCTTATGAAGAAGAATAATAAAAGTTCAAAATTAATTATGTATCAGAAGGTAGCTCAGTGGTAAAGCGTTTACCTCTGGTGCATGGGGTTCCCCATGATCCCAACTTTGTGGTGTACAAACACCGTGTGCTTGAGTTTTCTCGGGGTTCTCCCGTTTCGTCCTACTTTCTTCATTCCACCATTTCATTCGTTACTCATCATCACCGTCTCCTTTAGCCTACCCGGCATAAACGTGGGACGTAAAACTTAAGCACACGGGACGTAAAGCTTAACTTCTATCCATTTCATTTCATGTATCAGAAATAAAAGTACGTCTGTTATAATAATAAGCAAAACGTGTTTTGATGTGCTTCTGAAAAATATATTCACAAGAATTTTAGAAATGATTCGAAAAAATGGATCAAAAGATTGCATCTTGGCCAAGAATTTTAGGAATGATCCAAAAAATGCATCAAAAGATTGCAATCTTGGTCAATAGTTGGTTTTTGGATCAGGAGCCATAAATTTTTTTTGAACGGCCTCTAAACCAAGTTTTCGTATTTTTTTTTACGGAATAAGCACATCATATTGACTTAAGTGATAGTTTGGGTTTGGTTACGCTAGTTCTCCAGGTACAAGGCCTATAAGAAAATTTTTGACTGAAATATATTTGGATCTTTTGATCCAAAAACACTTCATTCTGTGCTAAATATTAAAAAAAATGCATATGGTAAGAGTATTCGTTTTTCTTCACAGTTGTGCATGTAATGGATTGTTATTTAGACAATCAACACAGTGAATTCACTTCAGAAGTCCATTTCGTTTTCCCAATATCCATGAAAATTTGTCGTATGATATTACACAATTTATAGATACGGTATTTAATAAACACATAATGTTACTATGATAGTTGGTATTTGTAATTCACAATTCAAACTACTAGTTACAATTATTAACATCATAAATAATGTAATTGTAGGACTCGACCCGGCAGGATTCATGTTCCAAACCCTGCCTCAGCTGTCTCCTGGGATAGGATTGGAGAAATCAGACGCAGATTTCGTGGAAGTTATTCACACCAATGGAGGATCAATTGTTCAAGGATTCGTTGGTATCTCATATCCAATAGGACACGTGGACTACTTTCCGAATGGCGGACAAAGACAACCAAACTGCCCAGAGAGAACAAGCATTGTAGATATGTTAGTTTCCATAAGTAAGTAATAAATAGTGAGGTTATTATATTACTAGTAGAGAGATCGTATATATATATAATGAAGTTCAGTGTAGTTGAAGCTTAGGAACAAACATTCGCACCTTTTTCTGCTTTTACCAGGTTTTTATCAGGTTAAATTTCTGTTTATTTGCTTGTTTAGGTAGAACTTAAATTTGACCAACTTAACTTTCACGCCAGTTAAATTTCATACTGTTCCAATTTACCTAGAGCTTTAAAATGTTGTGCAGATGCGTAAATCCTATGACAGTACAACATTACCGCATAATTTTCGATCTAACTTATCGTTTTACCGGAGAACTCATTAATTAGTTACAAGGGCATTTAGATACCCCATGTAGGCATTTTCAGTTAGTTAAACAGTACTTTAATAAAGTCACAAAGTTGATTTGTGCTGCTTCGAGACCTTTGTGTGGCACCTTTAAGGTGGATCATCACCCAGAAGTCATTACACATTTTAGCTCATTCCCTTAACTACTACGCAATGAAATGTTTTATATTATAAATATAGTACTATAAGATAGAGTTAGGTTTCAGCTACAACACAAGACACTGATTCATTTGGTTGGTTCTTCTGATATCGAGAAAGGTAATAAATAAAGGAAAACATTTGATACGTTTTACAATAAGTACACAAGATGGCACTTGATGTTAGATCTTACTAGACGTGCTCAGTTTTATGAAATGTTTATTTGTATGTGTAAAGTATTTTAAAGAAACAATCTTATAATGAAATATATATATATATATTGTTTGACTGTTTCTCCTGTTACGTTTCACATTATCTTTAAATATTAATTTACATTTAAGGAAATAGATTTTGAGAAGAAACTTGCGCACAACACCATAATGCGTTGTTGCCAAATTTGTACGTTTACTGTGGTAGTCATAATAACCAAATTCCTGGATTCTAGCATTGCAGTTCGAGAAGCGAACTTAGCTGTGAATTCCGGTAATGGTCGAAAATTAATTTCTCCAGTAAGTATCCAAGCAGAATTCCATGATTATTTACTTTATTATGTGGCATCAGTAAACACTCGACACTATGTGGCAACGTCGCACTATTTAAGCAGCGTTTAGCATAGCACGGAGAACGCATAGTGATCCACCTTAACGTAAAATTTAGGAACTATATCAGTGGCTAATTTAGAAGGTAAAAACTGGGGAGCTAGCAAGGCCCCAGACCAGGCCGGTAGCCAGCCCAAAAATGTAGGAGGACCCGATCCAACCATATTATAGTTCATTTGCAAGCCTACCGTGAAAATTTAGGGGGGCAGCAAAAATTTAGGGGGCGGCCTCCCTAGACCCCCCTGGATACGGGCCTGCCCTAGACTATGTTAGGTATACTATAAACTTTAAAAATATATAAATAATAGCTTAAATTGTCACTCAAAAAAACTGGGGGGTCTAGGCTCCCCGGCCCCAGGCTAAATCCGCCATTGAACTACATCCTTCTACAAGTGTTTCTTCATCCATTGGAAGTCAATGTTCCTGGATGTTATAGCTGTGGGGCCCAATTGGAAAAACTTTCCCAGGCAAATTACACCCCGTAGAATCATATACATAATTTAAATCTATTTGGTATAATAGAAAGCAAACAAAATATGTGCTTAAAAAGCGAACAAAGTGCGAGATCATAGACCAAACAAATGTAAACATATTAAATTACATTTTAAATGTAAAATTGCATACATGTAAGATACATGCTTTATATATTGGTCATTGGAACTTAACCTCATTTGCGGGTCCGTGACACAAAATTACAATCACAATTAATTATAGTAGCAAAATCACTGAGCCATATAAAACCCAATCAACTGGGTTTCCACTGGACCCAAGGAAAACTTACAACACCATGAGACGGAAATAATGTTTCGAAACTCATGTCTCACAATAACGTAAGTTTTAGATTTCACATAAATTTCTGAAATCGGGCCCATCGTTCTGACTTGCTGTATATACACACACACACGAAGTACCCTTTTCTATTCCTCCCTGAAACATGAATTTATAAAAACGTTGAGTCAAGTAAGTTACGTTAATTTTTAACAAGGAAGTTACCTAGTTTCATTATTGGTTTAAACTAGGGATGGGAAAAACCGATTTTTATATAAAAAAAACGGTTTCTAGAAAAAACGAAACCCGAAAAACCTACATTTCGGTTTTCTCCAAAAAGGTTCGGTTTTTCACCAAAACCGGTTTCGGTTTTCTCCAAGTGGAAACAGATTCGGTTTTCGGAGAACAACGAAACACCATTCTGTTCAGAAATAGAACAAATTTTGGAAAAAGCCGGAACCGGTTTTGAAGAAAACCGAAACCGGATCCGGTGAAAAACCGATAACCGGTTTTTGGATAAAACCGAAACCGTTTTTTGAAAATTTTTAAAAACCGGTTTCGGTTTTTCTAAAAACCGAAAACCGAACAACCGGTTTTTGTGCCCACCACTAGTTTAAACATCTTATTAAATATCGTATTTTTCGCACAATTCTTGAACTCTTTCTAAACTTCTTAGGATACATTCCTTAATCAAAGTGACTTGGTAGTTCGAGGTAGGCGAACTAAATAATTCTATCCAGCGGACATGTTTCTCAGACAGAAGTGTTTTGTTCTATATATATACTAGATGTATGAAATGGATTGTTGCATGGGAAAATATAATGTTTCTGTTTTTGTCCTTTATTTTTATTTTTTTATTTTTTTTGGTAAAAAAAGAAATTGCTGTAAATTTTTCACTGTTCTGGCATTGTTTAGGTTGCTTTGATACATGACGCTCCGTGTTTTTTTTTTCTGGAAAAAAATTCTGTTTTAGTAGCAAAACAACCACTAAAAGCAATAGTCTCCCATACTGTGTTAAGAAAAAATGAACATTGGTACTAAAAGGCAAAAAGAAGGCCGTGGGAACACATGCACTGACAACACATGAGCAACTACAAGTCACTTGGTGAACGTAACCGTTGCTGATTCTAGAGTGAAGGAGTTTATTTTATACATATGTTTTTGACATGTGTGAAGTCCCCCCCCCCTTCAAATTTTGACTCGAAACCAAATTCAATCGTTTGTTTTCCGTTTGTTACTGATTGTTTTGAAGAAAAAATCTTTTGTTTCGATAAACGTACGGAGATATTCACAAAATAAATTTAGGGGTCCGACTTCACACTGCCCCCACTTTCAAATTTCGACTTGAAACCGAAGCCAATCGTTTGTTTTTCGTTTGTTATTGATTGTTTTGAAGAAAAAAATCGTTTTCTTGGAAAAACGTACTTAGAATTTCACAAAAAAAACTGGGGGGGCGGGTCTACTAGTTTCAAATTTCGACTCAAAACCGAAGCCAATCGTTAGTTTTTCGTTTGTTATTTATCGTTTTGAAATAAATGTTTGTTTCGAAAAACGTACGGACATATTCACAAAATAAAGTTGGGGTCCAACTTCATACTGCCCCCCCCACACTTTCAAATTTCGACTCGAAAGAGAAACTAGTCGTTTCTTATTGATTGTTTTGAAAAAATAATCGTTTGTTTCGAAAAACTTAAGAATATATAATTGCAAGATATATCTGTGATGTGGCCTAATTTACCCTGGTCCCTTCCCCTACAAATTTCGATTGGAAAACAAAATCAATGTTTGGTATGTGTTTGTTGTTGATTATTTTGAAGAAAGAATAGTTTGTTTCGAAAAACCTAAAGAGTTTTTACAAAACAAGTGGTGATGCTACTTTACACTGGTCCCACTTTTAAATTTCGAATCATAAGTGAAGCAAATCCGTAGTTATTGGTTGTTTCGAAGAGAAAATCGTTTTCTTCGGAAATAGAAAGAGAGATTTACAAAATAAATTTAGAATGTGGGCAAATTCTACAATAGAGGTCAGTGGGCTAACTTTACACTGGTCAGTCAGATTTCAGTTTTCGATTTAAAATCGAAGTCAATACTTTATTTTTCGTTTGTTATTGAGTGTTTTGAAGAAAAATCGAAAAGCATTAAAGATATTTTGAAAATAAGTTGGTGGTTACCTTTACGCATGCCCTGACTATTATTACTATTATTAGTCTTTTTCTTTTTCAATTGTTAAAGTAATAAAATGTATTGCACTATCATAAAATAATCGCTCCTTTAAAGTAGTATTATACTGTTTATATATACACAAGCACTTGAAATTACATGAAGTTCGCACCCTGAACTCCCTGAACTTCCACTTAACGAATTTCTGCGAACGTTATTGATTGTGTTTCTCTTCTTATTTTTAGCCGTTTTCTGCTTTGAATGCAATTTGGAAGTGCAGGCCCAGCGTAAAGGTAACCACCAACTTATTATCAAAATATCTTTAATGCTTTCCAATTTTTCTTTAAAACAATCAATAACAAACGAAAACTAAATGATTGATTTTAAATCGAAATTTGAAATTTGAATGACCAGTGTGAAGTTGGCCCATTGACCACTATTTTGTAAAATATTCTTAGTATTTTTCAAAATAAACTATTTTCTTTTCAAACCAATCAATAAGAAAGGAAAAGCAAACGATTGGTTTGAGTAATGAATTGAAAAGTAGAAAAAGCAGTGTGAAGTTGACCAACAAACCTATCCTGCAAATATATCTTTTTTTCTATTTCAAAACAAGTTATTTGTTTTTCTTCAAAACAATTAACAACCAACGAGAAAGAAACCGCTTTTATAAACTTTATTTCGTAAATAAATCCTTAGGTTTTTCGAATCAAATTACTTTTCTTCAAAATGATCAACAACAAACCCATATCAAACGAATGATTATGGTCTTGAATCGATATTTGTGAGTAAAAGAACCAGGGTGAATTTGACCACATTCTAAATTTGTTTTGTAAATCTTTCTATTTTCGAAACAAACGATTTTCTCTTCAAAACAAAGAATAACAACGGATTAGCTTGTTTCGAATCGAAATTTGAAAGTGAGGCTAGTGCAAAGTAGCATCCAGGTTATATAAACACTCTTTATGTTTTTCGAAACAAACGATTGTTTCTTCAAAACAATCAATAACAAACCATTGATTTCTCTTTCAAGTCTAAATTTGAAAGTGGGGGCCCTAACGTGAGCGTGAAGTTGCCGTAACTTAATTTTGTAAATCTCCATACGTTTTTCGAAACAAACAATTAGCTTCGGTTTCGAGTCGAAATTTGAAAGTGGGAGCCAGCGTCAAGTCGGCCCAAAAAATTTATTTTTTTAAATATGTCCGTATGTTTTTCGAAACAAACGATTTTTTTCTCTTCAAAACAATCAATAACAAACAAAAAACAAACGATTAACTTTGGTTTTGAGCCCATATTTGAATGCTACATAGTACGTTCTCAGACTACTTGAGATCATAACCTGGGAACCTTTGTTTTAAACAAATTGATTCAGAGATTGACAAAACAAAGGAATAAATACTACGACCTAATCTCTGTTAAGAACATGACTTCTTGCGTGATAATATTATGAAGACCTCTTAATCAATCCAATTGTGCACGTGTCATTTTAAACACAGAGGAAAAATACATTGTCAACGGCAGCGAATGTAAACATGCTCAACAAGCGTACCGGAAACAAAAGACATGTTGCATAATAATTTCACATAATATTAAAACTAACTAAGAGGATTTAATAATGGATCAATTTACATATACTGCACAATGGTTAGATTTCTTGTAGGTGGAAGGAATTACCCAGAGGTCAAACTTAATTTGTTTCTCATTAACTGAACTTACACACTTTCTACGAGCATTTTTTGTTTATCAATATGAATTTTGTTTCGAATATACAAGACAAAAACAAAAGAAGTGTTAATTTTAGTAAGTACATTAGCAGTGGCGACGCCAGGTTTAATTTGTTGTGGGGGCAGGGGGAATTTTGGGGAACACTATTTTCTTTTCTATACTCAAAAGATTAGTTTCACATTACTACACAGTAAAAAATGGTTGTGTTAATTCAACTCAATTTTAACACGAGGCAGTGGTGCAGCGTGACTACCACTATGTGGTATTAGTTCAACACATACCCCGCGGTGTTGGCGTTTAACACACGAGGTGTGTTACGTCTTTAACACACAACCGGTGTTGAGCGTTAACGAACCACAAAATTATTCCCTCAAAATATGTTAAATCGCTTATATGTGTAATCTGTTTACATTATGCTAAGTCTTAAAAAAAAAAAAACACTTTAAACAAGTAAAAAAAAAATACTCCAGTGCCGGGTGGAGGGCCCAAACCTCAAACTTTTCGATTACTAGCCGCGTGCTCTTCCGACTTGGCCACGGAGGCGATGGAAACAACATCGCTTGTAGAGGGATAAATTGTTTAGGTCTTTCTAATTATGCTAATCAGAGTGCTCCTTTAAGCCGCGTATATTCGACGATAACCGTTTGGGATAAGATAAAATCTGTTCGCCATGTAATTTTATAACAAAATGACGACTGTCTTTATACTTTCTTTTATAGTTCTTCCATATTCACTTTTAAATGATCGGCGACAGTTGCCATCTAATAAAGTTGATGTGTTGGTTGCTACTAGTACACAATCGCTTAGAAAAAGAAGCAATAAATGCAACAAATGTGGGATATGAAATTTTGGGTATATCTGTGTATATATGTATATGTGTATTTCTTTCTACTGTGTTTGTCTGTAGCTTCAATTCATAAGAATTTATAATTAAATGCTCAACATATTTGGCAATCACGCAGAAAACAACACGGAAGATTCTACACTTGTGTTAATTTAACACACAGGTTATGTGTCATTTCAACTACCGGCATTTGACACACAACTCCAAATAGAGAGTGAGTTGTTCTAACCACTTGTTTGTGTTATATTTTAACACAATCGTGTTAACACATAGGCATGTCGTTGAAATAACACAACGATTTTTTTTTACAGTGTAGATCTATATTATAATACTACGTGTCTGAGGGCGAGCATGCGAATAGTGATCGCGAGGACTCGTGAAGCTTAACCTAGATTTATCAACTTCACCACCCAATAGAACGTGAGGGTGTGTCCCGGTCATCAACCTCCACCCGTGATATTTTACGAGTGCCATCTCTCGCGCTATACAAAGAATATCTCTTGGTAGTGCAGTGTTGTCGGTTTGCCGGTAAGTTTCGTTTTATTGTTGTTGTTGTAGTCGTTATTTTACAGTTTTGTTTTTATTATTGTTATCGTTTAATTCGAATAATTGTTATTATTCGTATTATAATTCTTTAAGTGTTGTATTTTTGTCGCTAGTTTGCCATTTCTTCTAAATTTGGCAACACTGTCGGTGCACCTCTGCTGTTTCATTTTTTCTCGAGTGTGTGTTCGGAAGGCAGTTCCACGAATCGTTCCGAATTTTTCCGATTTGTCACACGTGAGGGAAAGCAATTCTATGAATTGTGTAGAGCCAGTAGTGTTATTTCTAATTTTTTAAACAACCGGTTCTGTAGAGAGAGAGAGAAGGAGAGAGAGAGAGAGAGAGAAGGAGAGAGAGAGAGAGAGAAGGAGAGAGAGAGAGAGAGACTTTCTATTCCAACTATGCCCCTGCTGGCGCTGCTGTCGATATGTGATTTCCCGTACCTCCCTCGAAAGAGGAGGGACAAGTTGCTGCAGCCGACATCTTTCATTTGTTGGATGCGGAAGCGTTGCCACAATGAATTATTTCACGGACTTCGCTGTGCTCTGTCTTGTCAGCCATTCTAAATAGCCTACGATCTTCACTCGTCAAGACCAAACGACTGAATGACAAATTGGCTTCATAGTTGAGGTCATTCACTTCTTTTCCCGAAGCAAAGGAGGGGGGCGTTTCATCCACCAGAGGGCAGCGGAGTTGGGTTGAAGTATAGTTCGCATAGTTTCCGAGGGCACAAATGAGATAGACAGGCTCTAGTAGATGGATTGATAGATAGAAGATGTCTTCCCGTTTTGCCTGTGCTCACTTGACGAGGGATATTTAGTGTTTGAGGGAATTTTTGAGTGGTTGAGATGGGAATGGAATATGAAGATAATGAAAATACAGTGTGTCTATAAAAGAACTCCGGGGTTTTGAGGCAAAATATTTTAATTAAGTAAAAAGCGTACATACATGTGTATTACATGATTGGAAAGCTTACATTTTCAAGTTTTGTTTTTAACAATTTAATTAATAAAGTTCAATATGAGCCCCGCCGGGGTTTTGAGGCAAAATAAGTAAAAAAAAAAAAAAACGTACATACATGTGTTATACATGATTGGAAAGCTTACATTTTCACGTTTGTTTTAACAATTTAATAAAGTTCAATATGAGCCCCGTGAGTGGCACGGCACACAACAGACTTAGTTTCTATGAGCCAAATAACACAATGAGCCTTTTGTTGTGGCGTCACCATAGCGCGAAGCGCAACAATCCACACGGCACGGCACTGATTCACTGACTACCGCAGCCGCTACGTCGTCTCAAGGTCAACGCTCCGCAGCGCTGCCAACTGTTGATAAAAACATTTCCAATTAGTATGACTAAAACTTTTTGAGCTAGTCGTTTCAGAGAAATTAACTAAATTTTGCTCTCTTTTATCGTTAATAAGATAGGAATTTTTAAAACCCCGGTGTTCTTTTATAAACACCCTGTATTAATATATATCGACCAAATGCAGTCATGCCATTTTCAATCAAGTTAAATCTATGGGAATTAATCAGTCTAGGGAATAATAAATTAAACCAATTAACTTGGATTTTACAGAAAATAAAATTCCAGAATTAACACTGCATCGTAATCCTTTTATCGTTTAAAATTCTCATACTAATTAATAAATACGTGGTAAGTGTTACTTTTCTATAGTACTTCTGAATATCTATGCTTAAAATTTTAACTTTACTTTTTAAATTTTTTTAAGGTTACGATTAAGGTAAATTAAGTGTGTTAGGCCCCATAATATTTTTATGATTCAGCAACGGTCAAATCCCGTTGTTGTCTACTGTACATATATTGATTTTAAACATTATACCTTGACTGAAGACTTATCCCGGCCTATCAACCCTGTAAAACTAAATTCTTCATTATGAGAAATTTGGTATAAAAATTAATAATTTAGCTAAAATAAGTTTAAAGAAATTCAGATTTGGAAGGTAATTCCCTCGCATTCGAAGTATTCTGCCCTTTACTCCAGAGCCGCCTTAAATACTATCAAAGAAAAAGAGCTATATCTCTTCATTGAGAGAAACTCGTGCTCAATTTATTCAAACAGGAAGGACGAGGGAGAGAACTGACTCCGTTCACTTCACCTCTGCTACGTTTGGTTCGATATTCATCCACCACTCTGAACACAAATGAAGCATTCCAAATTTAATTTAATAGCCAGCATTCATGCTATTCTGAGCCTTCTCTCCGGGCCTCAATTTTACTGTACTTGCAATATTACAAGTATTTCTGCATTCAGACAGAAAAAACTACCCACCACAAGTTCTTCCACCCACCACTAAGGATGAAAAATTGCATTAAGAAATTTTCCTAGCAGGGCAGTTGGAGGGAATAATGGTTCATCTCTTAGAATCACGGGAGTACCGATCAGCCTTGTAAAGTTCGAAAAACTGATCTTGAGTAGCTAGTCACTCGTCGTCTTTTTTAATTATTCTGTGAGCCCATAAAAGAATAGAACGTATATCAGCTTTGAAATGGTGACCGTTGGAACTACTAGTGACACTGCACGTACTTGGTTAGAATCAGTCAATCACGTCAGAGCTGTTGCTGACGTTGAAAAATAAACTTATTCATAAATCTTTGTTTTTTAAAAAAAATCCGTCAGACACTAAATATCCCTCATCGAGTGAGTGTAGGCAGAACGGGAATAAACCAACTGGGTACAAGTGACAAGTAGAGACCTATACAGCGCCTAATACAAGATGATGTGACGAAATTAGGCAGCACAGCGAATATCATGTAAACGAATTATCCAAGATAGATGGTTGTCAAAAAGTATTGGAAAGACCTTAATCCAGCAATGGATTAACAATTGTTGATAATGTTATTTGCGTTTCAAATATAAATAGCCCATACCACTACACTCATGTAAACCCATCCAGTTCTCGTTCTTGTTATCTGAGTAGTGTGGTATGTTAGCGTAAGTATCCTGCATTTCCGGTTACCAGCATGAAAGTTCGCCATTTTGTTACATGTCCAATCAAGGTTCGAAAATTACCGGGAGACAGTTCGTAGGATCATTATGGTCGACACTGGACGCCATATTGGAAAATGGCTAACTTCTAGCAACTTAATCTAAATATTTACATGAAAGCTTTATAAAACACTTTTATTCTTCTCCAGTCTGCTGCCAAACAGAAAAAGAAACAGTTAGTAGCAAAAATTTTCCGATTTTAGTCATTTAACCCTTTGGAGACCGATGGAACAGATCTGTACCATATCGTCGACCTTTGAAATTTGCCTTATAAATCTCTAGTTAAGCTTTAAGCTATTCACACTGGTTTTTTGCATTTATTCGAGCGTGGAAGCATCATACAACATGTTTCATGGGCATTTTTCACTCACACGTGCGATGCCTACGGGTGGTGACGTCACGAACACTGAGGAAGAAAAAATTTGGTAAATTTTAGAGCTTTTCTGGGAATTTTTTGACACGTTTCTATTTATTCTAGGATCATGGTTCGTACCTCGTTGTATTTGTAATGAAGTACTGTTTCCAACTGTACTATTACAATTTCCCTATTGTGTATCAGAAGCGAGAAAATCGAGTCCAAATTGAAAAAATGAGATTTTTTTCTGGAAAAATTTCCCTTTTTCGGGATTTCCTCCGCTCAAGGACACGATAGGGACATGTGAGTGGTACCAATGAAAGCTACCCTAATTTGACGCAAAATCGTTTGGGAATTATGATCCTCCGATAAATAGGGACGTGTCAGGGATGTTTTTATTTTTCCCTCAAAGTAGTACCTTAAAGTAGCATGGGTTATGCTTTCCACGTGAGTGAATTTTCTTTACGCCCTTAATTTTCAAGATATGAGATTTATATTTTCCACATATATTAAATACACAATTTAGTATGTTTTACGCGATTTTGAGATCCAAGCGTTAATCCAGGGGGGAGAGGGGCCCAAACTTGAAAAAGAGTGATTTTTCTGACAAAATTTCCCTTTGGAAGTAATTTTCCCTCCTAAAGCACATGGTACCCATATACGAGTGGTACCACTCGAAAGGTTGATAAATTCCAAAGACAACCAGGTATGATTCATGTTCCTACGAAGAATAGTCTTTATGCTGAACCTCATTGAAAAACAATTGACTGACAATGTATTATTGGAGGAAATTGGTAAATCGGCTAGAGCATCTACACTAATTTTTAGGGACCTTTCTTCATACCTCATTCTATTCACTATAAAGCGAAGTTTTTTGGTACCACTTGCATGTTCGTGTCATGTACCACTTGCATGTTCGAGGGGAGATATTGGTGCCATTTTTTTTGTAATTTCCTTTTTTCCCACTTTGGGCTGAAATTTCCCGCCTTAGGTGCAAAATAGGAAAATTTGACTAGTACAGTTGGAAACGCAGCTTCATTACAAAAAAACGAGGTATGAACCATGATCCCACGATAAATAGTCTCGTTGCCATATCTGCTTGACTGAAACTCTAAAATTTACCTAGAAAGGCAAGGTCCCATAAGGGTAAACTGCATGAATGGCCTCCCCGGTCACCCGACCTCACTGTGAGTTTTTATTGTAGAGGTGTTGTATATCAAGTACAAACTAATAAAGTTTATCATTCTACAACTTTAATGCGTTTGCTACAATGTTACATATCTACATAATTCATATACACTTTCACAATAAAAAAAAAAAAAGAAGTTCAGCTGCTGTGTTCATAGTGTTATCACTGTGAGCATTGTCCTTCACATTCGCAAAGCAACGTACAGACGAGGCCGTTCTTAATACAAGTACATTTCCCAGTACAGCGCAGTTTGCAACGGTATGTCACTAGTTGCCGACTGTTATCAGACATACTCCTCAACGTAGTCCACACAGGTTAAGACCAAGTCCGTTATCCACTTCCTTCCAATCGCAGTTCAGGGGTTCGACATCATGCACATACTTTTCGAGGAACTGTCTCTAGATCTTGCACTGAACAGTTGCTCTTCTTGTATGGAGATTCAATGCGTCTTCGGTTGGAGGTATTCTGTCTATTGTGCGATTTTTCTTGCTGAATAGAATTCGTCTGGTTTCGTTGACTTCTTCGCAAGTACTTGATCTGTCGTACATGAGCGTCACAAATCGCTGGATTAGCATGCGAGATTGGTAGCTTACAACATCGTGAGAATGAACGACTGCCAGTTCTCGGAAAGCTGTATCCACTTCTCTAAACGCCATCCACGTATTACACGCACTTGTCTTGCAACGCCAAGGAAGGCTGACACTATGTCACAGCCCGTAAAACTGAAAAAACGGCAGCAAATCTATCGTTCCAGAAGGTAAGTTCGTGCACATGGTGTGTATAGGAATGAAACGTCGCATTTTTGCAGAACCAAAATCAACCCATAGTTTCTTCAGAGTGGGTGATAGATGCAGAAACGCAAAGAGAGCGATAACAACAACATCAGAGTCAACTGTACGAACTGTAATATTTTTGTGTCCCTTCTCGACGACGTGACGGACGTGCAGAAGGATTCTTCCGTCAGCTTCTGTGTGGGATGAGGGAGAAATACCAGTAATATCTAAGTCTGAGGAAGAGGATAAGACTTGATTTCCTCTTGTGCAAAATATTTCTCTTTCTGAAATATCAGCTGCAGTTATTGTTACGGCGAGGTAATGAAATAGCCTTTCCTTGTTGTAATCGTTTGCAAGGAACTTCTGGAAATTTTTTGGAAGCGGTCCCGTTGGCTTGACAACAAAGCGGTCACCCTGCCCACGCTTCTGACGCATCTGTGTTTACAAGCTCTTTTCAGTGTAGCGGTCAAAGACCACGTCTAAGCGATTAGTGTCTCGAAGTGGGAAAGAAACCCAGTTATTCACAACTGTCGCATATTCTGCAAATGTTTTTGCTGCTCCTGGTTGCAGTTGGTGTACCAGCATCACTCCATCGACGACAAGACAAGAGGAATGGGGGCTGATAGTACTTGTACACCCAACAAATTTTTCAAAAAAATTCAAAATATCTGATTTAGAGGTAGGAAGTCTGAGATCTCCAAATTCAGATACTGATGGAGGATAAGTTGTGTTCTCATGAGAAAAGAATTCTCTGATATCGCTCTCCCTTTCCTGACATGCTATGAACATCTTGCAGAACAGGTTAGAATCTTTGTGTGCCTTAGCAAGTTTCATCTTATCTTTGCAACGAACTTTCAACAAGCTACAGTTGAAAAGCTGCATATTAACTTTCTTTATAACACCTTGTATGGACTGCTCGCATGTCATTAGACGGTTATAAACGAAGTCCCCATACATTTTGGTTCCTGTGGTAGCTGCGATGCGGACAGACTGGCACGAATCTTCTGGTGCTATACGTCTAGTGAACCCAACTGTAGACAGATGCTCTTCTTCAAAAGGATTACCAGTATCACGAAGTAGATCAATTAGGTTCTTCACATGTGTCCTGTACTTGCTTTGAAATGCATCCGTGTCCTCGTGGTGTGATCTCGATACGTGCAACTCAGCAGAGTAGCTGTGTTCATACTCAGCCAGTAAACAAGCGATTTCGGGACAACTTACTATTTTCTTCAAAAGAATAAATGGGTTATCGGAAGCTCCCCATAGAGAACCACTTTCTTTTACCAGTTTGTTGTTCTGTTCGTGAAGCTGGTCGTCTGACATACGTGAAAAGTGGCGGTAAGATTTCCTACTGGTGAAATGTCCCTTAGAAAATTCCTTAAATACACCAGGATGACATCAGATGGGAAGAAGGGGCAAGTGCCCTCTGGTTGCATCGTGAGCCAGGCTCGTAGCCATCGCAAAAATGTAGGGGGACGGTAGAAGTTAGAGGGCTCGATCCAACCATATTAACTGTAATATCTGCTCTTGCAAGCCTACCATGAAAACTTTAGGGAGGCAGTAGAAATTTAGGGGGGTGGCCCCCCATGACCCCCGTGAATGCGGGCCTGTCGTGAGCTTCCTTCCCAGAGATGTTGACTTGGTATATAGGTCAAGTAACACAATAGTCTTATTTTTGGTGTACACAAAATAACTGCCCCCCAGAATACCTGTGCCCTTTCACTAGCCCCCCTCAAGAAATTAAAGCTATTGCTGTTATTGTCTAGCAGTTCACAGTCTTCTATAATCGTTTTGCCTGTGAATTTGAGCGCAAAGACGGTGTAAATCGGACAAAAATTGAGGAACTTGTGAAAAGTAGGCCATTTTTCAAGATGGCGCCTAGAGTCACACGAAACATATTGAGAAGCTGTCTCCCGGCTTTTTTCTCATTTACATGTCGCGTTAAACACTCTGACCAAATTTCGTGCTGGTAACCGGAAATGCACGATCCATACAAATTATTGCACTTACGGACGGCACTAGAGCATTTGAGATTATGAAATAAATATTTATATCTTGTTCTGAGAAATCATATGTTTTATCCTGTTTCTGTATGAATCTAAAAACAAAGATAGTTAAACTAGAATTTACTGTTCCTCAGTATAACTGGGTAAAATTTGAAGTATTTTTTCTCGTAATTCCAAGGACAAATGTGTTTAAAAATTGGATTCAATGTCCTCTAATTAGTATAAGAAGCACAATTAAAAATGAATTCGAAGCAAGCATCATTGCCATTGGTATAAGCTGTAATATTTTACATATAAAATGTGCCCCTGAAAACTAAACTCATTTAGAACATGCTACTTATGACATGATATTTTTCTAGTGCAAAATTCCGAAGGTCGTTTATGCAGCCATCGAAGGTCTTGGGATCTGTACTTGGAAACTCTGAAGAACCCAGAGTGCGTGTTTGTTGGGTTTCCATGTCCAAACATCGAGAACTTCAGAAGAGATTTCATTCATGGAGATTGCTTTTCATGTGAAAATGATGCTTGTGGTATGATGGGTGTTACAGAGAAAAACTCTCCTGCGACAGGATCCTTCTATTTTGTTACAAGAACAGAAAGACCTTATTGTGGTAAGTGAAATTATATATAGGTACTTCTTCTTCTTTACATATAATTTAAACAACATAACTATCCAATTGTCACTGCTTTCAGCAAACAACTTTAGCCACATATAATTGAAATGAGGAATGGGCGTTTTTGAACAGCTATATGCACGCTTAAAAGATCTTGAGAAACCGTCTCTTATCTGTGCAGCGAGACAGAGCCTTATAAAGTATATATATTCTTCTGAATTACTTTCATTCAATTACTTCTTGTTGTTATTTGAAATTCCTGACATCGAGAAAATAATCATAATTTTCCTAGAGATTAAATTATAAAAAGTACAAGCGGTCCCGAGATCGATTCCCGGTGTTGACACTCGGTCAAAAAGGTGTAAAAACTTTTTCAGGCCATCCCTCCTGAGTAAGGTTTTCCTGGGTTTTCCTCACTCACAGCACGCAAATGCCGGAATAATACCTAACATACAAGTCCCAGCCCGCTTACTTCCTTTCCTTTTCTCCGATAGTGTGATCACCGAGGGACGTCATCCCTAATACGTAACGGGATAACATGGCCATAGATGCCGAAAGCCCAGAAATTTAATTCCTAATCCTAATCCTAGTGACGGGCTAACATGGCCATAGATGCCGAAAGCCCAGAAATTTAATTCCTAATCCTAATCTTAGTGACGGGCTAACATGGCCATAGATGCGGACAGCCCAGAAATCTAACTCCTAATCCTAATTTTAGTGACGGGCTAACATCTCCATAGATGCCGAAAGCCCAGAAATCTAATTCCAAATCCTAATCCTAGTGACGAGCTAATATGGCCATAGATGCCGACAGCCCAGAAATCTAACTCCTATCCTAATTTTAGTGACGGGCTAACATGGGCATAGATGCCGAAAGCCCAGAAATCTAATTCCAAATACTAATCCTAGTGACGAGCTAATATGGCCATAGATGCCGACAGCCTAGAAATCTAACTCCTAATCCTAATTTTAGTGACGGGCTAACATGGGCATAGATGCCGAAAGCCCAGATATCTAATTCCAAATCCTAATCCTAGTGACGAGCTAATATGGCCATAGATGCCGACACCCAAAAATCTAACTCCTATTCCTAATTTTAGTGACGGGCTAACATGGGCATAGATGCCGAAAGCCCAGAAATCTAATTCCTAATCCTAATCCTAGTGACGAGCTAATATGGCCATAGATGCCGACAGCCCAGAAATCTAACTCCTAATCCTAATTTTAGTGACGGGCTAACATGGCCATAGATGCCAAAAGCCCAGAAATCTAATTCCAAATCCTAATCCTAGTGACGAGCTAATATGGCCATAGATGCCGACAGCCCAGAAATCTAACTCCTAATCCTAATTTTAGTGACGGGCTAACATGGGCATAGATGCCGAAAGCCCAGAAATCTAATTCCTAATCCTAATTTTAGTGACGGGCTAACATCTCCATAGATGCCGAAAGCGCAGAAATCCAATTCCAAATGCTAAATTATATAAAATTCGAAGAAACATGGATTTAGCAACTTTCTAAAACACTCTTTGGTAACAACAATAAAGTTTAGTCCTTTGATGATTGATAATTAGGGATTAGGCAATTTTTGAATTGCTCCTTAGCTACTTTCATAGAAGTGGAATTGGCTACAGTGGAGCCTCGTGGAATTTGTCTGGGACCCATGAAATCTATGGGTGTCCATGGCCGAGAACATCATTGCTTAGAAACGAGAGTTTGAAATTTGTATTAGTAAGAAATGAAAGGAAAGTGAGTCAGTTGTACAAAACTGAACTCAAACTCTAAACTGTTGTTTTCCTTTTGAATGAAAGGTACGAGGATCACCCACAGTGCCTGATTTACGTGTAAGCTAAACAAGCTATAGCCAGGGGTGCCCACAAGGGGGGGCTATGACGCAAACTGCGTCATTGAAATATTTGGGGGGGGGGTTAAAATCTATATAAATATGTTTGATGAGGGGGGGGTAAAATTAATCGAAAAGAAGATTTTTTCATGGAAGAACACCTACGGATAGACAATTGGGGGGGTGCGTCATACACATAAGGGGGGGTGGGCACCACTGCTATAGCTTAGAGCCCCACCCTCTTGGGGGCCCCAGAAATTACAGAAAAAAAAGTAGATGCACATTCCCAAAACTATAGGATAAAAAAGACAAGTTATAAAACTTATACGAATCAATAGTAATTTGTGTTGTGTATGCTCCTATGGTGTAAGTAATGAGGGCCTTCCTGCAAGTCTGGTCCCAAAAGTATCATTGGTTTGATCATTTCTGCACTGGCAACGTGTAGCATGCAGTGCAGATACTTTGTCATTGACAATAATCTAAATCCGTGTCTGATCACCCAGAAAAAAAAAAAAAAAAACGTTTCGGTACAAATCACAAATGACACATGATATGTGGAAACCATGTATGGTCCAGAAACTACATTTCTTATTATATTTCTCAACGTACAATGTTGGTCATACACATTCAAGGATTTATCATATAACATGATAACAATTTCTCTATATCTTCATTGCACTCTGTTGGAGACACAATTATTCAACCATGTATGACGTAACACATGATAATGTAAAAAAAAAAAAAAAAAGTTTGAATGGCGTAGCGCACATGAGTTAATAACTCTGAAACCGACCTTATAGGCCTATGGACCGCTTAGATGCCTAGCGACCTAAGTGCAAAAAATAAAATAAAAAAAAGGAAAAGATAAATGGCTAATGTCATCATTCACTTTCTTTACATGGGGACTTCCTTTTCAAAAAATTTCTTTAAACTGTGAATTATATAGATTAGAAACTATACTATAATGGTTTGGTTACCAACATAACAGAGATATGAATATTTTCTGTGTTTTTGAACGTCTTGAAGATCTCTCCTGGAAAATTTCAATTTTTAGACTTAGCCCATTTGGCACCCAAGTTGCCCATATTTTACGATTATCTCTTTGCAGGTGATCAATTTCAAGCTCTAATGCTAATTTCAAGCAAGACAAAGAAAACGCGAGGAAGAATCACAATAGAAGTCAGTGTAAATGACGCGTCCATTACGTTTCCTATGAATACAAGGTAAGTACACAAATTTTGATTTAAATTACTCGCTTCGCAAAACAATACGTGTATTGTAAAAATTATGAACGTGTAACAGTTTCGCCAAATATTCACTTTATGTTATATCTGATGTATCTGATAAAGCCAAAGTGAATAGTCGACGAAACTGTTACATGTTAATACCTGTCAGGCTGGTAGCCAGCCCAAAAATGTGTGTGGGGGGGGGGCAAGACTGAAGTTAGGGGGAGGGCAATCCAACCACTTTATAGTTCATCATCATATTATATAGTTCATTTCCAAGCCTACCATGAAAATTTTAGGGAGGCCAGCGAAAATTTTGGGGGGCGGTCCTCCCTACACCCTCTTGGATACGGGCCTGATACCTGTAATTTTTTTTATATAGTAAACGCATTGTTTTGTTCAGCGGGTAGCTTAAATCATATTTATGTATACTAAAAGCAAAGTTTGAACAATGGAAAACCTTAAGGTAATAAGTACATGTGTATGTATATATATGTTGTTATATAACATATTTGCTGTATTCCATCGTTTATTAGAACATGTGAAGAGAAAAGGAGGTTATTCGTGATATTGAAAAAAAAAAAGTAGTTAACAATTAGCAGAAGCGGGCTGAAAATGCATGAACAAGCCCCGAGGACTTAAAAATTGCTTAGTATTTTTTTTTTTTTTTTTAATTCTTGTAGCAAGTTAATTCCTGAATGATAAGGCCCAAAGATATCACTTCAGTATATTTGGTTTAAATCCAAGAAAAATAAATAAATAAAAAGTATATATATATATACATATAAACAAAATCTTTAAGTGAAAATTTAAATGCACAATGATATACTACTTTAAATTCCGTTTGAGCGAATTTTTAGAACAGATCCAACAAACATCCAACAACAGATCCAAGACTTTCACTTTTATGTGCTAAAATCCTATAAACCCTTTTAAAATAATTTCACTATAAAAGAAAATTTTAGGCTCGACAAACATCTCTTTTGGATCACTCCACCTCTCCGATTTACAAGCTAATATTGGTTGTCGGATTAACTTGTTACGAAGTTTAATAAATACTAGCTGGGGTCTTTACACATATAAAATTTTTGTTCACCGTGCTCTTATGCATGGTTCTTGGCTTTACAGAAGTTTTATGATAAACTAAAAGTCCTGGAACCCATGTTTTATGCATTGCTTATCCCTTACCACTACGGACGCCAACAGAAGAGGTCTACCGTCGCACATCTATACCAACCACTCTTATCACAAATATAGTCTTCGCTCTCGTTACATTCAACGTTGTATAACGGACGTTCATCCGACTCTCCATGAACGTTTAGACCGAACTCCACACTGAGAAAAATAAGTGGTAACCTAGTGGGGGTTAATGGACAATTTAGCTGCTAGAACCAGTTAATAATTTCTAACAACCCTTCTGAGACAAAAAAGGTTAATTTTACGAGGTCGCCGGTAATCAATCAAGAAAGGTTACTAGAAAATGTGTAGAAACAATCCAGTGTTTGGTTGCTATTAACCTATAAAATAGGTTAGAAGAAGGTAACCAATTCAAGAAGGTTAATTTAATTTAAAACACTGTGTTGTTATCAACCGATTTTCACACAAGGTAAATTTAACCCTCCGAAACTTGTTTACTGGTAACACTGCATTACTAGAAGTACAAACAGCAAGGTCGCCATTTGCAATTATAAGAACGAAAAGTTTTAAGAATTATGAATACATCCGAAGGAATAGGAAAACAGTTATTAAAATATGGATTCTACATAAATTAATTAATAGAGAAATGTGAAGGAAAGTTTATTTACGGAGGTTTATGCATATTCTGAGATTTAAATGAATAAAATGTTGTGACATGTTTCTAGTACAAATATCCACACTAGATGGCAGCACTACTAGTTATGTAATTGTCGTCAAATAATTCACACACTCGTAACAACAATTTTGTAATGTGTTCAGGAAACATAATGCGTTTTACGTTGCTTTACGGTACAAATATCAAAATCCTTTTACGTCTTTGCTTATAGGGAAGAGTATCACCCAAACAAATTCTCACTGTTAGTTGTTAAATACTTGTGATATTGGTGGCTTATAAGGGTAGGGCGTTACATACTCACCTGGCGACTATAGACATCTCTTGGTCTATATTCGTACGAATTATCTAGGCGAATTATTGTTCTGTTAGTTAGATCTTGGTACTTGCGGAGGATTCTCTTCAAGAATCGACATCGGCCTCACGGTCCGAGCCGCACATTTATAGATAGGGCTTGTTTTTACTAACTTGGTCGCACAGTCCACTTATTACCTGCACGGGGCGCTACACTTTTGTGTGAGCGAAACGTCAGGCTTCTACTAACTCCCACTAGTTGGTGACGCAACACTCCGGTGTTAGCGGTACGCCAGTTTAATTATTTGTCTGACCATCGTCCTTCTATCTTTAATAGTCTCATCTCTTCGCGTCCTAATTTCCGGCGGCTCTAGACTGACGAAAGGCTTCGCCTTTCCGACGTCCTTTACAACGACGACATGCCTAAGACCCCGGACTTTTCTTCCACGAAGGGCAAACATCAGGGCCTACCTTCTACTATAATGGGACCCCCCCGAGAACCTCGCAGGGATGCTCCGCGCACTCAGAAGCGCAACAAACCCACTAGTTCATCTCAATCTTCCGAGGGATCGCCCCCTCGTGATCGCGATCGTTCTCGTTCTCCACCGAAGCCGTCCTACACCGAAGTTCTCAAAAGTCCACCGAAACCAGCTCCTGGTGCCTCAATGAGTGACTCTCCTCAAATTACACCAGCCTCCTCTGTGGAAAACCTCATGGACGTGAATGCCGACATTCCCACTGTCTTCAATATTCTCTTTACCAACCTCAGCCCGGCTTACTCCAATATCAAATCCTTCTACCAGCAAATTATGCGTTACTGCAATAGACTGGATTTAAAACAGCTACTGAAAACCCAGAATGGCATCCTTCTTAAATCTACAAACCCCGAATTATATCAACAGCTAATCCATAAAGTAGGACCGGCGATGTTTGGCCCCAATGCCAAAATCCAACTACTGTCGTCCACCACTTCAAAGACACCACCACCACCTCGTCGCACCGCTCTTCTCTCCGCGGTAATCCGTGGAGTAGAGCCCACTTTGACAGAGCAAGACATTCTGGACGAACTTAAAGAGGAAGGTCTTCATCCTAAACGTGCCATTCGCATCAAAAATGCTAACGGGCCCACGTATATGGTGCGCATCCTGACGGATGACCAAAATTTAATTGACAATATCCTCCGCAACGGAGTATATATCTATCGTTGCCACCACCGGGTGGAGCCTTCCCGCACTCCTCCGCCAGTCCCGTTGCGGTGTGAAAATTGTCTTTCTTACAATACGCACCCTACGAACAAATGCACGTTGCCTACGATCTGCCCACACTGCAAGGGGTCCCACAAGGTCAAAAGCTGCCCCAACCTCCAACAGCCGGCCACCTGCAATACCTGTGATGGTCCCCACCCTACATATTCATATCGTTGCCAGAAGAAGCCACAGCCGTTACCTGACAAACCGGAAACTGTTGTACCGCTACGACTCCATCCGGCCGCTCAAATCTCAACGGGCACTCAAACGTCTCTCTTACCACCACCAACAGTCGAGAATGTGCTTCAATTCGTCACACTGGTCTTACAAAATATCTTTCCTTATCAGCGTGAAGCCATTCTCACACACGCCACCAAAGCGGCCATGGATGTCTTTCACCTCCATATGGCTGCCACTTATTCCGGTTTGTCAACTTATTTCCACTTTCACTCTGATCCACCGTCATGAATCTCAGATCGACAGGAAGACGCCCGATACATCTCCTCTTCTCCAACGTCCGCTCGCTGAGAACCAATCGTGTTCTCCTTGAAACGATGGCTACAGCTTACCAAGCGGACTGCATTCTTCTGAACGAAACCTTCCTCAAACTCAATGAACCATATTACTTTCCACATTATCACCTGCTTCGTTCAGATTTCTCGCCAACTGTTGCTCGAGGTGGTGCTGCTCTGGCTGTCCGCTCTTCCTTACCTTACCGCCATATCACACCAATTAATGCTGGTTTATACCCGGAGAGCGTCATTACTACAGTTTATTTTGCAAATCGAATCATTACCGTTGCCACCATTTACGTACGATCCACACAACCACTACCTTACCGTTTTCTGAATTATCTCGATACCCATTTCACAACCTACATACTTCTGGCTGATCTTAATTACTCTTCTCGTACCGCCGACCAACAACACCGATTTGAAGATTTCCTTCTTACAACTAAAGCATCCTTCATGCCAATCCCACAGGCAACTCGTCCTGTCAGTGGCACCACGCCTGATGTTGTACTTGTCACCAACAACCTGCTGCCCTCTACTACGGTTGACGTCTTGGGGACCATCGGCAGCGATCATCTTCCTGTCTTACTTACCATCACTCAACCTGGCCGTGATGCTGTTCCAACTACTCCGTCAACAAACTATAATTTTCATCGGGCCGACTGGACGAAATATCAATCGTCTATCACAGAGACGCTTACAGGTGCCTGCACTGACCTCTCTACATCAGACTCCATTCTCCAACTTACGGAAACGCTAACTGATGCTATCATTCATGGCACAGCCCAGGCGGTCCCTACCTACACGCCGCATCCTTCCAGGCCTCCTCTGCCTCCATATGCCCGTACGCTTCTCGCTCGGTCCCATGCCTATCTTAGGGAATATAAGCGCACCGGAGATCCCCTCTTTTTCCATCTCCACAAGCAATTCCAGCGTATGGTCAAGTCCTTCATAATAGCCAGGAAACGTCTCACGTGGCGCACCTGCTGCAATCAACTACGCACCGAGCAAAATCCACATAAATTCTGGGCCCTATTTAAACGACTTACTTCACAATCCACTCGATCGCAATACCCACTTATTATTAATAATACCGCTCCAGCAACAGACGCAGACACAGCACAAGCTTTCGCCGACCATTTTCAAACAGTTTTTACGCCACACATGGATCCCATCTTCACTCATCCGACTCACCAACATATCATTGCAGCAGGCGCCCCACATCAGCCTCTCTTCGAACCGCTTTTCGCCCGTCAGCCTCCCGACAATGGAGCTCAACTTCCACCCATTACTGCAGCCGATATCACCTCTGTTCTGTCCACTCAACGTAATACATCTCCTGGAGTGGACTCCATAAGCTACCGCCAGCTCTACAAAGCGCCGCCTCTCTTTCATCGATTGCTTGCACTCCTTTACACTGCCATCCTCACCACAGGCTTTTTTCCACCTGCCTGGAAACTAGCAAAAATAGTCGTCTTTCTCAAACCTGGGAAAGACCCCAGCCAGGTCACCTCATACAGGCCCATCAGTCTCACCACAGCTTTCAGTAAGACCTTTGAACGCATTATCGTGAAGCGGCTCCATGTTCATATTCAACGTCATAATATCCTTCCACTTTCACAAGCCGGCTTTAGACCCTCTTTTTCTACATCGGATCAGTTGCTCAAACTTTCCTCACTGCTTATCAACCACTACAACAAGTTTCTTCCGGCAGTCCTGATCTCATTTGATATTGAACGGGCTTTCGATACAGTGTGGCATGAAGGGTTGCTTTACAAACTTCAACGGCTCTTACCTCTCGCATATGTCCGGCTAATTGCAAATTTTCTATCTGACAGGCAGGCCTTTATCAATATCAACGGTACACGCTCCACTAAATTCCCACTACGAGCTGGGGTACCCCAGGGGTCAGTTCTATCTCCCCTCTTATATATATTATATGTTTCGGATATGCCGATCCCACCACCACCGGTGCATGCGTTTCAATACGCAGATGACACCGCTTATCTTGCATTGGGGTCATCAGTGGACCGCATCTCCATTCATCTACAAACAGCCATAGATAGTCTCATCGCCTGGTGCTTAAAGTGGAAACTGAAGATCAACCCAACCAAAACCCAGATGACGCTCTTCGGGCCAAATAAAAACAAATATTGCCCTACACGCAATCCGGACCGCCTCCATATCACCGTCCTGGACTCCACCATACCTCTCAGCAATAGTCTGAAATACCTGGGTGTGCATTTTGACAGCCATCTGACGTGGCGATTCCACCTCCGAACTTTGGAGCAAACCGTCCGCCAGCGCTTATATCTACTGAGTCGGTTGAAGGGCACTACCTGGGGCTTAGATTCTACACTCCTACTTTATACATATAAGGTATTCGTTCGCCCCGTAATCACCTACGGCCATCTAGCCTGGCTATCCGCCTGTAAATTCTATTATGATCGCCTCCAAGTTCTGGAACGCCGCGCCATTCGCATTGCCTATTCACTACCAGTTCGCACACCCACCACACTTGTTTACCAGCAAACATCCATGCCGTTACTTCTAAACCACATTTATCGCCTCCGGACCCGCTATATCACCCAGCATATCAATAATAACCATCCAATTCTTGCCGAACTTCTGGACCAGGCACCTGCACTTCCTCGCCGTGCATATCCTCCTCTGGATCATCTCCTGGCTATCTATGAAAGAGAGGCGCAGACGGCTGATTATAACCCGGACCGCCGAATCTATCATAGCCATCCATCCGTCTATCCCACATAATTTATAATTTACACTTACACACATGCTTACTTATCCACCGTCGCTGACCATAAAGGCTGAATAACATCCTCCTCCGGCTTTCATCACATCCTATTAACCATCCATCTTATCTGGCTTCCATAGTTTTGTCATTACTCTGGCCACAGAGACGGCGTAACCGTCTACGGCCCGCCCGTCGCATGACGGGAATGAAATGCTTATGTTGTTGTTGTTAGGGCGTTACATACTCACCTGGCGACTATAGACATCTCTTGGTCTATATTCGTACTAATTATCTACGCGAATTATTGTTCTCTTAGTTAGATCTTAGTACTTGCGGAGGATTCTCTTCAAGAATCGACATCGGCCTCACGGTCCGAGCCGCACATTTATAGATAGGGCTTGTTTTTACTAACTTGGTCGCACAGTCCACTTATTACCTGCACGGGGCGCTACACTTTTGTGTGAGTGACACGTCAGGCTCCTACTAACGCCCACTAGTTGGTGACGCAACACTTCGGTGTTAGCGGTACGCCAAATTCTCTATTTCTTAATCCATCAAATTTCTATTCCACCTAGTTACTAGTTTCTGCTTTTCATCTGATCCGGCGGCTCCTGACTGACGAAGGGCTTTGCCTTTCTGACGTCACTATTCCACGGACAACATGTCTAAGACCCCGGATTTCGCATCTACCAAAGGTAAACATCAAGGCCTTCCATCCACTGTCATGGGACCACCGCGTGAACCTAGGCGTGAAGCTCCGCGGTCACAAAAGCGAACGAAGGCCCCTAGCTCCTCTCAATCTTCTGAGGGCTCGCCCAATCGGGATCGAGACCGTTCTCGCTCTCCTGCCAAACTATCGTACACCGAAGCCTTGCTCAGTCCACCACGAGCTACTCCTAGTGTATCTAAAAACAACTCTCCTCTCGCTACACCAACTTCTTCAATAGAAAATCTTATGGACATAGGTGCCAGCAATACCAACAATCCGCCTAATCCATCAATCTTCAATATCTTATTCAGTAATCTCAGCCCAGCTTATTCTAATATTAAATCTTTCTACCAGCAGCTAATGCGTTATTGCACACGGCTCGATCTCCAACAATTAGTGAAAACGCAGAATGGCATTATCTTGAAATCCAGCAATGCAAACCTCTATCAACAACTCATCAATAAAGTGGGACCAGCCATGTTCGGCCCTGATGCAAAAATTCAACTTTTAAAGCCTTCTACTTCCAAAACACCACCTCCGCCCCGTCGCACGCCTCTCCTGTCAGCAGTGATACGTGGTGTCGACCCCGGCCTTACCGAGCAGGATATACTCGAGGAGCTAAAAGAGGAGGGTCTCCATCCTAAAAGAGCCATCCGTATTCGCAATGCTAATGGGCCTACCTATATGGTTCGCCTCCTTACAGAGGATCAAAACCTCATAGACACTATCCTCCGCACCGGAGTTTACATCTATATATGTCACCATCGTGTCGAACCATCACGCACGCCTCCGCCAATCCCATTGCGATGCGAAAATTGCCTCTCGTATAATACGCACCCCACCAACAAGTGCACTTTACCGCCAGTCTGCCCTCACTGCAAGGGAGCGCATAAAGTGAAAAACTGCCCCAATCTCCAACAAACAGCGTCATGCAACACTTGTGATGGTCCACATCCAACATACTCATATCGATGCACCAAGAAACCGCCACCTCTTCCCGAAAAACCAGAAACGGTCGTTCCTCTCAGACTACACCCCGCAACTCAAGTGACGACCGGTACTCAAACTTCACTCCTACCACCTCCAACAGTTGAGAATATTCTGCAATTCATTACTCTTGTTCTGCAGAATACTTTTCCATACCAGCGGGAAGCCATCCTCAAGCCACCAAGGCTGCAATAGATATTTTCCGCATTCGCATGGCTGCAACTTATTCAGGCTTGTCTACATACTTCCATTTTCACTGCGATCCGGCAACTGAACATGAATAGAAGACCGATGGGAAGATCACCAATTCGCATTCTTTATTCAAACGTCCGTTCATTACCTATGAATCGCACACTTCTCGAAACTACAGCTACAGCGTATCACGTGGATTCCATCTTATTGAATGAAACGTTCTTAAAATCTTCAGAATCTTACTATTTTCCACATTTTCATCTACTACGCTCTGATCTACCTCAAAACGTTGCACGGGGTGGCGCCGCTGTAGCTGTGCGATCGTCCTTACCTTATAGACATCATATACCAACACCCGCTGGTGCCTACCCGGAGAGCGTCATAGCCACCTTATATTTTCCTGCTAAAATCATCACGGCCGCCACTATCTATGTGCGCTCCACCCAGCCGCTCCCATACCGTTTTATTACGTATCTTGATATGCACTTTAAGAGCTATGTACTCCTGGCAGACCTGAACTACGCCTCACGTACCGTAGAACAAAAACAACGCTTTCAGGACTTTTTACTTACCACGAAAGCCTCTTTTATGCCGCTCCCACAGCCTACCCGCCCAGTTAGTGGTACTACGCCTGATGTTGTCCTCATCTCTCATAACTTAGTCTCATCTTCTACCATTGAAGTCTTGGGGACAATAGGCAGTGACCATCTTCCAGTCCTACTTACGGTCACCCACCCTGGGCGAGACACCGCACCCATATCTTCACGTCTCACCTACAATTTCCATCGGGCAGATTGGCAGAAATATCAAACCTATATCACTACTACTCTAGAAGGCACACCTACCGACATCAACAATGCGGATTCTATAACTTTGCTCTCAGACACACTGACCAATGCTATACAGTGCGGTACTGACCATGCGGTCCCAAAACAACCGGCTCATCCATCACGGCCTCCTCTTCCACCCAGAGCACTAACTCTTCTGGCACGCTCCCGTCAATATCTAGCAGAATACCATAGAACCAATGACCCACATTTTCTCCACTTGCATCAGCAATTCCAACGGCTGGTAAAATCCTACATAACAGCTAAGAAACGACTAATGTGGCGTAACTCTTGTAACCAGCTGCGAAATGAACATAACCCGACCAGGTTTTGGAACCAGTTCAAACGTCTCACCCTCCAAAATACTAGCACTCAATATCCTATTCTAGTCCAAGATGCAGCTCCACCATCTGACAATGACAAAGCCCAGGCCTTCGCCAACTACTTCCAGACCGTTTTCACACCACATTCTGATCCTGTCTTTAGCCATCCCACACATCAGCATATCGCCACAGCAGGTGACCCACAGCAACAGCTTTTCCAACCGGTCTTTCCACCGCAGCCAATAGTCCGCACAGGCCTTCTCGCACCTATCACAACCGACGACATCCACTCTGCACTTTCCAATAGGCGTAACACCTCCCCGGGCGTTGACAAAATTAGCTGTCGACAGCTATCACAGGCACCACTGCTCTTCCATACCTTACTCGCCCTGCTCTATACCGCAATACTCCACACTGGCTGTTTTCCCTCTACGTGGAAACTGGCCAACATCATAGTGTTTCTGAAACCGGGGAAAGATTCCACACAAATCACATCATACCGACCCATCAGCTTAACCTCCGCTTTTAGTAAAACTTTTGAACGCATACTCGTTAAACGGCTGCATCTCTATATACAAGAACGTAATATTCTACCACACACTCAAGCCGGCTTCCGTCCCTTTTACGCCACATCCGACCAACTTCTTAAACTGTCATCACTTATCGTTAATCACTACAACAAAAGCCTCCCATCGGTCTTGATCTCTTTTGACATAGAGCGTGCCTTTGACACAGTCTGGCATGAAGGGTTACTCTATAAATTGAAACAACTCCTGCCTCTTGCATGCGTCCGTCTCCTAGCCAACTTTCTATCAAACCGGCGTGCCTTCATCTCAATCAATGGCGCACGATCTGCAGAATTTACATTAAAAGCAGGGGTACCCCAAGGGTCAGTGCTATCCCCTCTTCTGTATATTCTCTATGTTGCAGACATGCCCCTACCAGCACCACCTGTTCACGCCTTCCAATACGCGGACGATACAGCCTACCTCGCTCTGGGATCATCTGTCGACCGCATCAATATTCAGCTCCAATCCGCAATTGATACTTTACTAGCATGGTGCCTCCGTTGGAAACTAAAAATCAATCCTCTGAAAACACAAATGACGCTCTTCGGGCCGAACAAAAACAAGTACTGTCCAACACGCAATCCCGACCGCTTACATATCACTGTCATGGGCGCACCCATACCTTTACATAGCAGCCTTAAATATCTCGGCGTTCACTTCGACAGTCACCTTACTTGGAGACCACATTTACAACATCTGGAGAAAAACATACGCCGGCGTCTTTATTTGCTGAGTCGTCTCAAAGGAACTACATGGGGCCTAAATTCAGCACTTTTGTTACATACCTACAAGATCTTCGTCCGTCCTGCTATTACCTACGGACATCTTGCCTGGCTCTCAGCAAATAAATACTTCTATGACCGCCTCCAAGTCCTTGAACGCCGAGCCATTCGCATCGCCTATTCATTACCAGCCAGAACACCCACAGCCGTGGTTTATAGTCATACTTCTATGATTCTACTCTTAGCGCACATCTCCTGCCTTCGCACTCGATATGAGTCACATAGCAACCAATCATCCAATCATAGCTGAATTACTGGACCAAACTCCCACACGACCACGCAGAGCTTACCCACCGGTGGACCATCTTCTAGCCATCTATGAACGAGAAACTGATAGTGCCGATTACAATCCTGCTCGTCTTATATATCAGCGCCACCCATACATCTATCCGACTTAGCTTTCTCGCCTCTATACATCGCTGACACCATTATCCAATGCTCACATAGGCTACATATTCTTCCTCATCTGACGTAGAAGCACATAATAACTCACTCATGTTAAAGTACATCCTGTTTTGAACTAACTTTAATTTTATCTCCTTTCTTGCAAACCTCCGGCCAAGAGAAGGCATAACCTTCTACGGCCCGCCCATCTCTGGATGGGAATGAAAGACTGTGAAAAAAAATAGGGCGTTACGAACTGGCCACCTGGAATTTCTAACCAGGTAAAAAATAGGGTATCCGTAGCTGGCGGAGAAAAATAAGCGAGTCACTGAATTATCCATCCCCATCGCGAACTTCTGAAATACGGTTGGATTACTTGCCTCACTGAGGATTAAGGAAACAACCGTCGAATTGGTTAAAGCCTCTACGGAGGCTAAATTATCTAATTGACTTTACTGTTGACGATCTTGCAATTCTCTTAGGCTAACGATTTGTTTTTGATATTCTTCTCTTCGGAGGCCTATATCACCGAAACTAATTGACGACTTTGGCACCTCCACCGGATACCGATTTTATTAGTGCTTCCTCTTCGGCTTTGGCCCTAGAACTCTCATCCCTATGGCGGACTCTGGCAATGCTTCCGGTCCATCGACTCTTGTTCAAACAACTCCATTGAACATTGGCCCACATGGTCGCCAAAATACGCAACCGCGTATTGTTACCGGCACTACACGGCTAGTACCAACTACCACCACTGTTCCTACCATTTATGCAAACTGTGTCACTACCGGACAACGAATTCGATCCAGATCCCTCTCTGACGGCGAACAAACCTTAGATCCCAAGAAACAGCGGCTTACACCAATAACAGATCCTACTGCTACTAATGTCAGCAACAATATGGATTGGGCATCCACTTCCAGTGGAAATCAATCAACTTTACACCAAGAAACAATTTATAACGTCCTACTAACTGATTTCGATCCAAAATACGACACAGTGCGCGCTGTCTTTCAACAACTAGTAAAGTATGTTCCTCGTCCAGAAATACGAGAAATCATCAAGACGCGCCGGGGTATCATTCTGAAATCGACAAATCCGAACTTCGCTACACATGTCCGCAACAAAGCTACTTTCGAAATTTTTGGGTTAAAAGCAAAAATATCAACTTTAAGTTCCAGCGGACGAAAAACACCACCTCCACCACGGCGTCCTCCAATGTTATCTGTCGTCATACGGGGAGTGGAACCTGAATTCACTGATGAGGAAATTTACTCCGAATTACACCAAGAAGGACTACCTGTCAAGCGTTGTATACGTATCAAGAATAACCAGGGTCCAACATACTTAGTCCGCATTCTTACTGATCAACAACAACTGATCGACCAACTGCTTCTCCACGGTGCCTATATATACCGGCGTCGTTACAAGGTGGAACCCTCTCGCACACCAGCACCTCTGCCTGTTAGATGCGAGAAATGCCAACAATACAATTCCCATCCGACATCTGAGTGTCCGAACACCATCAAATGTGGCTACTGTTCACTTGACCATCCCACAAAAAGCTGCCCTAATCTTAAGGAGTCACCACATTGCGTTCGATGTTCTGAGGGACACCCTACCTATAGCTACAAGTGTAAAGCTAAACCTAAACCTGGTTCAGCTAAGCCAGAACTCGTTGTACCCATACGCTCTGTTGACACTCCAACACCGCCAGCAAATTCGCTGCGCCATCCCATAACTGTTGAAGACCTATTACGCTTCCTCACTATTTCTCTACAAAATATCCATCCTTTTGATCGCAATCATATCCTGAATCAGATCATGTATGCAGCCAAATTACTGTTTAACCTACAACTTCATGCTACATATTCCGGACCTACAGTTCACTTTCAAATTCAACCACTCGAAGTCTACGTTTAATATGGGTACTTCTGCATACGCTAGAATAATACGTATCATTATGGCTTATAACTTACTTTTCTTAACATTCGATCAGTCTTAACACACCATGTGCTCTTTACACAACTTCTTCAAGAAGAACAAATTGCAGCCTTTGCACTTAACGAAACGTACCTCGCACCACATTTGAACTGTTACTTTCCGAAATATCACTTGCTCCGACATGATGCTCCATCTGGTCCAAGAGTCTACGGAGGTACAGCTATAGGTGTTAGCCAACGCCTTCCTTATAGAGCAGTCACGGTTCCACTTCCGCTCACACTCCACCTTCCTGAGCATAATGTCACGATTATTTATTTTCGAGGCCGCACTGTTACCTTCGCTACCATATATTTTCGACCAGGCAAACCAATCAACTACGACTTCTTTCGATACATCGATTCTACCTTTCGGCAGGCGGATCTAAACATTCATAGTCGGTCACAGAGGGACAAAACTAACTTTTTAGACTTTCTTCACACTGAAACAGTTGCTGAGTTCCATGTTCTACCGAAACCTACACGCCCCGTCAGCAATACTACTCCTGATGTTGTCATCACATCAACATCTCTCTCGCAGAGTATTCATATCGATGTGCTTGATTCAATTGGTAGTGATCATGTGCCTATCAAACTTACACTTCACTGTTCTCGCTCTCACTCTAACATACCTCCTCAGAAAATATTCTGCTACAAACGAGCCAATTGGGAACAATATCGCTCCGATCTGGACACTGCTGTTAATAACTTGCTCATACCTACTACACAATACGATCTTGATCACACAATTGCTAATCTTACTGAATCTATTCAAGAATCAGCACACCGTTCCATTCCAACAGCAGAAGTACAATTACATAAACCAAAATTGCCTCCGCACTATTTACCATTCATATCCGCTTCTCGTCGAGCACATCGTGAGTACCTCGCTACGGGTAATCTTGAAGCGCTTAGACTTCATCGCCAATACCTTAGAATTACGCACAATTATATTGTTGCCTATAAGAAACGCCATTGGATTCAAACTTGCAACACACTTGCAAGTGAATCACACCCCAGTAAATATTGGCGCAAATTCCATCAACTCACCGGTACAGTATCCTGCACACCATACCCCATTGTTCACAATAATCAGGCAGTGATCACTGATATGGATAAAGCAAATACGTTTGCATCATTTTTTCAAGATATTTTTACACCTCTTCCTGGTTGGCATACACCGCAGCGCCTACAAAATTCAATAAACCGACGTACAGATCCAACATCTGCTTCTCTGCGCCCATCTATCAGCCACTCTTTAGAGCCCAATAATCAACTTACCACTCCAATCCAACCAGATGATATTCGCCAAACATTGCTCCGTAAACGAAACACTGCACCAGGCTTTGATTCTGTTACCTATGTTCTCGTCAGGCAAGCATCACCTGCTTTTCTACTTTTTCTCAGCGCCATATATACTTTCATCCTGCGAACTGGATTTTTTCCAATCGACTGGAAATACTCGAAAGTTCTTCTATTTCCCAAACCTAACAAACCTTCAACTGACGTACAGTCCTATCGCCCTATTCATCTCACCAGTTGCCTTTGCAAAATATTAGAACGCATTCTAGTCCGCCGCTTGCACGCTCATCTTGCAACTCATAATCTACTTCCTATTCATCAAGCCGGTTTTCGACCCCATTTTAGTACAATGGATCAGTTATTACGACTATCTACGGCTATTTATGATCAATACAACACAGGTTTTCCTTCTTGTCTGGTAGCCTTTGATCTAGAAAAAGCTTTCGACAAAGTTTGGCACTCTGGTTTACTATACAAACTCCATAACTATTTTCTACCATCCTCTTATATCAGATTCATCCATTCTTTCTTACTAGGGCGACTAGCATATATTTCTATTAACGGAACACTTTCTCATCCGATCTTCATCCAATCTGGCGTTCCTCAAGGCTCGTCACTGTCTCCTTTATTATACCTACTGTATGTTGCCGACCTTGTGGTTCCAAACAACATCAACATATTTCAGTTTGCTGACGACACCGCCTTTTTTACGACAGCCCGCACAGTGCAATCCATTAGTAAAACTATGCAAACGGCAATTGATGCATTCGTTGACTGGTGTAATGTATGGCGATTAAGTATTAATTCTACCAAAACTCAGGCTATTGTTTTCCTGCCACGTAGACGCCGTTCACGTATCTACAGGAATCCAAGTCGATTAAACCTCCAAGTAGACCATACACCTGTCGTGCCGTCAAATACTCTTACTTATCTTGGTGTCATATTTGACTCCAAACTTACTTGGACCCCACACCTCACCAAGATCATACGCCAAGCGCAAAATCGGCTCAACCTCCTCAAGCGCCTAGTTGGTACAACCTGGGGTTTAAAACCGTTAACAGTAATTCATACATATAAAGCATTTATGCGCAATACATTAACATACGGTCACACTGCCTGGACATCTGCACCGCCCAAATTCTATCAGAAGTTGGCTATCCTAGAGCGCCATGCTCTACGCCTAGCACATCGCATCCGCTTACCGCATCCGACACGGTTACTTTACGAGCTGATTGACTTTCCACCTTTATTGCACCATCTCGAACAGCTTCGTACACGGTACGTTTGCAAGCGAATTGACCAGCAGCATCCCATGTTACTTGATATCCTACGGTACGATCGGGATCACGACGCACCCTCAGCTTACGTTGATACTCCCCTACAGCACTTCTTGACTCTTTATCATTTGCAACTCGATGATGGTGTAGTGGATCCCGAAATCTTTCACATCTATGAACCACGTGAGCTTTCATCATTCATATATCCATCACACGCACCGTAACCACCTCTTAACATGGGCTTCCTCTGTCTCCATCAGTTCCTGAATCGCCCCAGGAACAGAACTCGCATTCGTCTGTACTAACAAATACCTTGTGATGTGGCGTTCAGAGCACTTCATTTCATCTTCATCTACTTCTCTCCATATTGCCTCCTGTACCATATTCATTCCAGTTTTGCACTCGTCTTAACTCCGCACTACATGGAAATAAACTTATTATTTTCAACAATATTGCTGTCTCATGCTTATAGTATGCTTGTACTTCATTAGATGTTATTGTCACCCTTCCATCTCCTCTCTGTTTATATGTATTTAATAAATAAATAAATATTATATACTTGTGCACCTCTTAGACCGACCACATTAAATTGCAAACTACATTTTATATAAAGCACTTACCCGAAGAAAGGGCAAAACCCTTTAGCGGGACGACGGACAAAAAAAATAGGGCGTTACCGATACTTTCCCAGAGCTTAGCTTTGCTCTGCTCTGAAGCGCCACTAGAGCATAGTGACGAGTTTTGCAATCTCCTATCCCACTATCCTGGTCACTGAAGCTTGGCATCTGTGTGTATCGGTTGAGAGACTGATCTAGCCCAACTCATCAGATACCTACGCAGGATGATAGCCTCTTTGGCCCACCTAGACCACTATCCAAACGGGTGGTCTTCTTCAAACCTGTAACCTAAACGACCTTCGCTATGGCTTCTGGACAAGATACTGGACTACCTCCTGTTGTTGCTCAGGGCCCTTCTCTGACGGCGGCAAAGATCGACAAACGAAAAGCCCGCCAAGAGTCAGAGCCAAGCAGTCCAACGGCTCACTCTACAACAGCTGCTACCTTTTCTGCTGCACTCCAGATGACACCTCCAACCAAACGTCATCATACACTGAGTGAGTCCTCGTCTGAATCTAACAATATGGATATCGAGATTCCTGGAAAATCATCTAAACCAGTAGTCCATTCTTTTCATCTTACAAACTACGACGTTAAGTACCATGATTTAAAGCAGATTTACTTGCGCCTACTGAAGTACGTGCCACGATAGGATGTCAAACAGCTAATACCTACCAAGAACGGTATTATCATCCGATCGACAGATCCTAACATGGCAACCACTCTCCGTAACACCTATTCGTTCGAGATCTTTGGCACCTCGGCAAACCTCCAAAAGCTTTCATCTAACCAGGCGAAGCAGCCTCCACCTCCTCGCAAGCCTCCAGCTCTATCTGTTGTAATACGAGGAGTAGATCCCCAGTTCACGGATGCCGAGGTTGCTGATGAACTTAAACTGGAGGGTCATTCAATCCTGAAATGCCTTCGCATAAAGAACGCATCCGGACCCACTTATATGGTCCGAGTTCTCACCAACAGTCAAGAGACCGTGGATGACCTTCTTAGCAATGGTGCTTACATATACCTGAAAAGACATCGGGTGGAACCGTCTCACTCACCTCCGCCTCTTCCTGTACGTTGTGAGCGATGTCAAGCTTATAACTCCCATCACACTAACGACTTCAGGAACCCTTTCAAATGCGGGTACTGTGCAGGTCCCCATTCTACCAAGTCTTGTCCCAATCTCAGTAATCCACCGCAATGCTCGACCTGCCCAGATCAGCATCCTACATACAGCTATAAATGTAAGGCCAAACCCGCTGCAGAGGTGCTAAAACCAGAGCTCACTGTACCTATACGCATTCATAACACAGATTCTACTACTCCGCCTCCTAGTTCTGCACAACAACCGATCACCATCGACAAATTTTTGTCATTTCTCACTGTTACCCTGCAGAACATACATCCATTTCTTCGTCAACATATCCTCCAACAAGTACAACTCGCTGCTAAAACTATCCTGCATGTCAACTTCACCGGCACCTACTCCAACAACTACGCTCATTTTCATTCTACAGTCCATGAGTCTGCAGTCTAACTTCTTTCCCCATCTATTCTCGTTATTTTTCATTATGGCAGTACATTTTCTTTTTCTGAACATTCGATCTCTACAAAAAAACAAGCCTTTGTTTGAGCAGCTACTTATAGAGGAACACGTTCATTGTTTTCTTCTCAACGAAACATTTCTTACTCCTAAAATCTCATGCAAACTCTCACCCTACCTCTTACTTCGACACGATAATACCACTCCCACTCGACGTGCTAATGGTGGCGTCGCTATTGGTTTTCCGCACTGTATTTCACATAGAGTACACGCTACTGGAGATACATCACTGCCAGAACATCTTATCGCTACTCTATATTTCAAACAATGCTACGTCACTGTTGCTACCATATATATAAGACCAGGCCATCCTATTCCTCTCAGTTTCTTTCAATATATTTCTGACAATTTCCGGACCTATATCATAATGGCCGACATTAATTACCATAGCCGCTCAGATAATCAAAAACGCACCTTTTGCAATTATATTCAAACCCAAACGACGGGATTTATTCATCCCATTCCTAAAGCGACTCGACCGGCTTCAAATACAACTCCTGATATAGTCATAACATCGCCCAATATTCTCTCCAAGCTCACTCTTTCTGTGCTTGACCTGCTTGGGAGTGACCATATCCCAATTAAAGCTACTCTTCAAAATACAGGTCCACCTCAACCCGCTCCGCCTACAACTCCCCGCATAGTGGCTCGTTTCGACCGTGCCCGTTAGCTTAACTATAGGGAATACCTTTCCAACAGGTTAACACCTTTATCCGCTCCAACTTCAGAGTCTGAACTATACGACTCTATTTCTGAGATCACTGATAGTATTCATCAGGCGTCCTTGCAGTATATCCCTCAGACTACAATTGATCCCTATAGACCGAAACTACCGCCACAATACTTACCTTTAATACGTCGTTCCTGGCAACTTTATCGAGATTTTACTCGCACTGGCAATCTGGAATCGCTTCGTCAACATCGTCAATACCAAAGGGCAGTGCATAATTATCTTGTAGCATACAAGACCAGAAGCTGGATAAAGACCTGCAATACCCTCTCTGATACAGCGCATCCCACTAAGTACTGGAAACGCTTTCATCAGCTCACTGGTAACACGACTCGCCCTTCATATCCACTCATTCTCAATGATACGCCATTACATTCTGACCTGGACAAAGCCAATGCCTTCGCTGATCAACTTCAAGGTGTCTTCACGCCTCTTGGACCTGCCCTCTCAGCTCGCACTCATCCTACTGACCGGTTCAATCTCAACTCACCATCACTCCAACCACATGTTGATCATCTTCTACCCGACAATTCACCATTGACAGCTCCAGTTACCGTCACCGAAATTACTACCACCGTCGCTCGTAGACGCACCACCGCTCCCGGGCTGGATTCTATTACGTATCGCCATACCAAAGAAGGGCCATACATCCTCCATTATCTTGTCTCTCATCTTCACGTTCATCCTCCGTACTGGTTTCATCCCTAACGACTGGAAAACATCTACAACTCTAATGTTTCTGAAACCGAACAAATCAGCTTCATATGGTGTCTTCTTATCGCCCGATTCAACTCACCCTTGTTTTCAGTAAAATACTCGAACGGATACTTGTCTCTCGCCTACACATACATCTCGCTGATCATAACCTAATTCCCTTTCACCAGGCCGGATTCCGTCCGAATTACAGTATTAATGATCAACTACTCCGCCTGACCACGTACATCACTGCCCAGTTTAATCAATCTAAGCCTTCCTGTCTTGTCCTTTTCGATTTAGAAAAGGCTTTCGATAAAGTTTGGCATCTTGGCCTTCTCTATAAACTATTTTCTTTTCGACTGCCAATGTGTTATATTCGCTTCATTTTCTTTCAAGTCGCCTGACCTACGTCTCCATTAATAATGTTCACTCTCACCCTGTATTTATCCATTCTGGTGTTCCTCAAGGCTCTGCTCTGTCCCCGCTTCTTTACTTACTCTATGTAGCTGACTTCCCTCCTCTCCATCCAAATGTCAGCCTTTTTCAATATGCGGATGATACGGCTTTTCTGGCAACGGCAAATACCATTCAACGCATCAACCACATTCTTCAAACTGCCATAGATGCTTTCCTTGAGTGGTGTGATACGTGGCGACTCAAGCTTAACGCCAATAAAACTCAAGCAATTATCTTTCTACCACCAGGCAAACGCAGTCGGGTCCATCGCAATCCATCCAACCTCAGTATTGAGATTGCAGGTACACCACTTGCTGCTAGCCCCACAGTCAAGTACCTGGGCCTCATCTTTGATTCACATCTGAAATGGTCTGCGCATCTGAAAAGTCTTGCTCTAAAAGCGACCAACCGACTGAACTTACTTCGACGCCTAACTGGGACTACTTGGGGACTGACACCTAAAATCCTACTTAACACCTACAAGGCATTTTTACGTCCCGTTTTGACTTATGGCTTTACAGCCTGGCTTTCCGCACCCGAGTCCTACTACCGCCGACTCCAAATTCTTGAGCGCCACGCCCTACGCCTTGCCTTCCGAATTAAATTACCCAGCCCTACCCGTGACTTATATGACAGAACACCTTTTCCACACATTCTCTATCACCTAGAAGACCTCAGACTCAGGTACATTACAAAGCGATTCCAGACTCACCATCCATTGCTCTTTGATGCTATGCAGTGGAAGCCACCCTCCGCAAACCTTCAACAATTCTCCGGCATTCTCCACTCTCTCTGCTGTTTACTCTGTTCCACTACGTTCTCCCACCAAATAGTCCCGACTTTCAACTTCTTGAAGACTTCCTCATTGCACTCCCCCCACCCTTCATCACTCCATCTCATTTTGCATAGTGACTTTCCCGCACTAACAGGGCTCCCTTCGTCTCCATTGCGTCCAGAGCAGCCCCTGGACAGAAGATAACACTCATTCGTCTCACTAACCCTCTTCTCTGTATTGTGTTGTGATGTCAAGTGCACCTCATAGTTTCATTTTCACCGATGCTCTGCTCTCTCCACTCTCATGTTGAATTGCTCGCCAGTGTACATTTCCCTTTTCCAGACCTGATGATTATAGTTAAAGGCCATAATGTTCTCTAATGATAATGAAGTTCAGATATAATAAAGTTAATAAAATCTCCTTTGCCTGACGACAATAGTGCAACACCTAAAGTTCCTGTCAACTCCGCATCCCAAATAAAGGGCGTAACCCTTTGGGGGGTGCTAGCTACGGCTAGCAAAAAAAAATAGGGCGTTACCCTTTAAACGGGATGACGACAAAAAAAAAGAAAAAAGAAAAGTACATACTAGAAATGAAAATAAATTTAGGTAGTTATTATCTATTTTAGTATTGTATTTTTTGATGTGCTCGTGGCTGAGTGAATATCTGTTAGTGTTATTTATTAAATAAGTTATACTAATCAAAATACACGGTTAGAAAGTTGTCGCACCCTGTTTCGTTAACCGAGCAGTCGGTTATTCCAACATACTAACAAGGTTACCGGTTACAGGCTATGATTGATAGTGGTAACTACGTGATCGGTTAGCGTACCCCTGTGAGTTATTACACTGTAACCTAGCAATGTTAACCTGTAACGCAAGGTTATGATCACCTTCTCTCGTTAACCTTTTTGGCTTGGCTGCTGGGACACACGACTCTGTTGTCTATATATTGACAAACTAACTTGGTTACTGTTCACCTTTTTCTTGTTTACTAGTAACCTTTCTTTTTTTTTTTTTTTTTTGCGTGCAGGTCTACCACGTTACACGTAATCACCGTTAGATCACCTTCTTGCTATCAATGAACATGATCAGGACACCGCTGACTATAACCCTTGTCCTTGTATATGTATCGCCATCTATTCACCCATTGCACATAATTTCATGAATCTACTCTTTTTTTTTTCTAACTAACAGGACTCCAAGTTGCTAAACCGACTCTGAGTATCCCGACAACAGAAGATTAACGCCATCGTCGCAACTAACTTCATAGCTGGGCCGTAACTTTGGGGAGGGGGCAGGAGGGGCAACTGCCCCGCAGGGAAGCTCCCTGCCGTTCCAGGGAGGCCCATTTTAAGACAAAATTTTCTTACTCCATATAAGATATGAACATGAAATTATAAACGAAGCATTCAACAGGTTCACTACATTACAGAAACAAAACAGCACACAAAAGGTAAATAAAACAAAAATGAGTCGTGGGCCCATTTCAGTAAAAAAGTGTCTACTATTAGGGGTCCTAGAAATAATATTTATTCGTATGGCTTTAAGATTTGTCAATAATGTCCCCCTTAATTAATTTGTAATGTATGGAAAGGGCCCAGGGGCGTAAGTAACGGCTCCGCAGACCTTGCTGTGCGGGAGGGCCCACAGGCTCCGTGGGCCCATAAAGAGTAAGAGAAAGATGGAAAGAAGGGGCCCAAGAATTAGAAAAACTTTCTACGGGCCCAAGAATTAGGAAAAAAATCTTTTTCTAGGGGCCCCAAATACGCGTATTAGTGCTTGCCCTCCATAAAAATCTAAGTTATATATCCTTGGCGCTGCTTTATATATCCTTGTTCTGTTATCTACAATTCATTTCATTATATGATTACATATCATGTTCAGGTCACCTTCTTCTGTATGCCTAATTAGATAAATATATCAATAAAGTTCGACCCTGATAACCCCTTCCCAATGAAACTACCAATAGGCCTAAATGAATGTTCATGGCCGCAGAGAAGGCGTTACCTTCTGCAGACCGTCCACATTTGGATGTGAATGAAACTGCACTTAAAAATAGGCTTTGATTTTTGTGTGCTAATAGGTTAGTAACCCTTTTTAAAACCAAACTTTTATAAAGAAATTATAGACTTTCATTTTTGTGTAATGTATGGAAAGGGCCCAGGGGCGTAAGTAACGGCTCCGCAGACCTTGCTGTGCGGGAGGGCCCACAGGCTCCGTGGGCCCATAAAGAGTAAGAGAAAGATGGAAAGAAGGGGCCCAAGAATTAGAAAAACTTTCTACGGGCCCAAGAATTCCTTCTAATATCAATTTTCCCTTCTAATATCAATTTTTTGGATTAAAGAAGCAGACTTCCAATTTAGCGTGGTAATACACTAATAACCCTTCGAAAATCAAGTTTTGATATTTTTAAAGGATTTAGGCTTCCAATTTAGTGTCCTAATATACTATTAACCTTTTTAAAACCAATGATTTTCTGAAGAAATTGTAGACTTACACTTTTGTGTTGTATTACACTATTAACCGCTTTAATATCGATTTAAAAAGGAATTTTAAACTTTAAATACTATTACTATTAACCCTTTTGAAATCATTGCTTTTTTAAAAACATTATGGACTTTCCCTTTTGTTTGCGAATACATTATGAATCTTTTCAAAATCAATGGATTTTTTTAAAAAGAAATTGTAAACTTTCAATTTTATGTGCTAATTGACTATTAACCCTTTTAAAACCAGAAGCTTTTAAAGAATTTGAAGAGTTTTACTTTTATGAGCTAATACACTAGTAACCCTTTTAAAATCAAGCTTTTAAAATAAATTGTGGACTTCCACTTCTGTATGTTAATATTATTAAATGCAAGACAATATTGTTCAATTTGTTAAACATTCATATAAAAGAAAGGAGGAAGGGAAAGAGCAATTTACATTTGTAGCGCTGCAACTGCATTAAATAAAATTGAAAACATTGGCAAGCAGTAGGGATGCGGACGAGTCGAGTCGAGACAGAATTTTCCTGAGAAAATTCGAGTCGAGACAGAACTCTTCCAATAGAAAAATATACGTTTTTCAAGTCGAGACATCACTTTTACAGCACATTTTCGAGACGAGACACCCTCAAATCTTGTCTCGTGCGCATCCCTAGCAAGCAGCTCCTATTTCTTTAAGATGGAAAAGAAGATTTATCCCTACACCGTTTCTATTTTCTATTATTGTCCACAAATCGTTGCAGTAACTTGGTAATCAGCAGTATTCCTTATAATCCTTACTTCACAATCCTTGTCAATCGTTACGAATTTCTTGTCATCAGCGTTTGACCGAACGTTTTTTCTTTTTTCATCCCTTGTACAGTCCGAAGCAAAAAAACCTGCAACGTGAGCATATAAGTTTATTGTGAAACGACGAAGTCTTTTGCTCCAAAATAAGTGTGCAGGGGAGGACACCGAGGTTTTTTATGGCGTGATTCGTGCCACTTAGACGTTATGTTGATTCCTTGCGCTGTTGGGTGTAGTTTCACAATAAACTTACATGTTCATGTTGCAGTTTTTTTTTTTATTGCGGACTGTACACAAGTGACGTAGTTGGAAGCAAGACGAGAATAAATGGGCAAACAAACCAAAACACACTTTCCACAGAAATAAACAGATATGAGAGTGGTGATGATTCATACAGTTGAATTTAAGTTTCAGAAGATCAAGGGTGAGAGTTTGATTTTTTTTTTTTATATTCTACTCTTAAAAAGTTAAATACCATGCATTGTTATCATATTTTATTATAAGTGATCTTGGACAATGTACGCGGTTTTAATTCCGCAGTGCCTCTTGTTGTTTAATGCTGTAAATGTAATGAAAAATAATTATTAAAATGTATTTCATATGCTCTAAAGTGTCACGAGCCAATACTGACGAATAATAGCCTACTCCTGGTAGAGCCTGTCTATTTCAACTGTGCCGTCGGAAAACATGTAAAACATACTTCGTCCCTACCCCACTGCCCTCTTACGGTGAAAACCTTTCCTTTGCTTTGGGGAAAGAAGCGAATGACGTCAGCTGTGTTGCCAATTTGTCATTCAGTCATGTGGTCTTGACGAGTGAAGATCGTATGCTACTTAGAATGGCTAGCTAGGCAGTGCATAGCGAAGTCCGTAAAATAATTCATTGTGGCAACACTGCCTGAATTCAACTATTGAAAGATCTCGACCACAGCAACTTATTCCTTCTCTTTGGAGAGAGGTACGGGAAAACACACAAATCGACAGCAGCACCACAAGGGGTACACTTTCAATATAAAGGCTCTAGTGCACTCCTTTGCCCTAGAAATGTCCACAGACAATAGATGCTTTAGTTAAATTAATGAGGCATTTAAAATAAACAATAAATAGACGAAATGCAGATGAATCGAGAACAATAAAATATTTATTCCAAGTACATGTATTACTTTCCATTGGAATTCACTCACATCAAAAACAGGTAAGCAATCATTCTATAATAGTTTCATAAATTTCTAGTTATTTCAGTTGTAGTTTTTGTACATAATAGAATATTATTCACACCTAATAGAGAGTATTATTCCCTGAAATAGGCGAGAAGATACCATAGAAAGTGGCCAACTGTTATCAACAGTAGTTGCAGCCGAACATGGAATTCTTCACAGAAAAACAGACCCAAGAAATATAATAGTAAGATTGATTTTCAGACCTCGATTAGCGATGCATTTGCTTGGAAGGAATCGAATTTACTTCGAAACAGTCGTTATTACACATCAGTCAGGATACAGGTAAGACTAATGGATTCTTAGTTTAGAAAAAAAAAAATGTTAAATGATAGTTGTTGTGTTTGTAGAATTGAAATGAATTTTAATTACATATCTTCTCCCTATTTATATGAGTAAAAATAAACCTGACTGGCTGATCAAGGCCTAGGCCAAACACTTGAGCTAGAAACTTGGACAGTTGTACTGCACTGTACTGTAAGATAGGGGCGGATCCAGGACCGACTTCTGGGGGAGCGGTGGGTTTTCATACTGCTCCTTTTAAGGGCTCGAAACTTTGGGATGGGTTTTATTTATACATAAAATATAAGAAAATTTCCTCTTCTCGGGGGAGGAAGGGCCGGATCGCCCCGCCTGGATCTGCCCATGCTGTAAGATCCCACTAAGGAATGGCTTCTGAAAGACGACATAGGGGGAAGGGACGAGGGTTCACATCTGGGAATCTCTTAAGGTTATAGGCGTGAAATTTGTTATTTGGACATTTGATTTTTATATATTTGTGTATGTTCCATCCTAACTCTGGAACACCTGAAGCAATGTTAACCAAACTTGCCACACATATTACTTGCAGTCTGGAAAATAGTACTGTCAGAATAAGACCTCCCCTAGCACACTTAAGTGGGAGAGAAAGAGGAAAATATATAAAAATGATCGAAAACGACCATATTAGCGTCAAATCCATAGTTTTCAGGATATATAAACTGATTGGTGAGAGTTTCGATGCCCTTAAGTCCAAATTCTATCCCCTTCCCCCTCCAGTGAGAGTAAGATCCCTTGTAAACGCAGGGGTAATGGAAGGAAACATAAAAATGAGAGAAAACGATCGATACCAGTGTCGAATCCATAGTTTTAAGGGTCGCTGAGATGAACGGTGATTCTTTCGATATCATTTAAATCAAAATTCAGTCCGTATTAGTGCTCCTGAGTGGGTGACACGTGAAAGTAATTTAAAATAAGCGATGTTAGTGTTGAATCTATAGTTTTGGGGTTCCTAAGTTGATTGGTGACAGTTTTAGCGCATTTTAAGTCCAAAATCAGCTCCCACTTGGGGTAACACCCTATAACACATAGGGAGAGGGAAGGGAAACATAAAATGATCGGAAAAGACCGATATTAGAGTCAAATATAAAATGATCGGAAATGACCGATATTAGTGTCAAATATAAAATGATCGGAAATGACCGATATTAGTGCCAAATATAAAGTGATCGGAAATGATCAACATTAGAGTAAAATATAAAATGATCGGAAATGACCGATATTAGTATCAAATCCATGGTTCTCGGGGTCGCATAAATAAATAGTAACACTGCAGATCCAATTTAAGTTCAAGTTCAGCTAACATTAGCACACACAGGGTGAGTGAAATAGTAACATGTAAAAATATCGAAAATGACCAATATTAGGGTTGAGTGTCGCTAAGTTAACTGCTGGCTGTTCTAATGCCGTTTAAATCCAAGTTCAGTTTCCAATTATGGCAAGACCCTTTGAGCACTTCTAGGGGTAGGGAGTGGGAGGGACAGACATAAAAAGGATGAGAAACGACAGATATTAATATCGAGTTCCTCTATGATACTCTACAGTAACGTTTATCATCAAGCTTTTCGTATGTTCCCTATTGCTATCGATATTTAAAAGAATCGATATTTAATTTTTTTTTGTAAAAAACTAACGATCAATATCACTAGTAAAAAAGTGCCCACGCTTGAATAAATGTCTACCTGCACTATATATATATATATATATATATATATATATATATATATATATATATATATATATGTGTGTGTGTGTGTGTGTGTGTGTGTGTGTGTGTGTGTGTACTAATTTGAGGATGCTGAATGCAATGAAATTAGTTTTAAAACTTGAAACACATCCCTTGATGGGGTCACGAGAGAAATGATTTGAAATTTGGTATCTTTCAAGTAAGACCAGACCGCTTATTCCAATGGTAAAAGTTTCCATGCTTGGATATATTTCTAATTAAGTTTATTTTCTGTGTGTGTGTTTTATTTCTTACTAGTTTCATCATCATCATCATCATAGGTATTCTGCCATTATTGGCAGGTCACTTGATTCCACTGAAGAGCTTCCATACTACACGGTCTTCCGCTAACCTCTTCGTCCTCACGTACGATTTCTCTGTTGTGATATAATCCATTAATTGTTGTCTCCTTCGCCCCCCTCCTCTCTTTCCTGCCACCATACCCTCTACCATGTCCCTCATAATACAGTTCCTTCTTAGTCAACATCACAACCAGTTTCTCTTCCTCTTCTTCATAATATCTAAAATTGTTCTTTTCTCCCCCATCACACTTTCTCATTCATTGTCCGCTCGACCCTGCTAATTCTATCTATTCTTCCTCACACCCATATTTCGAGAGTTTTCAGTCGTTTTTAATCACATATGCGTAATGTCCATGTTTCTGGATCATATAGTACAATACTCCACACGAAGTATTTTATGAGTCTTTTTTTCAACTTTTTATTCAGGGTCCCCTCCAAAAAACAGTATTTTCTTCGTCCTGAAGGCTTCTTTCGCTACTCCTGTCCTTGCTTTTATTTCACGTTCACACTCCACATCATTATTAATAATACTATTCAGGTATCGAAAACTAGTCACCTGTTCTATTATCTCCCGTCCTAATTCTATATTTGACACTGATCCCTTCGTTCCAATCGCCATGGTTTTTACCTTCCTTAACATTTATTTTCATCACATATTCCTCACTGCCCTTCCTCAAGCTGAGGAGGCTGAATTTTAAAATAGTTTCGTCCATTGGATCACGAACACAATGACTTGAAAGTTAGGATCTTTTGAAGTACTCTTATCTCAATAGTAAAAGTGCTTAGACTTAGGGATGCACATGAGACGAGACGAGACAGAATTTTCCTGACAAAATTCGGGTCGAGACACAGCTTTTCCAATAGAGAAATATACGTTTTTCGAGTCGAGACATCATTCTTGCAACACATTTTCGAGACAAGACAGCTTCGAATCTTGTCTCGTGCGCATGCCTACTTAGACTTAAAAACGCTTTTAATTACGCTTTTTCTACTAATTTGAGGACGCTAAACCCAATAGAATTATTTTGAAATCTACGCGTTTATTGGGTGTCTAGAAAATTGATCTCATGTTGGAATTCAAATAAATATGACAGTCTCAACTTTGAGGTAACTTTTCTTGTGATTCCGTGGACAGATATTTTGGAAAATCCTTCCATTGAATTCAGGATCCTCAAATTAGGACGGTACTCGAGAAATCCATAACCATTTCTAGGAAAGAGCACTTGAATTGTAATGAAGTGTTTATAATATCAAAGAGGACACCGTAAGTCAACGATATCACAGCAGTTCGACATGACCGCCCTGCATATCTAAGAGGAGTTGTCATCTCTTAGCGGTGCACCTGAACACACACTGTAACATTGCTGGGGAAATTGTACACCTGAAGATTAGGAATTTGGCGCACCTGCGTGATTAGGCATTTCGGCATTGGTGCGTACAATTTCCCCAGCAATGTTGCTAAGCATGTGTTCGAGTACACAGCGGAGAGATGGCAACTTTACTTAGATATGGAGGGCAAATATGTTGAACTGCTCTGATTTCATTGACTTACGGTATCTTCTTTGATATTATTTACACTTCATTTATTTACAAGTGCTCCTTCCCAGAAATGGTTAGGGACTTCTCGGGCACCCGGTTTAAAAATCACAATTAGAAATGTATGGGAGCGTAGGTACTTTTACTATTGGTATAAACAGTACCTCAAAGATTCCATTGAGATCTTTTTTTTTTTTTTTTTTTTTTTTTTTTTTTTTGTGACTCATGGACAAATATGTTGAAAAATAGTTCCATTGCAATCAGAATCCTCAAATTAGTATTTAAAAAAATTGCAATTATAAATTTATCCGAAGGGTTCACATTGGCATAAGCGTTCACAACAACTTCTTACATGATATGTTCATAAGTTATCGCAAACTTACATAATGACTTTATTATTATCTAACACACATTATTACTTTTAACGTAAGTAAAAATAGATATTACGATTCCTTACGTCATCAGTAATTGCACAGTTTTAGCAATTTTATGAGGAATCCTAGGAAAGATAATCTGATGCTTGATGTTAAGTGTAATGTTATAATTAAGACCATAATATGAAAGGTAGTAAGTGATAGGTTCTCGAGTAATCGCGATGCACATGATCTTTTTTCTTATATACTTGTGTAACATCATAAATAGCATTTTAATAAAACAAACAAAAAAAAATATCAGTAAATAAAAAGGAGAAATTAACTTGCTTCAAATGTGATTACTACGTGTCTGATGAGTTACTTCATTTATTTTAGAGTCGCCGTTCTCGTGTTTACGTATTGTTATGTCTCTCTCTCTCTCTCTCTATCCATCTCTCTCTCTCTCTTTTTTTTTTTTTTTTTTGGTTTTGGTTTTTTAAGGATTAACACTTTACAGGATTACGATTGCCAGGACATAAAAGTAATAAAACTAGTACATTTCTCGTTTGGTCTTGTTTTTGTATACGCTTGTTAAAATGATTATTGTAATTTGAAGAGGAGAACGGAAACGCCAACAGAAACGTCACGCGAAATAATTGTGCTATAAAACTGCTATACAAAGTATTGAGCTTTTTATAGAGAGATAAACCTTACACCGTAGCAGTGTTCGTAGTTTGAGGGAAATTTCAAAGGTAAATTTAGCAAAAAGGGAAAAGGAAATTTCTTGATAAAACGTGAAAAATCCAGGGAAATTCTCTAGACGAAGATTGACTAACATCAATGATTAATTTTTTCTTTGTTCTTCAGAAATAAACCAATACAATAGCCCAGTGGTGTATTTACGATTTTGTTTCTTGGGGGGGTGGCTTTCCTAACTTTCGGGGGAGGGATTTTGCCTGAAAATGTGAAAATTCTGCAAGATATTTCATATACTTTACTATACTAAGTAAGATTTCGGGGAAGGGGGGATTTAAGCCCGGAAGTCTCCCATAAATACGCCACTGCAGTAGCCATAGTTTGTGTGTGCTGAAAATAGCATAATTTACAACCATTGTTGGCTAGAAGGGGGTCAAGATGGTTCATTGGTAGAGCGCTTACCTCTGGTGCGTGGTGTCCCTGTTTCGATCCCCAGCCATGCAAGGTTGTGGTAAACAACATCATGTCCGTGGATTTTCTCCAGGTACTTCGATTTCCTCCCACTTTCTCATTCCCCCATCATCATTCACTTGATTTAATGATCGTATCCCTTAGCCTAAAAGCATGATCGTGGGACGTTAGACTGAAATATTTCATTTCTTTTCGTTTTATTGGCTGGGTGTATTTGGATGTATATTGTTGTAAAAAAAAAAAAAAAAAAGTGAATGAAGAGTAAACGCAAAAATAGAAGCTAAAAGCAAATGAACAAAACAAATGTGGTTCGTAGTTCTTTTAATATAACTAAACTAATCTTACTACGCAACTTCTGTCATAGGTAATGGACACTAAACAAACTAGGGAAAATTTTGTGTCAGTTGAGGGGAAATTTCTTAAGGAATCTACGAACACTGCATAATAGAGGTGTAAAAAAGAACGCCTTTTATTTTTAGAATGGAGTTATTTTATATAAAACGTCGGATATTGGGGGAACTGAAATATTTGCTTTTCTGACATTAGGGTCTCTCTCTCTCTCTCGCTATATATATATATATATATATATATATATATATATATATATGTTTTAAAACATATATATATATATGTTTTAAAATAAAATAATACTGACAATGTTTGGGAGGTGACTCCTGACACCAAAATAAGACGTAAAGTATAGACCATCCTGGGTGCAGAATGCTTCCTTTCGGAGTTATAGGCTACCAAAAACATGAGAAAAATGAATTTTAAAAGTTCATAGCTCCAGAGCTATGGAACCTACCGTAATCGGTTCAAGACTTCATTTAGGAACTAATATGTGCGCTATCCAAAAATACATGTTTCAGAATCCTGCGGCACTCATGTAACAATTTTTATAGCGAAAGTTTTGCTACGAACATATAACTTGAAGTACTCACCAACTACCTCTATAAAAATTGCTGCGAAAGTACCGCAGGATTCTGAAACTTAGATATTTGGATAGGGCACATACTAATTCCATGGTGAAGTGAATACCCGACTACGGTACGTCCCATAGTTTTGGAGCTATAAACCTTTAAAATTCATGTTTTTATGTTTTCGACAGCCTATAACTCCGAAAGAAAGCATTTGTGCACCCAGGTTGGTCTATACTTTTTGCCTTATCTTGGTGTCAGGAATCACCTCCCAAACGTTGTTGGTGTTGTTTCGAAACAACCTGATATATACAGTTAGTGTTCTGATTTGATTATATATACAGTAGCGTTATTATTTTATAAATAAACGTTACTTTGCTCAGGAATTTGTATTTTAGTGTAAAAAAAAGTGGTGAATCAATAAAAAATTAAATTCTAAATTATAAACCTGTTTTCTGTCAAAATTACTTCTTGCGTGAATTTTGGGACATCTTTTATAACTAAACTACTATACCTATTAACATCCATGTTGTTTACACTGAGCTTTTTTGGCTTTTTCGTTTTTAAAAAAATCATTGATCCGAGATAGTATTGAAAAATGTTTCTGGCTCATCTTAAACCGAAGTTCTTATTTCATACCAGCTGTGTCTACCATTTTATGTTAAAGAGTTTCACATTCTTAATTGTTTATTTGTTTTTTTTTTAAGTTACTTTTTTTCTTTCTCTTACAGTTGGCACTACTGTGGCAACGAAGATTCACCAGCTTCCAGACAAAATCAAACGCATAACGCGATGGAATTTGAAATATATCTACGTCCATGTTGATTTAATCACGTTCCATTGAATCAACTATTTATTAAACAGTATTTATTTAATATTATGTTTACATAATGTATAACATAGAGACAGTCTTAATTCTTGTGAAGTATATTTCCTATATTTGTCAGTGTCACATACGCTACAATAAGATACAAAATATGAATATGCAAAATTGAGATTAATAAGAATATAAACGTAGTATTACCTTAACAGCACCTAGACACATGCGGACATGCTCAAATTTGCAGAAAATATGTATATCTCATTTTACCGGAAATAGGTCGATACACCCTTATTCAAATTACCCTTAAAACAAAATGTGTAAAATAAACAAATAATATTAAAATTAATAAATGATAAACAATAATATCCTTTATTATTATTAACAACATAAATGGATTATGGCTAAGCACACTTTTCGCCTTTTTTTTTTTTTTTTTTTTGCCTTATTCTACAAGGGTGATTCGGAAAGTAATGCCTCCAAGGCACCGATAGAAAGCTTGCACTGCCAACTACAAATGGTAGCATCATTTTTCAACAAAGTCCTCATTACGAGCGACACATTTGCGCCAACGCGAAACAAGATTTTTCCTGACGTAGGCGAAGAATTATTGTGGCTACTGGCTACATCATTTCGGAACATGCTACTTCTACCTCCGCATCACAACTGTATCATTGGCCTCCTTAAAGTAATCCTTAAGTTTGGAGAAGAGCCAAAAGTCGCAGGGCGCAAGATCCAGACTATATGCAGACTATATCCAGATGAGGCAGAATGTCAACAAATATTTTGCTAGCAGATGACACAAATTTGAATTTCCTTTGGCGGAGGAGAGGACGTGTGACGGTACTGCATCGACTGATGCTTCGTTTCCGGGTCTAATGGTGCATTCAAGACTCGCCGCCGGCGAAGAATGTTCCTGGGCACAGCACATCCTTCCGCAGTCAGAAGTTCAATGACAGTCCGCTGTTTCCACCGGACGTCATCTCTGAATAACATGCATTGCTCTATTACCCTTGAACGGGAAGATATAGGAAGGTGAAACAAGTGACAGTCTATGACTTAAACATCAATGCATTAATGATAAACAGTTCAGTCTACTTGCAATGGTATTGGTCAAATACACTGAGAAAAAAAATGTATGTGGCGTACTTAAAAAGATAGGTTACATGCGTAATTCCTGTAGTTTTTGGACTTAACGTACAGCAGACGTATAACTGAAAACGCATATTTTATAATACTTTCTGTATAAGTGTTCCATCTATACGTACTTTCTGTATGAAACAATGTAGGCGGTCAGGATCTCACATACAAATGGATGTATATAACATATAGCTGACGAAGGTAACATACGTATATGTATGTGATAAACGGAAAACTGTTAGATGCCAGACATCCTGCAACGGCATGATGTAACATCTAAGGGCAGTGCCTATGTAGCATACGGATAACGTATGCTCCGTACTGATCTCTATAGTAAGCAAGAGGATACCGTATATTTGTACAGTGTACCACTGTCCGGAGAATGGATTTTTCTCTGTGTAGTGGGCTTGTAGGCATTGCTTTCTCAATCACCCTCGTACAATTACACGAATATGTTCTTATTTTTATAGCAGGAACTGTTTACGAAAATTTTGAGGTAGAAATGAGATTGCACTGTGTAAATGTTCAAATATCGCTATATCTGTATTATGCGGCAGCCGAACTAACGTTTAAGGTGCACCAATAAGAGTACTATTACCAAATTTAATATCAGAAAACAAGCTTTCAGTTATGGTATAGTCTCGTCTCAGAACTTCGAAACAAAACCAAGATCGATTCGGTTGTTCATAAATCGAGATAATACCGAGAGTCTACATTACAAGACTTAATCGAGAAACCAAGACAGACACTTACAATTCCAGGTGATACCGAGACGAGACTAAGACCAGTCTCGGTCTCGTCCCGAAATTGAAAGAAATTACATTTTTATTTCAAGTTCGCTGGAATTCTTGCACGTGGATAGTCCCAGTCATAGGCATATAGCTATAAGTGGATATAAACGTATATAGGTAATATAAGTCCCAATCATAGGGAAAAAAGGGTGCGAATGTCACCATTGACCACCTGTAGTAAGGCTAAGTAGCAAATGTAGTAGCTAAATTAAGCAGCAAGTCAAGCAAAAGGTCTAAGTAGCAAGACTAGTAGCAAGTTTCAACAGCAAGTCGAGTAATAAGTTTAAGTAGCAAGATTCGTAGCAAGTTTAAAGAGCAGAAAGTCGAGTACTAAGCCTACGTAGCAAATCTAGTACCAATTTTAAGCAGCAAGTCGAGTAATAAGTCTAAGTATCAAGATTAGTAGCAAGTTTAAGCAGCAAGTCTGGCCGTAAGGCTAAGTAGCAAGTTTAATAGAAAGTCTAAGTAGCAAACCAGACATTATTTTCTATCCATCTTAAAGATCCCAACTTTCTACTCATATATTTGCCTTCCTTTTTACTTTCTTTAAACGAACTCATTCTTCATTCCGGCCTTAACTTTAGAGGAAAGTATTATCACATTTTCTGAAACTATCTTTGATACATAAGAGGAAGAGTTTGCAATCTGCCTTTTACACCTAGTAAGGTTAGAATTTCAAATAGTGAAGGTATCCGTAATCACCATAGGTATTCCGCAAAGCGAGGTATTCCGCTCCCCACGATCTTCAGCTAACCTCTTCTTCTCCACTTTTTAAAATTTTCTGTTTTAATACAATCTATTAGTTGTACCCTCTTTCCACACTCCCTCTTTTTCCTTCCACTTTATATTCTAACTTGTACATCATCATACTTCTTTCTCACCTGTTTCTCTTCCTCTTTGTAATAACATCTAAAATTGTTATTTTCTCCCCATTATATCTAACACCTCATTCATTCGACTCAGCTAATTATTTTCATTCTTCCTCACATCCACATTTCGACACCCTCGAGCTATTGTAATTGCTTTTGTGTAATGACCGTGTTTCTGGTCTATAGAGCACAGTACTCCACACAAAATATTTAATTAATATCAGAAGTTGTGGTACTGGTATATAAAAATAATTCTGTAGAGTAACGAATCCAGAATGTGTCCTTTGCGTAGCTACAAGTTTAGAAGGATATTGAAAACTGTAGGTAAGGCTGTTTAATATCTCTCTCCCTCTTTTTTTTTTTTAAATTGGAGTTAGTGTCTCGTTTCAGTAGCGATACTATATAAGACTTGGTCCAACAGTTTAAAGAGGAATCCGAACTTACCCTAATACATTCAAATTTCAAGGTTTACTCGTCGAGAATCAAACCAGGGACCCTGTGCACGAAGGGCGCAGCAAAAAGAACTCAAATGGGCCCACGCAGAGTAGTCGCTAACATTCTCACCTTTTGTGCAAGTGGTCCCGTCTTCGATTCCCAGTAGGGATACTCAGTCGGAAAAGTATTAAAAATCTTTCTCAGGGCAGTCATTTTGAATGAAGTTTGCTCCAGGTTTTCTCATTCACACCAGGCAAATGCTGGGATGCCATCTAATATAATGGTCTCAGGTCGCTTTCTTCCCTTCCCATTCCTTTCTTCTTCCTTAAGAGTCTTCATCCCAGCGAAATTAAAATACCGCTAATTTTACAGTAATTATGTGATATCTTCAAATAGATAAAAGATAATCGAAATGTGGAACAAGAGCGCCCTAGACAATATTATTTTGCATGAGGCACCGTTATCACGACTCACTTATCTTCTTTCGATTTCGAGCCATTTTGAAAATCGGCATTTATTTTCGTGTTTCTAAACAGCTGAACACGGAAAGTCACTAGGTGAATTGTGATAACGGTACCTAACGCAAAATAATATTGTCTAGGGCGCTCTTGTTCCATATTTCAATTATCTATTATCTATTTGAAGATATCACATAATTACTGTAAAATTAGCGGTATTTTAATTTCGCCGGGATGAAGACTTGTGTTCATCGAGGGAACGTCATCAGTCGTACGTAGCGAGCTAACATGATCATAAGTCCTGAAAGCCCAGAAATCTAGTTCTTAGTAATCCCAGTCTTAAGGAAAGCTCAGTTCTCGGAGGGATAATATCGAATGAATTACAAGCAGTGGTAGATCTAGCCCGGGGCCGGGGGCCTAGATCCATCAGTTTTTTGATTGCCAAAAATAATTGAAGCTATTATTTTTATATTTTTGAAACTTTATGGCAAACTCATGATATATAGGGATGGCCACATTTTTTTCGAAAAATGGCTTTTCCGAAAACGAAAAACGACGAAACAATTTTCGAAAAATGAAAAATTTTTCCAAAAAACGAAAAATTTTTCGAAAAAGCGAAAAACGAAAAAACGAAAAATGAAATTTCCGAAAATCGAAAAACAGATTTTTCGAAAAAGGCTATCCCTAATGACATAGTATACCTACCTCAGTTGGGGTTCTGGCTGTCCCCTCCTCCAGTTTTTACCGTCTAGATCCGCCACTGATTACAGTAGTTTATAACGCACTTTAACAATATAGGTCTTGTCCTATACAGCCTCGCTGTTTTAAAAGGGCCTAAATACACATCAATGAATCTGTAAATGAAATCTCTAAGTTTTACGTCCCACGGTTATGACGGCTAGGCTAAAGGCGATGGTGATGATGAGAAATTGATGAAATGGTGTAATGAAGAAAGTGGGACGAAACGGCAGAGAACTCCCGAGAAAACTCTCGCAACACGGTGTTTATCCACCACAAAACTCATATGGCGCGAGCTGGGATCAAAACCAAGGACCTCATTCCCCAGAGGTGAACGCTTTACCAATGAATCTATAAACTTAAGGTTGATTTAAAGGGACAAGTTTTGCCGATAGATGTCACTACAGTCTTCGTATCTCTGACATGTATTTTTTACCTTTCAACCTAGATTCTTTTACAAATTTCAACCTAGAGACTTCAAATTTTTAGAGAAGGAACTTCATAACTTATTAAAGGGAACAATCCGTGCCGATTTTTTATTTAAAATTTTCTTCATTGTTGAAACAGTTCCATTGTTAAAGGTTTGGATATCCATTTCAACAATCAAACCATTTCAACAATGAACAAAATTCTAAATAAAAAATCGGCACGGATTATTGCCTTCGATAATTATGAATTTCCTTCTATAAAATTTTGAAGTCTGTGTGTTGAAAGTTGTAAGAGAAATCGTGAATTTTTTTGAAAGGTAAAAAATACATATTATATGAAGACTGTACTGCCATCTATCGGCAAAGCTTGTCCCTTTAAACCAACCTTAAGTGACGTTAAATGAAGTAAATAACGTTACACTTTTAGGCTTTGGAAAGTGACGCCATTCGCTACGCCACTGTTTCTCTTATAGTCTCGCTCCTGAAAAGGAAAGTGAATATATGCTTTAGAGAATCAAACTGTAGGCCATATTGAAGTTTATATAAAAGCAATCATAATTTACTTAAAATTATTACACAAGAAATGTTAAAATGCAATAAATTCTAGTAAAGTATATTGAACCATGCAGATAATTTTTTATTAAATAATTTATTATGCCGTTCGCAAAACAAATATATTTAAGCTCAAAATGTTTGGAGTACAAGTTACATCATGAATACTAAAAGACTTCCGCGTTATTAGTTATGGTATTTTATTATACAGCATGTATATATAAATGTACAAATGTGAGTCATAAGCAACTTGCAATTGAAAAATTACTTAATATTCAACGATCATAGCCTATATTGCACTTTGTAATTCTACTCATAAGTAATATATTTTTGTGACGTCACAAGTCACGGAGAACTATACTCAGGGCCGGCTCTGGCATATGAGCAACACGTGCATTTACACGGGGCGGTAAAATCTGTCATAATTAGTATATATTATTTAAAATAAATATTTCTTGTTAGAAACAGACTTCATGATGATCGTAGTTAAATTTACTAAGCTGATCTTCTATTTGGATACTACATTTATAAATCATCTTTAGGAAATCATAGTATTAGTCTAAGTTCGCATGGACAGTGCTAAAGCAAATGGTCAGCATGAATTACTTGATTGTCATCAAATACAAGAACTCTATTCTAGAACAATAGCTAATACATGTTCCATTTACTTAGTTCTCAGAGTTTTGATATGAAAACTAGTCTTGTCTTCGTTACAAACAAGTTCTTTTTATCAATGAAGGTGGAAACAAGTTTTTTTTTTTTAATTTAACGGATGAAGAAGGAAAATCAAGAAACAAAAATAAAAAAGCAGGTTGCACTGGAATTGCAAACTGATATATTGAGATGGAAGCTCGACGTTGAATTCTATAAAAAGGATTATCATCTTTTCTCTGCAGGTGTGTTTGCTTTATCTTTCACTAACATTAATAGATTATTATTTGAAGGGAAGAAAACAGACACAACGAGATTGTAGTGTTTAGGTCTTTCTGAGTGTGAGTACTCTTTCTCTCCCCTTCGTTGTTCATTATGGGGTAGCATACTTAAAATCATGGCTTTTAAGATTAGTTCTTTCTGGGGAAAGGGTGTGGCATTTTTTGGAATTGCACGGGGCGGCAAAATGCCTAGAACCGGCCCTGATGATACTCAAGTACATTGTTTCTTCGCATGAGTAGTCCAATATATGGTAAGTCAGAACATAATTTCGAACACCCTCGTTGCTAATTGATTAGTACACACGCCTTTGTCTTGGGAGACCTGGGTTCAATACCCGGTGGGAGCCCATATGGTTCGGATTCTGTGTTAAGCTGTAAATCCACATCTCAGCCTCACTGCTGAAAGGGACGATAAACTAAATATCAAATCAAATCAAATCAAAAACATAGTTTCCAATTTTCATCTTCACGATCTCTTGGGGGATGCCGTGACGCAATAGTAGATATCTCATATCTAGTGCTGGAGGGGGATTATGGTTCGATTTCAAGTGGTGAGTTTGTGGTGGAGAACATCGTATAGTTGAGTTTTCGTAGGTTCCCTTGTTTCCTCCCACATTCACATTCTATAAGTTACTTCACAATCAATCACTTTCACTAATTATACTTCTTCATTAGCTTAAAGATCATAGTTAACTAGATTAGAATTTAGTGTTCCCTTCAGCACCGAGGTTATATAAGACGTGGACATACAGCTGAACATGAGATTCAAACAACATAAGCCCCAACTGGAAATGGAAACAGGGTCTCTCACACTGAAGGCGCATACTCCAATCATATAGCTATAATTATAGCTATACCTAAGACGTTCCTATTCTATCTCCTTGCTGCACTGAGCAGGAGGCATTACCTACCTTCGCGCTGCACTAGGCAGGAGACATCTCACTTCCACGCTGCACTGGGCAAGAAGTTCCTTTCCCATCTTCGCGCTGGACTAGATAGGAGATTCCTAACCGTCAACCTCAAGATCTCCGCGGTGCTTCGGGCAGGAGCTCGAACCTCATAAAAAGAAACAATTGTTTAAAAATACCTACTTATTTGTAGCATAGTATACAAAAAAAAAAGTATAAAACTTTTAATAATAAAGGCTAACAAAATAAAATGTGTAACGTCTCTACCATACATTACAAGAGAGAGAGAACCTGTTTTTGGAAAACTAAATTGATTCCAAAAAAGTGCTTCTCGCTATTTCTTATCATGTTTGCTTTATGTTAATCAATACTGAAACCGGATGTTGGAGTAGATTTCTACCACTTCCGGTTTTAGTTCATAGTTAAGAATGGAGATGAGAAATGTATTCTTGGAAAGCTAAATCCTTTGTAGGAAACCGCTTTTTGCTACCGATTAAAAGTTTTTACTCCATAGTGATTAACGTTAAAACCGGAAATGGTTAATTTTTTACCACTTCCGGTCTGAAAACTACCTCCAACAACGAACTGGATTCCCAACGTTTGATCCTCTATGTTCTGACAATTGTTGATAATGATCCATCAAGAATTTCTTCCTAATGGACTGACACAAGCAGGCCCGTGTCCACGGGGGATCTATAGGGGGCTTGGCCCCCTAAACTTTTACTGTCCCCCTTAAATGTTCACGATAGGCTTGCAAATAAAGTATAATATACTGATGAACTATAATATAATTGAATCGGGCCCCCCTAACTTCTACAGGCCTCCCTACGTTTTTGGTCTGGCTACCGGCCTGGACACAAGGACAGATAGGATTTGTTTCGTGATGGGACGGATATAGGAGCAGATAAGATTTTTTTTCTTGTCGGACGGATATACGAACAAATAGAATTTGTCTCCTGGTCGAACGGATATACGGACAGAGGATTTGTGTCCTGATCGGATGGACAATCGAACAGATAAAATTTGTCTCCTGGTCAGACGGACACACGGACAGATAGAATTTGTCTCTGGGTTGGACTGATACACGGAGAGATGGGATTTGCTCCTTGTCGGACGGATACATGGACAAATAGAATTTGTCTCCTGGGCGGACAGATGGGACTTGTTTCCTGCTCGGACGGGCAAACGGACAGATAAAATTTGTCTCCTGGTCAGACGGACACACGGACAGATAGAATTTGTCTCTGGGTTGGACTGATACACGGAGAGATAGGATTTGCTCCTTGTCGGACGGATACATGGACAAATAGAATTTGTCTCCTGGTCAGACGGACACACTGACAGATAGGATTTGTCCCCTGATCGGACTTATATATGGACGGACAAGACAAATATACGGTGGATTTGTGGTAAACCAGAATAGGTACCAATGGCACTAGCCGCTAGACCTACCATGAGAACTAATTGTAATGTAACTTAAGGTATATATACAACACAATAACCCAGAGAGAATTAGCAATTACAACACACCCTGTATATAATTACAACTTGTGTGTGTGTGTTCGGAAAGGAATAAGATATGTAAAAATAATTTAATCCATCATTATTACGCTTTCACTGTAACAGTTAATATTTTTAAGTTTTTCAATATTCAGTGAAGAAAAATTGCCAAAAAGAAGTTCCTTCAGGAGTACTGCATAATTATTATAAAACAATAAATTATTACTTATGTTTAATTACTGACGAACTTTGTTATAATCTGTACAAGATATACTGCAATTAAATAGTAAACAAACAAGCTAGATTATATTTAGTGCAGTAGTTTTTCTTCTTCTTTTTTTATTAAATATATTTTTTTCTAATATATAACATTTTCACTTTCTGTACCGTTACACAAGCAGTTTGGTTGCGTAAGTGTAAAAATAGAAGAACAGAACTTTGGTTTTTAAAGCTAAAACAGGTGGAACAACTTGTGCACTACTTTGATGAATGAACTTCAGCAAAAATGTAACTGAAGTTTTTAGTGCTAAAGTTCTCAGTAGAACAAAATAATTTTATCTTGAAAATTTTATATTTTCCTAATATTTTTGGTCGATACATGCAAACAGTAAGAGAAATTACATTTTCTTGGCACAGAATAGTGACAATCATATGTGTCATATAGGACACATTGGAAGTCCACCAATAAAAAGTGAGAAGTGATGTTCTGGTAGTGATCTGTTCCCTTGCCGCTCAACTACGTACGTCAATGTGTATTACACACTTAATACATCTATGCTATACAAGAACAATATCTAATACCAAAAACATGGTCATATGTTAATGAAGCCCAAGTAAAGAGATTGAAAACATGAGATATCTTTAGATTATAAATATAATCATCTTTTGTAGCGATTGCTTTCATAGTGTCGTATACAACACATGATAAAACAAAAGGTCTGCATTTACCCCCCTCCCCACAATAGAAGATCAAAATAATCAGCTGCGTATTTATCCCTAAGGCTTTAATAAGATAAATCAACATGTCTTACAAAAAATAAAGCACGAAAGAAAGAGAATTAGAATAATTACGTAATCTTGTCATTTTTCGGATTCTGCGATATTTTCTTCCCTCCAAAAACACTACCTACAGCCAATGGAAAGCGTTATTCAAACGTCAAGTTTCTATCAAACGCAGGGCCCACTCTGGAGAAGGAAGAGAAGCAAACTTTGCGTGTTGTATGCAAGGGCGCCGATTTCTCTGTAAATTTGAGGGGGGAGGGGCATTCAGATGCAGAAGGTATATTTATGAAGATTTTAAGAAAAATTGCACTCAGATTATGCCAAATATTGTGAGTAAATTGGATTATGCAGTTATTATTTGGAATCCATATTATAAAGAACATATACATGATATAGAACATAAGGGGGCGCGGTGGCTCAGCGGTAGAGCGTTCACCTCCGGTGCTTGGGGTCCCTGGTTCGATCCCAGCTCGCGCTGTGTAGACCTTGTGGTGGACAAACACCGTGCTCGTGGGTTTTCTCGGGGTTCTCCCGTTTCCTCCCACCTTCTTCATTCCACCATTTCACTCATTTCTTATTATCACCGTCTCCATTAGCCTAACCGGCATAATCGTTGGACGTTAAACTTAAAAATTTCATTTCCTTTCATATAGAACATATAAAAAATAAATTTTTAAGGTTTCTGTACTACAAGGTTAATAATAGATATTGTCCATATTATTTATCCAATACTATACTCAAAGAATACTTTAGACTAACTTCACTCAGAGTTCGCCGATCAGTACTGTCCTTGATTTTTCTGAAAAAAAAAAAAAAATATTCAACTTCTTTACTCTCTCAGGTTTCTTCTATATGTACCAGGCCTTAGGCCTAGATACGATCTCTTCTTTTGTGTTTCATTTTCAAGTACTACTCAGCACAGAAATTCATCGATTGTTAGAACTTTAAAACTGTATAATTTAGTGTCGAAATATTGTGATATATTTTTTGATACTGAATCACATTTTCATGCAAAAATTAAACAATTATGTATGGATTTGGAGCTCTCTGGCTTAATGTTTGGAAAGGAATTTTGCTCGTAATGTATACACTCAAAAAATAATAACATTAACTAAAACACTATTGGCATGTCCTTTTATTGAATTGAAATTAATATTTGTGAATTGAAACTGAAATAATGAATTCAAATTAATATTTGTAGTGCATTTCTAATACATGTACAAGTTGCAGGAAAGTGCTTATACTTACACTAGCAGCGTTCACCCCGCTTCGCTGCGGTCACCCCGGAACGCAATAAACTTTGTTACTTAGATAATTTTTACTTTTTCGCTTTCAAGTGATATGATAAAAACCATAGAAGATTGCAGTAAATCTTAACATTATATCGCCTGTCATTTATGTTAACCCGCCCCGCTTCGCTGCGGTCATCCCGGTGCTGGCATATTGTAAAAGTGTCTGTAAAAATAAGCAAATCAATTAAAAAATTTTAAACAGAAGATTCAAGCTATTTTCCGCTGTATATCGCCTGTCATTTATGTTAACCCGCCGAGTGACACGGTCATGCGGGTTGCATATAAATACGTTTATTTTTACCTATGATGAACTAATAACAAAGGATTTGTACGTTATGGACACTTGAATGGTCAATTATCTCAAGACACTGGTAATTAAAAATTAAAGTGATATGATAAAAACCATCTAGGGTCCAAATCCTAATAACCCCCCAAAAATGAAAGAAATTGGTTCAGCCGTATTAGCGTGATGAGCGGACAAAGGATTTTGTACGTTCTCTTTTATATATATAGATTTATTTTTTGTTTGTTTTATCTTTATTTTATTTTTATTTTGTATTTATTTATCTTGTCTCGTTTTGTCTGTAGCTTGCTTATTTTTTTACTTTACTTTCTTTTCTATTTTATTTTAGAATGATAATATGGTATTAAAATATTATGTTAATAAGGCTATTGTAGGATTGTAATCCTGTATGCCTTTTACAAATAAATAAATAAATAATAGGGGGCCTACGTGAGCTTTGGGGGGGCGGGCCCCCTTAGCCTCCCAAGATCGACGCCCTTGCTGCCATGTTGTTGCTCTATCAAGACAAATAATGCCAATTTTATACAACACACGGCGTCCGAAGAAGATAAGTGTGTTTATACTGGCGTGAGATTAGCAAGTTTGGGGCCGCGGGTGGCTCAGTGGTAGAGTTCTCACCTCTAAAAGGAGGGGATTCTTGTTTGATCTCAGGTCATGTGAGTTTGTGGCGTACAACTGATATTCGTGATTTTGTTTAAAGGGATTTTATAATTTCGTCCTTCATTCTCATTCCACCAATTCTTTCAAAATCATTTACTTCCATTCAGGGGCACACCCAGAAATTTTTTGTTGTGAGGGTTCCAATAGTACATAAGTCATTTCGTCTATATAGTATTAAACTGAACAGAACTATATATATATATATATATATATATATATATATATATATATATATATATATATATATATATATATATATAGATAGATAGATAGATAGATAGATAGAGAGAGAGAGAGAGAGAGAGAGAGAGAGAGATACAGGGTGGTAGGTAACTCCACCGACAAACTTTGGGAGGTGATTCCTTATATGAAACGAAAGAAAAAGTTTTGATAAACATAGGTCGAAAAACGTCTCCTTTCAGAGTTATGAACTGCCGAAAATTCGAAAAATCATGTTTCGAAACGCCCTGCCTTAGAAACTATAGGACCTATCCCAAGCGGTTTAAGAAATTACACAGAAACTAGTATGCGATCTATCTAAATATCTATATTTTAACATCCTCCGTTATCGGCGAAACGAACGCGCCATTAGTACTTAAAGTAGTATCCCTATACCTCAATTTCCTTTTTACACTTCGTTTCGCCGATAACGGACCACGGTAGAACATGGATATTTAGATAGAGCGCATATTAGTTCCTTTGTAATTCCTTAAACCGCTTCGGATCGGTCCTGTAGTTTCTAAGGCAGAGCGTTTCAAAACGTGAATTTTCGCCGGCTCATAACTCTGAAAGGAGACGTTTTTCGTCCCATGTTTATTAGAACTTTTTTCTTTCATTTCATATAAGGAATTACCTCCCAAAGTTTGTCGGTGGAGTTACCTACCACCCTGTATATATATATATATATATATATATATATATATATATATATATATATATATATATATATATATATATATATATATTAGAAAGAGTACAAATGAAGTGTAAGATCAAATTTTCATACTATATCCATCAGAGCTTGTTGGGTTCCAATGATGTGAACAGACTTTGGGGGAAATGGCTGAAATTCAACTCAAATGTAGAAGAGACTATGTACACTCATGTCCAAAATTATTGTCGCATGTCTATAAATATGTTGTTGTAGGAATATCATTTGATAACGAATTCGCCCTGTATTTCTTATAATGTTAGTATGTGTACAATCAGCAAATACATACTGTATATGTGGCAAATTTCATGTCAAAAGAGCAGTAAATAAGAATAACAAAACGAAAATAAAACTTTCTTGTCCATTTAGCAACATTTTGTTTTACTCGTTCTAATTTTCGTATTTATATTTCTTTTCCTATGAAATTTACCACAAATATACATTTCCCTATTATACATATAGTATCAGTATTAAAAGTACCCTACAAAATCATTATCAAATTATATTCTTACAAGAAGACAGTTATAAATATGCGACAATAATTTTTGACATCAGTGTACAATCTATATTACAAAAGCTAATTGTCCTAAAATAGATGGAGCATAGTCAAAAAAAAAAAGAAGAAGAAGAAGAAGAAGAAGGAAACATTAAGATTAATGTCAACGGAAAATCAATGGAAAACAAATAATTCCTCCACTTATCTCAAAAACCAAAAGAAGAGAGATGGCTGAAATTTAAATATAGAGCTTAAATATATATATATATATATATATATATATATATACACATATACGTATATATATATATATATATATACGTAGATTCAGGGTTGCAAATAAGCAACAAAATTTTACTAGCCCAAGAAAAAAAACTACTAGCCCACATCCTACAATAGAAATCATTTACTTACCTTCGGCATAATATTAAATATTCGCCCGCAACGATGAAGCATTCGCCCTGGGCGAGTGGGCAAGTGGTTATTTGCATCCCTGGTCTAAAAGCACGAAATATTAACATTAACGTCAATGCAAAATCAATCAAAAAATGAAGTCGTCCACATAGACTATATCAGAACTATAATAAGGAGATGGCTAATTGAAATCTTATTGTAAAGACATAATGAAGAGCTTACAAACGACGTATACTAGTATGTAAGGCAAATATGGGCAGAGCATTGTCAAAAGTCAAGTTGTTTGAGTAAAATCAATAATAATGATAAAGTATATACATTACCCAGGGCAGACCCCACGCAGAGTTTACGTGCTTGAAATATCTCACGCCTGAATTTGGAATCTCCAGACTCGGTTTAGCACGTGACTTGACTTTTGACCTGATCACGTGACACAATCTGATCACGTACACTGATAGGTCGTTTCCCTGTTATACAATTATAGTTTTGTTGACAAACTGTACAAATGTATGGTGGGTTAGGAAGTTTTTGGGGGGTGGGCACCAAGTGGATCACCTGTGGGTGTGACCCCTCCTTCCATTACTAAATCGTCTCCTTCAGATTGAAGGGCATAACTGAGAGACGTTAAACTTAAATAATTAATTTTAATTTTATCACTAATACTCAGTGGTGGCTGGTACTATATGTTGCATGGTTGTGCAACCGGATATTTTTTTAATACTAAAGATATTTTTAAGTATTAAAGTAGTGTATCAGTAAAAAAATAAATCTTTGCTCTTGAGCGCAAAACAGTATTGATGCATTTCTAAAAAAAAATAATTTAAAAAAAAATTGAAGAAAGAGAGTGATTTACATTTCCAGTGGCAGTGAGCGTTGCCACTGGAAGCAGTAACATCGAGCATATGGTAACGAGCTCCTATCTCTTAAGATGAGGAAGTGGATTTATTCCTGTGTCGTTGCTATTCTCCCGTATTGTTCGCTTCCAGTTGCACCTTTTTCTGCCACTGGTATATAGTCAGCTTCTGTAATAGTTACGAATTCCTCCGCTTGGCAGCGCTTGACTTAATTGATAGGTTGAGTGAGATATAGACGCTTGGAAGAAAGAAGTTAGTCACCAAACAGAAACTCGCAAAGAACAAATACGCGTCTGGTGGTAGCAGGGGCGGATCCAAGCTGAATATTTGGGGGAGGGCAGTCGTTCGAAGTCAATAGATTTTATTTTACATTTGTAAAACAAAGGTAAACTTTATTTTTTATTCTTGGGGTAGATTTTATTTTTAAAATAAAAAAATATCCTATTCTGGTGGGAAGGAGGACGATCGAGACTCGAAGAAGAGAATGTCTTACCACTGGTCTAATTCCAGGCTGTGAGTCACTCGTGCACATGATCCCGTGTTCAATTTCCGGCGAAGAGCATAAAAAATTAATCTCAAATTATTCACTTTCAATAGTCATCTGTCTTCTTTAGCCTAAATTGCTGGAATGTTAAACTATTATTTTTTTTTTCATTTTCGAAGGAAAAAATCTTATATTTTATGCTTCTTTATAATAGAACAGCAGACAAAAACACGTAGTTACTGAAAATGAACTCTTTGTTCCTTATATTCATACAAAGAAATGCTAACAAAATGCATATTGTCGGAGGAGAGAGGTGTTTATGTACTTTAAAGAAAATAAAGCGGAAAATATTTGCAGTAGCGATGCTTTCTATTCAGAAAAACTTGTCGAGCAGCATTTCAAATTTCAATGAAGTCATAGAAGAATTTGAAGCTCGAAAAGAACGAAGAAAGACCTTCCATTCTAAAATAATGCATAGTTTACTTAATTAAATAATTTTGTTTAATTGTGTGCATGCATATATGAAATTTTCTTGCTTTTTTCCTTCTTTTTGGGTTAACGATATCATTCATGGCTTACAGCACATGCTATATATTCGATTTATCTCTTGTTCAATAACATAACGTAGAAATTTTTGTGTATAAATAGTGTATAAACGTACACTGATAGTGGTTGTTTGAAAAAAAAGGAAATAACTTATATATTAAATCAATACTAGAGAATACACTTTAATCAATAAATATACAAATAGAGCTTATAAGGACTTTCCTCTTCATATTTCCTGAATATTTTTTGGATAAGACTCAAGAATTCTGGGGGAGGGGAACACTTGCGCGTAACTACATACCTTTGATATTGCAACATTGCAACCGGTACTTCTACACACCACGAACTGCTACTACTAATACTATGTATAGAATAAAGAGTCTCTAAAAAAAAATAATAATAATAAGTTGAGGAATTATACTCTTACAATAAGCTTTTGCAGCTCCAAACACACACACACAGACAGATACTACGTTTTAAGAAAAACGGAAGTAATTTACCATTAATTTTTCTCAGTGCTTTTTTCTGAGGGAGGGGGAGTACTTTTGCATGCATTTGTTATTAACTTGTAGAAATCTTCCATACTTTTAACGTATTCTCCGATATGCTCTTGTAATCTCTATTAGTATTGTTCACGAGACAAAAAATGATATTTCCTTGTCTCAAATCGTAAATTTTCTACAAGTCTCGTCTCATTCTTCCCCCCCCCCAAGAAAAAAGGTTTTCCCTTCTTGTTTTTGACACGTTTCCCAATTTCCCTTGTAATACATTCTTTGAAACGTTCAGATATCAAATTTTCGGAGGAAAAAACAACTGTAATTTTTATTTCTCTCATACTTCAAAACCGATTGTCTGAGATCTGGTGAATTTGAAGGCCATACAGTACTATATCTATCAGCCAACACGTAAATAAAACATAAGATTCAGAAATGACTCTCACATCCAACTAATTGTGAGAAAATAAGATAGACTTTCGGGTTAAAGCTAGAGAGAACATTAATTATTCCTGTGTGCATGCACACTAAGAACGAAAGTGTATTTTAGTAAACTAACTAACTCTGTGGCCTATGGAACCCGGAGGTTCAGTGCCGCGTTCACAAAAGCTCTCCACTGACTTCTATCCTTAGCTAATTGGATCCAGTTTCTACTTTGTATTCCTATCTCTGCGAGATCCATCTTAATATTATCCTCCCATCTGCGCCTAGGTCTTCCTAATGGTCGTTTTCCTATGGGTCTACCAGTCAAGACTTTGAAAGCGTTTCTACTTTCTTCCATTCTAGCTACATGACCTGCCCACCTAAGCCTCCTAGACTTGACGACCCTAACAATGTTGGGTAAACCGTATAAACTATGTAGTTCCTCGTTATGAAGCTTCCGCCATTCCCCATTCTCGTTCCTCTTGGGTCCGAATATTCTTCTCAGGATCCTGTTCTCAAATACTTTCAGTCTATGTTCTTCCCTCAGAGTAAGCGACCATGTTTCGCAACCATACAGAACAACAGGCATGATTATCGTTTTATATATTTTAAGCTTCAAATTCTTCGACAGAATTCGCGACGACAAGAGATTTTGAACCGAATAGTAACACGAATTCCCTGCTTTTACTCGACATTTAATTTCTTCGTGAATATGATTTTCGTCTGTTAATATTGATCCTAAATATTTGAAAGTATCCACTTTATCAAAAGTATTATTTAATATTTTAACGCATCCACAATTTGCCGTATTACGGTCCCGACGCACTTCCATGTATTTAGTTTTCTCTGCATTTACTTGTAAACCCATGTCCCTGCAAGCGTTTAATAATATCTCTGCATTTATTTCTACTGTTCTCCTATCATCCCCTATTAAATTTACATCATCAGCATATGCCATAACCTGGTGAATGCCGTTCAACTCTAGGCCCTGGTTGCTATCTTTGATTTTCCTTATGGCGTATTCCAGCACAAAGTTAAATAATAATGGCGACAACGCATCTCCTTGTTTCAGGCCATTTTCGACGTGGAAGCTCGTGGACAAAAATTTTCCTACCCGGACTTTACTTTGGGATTCACTTAAACATATCTTAATTAATCTAATTAGCTTTCTCGGTATTCCAAGCTCTGTAAGAACGTTGTATAATGTTTCTCTCCTAACCGAGTCGTAAGCCTTTCTAAAATCAATAAATAGTTGATGTACCGGGGTATTGTATTCCCACTTCTTTTCGAGTATTTGGCGAATGGTAAATATTTGGTCGATAGTTGATCGATTTCGTCTAAATCCGCATTGATAATCTCCAATAATTTCATCTGCGTATGGGGTCAATCTTGCTAACAGAATATTTGAAAGGATTTTATAGGATGTTGACAGAAGAGAAATGCCTCGATAATTATTACAGTCAGTTTTGTCGCCTTTCTTGTGAATTGGAACAATGATTGACTCTTTCCACTCTTGTGGCAATTCTTCCTTGTTCCAGATAAGGAGAATGAGTTTGTGTATCTTGTTCCACAATTTTTCGCCTCCAGCTAAAATTAACTCAGCCGGAATTTCACCTACACCCGGAGATTTGTGTTTCTTTAATTTCTTTATAGCGGCTTCCACTTCTATTCGATTGGGTTCTGGAATATACGGTTCTGCGGTGTGTATCTCCTTTTCTCCACGCACATTAGTTTTTGGCTGCGTGTTCAGCAAATCGTCAAAGAAATCTTTCCATCTATTTAAGAGGCTATCCGTATCAGTGAGAACTGTTCCGTCAGATTTCTTTAATATATAAGCGCGAGGTTGATAGCCTTTCTTAAATTCGCTGATCCCCTTATACATGTCTCGAATATTTTTATTTTTACTATTATCTTCAAGTTCCTTAATTTTAGCTTTCAAAAAATCCCGTTTCTTTGTTCTAAAAGTTTTGGAAGTTTCCCGCCTGATATCTGCGAAATTTTGTGTAGTTGTTTCATTCGGATTTTGTAGCCACCGTAATTTTGCCTGTTTTCTCTTCTCTACTAGTTTAATGCATTCTTGGTCGAACCATGGTTTGTTCCTACGTATTTCTGCGTGTCCCAATTTTTCTATTGCTGAACTTTTAATGCTATCTCTAATTTCAATCCAGGTATCCTCAACACTAGTGCACTCCGAGTCTTCTAAAACCGAGAATCTATTCGAAACTTCAATCTGGTATTCCTCTCTTACCTTGCTCTCTTCTAATTTCTTTAAATTAAATCTCTCCGTTTTCGGATTACATTTATTCAACGATAATCTCTCCCGTATTATCGCTGCTACCAGGTAGTGATCAGTGTCACAATCAGCCCCTCTAAACGACCGGACGTCAATTATGCTAGATTGTCTTCTTCTATCTACTAAAACGTGATCAATTTGATTATGTGTTTTTCCGTCTGGTGATGTCCAAGTGTATTTATGAACGTCGCGATGTGGGAATTTTGTACTCTTCACGATTAGGTTTTTGGATGTTGCAAAGTTCACGAGTCTAACACCGTTGTCATTACTTTCCTTATGCAAACTTTCGTTCCCTATAATCGGTTTGAAAATATCCTCTCGTCCTACCTTCGCATTGAAATCCCCTAATAGAATCTTCATGTGGTATCGCGGGAGTTGGTCAAATATCCGTTCAACTTCTTCGTAAAAACTATCTTTTATATCGTCACCCTTATCTTCAGTTGGAGCATGTACATTTAAAACAATAATATCACACCACTGTCCCTTAAGAGTAATAAAAGAAAGTCTGTCAGTAACAAATTCAACCCGTTTAATTGCTGGTAATATTCGTTTGTGAACGAAAAACCCTGTTCCTAACTGGTGATTTTTATTTCCTTCCCCGTAAAAGAACGTAAAATTTCCGGAATTCTCAGATCCATTTCCTTCCCACCTAACTTCCTGAACTCCTACTAAGTCCATCCTGTATTTCTCTAACTCACTAGTTACAGATTTTAACGCGCCTGCCCTATAAAGACTTCTAATATTCCATGTTCCAAATCTCATGTCCATTTTCTTTTGCTGATGTCGTGCCAAGTTATCAGTCCTTGTCCGAGGCTTTTGTGAATGTTTCTGAACAAGTACCTTTTTTTTACAGGATGAGGGTGTTAGCCTTACCCAAACCCCCAAGCTGGAGGACCACTCCTAGTCGTCTGTCCGCGACTGCTTATTCAGTATATTCGCAGCTAACCTCTATATCTAGAGGCCTTCTCCTCGATCCGCAACCTGAGGACGCGCCATGCCGTGGTGACAGGAACCCACGTTACGTATTTTAGTAATTATATTAAATACCAGTACTGCCAATGTTCCACATGTGTAGTTACCTATAAAATTCAATTAAATCAGTAGTTTTGAAAAGGTCATGAGGCAAAAAATGACAATTTTGCTTCAGGCCAACTTTTTTATTTATTTATTTATTTTTATAACACCAATTCCTCACAACAGGTTGATCATTTCGTACAATGACAAGACAACTCTACATTCTCAAACAGAGGCCGATCATTTCATATCTATGAGAATTTTCAATAATTCCGCGGTGACTCAGTGGTAGAGCGTTCACCTCTGGTGCTTGGGGTCTCGGGTTCAAACCCTGCTCCCGCCAAGTGAACTTTGTGGTGGACAAACACCGTGTGCGTGGGTTTTCTAGGGGTTCTCCCGTTTCCTCCCACTTTCTTCATTCCACCATTTCATTCATCTCTCATAATCACCGTCTCCTTTAGCCTAACCGGCATAACCGTGGGACGTAAAACTTAAAGATTTCATTTCATTTCCCTTAGATCGGCCATGAACTTTGTGTAGTATGCTTGTCATTTAACTGTAGGTCTACGTCTTCTAAAACTGCAGTGACTAAAACTGATGTTAAAGTTTGTACCAATCAATCAATCTTTGATCCAGATTTCACAATCCTTAGTTCGAACCAGAGACTCTTTGCATCAGAAGTGAGCATTGTATAGTAAACTATCGTATTCTTATTTCCTACTATTGAACATTGTATCTTGAAAATGATTTCTCGTAATATTCAGCCTACAAGATTTTTTCTTTTCTTTAGATTAAAGAAATTTGTATCAGGAGAGGTAAGGGCACAAGAGATGCAATTAAATTATTAAGGGTGATCGTGAAAGGTTTATAGAAAAAGGGAAAGAAGTGTATGTGGTATTTATAGGTCTTAAAAGGCATTTGACAGCATGAATTGGGAATTGTTGTTGGAAGTTCTTAAGAAGGTTGGGCTTGAATGGGAAGATCGAAGACTCATAAGAAACTTATATATGAACCAACAAGTAAGTATTAGAATAAGAAAGTATATAATAGAGGAAAGTGCAATTGGAAGGAGAGTTACAGGGATGCTGCCTCTCGCCTACATCATTTAATATCTATCTAGAGGAAATAGTAAAAAAAAATAAAAGCCTACAAAATGAAGACGACATTTCAGTAGGAGGTAGAATAATTAGGTGCATACGGTTCGCAGATGATATGGCGCTTGTTGCAGAATCTGAAGAGAAAATCAATAAGATGTTTGGAAACTTGAGGAAGGACTTCATCAGGCGGGCTTCCCAACTTACCAAACCAAACTCATACAGAGTTACCTAACCGGGAGAAGATTCAGAGTCTCACACCTGGGACACACATCTGACTCCAGATCGATTGGAGCAGGGGTGCCGCAGGGGTCGTGCTTATCGCCACTGTTGTACTCACTCTACACAGCTGATATACCAACCACACACTCCACAATGGTGGCCACCTATGCGGATGACACGGCGATTTTTGCTAGCAATCACAACCATCGCTACGCAGAAGTCGCCATGCAACGTCACATCAATCAGCTGGAGGAGTGGACACGCCGCTGTAAAACTAAGATAAACCCCACAAAGACAACACTTGTGAATTTCACGAGGAAAACAAAGAAGAAGACCTACAGGCTCACCTGGTCAGGCACACCGCTTACTCTCCAGAATGAAGCAAAAGACCTGGGAGTAACCCTGGACTACAAACTTACGTTCGCCAGACACATCTCCAACACCGCCGACAGAGCAGCTCAAAAAGTCCGATGGCTACTACCAATTCTCCTGAGCCCGCAGTTCGAACTCAACACCAGAAGGAACATCTACTCCACCTTCATCAGACCGACGCTACTGTATGCACACCCCGCATGGGAGCATGCGGCTGCAATTCACCATCGAACTCTCCAGACAATCCAAAACCGAGCAGCAAGGGCTATTACGGGTCACTCACGAGACACACGTATAGCCCAAATCCACGAAGACCTGGAGCTACCACTACTCAGTGAAACAAGAGGCATTCTATCCAGATGAGTCTGGCAAGCAGTAGAACAGCACGACAACCAGCTAGTGGCAAACATAGGCACTAGAGACCTGCGACGACGAGTCTACAGAATGCCGCGCCCGCCGTAAAACAACAAAACTAATAAGAAAAGAGAGCCAGCGACAGTTGCGGTTCTTCAAAGATAATACGAGTGAAATTAAAAGTCAATAAAAACAATTCAAAACAGATGGAAGGCAAGGGCATATGCCCGGAACTTCGTTCACTCAAAACCGCCACTACAAACGAAACGAAACGGAAGGACTGTGAAGAATATGGGTTGAAAATAAATGTAAGAAAGACGAAAACCATGGTGATTGGAACGAAGCTGTCGGTGTCTAATATAGAAGCAGAAGGGAAGAAAATAGTACAGCTGACTAGTTTTCGATATTTAGGAAATATTATTAGCAATATGAAGTGTGAACGTGAAATAATAGCAAGGATAGGAATGGCGAAAGAAGCGTTTAGGAGGAAGAAAATACTATTTTGAGGGATCTTGGATAAACAGTTGAGAAAAAAACTCACAAAATGCTTCGTGTAGAATATTGTTCTGTATAGGTCGGAAACATGGACATTAGGCAAAATGATGAAAAACAACTCGAAGCTTTCGAAACGTGGGTGTGAACAAGAATGGCGAGAATTAGCTGAGTCGAGCGGAAAACAAACGAGAGGGTCTTAGAAGTGGTGGGGGAGAAAATAATGAATTTAGACATTTTTAAGTAAAGGTGGAGAAAGTGGTTAGGACATTGGTTTAGAAGGAACTGCATCATGAGAGACGTGGTAGAGAATATGGTAGCAGGAAAGAGAGGGAGAGGGAGAAGGAGATTACAAGTTATGTAGGATATCAAAACAGAAAATGGTACGCGAAAACGTAGCGATTACCGAAAGACCGGGGAGCATGGGAGCTTATCAGTTGCAGAAACTGACATATCAATACTAACATAATATCTGTGATGACGGTGATTACAAATAACAGGTTGTAAAGTCAAAGTATTTCTGTAATATAAAACAATCCGACATAAAGGATAGTTTGGAAGGATTTTAGTGTCCTTTTCAGTAGCAAGGCTATATCAGACCTGAACTTATAGCTAAAAGTAGGATCCGAACTACATGAGCTCCGCCGGGAATCGAACGCGAGACTTCCATGCCAAAGGTGTGTACGCTAAACGCTTAGCCACAAGGAAGCTCTTCATATCAAGGAATCTGAGATAACATCGCATTTGCAATTACAAATTGCTGTTAACATAAAAGCGTCTTTAGAAGCAGAAACTAGTTAGGAAAGTTTTAGGAAAAAGGAATTGTTGTACAACTTCTGGTATTGCCTCACTCTTAGAAGTATTTTGAACCTTGTTTTGTTTGTTCGGAGGCTTTCAAAACACTTCTTCCTTTCACATCATATGTCCTTAGCCTTCATTCGGTTTCGAAATGTAATGATATCTCATAAATGTAGGGCGGGAAATAACCGTGTCGTACGCAGATAATATAAGATACACACATACAAATAGATAGGTCAGTAATTCAGGACATTGTACGCATAAAAAAGTGTATTGGAATAAACAATTTGATATTTATTCTTCATTTCCTTAATGATGAAGATTCAAATGGTGTGTTTCGATCGTTTTGGGAAGTCAGTATCAAAAATTTTGAACACATTTAAAAAAAATAATCAAGAAACGACAATGAATCAATGCGTTAAAATGTCACTGAGTACTTTGCTAATGCGTCATGCGGTTACTTATTCTTACGTTTCACAACGTGAGAGAAAGTAAGTAGTTTGTCTTTAATTAATTCTTCAGCTGGGACTACTAGTTTGTGTAATGATTCATTTATTAATGACCTGAGTTGCTGCTTTGACCGTTTTTTAATTACTGGTTACTGAATAACTTTAAGATCAGGATCTCTGAGAACAAGATGAGGAAAAAAGTAATATTCAAATCATGAAGGAGGAAAGATCCCGGTTATCAACATGCATTTATGTCAACAAACACCACTGACACGTTCAAAAGCAAACGTTAAGGTCCCGATCAGGACGAAATTAAATACCGCTAATTTTACAGTAATTATGTGATATCTTCAAATAGATAAAAGATAATCGAAAAGTGGAACAAGAGCTTGCTAGACAATATTATTTTAAATGAGATACCGTTATCACGACTCACTTATCTGCTTTCGATTTCCAGCTATTTAGAAAATCGGCATTTATTTTCGTGTTTCTAAATAGATACAAACGGAAAGTAAACTATGTGACTCGTGATAACGGTACTTCATGCAAAATAATATTGCCTACCGCGCTCTTGTTCCATATTTCGATTATCTTTTATCTATTTCAAGATATCACATAATTACTGTAAAATTAGCGGTATTTTAGTTTCACAGTGATTAGGCCTCTTAAGATGAGACAAAAAGAAATTTAACCTACGCCCGCCAAGGTTTTGAAAGAAATCGTAGTTTCTTACGTTGGGGACACTAGTGACATCCCTAATTATCACAGAGTCATGATTGATACATTGTTGGAAAGCTATAGAACACAAATTCCAACAAAATAACATTTTTGCAATTCTCGCCCTTTACGTAGAAGAGTAATAAACAAAAGTTCTAAAAATATGAAAAAAAAAAAATAGAATTTCGGGGGCCCTGGCAACCCTTGCAGTCACCCTGCCGACAAAATGATGCTAACGTGTAGGCGACACATTTTTGACAATAATGAGAAAAACGCTAGTCATTGTTGCAATACAAAGCAAGGTAAAAATTCAGTTCGAAATTCTTACAAAAACGCCCTGTATATCATTTGCAAAGAGCTCTTGTAGACCTGGTGATCACCCTAATTATCACATCTTATTATATGCACATTATTTTTGCTGCACACATCATGTACTGCAACAAGAATTATGCTTCTAGACCAATTCATGAAAAATATCTTGTCTTATATGGAACCGTCTTAAAAATGAATGTAATTTTCGTTAAAAAAAAAAAAAAAAAAAAGACTCAAAAGATTGGCCAACTTTGCCCCCATTCCTACATCCCTTATAAGCAACAAGTATACACATACAGAGTATTATCATGTAGTAGACTACGTCATTGTTTCACGGAGCGACTCAAAAACAGATGCAAAAAAACAAGAAAACACGAACTTTACCCTCCCCCTCCGCCATGGTACCGTCCGCAAATATAAAATACATATAGTTAGGAAGCTTCATCCTTCAGGAATACATTCATACCAAAAGTATCTTTCTAGCTTAATTAGCAGCTGAGCTATTGAGGTTTAAACCTTTAACGTAGCAGTTGCGTCAATGGGAGTTTAAAAGTTAGTAGTACAATCTTGTCGTTTCCTCTAGTACTTGAAAATTTTTTTTTAAGAACTAGAAGAAAAAGTGGGGACTTTGTCCTTCTAGGCTCCACTTCTCGTAGAATTGACTTGACTTGACTTGATTTTGAGTTTAACGTCCCGTTCAGCAACGAGGCTATATGAGACGTGGACCTACTGATTAACATGGACTCCGAACCACTTGAGCTCCCGCCGGGAATCGAACCCCACATGTCTCCCGCGCCAAGCCACGAAGGAGCTCTCTCGCAGAATTGAAAATTCCTACTTTTGTAGGTTTCAAAGAGAGCTACCCTCACGAGATAACATGAAATCTAATACATTAAACTGATTGTGTTGGTGATGGAATCATATCGGTTCGGCTCATCCGTTTGAAATGAGTTTTGGAAAATAATATGCATAATCTACTTGGAACTGGGTTTTTAATCGTGTCAGTTTGATTAAAATGCGTGATGCAAACCCTTCCGGCTTCGCTACATGATCAGAAAGGCGTAGCAACTTTTTCAGGCCAGCTATCCTGAGTAGTGGTGGACACAAAAAACGGTTGTTCGGTATTCGGTTTTTAGGAAAACCGAAACCGGTTTTTGAAAATTTTCAAAAATCCGGTTCCAAGTTTTTCCAAAGTTCGTTCTATTTCTGACCAGAATAGTGTTTCGTTTTTCTCGGGAAACCGAATCCGTTTCCACAGAAATAGTTTTATTGTGTTTTCCTAAGGTTTTCACCGAAACCAGTTTTGGTGAAAACCGATTCAGTTTTGAAGAAAACCAAAACAGATTTCGATAAAAAACGAACCGGTTTGTGGAGAAAACCGAAATGACGTTTTTTCGGGTTTCGTTTTTTCTAGAAACCGGTTTCCGGTTTTTATTTAAAAACCGGTTTTGCCCATCAATATTCCTGAGTAAGGATTCCCTAATTTTCCTCATTTACACCAGGTAAATGCCAGGATGATACCTAACAATTGTCCCAGGCCGCTTCCTTCTTTTCACATTCCTTTCTTGTTCTCCAATCTCCCCAGGGATTGTGACCGCCGAGAGACGTCATACTTCATATGTGTGACGGGCTAACATGGCCAATGGCCATAAATGCCGCAAGCCCAGAAATTTAATTCTTAATCCTAATCCTAGTGACGGGCTAATATGGCCATAAATGCCGCAAGCCCAGAAATTTAATTCTTAATCCTAATCCTAGTGACGGGCTAATATGGCCATAAATGCCGCAAGCCCAGAAATATAATTCTTAATCCTAATCCTAGTGACGGGCTAACATGGCCATAAATGCCGAAAGCCCAGAAATTTAATTCTTAATCCTAATCTTATTGACGGGCTAACATGGCCATAAATGCCGAAAGCCCAGAAATTTAATTCTTAATCCTAATCTTATTGACGGGCTAACATGGCCATAAATGCCGAAAGCCCAGAGATTTAATTCTTAATCCTAATCTTAGTGACGGGCTAACATGGCCATAAATGCCGAAATCCCAGAAATATAATTCTTAATCCTACTAATTCTTGATTAAAATGCGTATCTAAAGATGGGGAGCGTAAGGGGTTCATAGCCTGTGGAAACCACGGTTTCCGCTTATGTCCCGGAAACTCAGACATCCTGTGGGATATTTCTGGGCTGTTTGCTGAATAATCACAGGATGATATTTAGGAATCCAAATATTTTTCCGTGACAAGCACATCCCATTGAAATCCAAGGAAAATTTAGTGGATATTTTCATACTCTTTTTGTTCGTCAAGCTTCGCTTTTGTAAAGTCTGCTTTCACAGCACCTTAGTCCCATTCTAGGACGAGGAGACCATTAGGGTGGCCAGAACAAGTCATGGAAAATGCTCTTTTTACACTTCCACGTAGTGACAAGGAAATATGCCGATCATCTCGATAGAGCTAAGCCTGTCGCCGCATGGGGCTAGCTAGCACATTTCTATGCCATGGATTGAAAATTGCATAGGTCTGAGTATGCATACCGGGGATTCTTTCCCGTATATTTTCGTACCCATCAGAGGGAGGATGATGGCCTGCTCTTACTTTTTGGAGGAGGAAATTGGTCCAGCAGAACCAATAGCCTATAGATGCGATCTCTTGTTCGGAGCTGGGATGCGTAGTTATGCAGAATACAGCTCTTTGTTGGATTTTCCCTTGAGGGTTCACCTGAACGCGAAGATAAGTTAGTTACTGGATTCCTTGATAAATCCCAAGTTGGTCTCCCTGGAGCTTACATCATCTTGTCCTTAGATGGATCTAGAGGCTGTATATTTGATGAGCGGTCCAGGATGAGTTCTGTGCCAGGGGCCTCTCTTAGACTGCCGCTCTTGTTCAATAGAGCAGCTGAGAATGGTCATCGGCGCGGCTGAGAATGGACGCTCTTTGGACAAGATTTATCTCATGCGGGCTGGGAACCAGCTGACTTGTCAGGTAACTCAACTATCTACATGCTGTCTCACTTTCCCTTCCCGCCCACCGACAGATGTCCATTCTCAGAGAGACTCTCAGATACGTGTACTCTGTATTACCATGGTGCGCTGGCTGCCCCTTGCGGCGTTGGATGGTGTCCATCGATGTTTTTTCGGGGAACTAATGTACGAGGGCTTGGGAGTAGGAGTTAGAACCACTTACACCAGACAAAGAGTATGCAGAACAGCAACTTCCAGTATGTGTATTTGCAATCAGTTTGGATCGTTTGTACAGTGAAATCCTCTGTATGTGCCTTACAACTTCGTCTGGTTTATACATCAAGAAAAAACAGATCATCTGTCCAACCATCGACCGCTGCCGGAGAGAGTTGGTGTTTCAACAGAATCCTCCATCTTCTACTACGAATGAAACTTCTGAATATTGCTGTGCTGTATCTGAATGCACGAGAGCCTTTTGTCCATTAAGACTGGTCTGGATGTACACGTTCGTTGTGCGTTCCAGGAAGAGGCTAATAGGATAATCCAGAGACATCAGATATGGAGCGGCTGATGGCCCATGAGGAGGTTCGCCTAATCTGGGATCGATGTTGATTCCTTAACCAAGATTTGGTGGAAGTCATCACGACAGGTTGTTCGATTTCATCAAGAGCTATCGCCAGTCACATGCCTACTAGGGCAATGTACGCGAGATGCTCTCTATGGTCCCCGAGGGAGCCTGTACTAAGTTGGATGCGGAGTCCCCCTTCTCGGTTTCCTGGTACGAGAGTATTTTTGAAGTTGTAGAGGAACCTATTTGGAGCTTCGGAATTGCGAGAGCGCGGCATACGATAATTCTACAATTAAGAATAAAGTGAAAACATAAAGAGAGGAAACGATGAGGTATAAGATGATACTAGTTACACACTTTTAATTTTACAGAATTTATTTCAAGATTATCGAGATGAGACCGAGACGAGAACGAGAGAAGCAACTGTTGATCCACACAAGAGCAAGACGACGATTTTCTACTCAAGACGAGATCAAGACTGAGACTACTATTTTTGTCAGCTGAGACGGGACCTCTCGTACGAAATCTCGTCTTGTCTCAGTTCCATCCTCTTTCTTCTTTAAGAAAGGAATTTTCAATAAAGTAAAAACATTATTTTAATTGGAAGTTTAAGTGTTGAGTTTTACTGATATAAGTATCGAATCCAATAGTTTTCCGGGTCGCTGAGATGAACAGTGACACTTCCGATCCCATTCAAATCCAAATTCAGCCCCACAACTTAAGGGAGTGGATGGGAGATTTATAAAAATAATCAAAAATGACCAATATTAGTGCATAATCCATAGTTTTCGGGGTCGCTAAGATGAATAGTGACACTTCCGATCCTATTCAAATCCAAATTCAGCCCCACAACTTAAGGGAGTGGATGGGAGATTTATAAAAATAATCAAAAATGGCCAATATTAGTGCATAATCCATAGTTTTCGGGGTCGCTAAGATGAATAGTGACACTTCCAAATTCAGCCCCGCAACTTGAGTGGAAAGGCGAGGGGTGGAGATATTAAAAAAATAATTGAAAATAAAAAATATCGGATAGCGCTTCAGTAATAATAAAAAGGAACTGACTAACGGAACATATTTAACCCAGCGAAGTGGTAATTTACACTAGTAATAGTTAAAAGAAACAGGATATGTATTTCCAAAAATCCTTATCCCTTAGTTTTGTGGCAAAATGATTTTTCTGTTAAAAATTCACATTTTTACCCTTAGTAGTATGGCTTTTGTGAAGACAATATATAATGCTATAAATATAGATAAAGAAGTTACAACAATGTAAAATCATTTGTACTTTATTCTTTCTTTTTCTTTTCTTTTCTTTTTTTCTTTTTTTAGAGTACAGTCCTAAAGTTTAAACATATTTATTAAGGAAATGACAAAGATTTCAGAAAATGAAAAAAAAAAAAATAGTACAAATTATAAACACAGAAAAGAGTTCATGCTCATGTGGTAAAAAATTAAAGAAACAATAAAATTGGATAATACAGTGATATATATTTGCAGTAATTTAACTGAAAATGTCTGTAGAGAGCGATCGGATTGGTGAAGAAACGAATTAAATGCCTTTCACAAAAGAAGAAGATGTTGAAAGTAGTAGTACAAAAGAGGAAGAGAAAGTGTTGGCTGATGATTAAGTTGAAAAGAATAGCTTAAAGAAGGGAAACAAAATGTTTGGAAAAATAAGGGTAGGAAGAAAGAACTTGGAGGAAGCGAAAGTATTAACATAACAAAATAGTATGAATAGGAGCAATTTTTAAATATAAGAATCGTTTCTGAGAACCATATACATGTTTCATAAGTATTTCCTTTCATAGTTCTTTCTCATATTCTTCTTTCCTTATTACCTAAGGTTATACGCAAGGTGGAACCTTACAAGAAGCATCTATTTGATTAGCTGTTTCAAAAAAAAAAAAAAAAAAAAAAAAAAGCTGCATTTTGAGACATTATGGCTAACGCACATGCAGCGGTGTATTTAGGGGACTATCGGGCTCAATCCCCCACCCAAAAAATGTTAGTTTTTCGTATTTTACGTACAACAATAATCCTTACCATTTCTAAGAATTTCATTGACTTTCCATTTTCTTATGCTCTTTGTTCAGAAATAATACTGTATATATTTTTTTTTTTTTTTAATTTCGTTGCATGTAAGAGCTGTGTTATTTTTTCTTTCTTTCGTCCATTCTGCTCTTCTGTTTCTTTTTCTTAGCTGTTACTTTGTCGATCTCCAACAGCCGCTGTCTGCAATAGTTACGATTGGCCCCGGCTTAGTGGTTTCTATTTACATTATATAATATGAGACTTTTTATGCACAGTGGTTCTAATCACACTGAAGACTCATTTGATTCAATGCAATTAGAAACACGCGGCATTTGAGCAACAGCCATGGGCGGAGTTAATGGGACGCATGAGGAAGCATTGCCCCCCAACTTTTTGACAAAAAATAAAAATGCTACCTATAAGATGACCACCTACCAAGACCTCCGAGACCGACCAAAAGATCTGCCCCCCAGCAGACAATTCCTAGCTCCGCCTTCGGCAACAGATGACTCAACTGCGTAGAAAAAATGAAATGAAATCTTTTAAGTTTTACGTCCCACCATTGTGTCAGCTAGGCTAAAGGAGATAGTGTTGATAAAAAATGAAGAAAATGGTGGAATTAAGTAAGTGGGAGGAAACGGGAGAACTCCGAGAAAACCCATGCGCACGTTTTTCTTTCAAACAGAAAGTTCACTAGGCGCGAACTGGGGTCGAACCAAGGACAACTGAATAGATAGAAGAGGCGACAAAGGCACTAGCAGATCCGGGGCGGTCAAGCAACCGCAATCGCAACCGGAAGGATAAATGGACCCTGCAGGAGCCTTTGGATTCGATTTACTTTATAATGGTTCGAAATCCCACGTTAAATATAGCTCTAGTCTTCATCCGATTGAGAGAATCCAACAAGAGAAGTAATAAATTAATATCGTATGATGATTTCCGAATGATGCGATGTTGATTATGTCAACTCATTTCATCCACATTGACTGATTGATGTCTTTTTGATATCTAGTTAAATGTTCCTGCTATCTCAAAATGAATTTACATTAGATTTAAAATTAACATTAATTTATCTATATCAAATTTGGATTATTGAATATACAATGAGCACCCATACATTAAGCGAAATTAAAAAAAAAAAACTTCCAATTCCGTGATTAAGAGTCTTCATCCCGGCGAAATTAAAATACCGCTAATTTTACAGTAATTATGTGATATCTTCAAATAGATAAAAGATAATTGAAATGTGGAACAAGACCGCCCTAGACAATAATATTTTACATGAGAAACCGTTATCACGACTCACTTATCTGCTTTCGATTTCGAGCCATTTTGAAAATCGGCATTTATTTTCGCGTTTCTAAACAGCTGAAAACGGAAAGCCACTAGGTGACTTGTGATAACGGTACCTCACGCAAAATAATATTGTCTACGGCGCTCTTGTTCCATATTTCAATTATCTTTTATCTATTTGAACATATCACATAATTACTGTAAAATTAGCGGTATTTAAATTTCACCGGGATGAACACTTAACATTAGCGTAGTATGACAACACATAAAAAAATGTATAAGTGTCTTATTAGTGCCTGTTTGAACCGATTAGATGCACTTTCTATCCGGCTAACTGACGGATGACAAGTACATGAAGTGTGAAATCTTGGTACGAAACTATTGATTACCCGCCATGATAATGTACTTCAGGAGATTGTTGTCTCATACTGCAGTAGCAACCAAATTCTCACAGTAATCTTTGCTCTTGATGTTTTGTTGTTTTGCTAAAAGCAAATGCGAGACATTTGGCAAAATAAACACACAACTCCCTCATTTTCAGGTCCTTGGTTCAAATTCTCTGTTTATCTGAAAGTGATTGCGTACCCTGTAGGTTACGAACGAACTCTCTCCCAAATTGAATATTCTGTACTTCGAATTTGCCATTATCAATCAAATTTACCCAACTTCCCGTTCACTTTTACCATTCCCTTCCAAATTTACTATTGTGCACTTCAAATTTATCATTTTCTCCCTAAAATTTATCTTTCTCTGTCCCCAAATTTACTATTCTCCAGTTTCATTCTACGTACCATTTTCAATGAAAAATTATGATCTAGGAAATAATTTTATGGGCGCAAGTTGCGCCCTAAAACTCGTCTGTGAACCCTCCTGCGTTGGGGTTTACATTGGTAATTGAGTTGTTCGGCAAAGCGGCCAATTACAGCGTAAGGCCAACTTTGACAACTGATTTGATTGGCAAATGATCGGCAAAGTGGACAATAACAACATAAGGCCAACGTTAGCAATTAAGATGATTGGCAAATGCTCGGCAAACCGGCCAATTATAACGTAAGGTTAACGTTGGCAACTAAGTTGGTTGGCAAATGATCGGCAAAGCGGGCAATATTAACGTAGGGCCAACGTTGGCAACTGAGTTGTTTGGCAAATGATTGGCAAAGCGGGCAACATTAACGTAGGGCCAACGTTGGCAACTGAGTTGGTTGGCAAATGATCAGCAAAGTGTTCAATTACAACGTATGGTCAATCTTAGCAGTTAATTAGTTTAACGTTTCCCACCATTGATCCTACTGTCTTTCTTGTTACAAAAGACAATTCACACAGAGATGACATTGACAAAAAGGTAAATAGAAAAAACAAAAATTTTTCGACACATGATAATTTGTTTGTTTGTGTATGAGTAATCACACGCAACAAATATTTACGTAGTATATGTTAAGCGACACATTCAGCATTGTCATCGTACTTATATCGTTAACTAAACAATAAGAGGGGCATCTACATATGATCTTTTGAGCTTAAAACGTTACATAACGTAAAGAAATGATGCCTTTGAAACGAAAAAGAAAAAAAAAGACAGTCAGAAGAAACCAATGTTTTAAGAAGCTTAGTAAGAAAAGAGAAAGTAAGTATATAGCCTATAAGATGTGTTATCGTAACAAGTGAGTTTTTTCTTATATAAAACTAAACCTACACACACACAAACACACACATACACGAGGCCAAAACAAGGCTAAATGAAAACATACCATATATTCAAAATGGAATCACGTGTGCAAAACTTACCCTAAGGGTCTGTGTGTCACTTTGCACCTTGGTCATGTATCTAAAAAGGTCTGGAGGGAAAGAGTATTTTAGTTCGTTGAGAGCTGTTAAGTTAGTATCTACTAGTAAACGCGTAGAATACAGATTCAATTACAGTTAGTTCTCTAAATAGATCAACAGTTCACATTCACAATGAGATACTCTTGGATATTTGTTGTTGTTTCTACAATAGTGTTGGTTCAATCCGATCTATTTGTGTCAGCTTTAAACCATGAAGGACACTCTGGTAAGTATTGACGCCTTTTTATAGTAACTTCACAGTAATTTTGCCACAAAACTTAAATTTATTACAAACAGTTTTGTATTTTCTTTCTTTAGAATTACATAGCAACTAAATTCATGTTGATAACTACGGAAAAATTAGACACTGTATAAATTGCTTAATGACATTCTGGTATCTGGAATATATAGGGTAAATAATAAATACATCTTACTTTCAACCCTTTCTCGGGTTTTAAATATTATTAGGAGGCAGCCATATTAGCTAAGTCCTTTATTTCATTATTTTTTGTGATATGATGGAATTACTCTAAGACCCTTCTTGTGTTATTTCGTTATATTATTTGTAATTTCTTATGTTCAAAAATAATCCTTGAAAGCAAGAATAAATCAGATAACACTCAAATTCTTCAGGTAACAATAGTAACTTCGTTATTATCTAGGACGACATTGTTATTATACTATGTTTTCAATCAGCACTAAGATTTTACTTTTGTATGGAGAAAGTGCTCAGTTACTAAGTAAAACAAGAGGCCGTTAGAGTTACATAATATCGGACACTGGGCATTATGTCATGAATAGTTACATACATTTTAATTAGGACGCTAGACTCTATTGCAATTGAAGTTAAATATTAACGCTAATTTTAAGAACATTACCCGCTTTTACGTCGTGTACGAAGTCCAGACTCCGATTCCAGATTTGGGCTGAAGAAGATTTTTCCCCCATCAACCGATCGTATAGTGAAAAAATAATAACCAATTAATTGATCTGTATTTTATAAGTTCAGTCAACAACTATACTCACTATATATACAAGGAAGGAGCTCATCTGTGGTTAAACGGTTAGCGTACGCGCCTTTGGCGTGGAAGACGCGAGTTCGATTCCCGGCGGGAGCTCAAGTGGTTCGGATTCCACGTTAATCAGTAAGTCTGCTGCTGAAAGGCACATTAAACTAAAAAACAACTCACCTAAACTCTATACGAGGACGGGACTTACAAAAAGAAGTGGAATTTGAACCACTACGTAGTATTTTCGATACTCTCTCACCGGGCCAGCGTCCAGTGCACAAAAAGACACGCACACTAAACAATAGAGCCAGAAAGAAATCTGCTTGAATCAAGAATAATGAACTTCAAGATAAAAAAAAAAATCTGAAATTCTGTACAGATCACACTGATTACCTAAGTATCTTAGGATCTAGGCCAGGGTTTCTCAACCCTGGGGATCACGAAGATAGGTGGAAGGGATAAATATAGTTAGAATATAATACCGGAAAATATTTTTATATATTATTTTGAATTTTGATCTGATAGGCATATCTTTATTTTTATTCATACTGTTAAGAACAACAAAAACAAAAATAAAATCTACTAAACATTTTCAACAGGTGCAGAGTTGTTTAAAATTCAACTTAAATGAAAGATGTACGATATGAAACTAACGAGAACTGCATATTGAAATACCAGAATATTACAAATTCAACATATTGAAATACAATTAAAATTGAAAGCTAATGAGATACCTGAACATGTTATGATTACACTAGTGCAGCAATGTCCGGTTCAATCTTCGTGATGCACATTATCAAGTAATTTGAACGATAACCAATTTCTTGTCATTGTTTTAATGGTTACCATGCAAGAAAAACCACTCAGGTCAATGGTATTCATTTCGAAACAATATGACGGATAGGTTTCAATATTTGTAATATGAATGAATTGACCATAATTGGTTTAAATCTATTCGCTTTTATGGAAGTCACTGTATCCACTATATACAAGAAATGGATTCTACCATTATAGAAATAGATGCATATCGTTAGATCTCCGCAATAGACATATTAAAAATTCCACACAAGCTTATTACAAACCAGCAATTATAAGGGGGTAGCTGGCAAGAGGATGTGATAAAAGGGGGTCGTGATAAGAATAAGATTGAGGAACACTGATCTAGGCAATCGAAACCAATCACGATATTGCTTTGGGCTATCAAGATTTTTTCCCCACTTCATGACGTATGCTTATCTAAGATGTTGAATTATGTATCGTGTAGGTGATTCAAAATCAGTGACAACGTTAGAGTAGGCAAGGGGTAGACGAACCCCAGGAAGTATCGTCTGGCCCTCAACTGCTCCGGCAGATATGCTGTATTCCAATGTAGGTCGAGTAATATAAAACTATTATTTTGGATACAATAAAAATAGTTGCCCGTCAAAAATGTTTCTAGCCTCCGATTGCTCCTGTCGTTAAAGAGTCTTCAACCCGGCGAAATTAAAATACCGCTAATTTTACAGCTATTATGTGATATCTTCAAATAGATAAAAGATAATCGAAATGTGGAACAAGAGCGCCCTAGACAATATTATTTTACATGAGATACCGTTATCACGACTCACTTATCTGCTTTCGATTTCGAGCCATTTTGAAAATCGGCATTTATTTTCGCGTTTCTAAACAGCTGAAAACGGAAAGCCACTAGGTGACTTGTGATAACGGTACCTCACGCAAAATAATATTGTCTAGGGCGCTTTTGTTCCATATTTCAATTATGTTTTATCTATTTGAAGATACTGTAAAATTAGCGGTATTTTAATTTCGCCGGGATGAAGACTTAAGAAATTAATGCTGGCGGTGTCCTTGTTCAAAATTGCAAAACATTTTCTATCTCTCATGCACCAGACCCGTGGCAAGAACTCTTAAAGACAGAAAGACACGGACGAAATAACTTTTGGGGAGGCAAACTTGAGTATCAGTAGCGATTTCTCCATGGAACACTCGGAGCAGGCTGTTTCCTTCCTTTAGTGTATCTCCAAGGAAAAGAAGTCCAATCATTGTTTGTTCTGCAAGAGTGCAACGCCGTTCAACATTCAGTTGCTGTCGGTAGTACGAGGTATGTTTTCTTCAAATAAACCCGAGCAGACACGAATATAGCGAGGAAACCAGAGGAAGCTGTGCGTTTGACCAATTCCATTCGGCATGGTGTTCATATATTTCAGTTGATTTATGTAATTTTAATTTGCTAAGGAATGAAGGAATTTATTTGATCATTCTTTTGTATAACGTTGTATGTGATATAGTATCACTTTTAGATTTTAAAGAAGCTGGAAGGCTTAGATGTTATCAACTTGTCCATATTTATTGATGAAATATGAACAAATTCGGATGAACTGTTGACAAAATATTCTGAATAAAATTTACTCCCAGAGTAAACTACAGTTTGTGCCAAGAGAAAACTACTTTATCAGAAAATACGAAAATACTAAATTATAGTGTTAATGAAATATATGAAGTATGAAGTAAATCGTCGTTTTTTTTTTTTTTTCTTCCGAATATCGTACAGAAAAAAATCACATTCTAGAATAAATTATATCTTGTAGATATCTTATAGATTTTGGATCATTTTGGACTACATATTTTCGATTTTTTTGTCGACGTAGATGGTTTATATCACATTAGAGGGTAATTAATTAAATTTTTATTTCTGAAATATGAACAAAACCACCTTCGATATATTCAGACAATCTTTCTGAAATACACTCACTCACAAGAGTAAAATTATGCGTTGTGGGTCTTTGAATGACAAAGATCTTACACCACACTCTGGTTTTATTTATAAAATTTTATTTTTGGTGATTTACTTAGGTAACGCCAATGAAAATGTATAAGCATACCGAATTTCAAGTTTTTCTTCTAATTCCAAGTACCTAGAACATAAGATTATAGATCTAAAATAACGTCCATTTAAATAACATGGGGAATTTGTTCAAATCCCATTTAGACCACCCAAAAAATTAAAAATATTCACTTTTTGGCAATTTTCCTGCGGGTCAGTCCAAGAAGGCTACAATCATACCAAATTTAATCCTTGTAGCCCTACAGGAAGTGCCTAAACATTTTGGAGTGTTGAAGATGTCTCATATAAATAGCATAGGAAAGATTTTTTTTAGTTCGCCATAAAACCACTCTAAAGTTGGAAACTTAATTTTTGGAGAATCACTTAGGTAATGTTAACGAAAACATTTACGCGTAAGCATACAGAATTTCAAATTTTTATTCGAATTAGAAGTACCTAAAACATGATGTTATAGATTTAAAAAAAAAGCCCATTTAAATAACATAGGAAATATCTTCATCCCCCCTTTAGACACCCTAAAAATTAAAAATATTCGCTTTTGGAAATTTTTCTGTGGGTTACTCCCAAAAAAGGTTCAATCATCCCAAATTTCAACTTTCTACGTCAACCGAAAGTTCCCGTTATTTTATGTCAGTGGGTTTATGAGTTCATGTAATTTTATATATAGTTGAGATATATATTTATGAAATATGAATAAAATGGCCTTAGATAATTGTGAAAACTAATTTTAAAAATACTCCAAGAGTAACGTACCCGTTGTGAATTTTTCAGAAGAAATTACTTTTGCCGTGTTGTAGGCCTGTTAAAGAAATATTTATATATGAAATACACACGAAATCGCCTGAGTCGTTTTAGAGACAATTGTCCTCAAAGAACCTACCCCCAAAGTAAAGAATCCGTTTTGTGTTTCACCTAGGAAAACTACTTTTACAGTTGGACCTCGATAACTCGAACACCTTGACAACTCCAATTTTTTCACTTTCCCTTGAACTTTCCATACCATTGAATGTTAAAATAACCTCTGTAACTCGAATGTTTAAAAATTATAACCTCGATAAGTCGACTTTTAAGGGTTGCATAATCATACTTAAAAACCTCTTTAACTCGAACTTTCATATGTGCAAACCTCTAAGAGTCGAAGTTTATATTTGTAAGTCGAATTTTTCTTGATACGACTTCGATAATTCGAAGCTTTTACGTAATTATCATTGTTGCTAATGTTTACTGTAATTGTGTTTTACGCATGTCTAGCATTTTCATTTTATTAATCATCTTATTTAATTTAAAGAACTTTCGCAACTTAGAGTTCTAGAAGTTGAATGAATAAAACTTCGAGTTATAGAGGTTGAAAGGATAAAATTTCGAGATATAGAAGTTGAACGAATAGAACTTGGATTTATAAAAATTGAACGAATAAAAATTCGAGTTATAGAGGTTGAAAGAATAAAAATTCGAGATATAGAGGTTGAACAAATAACACTTCGAGCTATAGAGTTATATAGAAAATATAGTCACTTTTCATGAGGAACGCGGTATCTCGAATTTTTGTTGTGGCCATCTTGATTACTCGAAAAACTCGATAACTAGAATTTTTAATTTATTCGTTCAATTTCGAATTATCAAAGTTCAACTATACCATATTATAGGGATGATAGTGGTATATTCATTCTTTTTAAATATAAACAAAATCGCTGGAGTCATTTTTGAGAAAATATAAAATTTCGATTTCCAGTCTGTAGTAAATTACCCTTATTTTGGGCGGTAGAAAGACATTTCAGGGGAAAAATCGCTTACGAGTAAAATCGAAAGTTTAAGATTCGATCTGCACTCGTCGAACGGTATGGCTTCTAGGCGCGTGTAGATACATCGAGATGAACGAATGAATAGATCGACCCACACATATCTCCAAAAATAACTTTACGGCATGGAATGACCATGAAGCGTTTAAATTCGTTAAAGCTCGAATTCGATTATTTCCAATCATCTTTTCTATAGTTGCTTGAAAGTAAAAAATACACGGAAATAAAATCTATATACATAAAAATGAAAGTGACTATGCTTGTGACTTCATAATTCCTGAACCACCCGACCGATCTCGATCAAATTTTCGATGTAGTTGAGATTCGGGCCTGGAATGTTTTTTTATGATTTCATTTTGATGGTACAACGTAGGAAGGGGAAGGGGAGAGATTTTTAAAAATAGTCGAAAATGACCAATATTAGTGTCGAATCCATAGTTTTCGGGGTCGCTGAGATGAACAGTGACACTTCTGATGTCGTTTGAATCCAAATTCACCCGTTTTTGTCCAAAATGAACGTATTCTCCCCAAGTGCCCAAGTTTCATCCCAGATTACAACAAGTGGACATCGTGAAATACAAAACACCGTGTGCGTGGGTTTTATCGGGATTTTCCCGTTTTCCCATTTTCTTCCTTCCGCTATTATCATAAACTAATAATCACCGTCTCCCCTGGTCTCGTGGGACGTTAGGCTACAAAACAACAACAACGCTATGTTGGAAAAAATATAGAATCTATTGTATTTGAGTTATTAATCCCATTTTTAACTGCTATTTCCTAAACGTTTATCCAGACACTCAAAAGAACATCCTGTATGGGGCACAGTGGCTCATTGGTAAAGCGCTTACCTCTTGCACGTGGGGTTCCTGATTCAATCCCCGGCCGAGTAACTTTGTAGTAGAGAACATCGTGTCTGTGGGTTTTATCAGGATATTCCCGTTTCCTCCCACTTTCTCATTCCACCAATTTTTCCATCTTCATTCGTTTGCCTTAATCATCCGTCTCCCATAGACTAAAGACTCCTATCTTCAGGCGGAATTCGTGTGTTTCGGCACTTGTTTTTAAATCCTTTCTCACATCGATCGTTTCTAAATCCGTGTGTGTTTCGCTCCGTTCCGCATACTACGATTACCGTTATTGAATTCCACTCGCTACATCGTATCTATGATATTATTAAAAGATTACCAAGAAACTTGTGTAAAAATTTTGCTGAGAAAACGTGTAATTCACTCTTATCTATAACTCTGTTTTCTCCATTTCCTTATTTCGTATTTTCTTAAAGTGATTAATCATTATCATCATCACCATCACCATAGGTATTCTGCCATTGGACTATTTAAGATTTTCTAATTTCCCTCGCTGTAACATGGTACGTACATTCCATGTCTGTGCCTTAAGCCTTTTGGTCCTGTTTGTCTTGCCTTTTCTACCTATCTTCCGGCTGGTACGGTGGTTCAGTAGTTGAGCGGTTGTCTCTGGTGCGTGTGTCCGTGGTTCCATCCTCGGCTAAGTTAGTTTCTGGTGGACAATGTCATATCCGTGAGTTCCCTCGGTGTACTCCCGTTTCCTCCCACTTTCTCATTCCATCATCATTCACTTGCCGTAATCATCGTCTCAGTTTGCCTAACGAGTATAATCGTGGGACGTTAAACCGAAAGATGTAAGATATATCTATCTATCTTCCCCGCATTATTATATTCTCGTAATTCCAAAGATATCTCTCTTCCGGAGATCCGAATCGTGGGATATTTTACCTCCGGAACTACATTTTGACCTGCGAAAGACATTGTTCATATGTCCTCTTTCTGCTATCAGCATACTAGGTAAAAATAGAGTGGTGGTTTCCCGTTGACTTCCATCCTGCAATATCCCAGCTATGAAAGTCACTCTAACCACGTCTGAAACTAAAGTCCAAGTTACCGTACCAATCACTATGAGGGCCACGGTGGCTCTGTGGTCCTTGGCTGGATCTACCTCTGGTGCACCGGGTCCTTGGTTGGATCGCAGCTCGCACCAAGTGAACTTTGTGGTGGACAAACACCGTGTGCGTAGGTTTTCTCGGGGTTCTCCAGTTTCCTCCCACTTTCTTCATATCACCATTTAATTTATTTCTCATCATTACCGTCTCCTTCAGCTTAGGCGGTATAACGTGGGACGAAAAACTTGAGATGCCATTTTTCTGCAATCACTATGATTTCCACCAACTTGGTTACTGGAGAACTGCTGCCTTCTCCCAGAACACTATTCGTGTGGCTACTCCATTTAGACCACCAATTCGGTAGGGGTGACAATTTTGGTGGTGAAGTATCGCCGACATAGCTCTAAATTTTACTGTAATCCTCCTCACCTGACACGTCTTGGTAAAGGTGGTATTTATCAGAAAACATTAAAATGAATATAAGATAAAGCATCTCCTACAAATGTCTAAATTTTACTTTTTGTATTATGAAACACATAATGGCACATTGTGGTCTGGGGGATTAGCAACGAAAATCTAGAGAGAGCAGGTTCCCTTTGGCTGCGAGCTTGCAATATAATGTCACGAAGTTTAAAAATAAAGAGAAATTGTGCTGCAGGAATGCTATAATACAACATTGTTTACAGTTTTTGATGACATATTTCAGTCTCCTACATTCAACAACTTTGCGAGAAGAAAGCTTTCAATGAATGGGCCGAGGAAAAGCAACGTAGCTCCTGGTTCTGTCTCTTTTGCCGAATGAAATCTTTAAGTTTTACGTCCCACGGCTATGCCGATCAGGCTAAAGAAGACGGTGAAGATGAGAAATGAATGAAATGGTGGAATGAAGAAAGTGGGAGGAAACGGGAGAACCCCAAGAAAACCCACAAGCACGGTGTTTGTCCACCACAAAGTCCACACGGCGAGAGCTGGGATCGAACCAGGGACCCCAATCACCGGAGGTGAACGCTCTACCACCGAGCCACCGCGCTACCCTCTTTCGCCGAATGACCTGAGTTACGAAATTATTATACACGTAGGCAGTCGGGCAAATAAGGCGAAACCGGAATTCCAGTTTCGCCGAATCCTGTTTGACCGAAAACTAGTTAAAAAGCAATTTGCATACAGAAAGAGATTTTCCCCACCTAAGTCTTCATTTTCTTATGGTTAATTTGTGCAATGTTGCCAATTTTCATGGAAAGCAATGTATATTGTTTTCGACCTTTCACTCCACTTAGATGTTGTTAAGTACTTTTTTTTTTTTTTTGTTTCAAGAAATTTCTAAATTAAGTGTGCTACTTTACGATTCTAACCTCTTATTAGACTAACTTTCAAATAGAAGCATATAAATAAAATTTTAAGTTTGTTTTTCATTTTCTTGACATCCCCATCCTCAAGAATATGCAAACTTATTGCAAACATTTGAGTGATGAAATCAACAAATAGTTGGCCGCGTTTGGCGAAAAAGAATATGTTGTTTCATGAAGACAATGCATCAGCTCACATATCAGCTCACATGCTCAGTTATTGCGATGGCCAAAATCAATTAGTTAAAGTTCGGATTTCTTCCTTACGCACTCTATTCGCCGTATTTAGCTCCATTGGATTATTTTATTTACTTGAGAAAATGGCTCGGTGGTAAAAGATTTGTCAACAATGAAGAAATGGACTCTACGGTTAATAGTTATTTTGAGGAGCTTGACGAAACGGAGTATCGAAGCTATTGAACATCGAGGAAAATGTATTAAGTTAAAAAAAGGTCATGTTGAAAAATAAAGGTAGTTTTTGTTTTCCCAAATTCTTTGTGTTTTATTTGTTACGTCGGGAACTTTTCTGACTTCACACGTATCATCTGTTAGTGTTTGTATAGGAAAAAACACACATTCAGTTTGTTTCTGGTAATACTGCTACATTTGTTGTACTAGTTTCGAATATATATATATATATATATATATATATATATATATATATATATATATATATATATATATATTTGTTATCTTCATTATGCTAATCGTATTTCAATGAAACTTTGCACAAGCATTTAGCCCAGGATACGTCATATTTTCCGAGACACATCTCGCTTAAGTAAATGAACTAGGGACTTTTGGGAGAACAAAATCTTTTTTGGGAAAAACGCCAGGTATATTCCCCGAACTTCCCCGCAATTTATACGAGGTGCATCCGGAAAGTAACTTCTGAGTGGTCACTATGCGTGAAGTAGTGGGGGTCAGCGTTACCATCTTTGCACAGACGTGCACAGCTGTGGAAGAATGAAGGTTTCCTAATCACTAGTTCCACTTTTATAGCGTGTCAAAATTTATGTTCTAATAGAAAACTCCGCCAAGTGCGAGGTGCGAGCTGTTATATGTTTTCTTACGGCAAAACAATATTCGGCAGCAGCTATTCGTCGCGAAGTTTGCGTCGTGTATGTATTTCTCAAACACAACGCAGAACATTTCTGAAACACAATGCAGAACATTTCTCAAACACAATGCAGAACATTTCTCAAACACAATGCAGAACATTTCTCAAACACAATGCAGAACATTTCTCAAACACAATGCAGAACATTTCTCAAACACAATGCAGAACATTTCTCAAACACAATGCAGAACATTTCTCAAACACAACGCAGAACATTTCTGAAACACAATGCAGAACATTTCTCAAACACAATGCAGAACATTTCTCAAACACAATGCAGAACATTTCTCAAACACAATGCAGAACATTTCTCAAACACAATGCAGAACATTTCTCAAAGTTTAAAGGTACACAAGTCATTTAATAATATATACTCTAATAATGATTTCATGTTAAATGTTGTTAATATCATATCTTTCGTGACGCGGAAGGATTCTGATAGCTTCTAGATGATAATGATGATAATGATCATCATCATCATAGGTATTCTGCCATTATTGGGAGGACACTTGCCTCAGCTGAGGAGGTTGCATGCTCCACGGTCTTCAGGTACGAGCCTCTTCGTCTTCACGTAGCCTTTTCTGTTTTAATATCGTTCATTAATTGTAGTCTCCTTTGCCCTCTCTCTCTTTCCTGCCACTATACCCTCTAGCACGTCTCTCACTATACTGTCCATTCTTAGCCATTGTCCCAACCAGTTATTCTTCCTCTTCTTTATATTTAAAACTTTTTTCCTCCCCACCATTTCTACCACCTTCTCATTCGTTTTCCGCTCAACCCACTAATTCTCTCCATTCTTCTCCACACCTACATTTCCAAGCTTCCAGTAGTTTTTCATCATTTCTGCGTAATGTCCATGTTTCTGCCCAATACAGTACAATAGCCTACTCTACACTAAGCATTTCATGAGTCATTTTCTGAACTTTTTATGCAAGGTTCCACAAAATAGTTTTTTCTTCCTCCTAAATGTTTCTTTCGCCATTCCTATCCTTGCTTTTATTTCACTTCATACTTCATATCATCACTAATAATACTACCTAGGTGTCGAAAACTAGTCATCTGTTCTATTTTGTGCACTCTCACTTATACAATTGACCTTCTAGAAGATATTAAGAAAAAAACAGGGTATACGACACGAGACTTGCACATAATTTACGAGACGAGACAAAAAGTTTATTTCTCGTCTCGTCTCGTCTCATAAACAACACTGAAACTAATTATAGTAAGAGCTGCAGTTTCCTAAGTGAAAGTCTACAAAGGGGCCGCGGTGATTCAGTGGTAGAGCGTTCACCTCTGGTGCTTGGGGACCCGCGTTCGACCCCAGCCCCCACCGACCCCAGGACAAACACTGTGTGTGGGGTTTCTCGGGGTTCTCCTGTTTCCTCCCACTTTCTTCATTCCACAATTTTATTCATTTCTCATCACCACCGTCTCCTTTAGCCTGGCCGGCATAACCGTGGGACGTAAAACTCAAAGATTTCATTTCATTTGAAAGTCTACAATGTCCTTTAAAAATACAATTATTTCACAAAGGTTAACCCACCATAATTGCAAACACTGGGATTTTTTAAAGAGAAGATACAGCTTCCTATGTCTCTTCCCGGGACTGAGGGACTACAGTTGATATAAAAGAACTTCAGAGGAAAGTCTTGTTGGTAGTCACATGGTTGAAAATAACAATTGTATTCCTGCTGGCTAAGGAAAGAAAACATGTGTAATTTTCTAATACATGTTTACAAGAACTAGAACTGTACAATACATTCTTGTTTTAGTGTGAGGGGGCCGCGGTGGCTCAATGGTAGAGCGTTCACCTCTGGTGCTTGGGGTTCCGGGTTCGATCCCAGCCCTCGCCAAGTGAACTTTGTGGTGGACAAACACCGTGTGCGTGGGTTTTCTCGGGGTTCTCCCGTTTCCTCCCACTTTCTTCATTCCACCATTTCATTCATTTCTCATAATCACCGTCTCCTTTAGCCTAACCGGCATAACCGTGGGACGTAAAACTCAAAGATTTCATTTCATTTCAGTTCATTTGTTTTGGTGTGTAGCGACATGGCTTCCCTTAAAGAGTATCCACTCGTCCTTTTGATATAGATATATCATGTACCATTCATACATTCGAACAGATGTTGTGCTCACTAATATATAACCATACTCTCAGTTCTTTCATAAGTGACGTAATTAGTTACTTACAAAATGAATACAAAAAAAGAAATAATGTATTGGGTTGATTACCTAAGAATCACTTACAAAAGGAAAAACAACATAACCCGTTTAAATAATAAGAAGAATTATTTAGGAAAAAAAGGTAAGAAACTAGTCACATGTTGGCCTTGACGAAACACGACGCATGAGTATCATTTGAAGCGACCGAGAGGTCACGAAAAGAAACTTGACCATTACCAAATACTTTTAACAACACGTCCTACTTTCTCCCACGTGAAGAAATTGCAAATACTTCCAAGAAAGAAACGCGTGACAGATGTGGATTGAATTTGCTTTTAAATTTTTATATAGTGCACGTTTGTTGAAAAGCAAATGTTCTTTCTACAATAAATGTGAATCCTTCCACAATTACTACATACAACCTGCTAGGAGAACGGAATATGAAAGAAATACGTATGTGTAGCATAGCAAAAGATATCTACTGTACGTAATTTCGATGCCTCACTGGTTCCACTCTCATCTCGAGACATACAGTCTCATAGTATAAAGTTTAAGGACAATGAAAATATTCACGGGATTTTCCTTGAATTTCAATGGGATGTGTCTGTCACAGTATAAACTTAAAGGATAATGGACAAATCCACGGGATTTCCGTTCAATTTCAAATGGGATGTGCCTATCATAGTATAAACTTTAAGGATAATGGGAAAATATACGGAATTTTCCTTGAATTTCAATGGGATGTGTTTGTCACAGTATAAACCTTAAGGAAAATGGACATATTTACGGGATTTCCGTTCAATTTCAAATGGGATGTGCCTATCATAGTATAAACTTTAAGGATAATGGGAAAATATTCACGGGATTTTCCTTGAATTTCAATGGGATGTGTCTGTCACAGTATAAACTTAAAGGATAATGGACAAATCCACGGGATTTCCGTTCAATTTCAAATGGGATGTGTCTATCATAGTATAAACTTTAAGGATAATGGAAAAATATACGGAATTTTCCTTGAATTTCAATGGGATGTGTTTGTCACAGTATAAACCTTAAGGAAAATGGACATATTTACGGGATTTCCGTTCAATTTCAAATGGGATGTGCCTATCATAGTATAAACTTTAAGGATAATGGGAAAATATACGGAATTTTCCTTGAATTTCAATGGGATGTGTTTGTCACAGTATAAACCTTAAGGATAATGGACATGTTTACGGGATTTCCGTTCAATTTCAAATGGGATGTGTCTATCATAGTATAAACTTTAAGGATAATGGAAAAATATACGGAATTTTCCTTGAATTTCAATGGGATGTGTTTGTCACAGTATAAACCTTAAGGAAAATGGACATATTTACGGGATTTCCGTTCAATTTCAAATGGAATGTGCCTATCATAGTATAAACTTTAAGGATAATGGGAAAATATACGGAATTTTCCTTGAATTTCAATGGGATGTGTTTGTCACAGTATAAACCTTAAGGATAATGGACATATTTATGGGATTTCCTTTGAATTTCAATGGGATGTGTTTGTCACAATATAACCTTTATACATAATAGAAATGTTCACGGGATTTACTTTGAATTTCAAATGAATATGCCAGTCACAGTATAAACTTTAAGGATAATGGAAATACCCACGGGATTTCCGTTCAATTTCAAATGGGATGTGCCTATCATAGTATAAACTTTAAGGATAATGGAAATATATACGGAATTTTCCTTGAATTTCAATGGGATGTGTTTGTCACAGTATAAACCTTAAGGAAAATGGACATATTTACGGGATTTCCGTTCAATTTCAAATGGGATGTGCCTATCATAGTATAAACTTTAAGGATAATGGGAAAATATACGGAATTTTCCTTGAATTTCAATGAGATGTGTCTGTCACAGTATAAACTTAAAGGATAATGGACAAATCCACGGGATTTCCGTTCAATTTCAAATGGGATGTGTCTATCATAGTATAAACTTTAAGGATAATGGAAAAATATACGGAATTTTCCTTGAATTTCAATGGGATGTGTTTGTCACAGTATAAACCTTAAGGAAAATGGACATATTTACGGGATTTCCGTTCAATTTCAAATGGGATGTGCCTATCATAGTATAAACTTTAAGGATAATGGGAAAATATACGGAATTTTCCTTGAATTTCAATGGGATGTGTTTGTCACAGTATAAACCTTAAGGATAATGGACATGTTTACGGGATTTCCGTTCAATTTCAAATGGGATGTGCCTATCATAGTATAAACTTTAAGGATAATGGAAAAATATACGGAATTTTCCTTGAATTTCAATGGGATGTGTTTGTCACAGTATAAACCTTAAGGAAAATGGACATATTTACGGGATTTCCGTTCAATTTCAAATGGGATGTGCCTATCATAGTATAAACTTTAAGGATAATGGGAAAATATACGGAATTTTCCTTGAATTTCAATGGGATGTGTTTGTCACAGTATAAACCTTAAGGATAATGGACATATTTATGGGATTTCCTTTGAATTTCAATGGGATGTGTTTGTCACAATATAACCTTTATACATAATAGAAATGTTCACGGGATTTACTTTGAATTTCAAATGAATATGCCAGTCACAGTATAAACTTTAAGGATAATGGAAATACCCACGGGATTTCCGTTCAATTTCAAATGGGATGTGCCTATCATAGTATAAACTTTAAGGATAATGGAAATATATACGGAATTTTCCTTGAATTTCAATGGGATGTGTTTGTCACAGTATAAACCTTAAGGATAATGGACATATTTACGGGATTTCCGTTCAATTTCAAATGGGATGTGCCTATCACAGTATAAACTTTAAGGATAATGGAAATATATACGGGATTTTCCTTGAATTTCAATGTGATGTGTTTGTCGCAGTACAAACCTTAAGGATAATGGACATATTTACGGGATTTCCTTTGAATTTCAATGAGATGTGTTTGTCACAATATAACCTTTATGCATAATAGAAATGTTCACGGGATTTACTTTGAATTTCAAATGAATATGCCAGTCACAGTATAAACTTTAAGGATAATGGAAATACCCACGGCATTTCTCTTAAATTTCAACGGAATTTGGCAAGTATATAGCGCAGGATATGTAGTACTTTCCGAGATATGTCTCACTTTCAATTTTAAAGAAATGTGCCAGTCACAGTATAAACTTTAAGGATAATGGAAATATATACGGGATTTTCCTTGAATTTCAATTGGATGTGTTTGTCACAGTATAAACTTTATGGGTAATGCAAATATCTACGCGATTGTTTTTTTTTTTATTGAATTTCAATTTGATGTGCTTGTTAGCATAAGTTTTAAGAATAATAGAAATATTCACGGGATTTCCGTTGAATTTAAGTGGGATGTACCTGTCACAGTATAAACTTTAAGGATAATAGAGATATTTACGGGATTCTCCTTGAATTTGAATGAGATGTGCCTGTCACAGTGTAAACTTTAATTATAATAGAAATATCCACGAAATTTCCTTTGGGGGTAAACATTCAGTCAATCATCGAAGATCAACCTTCTCATTTTAGGCCGTTGTTCGCCAGATTTATCTTGCATGTTACTTTTTGATCATAAAGAAAGATTACCGTGTTCAAAAGAATGATGGAGTGATTTAATCTTTCTGCTGAATCGGGACCGGATATGCTATGATTACATGAGACTGTAGAACATTTCTATTCAACGAGAAAATATGAATCATGATTCTCATGCACGAGTTACGAAGGATACAAACCAAGTGACAAATTCCACGAGTTCAGAGATACGGTGAAAAATTCTTTGTGTATTTGGGTAGACATTACGAGCAAGTAAGTGAAAGTGAGATTAAAAACTGAATGCGAAGAAACATTATTTTTTTTTAAAGAGCGCTAATATATAAAAATTTTTGGTTTTCAATTGCTAGCGAATAGGAAAATACGTACTAATAAGTTTAATTTAATTAGGGGTTAAGTGCTGTATTGTCGGATCAATTTTCGCAAAATTTACCAGATGATTGAATTTATTTTGGATTATGAGAAAGAGTGAGTGAAAGTGAGGTGAGGGGAATAGCTGAAGGTGGTTGTTGTTGTAGGCTGCTTTTGATGTTGTAAGCGGCACTATATGTGGAGGCCGAAGGAACTATTTGGCGGAGAGGTTCACTTGTTATGATTTAGTGGTGAGAAAAGCAGTGTTGACATGTAGCATATATGTCAAGATTGTGACATATCGTGCTTGAGTTTTATGAAATTCTACAAAAATAACGAAATGAAATGAAATCTTTAACTTTTACGTCCACGGATATGCCGGTTAGACTAAAGGAGACGGTGATGATGAGAGATGAGTGAAAATGGTGGAATGAAGAAAGTGGGAGGAAACGGGAGAATCCCGAGAAAACCCACGAGCACGGTGCTTGTCCACCACAAAGTTCACACGGCGCGAGCTGGGATCAAATCAGGGATCACAAGCACCGGAGGTGAACGCTCTACCACTGAGCTACCGCGCTCCCCTACAATAATAACGAACCTTAGTTGTTGAAATTATGTGGAAGACACGGTATACTTTTTTCAGTTGTGTTATTAGTATGAAACCAGCCAAAACTCACCTGTTTTCAATACCCTCGCTCACGAGCATACCCACCTGCTCCCACCTTCTCCCTTCGAGACCGCGTGGGCTCTCCAGCTTCGCCCCGTCCTGTTTCGGTTAGATAGCATTCGTGGTCTTAGTGGCCACCTAGCACAGGGTGGTTTGTTTTTTGCACTGTAGTTTTAATGCCTTACAATTGGGCACCGTATTTATACGCAAGTAGTCCAAATTGTAAAATTTTATATTCCAAATTGTAAAATTTTACATGCCTTTGTTTTGAAGGTAACTGACTTGTAGGCATAACTAAACCTAACCTAGCCTATTGTAACGCCACCCAACGTAATGTAATATAATTTAACTAAATGTAAGCAAATGGCAGTACACTTCGGTACATTTTTCAAATTATTTTCGTGTGCTCCGGTTATATTGTTAAATACAGGCCCACAAATTTTCAAACTTAAAAAAAAAAATATATTACTTTATTGGGGAATAGTGCTACTACACTATGGTAACTAAGAACATGATTTCGGGAAGTTTGTATCTATCAGGGGCGGATTCAGGGGTCCGATCGGAGCGATAGCCCCCACAGAAAGGGAGACTTTCTTATTTTATATAGAAATAAAACCCATCCCAGAGTTTGGAGCTCTTACAAGTAGCTCTAGGTAGCAGTATTACAACCCACCGCCCACCCCAAACGTTCGTCCTGGATCCGCCCCCTGATATCTATACAATAGTACCACGACCTTTCGGTCAGTAGGGCAATTGCACTGGCAGCCCCAGGTAGCACAAGTTCATGGAGCTCCATATTATAGGAGGAAAGAGTTATGCTCTTCAGGATCTAACTCAATCTTGTATTCAAAATACTTGGCTTTACCGGTAATTTACATATTGGTAGGCCTTCATATACCGGAATTCAATCATACACCACTATAACGCTCGGGCACAAAATTTGTTTTAGTTTCTTTAGATGTAACTGGAAATGAATGTGGGCATATGCTAAACAAATTAGATCAAGTACTGCTTCTGTGACACATGTTACGCACCCCGGCCACCATCTTAGATTCGCCATATTTTATTCAACTTTCGATGATTCAAATGAGAATAAATGCAAGTGATACATCAAATTCATGTACAATTTTGTCGGAAATCCGTTGGTGTAGTGAGTTTCACCGTAGCTTGTACCGTCTGCAAGGTATTGCATGTTAAATGTCAGCTACTTCTATGAAAGTAATGCCGGTCCTAGGTTCGATACTTAATCGTTCCTGTTCGGGAAAGCCATTTATGATTGGAGTTTGTTTACGTAACGAAAGCCAGATATAATGATATTGGGATTCGAACCTTGGATCCCTCTTGAAGTCTTCCTTAACATCATTCATTTGTCAAAGACTGATAGATCCAATAAGGAACTGGTAAGTAAACAAATATTCTCACTCCTACGGTCCTAGGATTCGAGCGTTAAACATCAGAGGCATAAACCGTTTACCCACCATCGCTGTTGCGTCAGCTCCAAGATATGCTGATCGCTGCCTGTAAGAGAATACAAAGTGGGACAGCAATGCATGATCTACGCCAGATGGATAGTGAGAGACGAAAGTAATGTTTGAACTTCTCTGTTAATGGGTACCTTACCTTCTGATAAACACTTTATGCCGCATACACTTTAACTTATACACATTGAAGTTCTAAAAGGAAATATGACTTATTAAACACATTTGGTTAGCACTATCATCATTTCATGAATAATAACAAGAATTTTAAAGTAGCACTATATTATCACTCATTTTCACTGTATTGATTACATATAAATCAAAAATAATAACATTTGCAAATTGTGGATAATATTTTACTCAATGATGTATTGGCCCAAAGAATTCGGAACGACACGAACCGCGCACGACAATTTCGGCAGACGTAACGGTGAACACCCATACACGTTCATAATAAAATTTCGTTTGCATTGCTACTTGAAGATAACAGCTCGATGGTTTCGGCGACTATGCCGTATACAATTCACTGGTCCACTATTTCATAAGGATGAGTTTTGCATCATCTTCTATAAGTTTCCTCATACAAAGAAGTCAACTACAACTGGTGAAGAAGACGATGCTCTCCTTGACATTGCGACTTGTGAATTAGAGTAGTTAGACACTGAAACTTTACGTATGTCTATACTTTAAGTGGTCAAAGACTAGGTACCCTGTGCTTCACATGGTGGCTAGGAAAACACACACACTTCTCTTCACGCCTCACATAGTTGCCAGTTCACAGCGCAAGAATACACTGACTAAGTTAAAATATAGTTCGTAGAAAATATCAAGTTTTTACTTCATAATATTGCTAATAACGTATAATGAATGGTTCATAGGTTAATAGAAATCACATTGAAAACACTGATTGTTCGAATAAGTTGTATAATCGACGATTATTGATAGACTTCACATTGTCACGTAAAACTCTGTCATCGTCATGAGAGTTCACTGCGTGGGCGTTTCTTTCGAGGGTAGCAAAATTTTTCTTCTTAATATGGACTGACGGGAGGAAGTAAGACTGTCTGGAAAAGTGAGGTACCTTTTGGGAGAGAAATTCCTGAGCTTTGTTCTCCTTCAACTGTTGATTAGTCGCATTTCATTTCCAAGAATTGATGTTGGAATAATACGAGGGTTGGTTTAAAAATTCATGCCAATCCATACCGTTACACTTCATAAATATTGAACCAAATAGAAAGTTATGCAAGAACCCGTGTGTGTACGTAATCTTTTACGTGATTTGTCGTTGACGAAATATTCTCTGAACGTTCATACATACAGACACTCAGACATCAATATGGAAATGATAGATCTTCACCCAAACCTGGTAGTATCTGGATTTACATTAGGTGTTTTGACCGTATTACAACACTTTCTTGTTATAGTATAACATGGAAGTAATAACAATCATTTACAGAAATGTAATAAGATTATGACACCAATGTTGTAAAGATTTTTTTTATACCTACAGTATTTTTCCAATTAGAAATTATTTTGATTTGTCAACATCAAAAACGTAAGCGTAACTGATATTTCTCTGCAATGTCTATTCGCGAAGTGCCTGGAGGGATTTAACATGCAGTACTTTCCAAACTATACAAGCTACGGCAAAATTCACTGCACCAGTAAATTTTCGAGAAAATAGTACATGAATTTCATGTATCACTTGCACCTATTCCCATTTGAATAACCGAAAATGGAATCCAATATGGCAAATCCAAGATGGCGGCCAGGGTGGGTAATATGTGTCACAGAAGCAGTACTGACCCAATTTGTTTTGCATATGCCCACATTCATATCCAGTTACATATAAAAAAACTAAAACAAATTTTATGCCCGAGTGTTATAGTAGTGTATCATTTAGTTCTGGGTATATGAAGGTCCATAAATATGCAAATTACCGGTATGGGTCGCTAAAATTAGTACAATACACATTGGGCCGCGGAGAACTTCGCATTTGAATCAATTTTACACGAATCCAGGGGACACTTCGCGAATGTGCCTTGTTAGATAACGCTAACAAAAACATACAAACATTCCGAATTTCAAGTTTTTATTCTAATTCCAAGTACCTAAAGTATGAGATTATAAGTTTAAAAAAATTACCAATTTAAATTACATAGGAAATTTCTCCATCGCCTCTATAGACTTTCTAAAAATTAAAAATATTAACTTTCGGCAATTTTTCTGTTGGTTAGTTCCAGAAAACTACAATCACGTCAAATTTTAACTTTCCACTTCAATCAGAAGTAAACTTTTATGTTATGTCAGTTCATTTAGTTTTATACATGGTTAGATTGATTAATATGTATTTCTCAAACACAGAGGGAGTGAAACTTCACCCCTTGCCTCCCGAAATGACACCCTCATAGTGGGATATTGCTATCACTGATACGAAATCAAAGTTGGTGCAAAATATTTATGCTGGCTATGGAATTCTCATGTCATTGGCCTAGCAATTTACTTTCGTTCCAGGCGGCGAAAATAGATGGCGTACCTCATTTCCTTTAAAAACAATATACTTAATAGTTTATACGTTAGGTTAAGTTAATTTGACGTTAAAGTAATGAATATTTGTTTTATTGTTCAAATAAAGCAATTTAAAATAAATATATTGCCATTGCATTTCAAGTTTTTGTCTAATAGGCTATATAAAATAATAATCACACCTGAACATTACGTAAATTTTCTGTAAAGAGAATGTGTTAAGTTTTGTCTACATATTTTTGTAAACAGCACTGGAGTTTTCACACTGGGCTATTTGTACTGTATATTCTATATTATTTTAGATGCTGTTATATTTGTAAGGAAGCATAGTTGCTGACGACGGAAATATCCGAGTGATCGCCCTCCCCCAGGCATGTAGCCAAGGGGTGGGTCCGGGGGGTCCGGACCCCCCTTCCCCTTCGAATCAACAAATGAAAAATATTAAGGAAGGATGACACAAAAAGAAGCGAGAAAAAGATGAATCAGCGTCAAAAATATAAAGCTACAGCAAGCGTTTGGTTAGCCTTACGCTTTCTTAGGAGGAGTTTTGTGTGCAGGGAGCGAAATCAAGTTGAAAATGGATATTAGTGTAACGAAGCATTCCGAATTCCGTCTATCTCCATGCTAATCTTATGGACTACAAATGACAATCGATAAACATGTTCGATCAGATAGATTCTCAGGTAGAACTTAAAAAATGCCCAATATCACCAATAATGTGAACCATTTTGAATTTCACGGCAACACTAATCCATTTTATAGGACATCTTTACTGTCAAAAGAGATCTCGTTGCTGTCCTTGACGGCATTAAACAAAGATAAGAAAAAGTAGAAAGAAGACAAGAAGAACCGAGTTCGAATGACCTCCGAAGACTATATCTTTTTCAATACTTCTTTATATTCTTTTACTCAATATTTTTTCATAGTTTTAAAAATTAAAATACTTACTAATAAATCCTCATTTTATTGTTCTAACAAACCAATAAGGGTATGTTGCCAGTAAAATAGTTTAGATTGATCGATCCCCTGGTGTGATAACTACAGTATTTTTTCACGGACCCCCTCTATCATGAAATCCTGCTAAGTGCCTGTCTCCCCGCTGGTCTTACTGGCTAGCACGTACGCCTCTGGTGTATGGGGTTCCGGATTCGATTCCCGGCTTTGTGATTTTAACTGTCCTCAATGTTTTTGTGTTCGTGTCCCTGTCGTTCTAGGAGATTGGAAAAGTCAGTTAAACGAAAAAATGAAAATGAAATGAAATCTTTTAAGTTTTACGTCCAACGGTTTTGCCGGCTAGGCTAAAGGAGACGGTGATGATGAGAAATGAATGTAAAATGAAAAAAGTAGGAGGAAACGGGAAAACCCCGAGAAAACCCACGCATGTGGTGTTTGTTTACCACAAGGTTCACTTGGCGGGGGATGGGATCGAACCCGGGACCCCAAGCACCAGAGGTGAACGCTCTACTACTGAGCCACCGCGGCCCCCTCAGTTAAACGAGTAAAGCAAGTAAAATAGTAATAAGTAGTTCAAGTAAGTTACTGAGACACGTTCGGTGAGTCATTTAACTTTTTTTTAAAAAAAAGCGTTCGACTTCGAATCACGAGACGTATCATCCGTGGGTTCGAATCCCACTGAAGGTCATGAGAGTTTTTTTAACTATCTTCGATATTCTGTGTTTATGTTCCTGTATAATCTGATAGTCATAAAAATATTGATTTGATTTTAAAATCCCCTGCAGCAGCGAAGCTATATGAGATGTGGACCTACAGTTTAATGTGGAATCCAAACCACATGTACTCCCGCCGGGAGTCTTCTACCGCCACGCTGATCACTTAACCACGAGAGAGATCTCAGAAAAATATCTAGAAACTACTAGTCTAGGCATAACTTGACAAAAGTTCTCTCCTCTTCGTGTTTATGGGCAAATCATGTAACAATTTGGCATCCAATATTTTTGGAATATATACCCATCACTGATCACAAAAATGCCGGATGCCAGAAAAAATATCTCACGGGAGGGAAGTAGGGAGGAGAAAGCCGAAAATTTATCCGTTTCTATTATTCACTATATCTCCGTAACCGTTGGAGCTAAAGCATCCGAACTTCTTTTATTTTGTTTGCCTAATTGTTTTCTATAATTTGGTTTCAGTGCATTTTTGAGCTAGATATAATTGTTTTCTTGTTATTTTCATTTTTACTCAGTATTGGTTGCGCGTGAGGTCAGTTTTTTAGCCACAGATTCTTTACAAGATCAATTTCGAAAAAATTGTTTCCTCTGAAAGTTTTTCGTCATTTTATGCTCTTTAAAAAATGTGTGCTTATATTAGTGTAGATCTAATAGTGTCTGAGTTATAAGCGACTTTATTGTGTCGCGTACGAAACTGATCACGGCTAGCGATCCAAGAGTTACCTTCCCAGAAACGGTAGATATTAGTAGCTGATATATAAAAAATCTTATCTGCCAGCAAGTATATAATCCTGATGCTTAACTCTGTCTTTAATCTAATTAAAAATATCCATTTGTAATATCAATTGAGGTTCTTTTCGGAAAATAATCCTTGTCAAAACTCAAAATTTCTCTGGAAAATGAAAAGAGAGCTTTCTCAAGTACACACTATGTGAAACTCTGCAAATCTGTCTCTTTATACGTGTCTCTGATACCTTCTAAGACATGCACAAACATGCAGCTTCCAAGTTATTTTTCTGAAAAAATATTGTTTTCACAAGGGCTGTTTTACTACAAGTCCTTCGATTATACACTACATTGGTACCGAACGAAATAGAGCAGGAACCAAATTTCAAAATTGCCTTCAAGAGAGAATCATGAATAATTTGCCATCAACCTTTTATATATACATTTCCATCTTTCCCTCTTAATACTTACTGTAAAGGCACTAAAAAAGGCATAAAATAAGATATGCCTAACATATTTTATAAATGATCAGTTTTTAAACTGTTAAATCTTATTTTCAGAAGAAGCGTTTGCCTATTATAAATATTGTGTACAGTTGCTATAATACAATAAATCTATGATAAGAAGCGTAATAGAAGGAAACCATATGCTTAAGAAATTTCTACAAAAGAGAACAAATTATTTGATTTTTAGAGTTAGTTCTCAATAATGTTATGCTACTGATATCTCGAAAAAGAAAGAAATTTGTAATGTCTTTAATTCATCTGGGACAATTACACATTGGGGTGCATAAGAAACTGCAATTCTTACGTTTGCATTTTAAACTCACACACTCAAGTTTCTGACAGCTACACATGGTAATCTCTTATCAAGCCTTGGGAATATCTTCGAATGTTTTCAAAACTGGCTTCAGAATTTGGTCCTCTAAGTACCATCCGGAGTCTTCTGGCCTTGGTAGATCGATCTCACACTTATCAGCGTTACCGAAATTTCTGTTTGGTAATGGGAAATCTTTATATGTTGTTTCAGAGCATCACTAATTGGAGGTGATCTCTCCAGGCTGCATTTTCTTAAAAGTAGGAGAAAAATAAAATGAAATTTTTGAGTTTTACGTCCCACGGTTATGCCGGCTAGGCTAAAGGAGACGGTGATGATGAGTAATGAATGAAATGGTGGAATGAAGAAAGTGGGAGGAAACGGGAGAACCCCGAGAAAACCGACGCACACGGTGTTTGTCCACCACAAAGTTCACTTGGCGGGAGCAGGGTTTGAACCCGAGGTGAACGCTCTACCACTGAGCCACCGCGGCCCCTGTTAAAAGTAGGAGAATTCTATGTTCTTGTTTGATATAATGTTTCATCACAGCTGACTTCTCGATGTAACCCTATTTATACACTCTTATATGATTTCTTTTATCGTTCCTTGAATGTTTCGCCAAGTTTATTCCGTAAAAAAAAAAAAAAAAAAAATCATAGTAGTGATCTATTTTTAATTTTATGACCTCTAAATATTTTATATCTTAAGGAGTGTAGTAATTATCATGTTTGGACGGTAATAAGCCTATATGCAAACAACTGGATGAAAGAAATTTACAAGTTTCGGAGGAAATACCTTTATTGGTTGTTGAAGATTGAATAGCAATCTTCCAGGTTGACTGGCCAACATTTATTAGCGGAACTACGGGCTGCTTTGGGAGACTAAACCACCTTCAATCTTATCCAAGCTGAGATGAATTACTTTATATCCCCAAATGCAATGTGCAGGACATTCCGAACAGTACGCCTATCGACCCTACAGAGTGTCGATCGCACGCAGTTTCGGTCCTATGCCGTTTCCTTTGTATGATGGTTTTTTCTATATATCTTCTAGAAAATGATTTTTACTTAATATTTCGTGATTATAAGATTATCATTACCATAGGTATTGGCAGGTCACTTGCCGCAACTGACAAGTTTCCATGCTCCACGGTCCTCCGCTAACTTCTTCGTCTTCAAGTACGATTTTCCTCCATTAATTGTAGAATCCTTCGCCTCCTTCTTCTCTTTCCTGTCACCATACCCTCTACACTTCCCTCATGATACAGTTTCTGCTCAGCCAATGTCCCATAAGATAATGTTTTTTTATTATTGCTATTATTTCGATCGTATGCAGGCAACTGCTTTTGATCTTATGCCGTTTTCGTTTTACGCTGTTTCGACGCTGTTTAGGTTCTACAGTGTTTCAGTCATCCCGTTTCGGTCATATGCATGTAACCCTTTAGAAATTACTTAATGCAGGCTAAACACGGGTGAAGATCGTTCCTTTTCTTTCCTTGATTCACATAAAGTATCACGTGTCATAATCCATCACACTTCAATTATTATTATAGCTCATTATAAGTGACTATGTTTGTGACTTGATAACTCTTGAATCACCCAACCGATCTCGATTAAATTTTCAACATAATGAGCTTCGGGCCAGGGAATGTTTTCATTTCACTTTGGCGATACAACGTAAGGGAGGGGGGATTTAAAAATGACTGAAGATAGTAGATTATAAGCAAGATGTTGACTGTCAAAATTTTGATGGATGAACAAAGAAACCGGATGTTTTGAGAGGTGTAAACAAAAGAGAACAAAAGAGAATGGTTGTAGTAGGGGGAGGGGGATACAATATGAGACGATAGAAAAACATATGGTTTGGAGGTGGGGTGGTGATGAGAAGGTGTATAGAATTCTTTGACGGCATGTAAACAAAAGGATAAAAGAGAAATGAAGCATACAACATGTTTAAAGAATACAAAAAGGATAATAGAGGATAAAAAGAAATCAAGCATACAACGCTATGCAGGTGTATGTTTTTAAAAAGAATAATTGGTGAGAAGGATAAAAGAGAAATGAAGCATACAACATGTTTAAAGAAATACAAAAAGGATAATAGAGGATAAAAGAAATCAAGCATACAACGCTATGCAGGTGTATGTTTTTAAAAAGAATAATTGGTGAGAAGGATAAAAGAGAAATGAACCATACAATGCTATACACTTGTTTGTGTTTAAAAGATTTTGTAGGGTTGGTGTGGGAAAAGGCTTGTTGCGAAAGATGAATTGTAAATAAGAAAGAAAGAAAGAATAGTACCAGATGTTGATACCGTTGGAAGATAATATGTAAACGATGGTTTTGCAGTTGGGATGTTTTTGAAAAAATAATAATAATTTAAAGAAAAAATGTTAGAACCTTGCAGCCGATGGCGGAAACGCGGCGCGGCGCGGCGCGGGGCGGGCGCGGGAAGGTGCGCGGAGGCGTGCGCGACCGGAAAACACCCGCGTGTGCGGACGCGACAACGACTAAAGATGAAATGAGAGTATATTGAAAAAAAAAGAAAAAAGTATTAACATTGAGTTTATTCATGTGAACATATGAATAAAAGAAAATAAATGATGATGTTTATCCACACATTGAATTTTCGAAGAAAAGAAAACGTGAGGAACATATGAAAAGAATTTTTTTGGGGGGGGGGAGAATTTTTTTGTAAAGATTTGTTTTCTTTCTTGTAAATGGGTAGTATGATTTGTTTTGGTGGTGGTTGGTATGAAAAAAAAATATTAATTTTGTCCTTGAACGGGATATGAGAGTTGTGGTATGGTTAGAATCCCATTTTTGTTTGACGTATTCGTTTAAATACTGAGTGTTAGTAAATTGTTGTATGTATTAGCTGCTATGGCTCACGTACGTCAGCTAGTTTTTGAGGAGGACGAAGACACTTTACTGTGTCCACCATCACAAGCGAGAAAGAGGATGAAGTCAGGACATAGCGATTTACCGAGGAAACAGTTAAAGCACAGACCGGATTCCCCGGACTGTGTTGAAGTTGTGTATTTATCGTCATCTTCGGATGATGATGAAACCCATTTGGAAGAAGAGCGCCAAACTCCATCTCCATCGTTATTAATGAGTATAAGTATGCAGTTAAAGCAGAGACCAAACTCCACGGATGATGTTGAAGTTGTGTATTTGTCGTCATCTTCGGATGATGAAACTGATTTGGAAGAAGAGTGCCAAACTCCAACACCAACACTTTCGCCGTCACCAGTTTTTTCCCCAGCGTTATTATCGAGAACACGAAGATTTTGTAGAACGGATTGCACATGTGAAAACGTGAAAGTGGACCCAAAGTGTATTTTAAAATCAATTAAAGACTGGGAAACAAGTAAAATTTTAATCTGTGAGGCTTGTTCTGAAGGGGTTGACAACCAAAATGGAGACGAGTGTTTATTCATGTCCGAAGATGAACTGGTTGAAAGGGCAGTGCGCAATTTAATTGAAATAGACATTGATGAACTATTTTATACATATGCAAATTCACACATTATCGGAATATGTACTCAAGAGATTTTTTATGATACATATTACGAACTAATTGAAGAACGGGACAATCAATTTTTAACCGAAGTGGTTGAAATTTTTCAAAATAAGGACAGACAGAAAGCATATTCCAAGTAAGTGTTTAGTTTTTACCAATGTTAAAATAAAGTAAACTAAACATTCATGAATTGTGTATATAGTTTTAACAGAAAGTAAGATGTGATTGTGTAATTACTTTGAACTACAGGAAGAAGAAAAAAAGTGATTATGATTAATCATGAACTTGTGTTTTAGTTAAGATATTAGTGAAGTTTATACTTTTGTTTAAACAATATTTCTTGTGAACATTGCGTGTTGAAAACTTTATACGAAAAGGGTATGAATATTGAATTTGTTGATCCATGTTTTTATTGGAATGTAATCGTGAAATTCCAACATGTGATATTGAATTTATTATTTGTGAATTTTGTTTAACTTTATACACTACATTTGCATTGTTTAATTATTTCATTTGTAGAACACAATTTATTTGGGTTAAAAACAAATTGAATTAAATATATTTTTTTCAATAACTAATATTATTAATTTGCAAAATAAAGAACGTGTAGTATGAACAAAGATCATGTTTCATAACAATAACTATTACAATGTGTTTGTTGTAATTGCAATTGTTGTAAATGTATAATAAATTGAAAAAAAAAATAGAATCAAATAAACTTTTCATAATACTAAAAAAAAAAGTGTTGTGTTTTCTTTCATAAAAAATAACAATGAAATAAATAGAAAAAAAAACTTTACGAAGGAAAATGTTGGAAAGTGATACTTGTATTATAGTTATATTCTTTTGCATTTATTATTTGATGAATAGTATTATTTTACATGCTTGCGTTATGTTAATTTTTCGTTATACACTTTAAGAAACTATTTTAAACTTGAATAAAAATAATCTTGAAGAGAAAATCAACTAAGTATTACAACTTGAAATATAAAATTTTTTGTGCTTTAGAGAATATAACATGAAATGGTAACACATGTAGGGAAAACAAACAAACCTTCGGTATTATTTGTTACTTGTTGAGTTTATTTTGTTGTTAGAAGATACGTTTTTTTTTGCATTAGCAAAAGTATGAATTGCGTATGCAAGAAATCGCTTAACATTAATTGTATTACGTTCGCTTTAATTAATTAATTAATTGGATACCAAACAATTTTTTTCTCTGCAATAACGGTTTGAAAGATAATAATATACATAACTGTATCTTAAAAAAAAAGTAAACATGTGTCGGACTTGGAAGCTTTTAGTATTTTATCAGAATACGCTACGTACAAGGAAATTTTGAAAATATATATGAAATCACATAATATTCATAGTAAGAAGAATTATATTCTTATTCAACATATTTTTAACAAACATTATGAAAACGTTCTATTTCATTTGATATTATCCAATTCTGATTTTCCAAAACAGATATTTTTTACATGGCATGAATATGATTGGAGAAAAAATATTGCTAACTTTTGTAGGACGCATGCGCATTCGTTGAAAGTTTTGTGCGCTTGCGCATTTGTTTATATATTTCTAAGAAGCATGTTTAAGTAAAACAGTTTTTGCAAAGATGTGTAGTAAGCGTGTATTTGCTTCCGAGTATATTTCTCCAAGAGAACAGGAAATTAAATCTGCTAATATACATAAAGTTACTTATCTAGATGATGATATTTCTGAAGAAGAAGATAAACTGAAAATATTATTATTACGTAAGGAAAAAAATATTGATTCGTTTAGAAGATTTTATAGATATGATGATGAAATTCGATTTGAAAAAGTGTATCCTAATTCACATATTGAAATTCCTGAATTAGATATTGTGAACTGTAAGTGCAATCGATTTAACATAAGTAAATTATGCATAAAAGAACTTTTTGAAAATTATCAACTGAATGAACCATTACTTTGCTTTGCATGCGCAATAAGGATACCAGATGAAAGACTTCATTCATGTACACTAGCGTGTGATAATAGTTTGAAACGTGCTGTGTGGGAATTTGTCATTAAGAAGAAAACGCGTGACATTGTATTTGAACTTTATTGCAAGAAACATTGCTTAAACAGTACTTATAGAAAAAATAAAACGTTTTTAAACAGATTCAATTTATCATACGAAGACCTCTCGTTTTGTGATTCTTATATTTTACACTTAGTGGAACTGTTTTTAAAGAAGGATAAGAATGCATATAGAAAATAAAATTTGCATGTACAATTGTACTTCTTTTAATGTAAATGAACATTGTGTGTTTGAATGTATTTCAAAATGGAACCCACAACGTCGAGTTTTGTGTCACGGATGTTTTCAAAATCGTAGTGTTTTCGATGAACATGAATGCGTTACGTTAGACTATGATATGTTATGTTATAATGCATGGCGTGCTATGGTGAATATACAGACTTTTGATGATTTATATGAAGAATTTCTATCAATGCATAGTGATATTGAAATTGATAAATGGTCATTTAATTATGCGCTATATAATATTTTATTAAACAGAAAATATATTGAGTTAATTTTAGAATTACTCCTTGAGAAGGATTTCTTTTATAATTTTTAATTTTGTACATGTACAAAAAAAAAAAGGTATAAATTGTATTTACAATTTTTATATTGCCCATTGAATTTATTAATTATGATTTCTTTTGCGTTTATTGAAAAATATTATATAACATTGTATATGATATACCTTTTTGTATGATTCATATTTAACTTTTTTTATATATTTATAAACATGATTTTTAAAATTTTATATGATATGGAAAACATTCTTTTGTAAATAAAATATTATTCGTTAAAAGTATTTCTTATTCTTTACATATTTTAAAATATTTTTTTGTTTTCACTTTTCAAAAGCTACTCAGATACATTTAAGTTCATACTCAAACAGTTTGAAAAAAAGAAAATAGCAATATTACGAAATGTGTTAATTATATTCCATGAACGCTATGAAAAACTTATTATTAGTATTGTTTGGACATCACACAGAAAATCATAAGTGTATTTAAAATGCACAATGTATGAATAGTATCACAATGTTTGTAATAATAATATTATTATTAAACTCGAATGCTTTGATTGTTATAGACTGTTTTCTAGGAATGATTGCTTTACCAATCATAAAACAGTATTTGTTTGCGAAAAGAGTTTATACGCTCACATAAGATTTAAAAATGATTTCGGCTAATACATGTTATACACATGTAAACGTTGGGTATTTTTATTTCGTTGAACGGTTACCATGTAGATATCTTTTTCTGATGTAAAATGAACAAGAACATCAGCTTATTTGTATTTACAAGTGTAAGGACATGCTTTGTATGTGGAGATAAAAACGGATTCCGTCTGTCTACAACATTGATGGACTCGACCAATGTTTAAAAAAATCATTCTACTTTTACATAATGGCAGTAATTATGCTATGTAATTTTATGTTAAAACTTTAATAATGAACCATCATTTTACACCTGAAGTAATAATGTCAGGGCAAAAAATTAATGAACGATAAAAGATTTACTTCCATGACATGTAGTTGTATATGGGAGTTAAATTATGTAAATTAACTAAGACGTTAGGTCTTTTTGCAAAAGGGAGATTTTTATATTTTGTTTAATACATTATATAGGCAAAGTTCCTGAGCTAATCATAATTTACGGAGCACCGAAGATCGAAACCAACTTATTGCGTGGTACGAAAAAAAAAACGTGCTGCAAGTGCGGAGGTCTCCAAAAGGAAATGATGTTATTAAATTTTCAAACTTAATTGTAGACAAAACAATTTGTAGTTAATGATTTATTATAACAACAACTTTTGCTAGTTTGACAATACTCAGGTATTGTACCTCCCAGAGAAATTATTTCACCCTTTGGGTTCGACCAACGTGATCATCAAAACCTAAAGGTAATGTACTAATGGTAATGAAATCCATCATTCTGAAAACGGATTGGAAAAACGATTTGGTAGGAAAACAAATACAGTTTACGAATTTCATGGATGACGGGTACTTTAAGTGTTATCCTACAATGCAACACGTATCCTTGAATTTTACGTCTAAGCAATGTACATCACTACAAGAGCGGTATGAGCATTAAAATAGGATTTCTCGAAAAAAAAAATTAAATGTTAATGTTGTTGAAATGTGAATGGGACCATCTGGTAAGAAACGACAAAAAAAATTCAGTAAATTATTTAATCACACTGTTTTGATCTTGTTGATCACCTGATACCTAAGGCATGGTGTACCATCAAAGAGTTTGTTGCATATTATGATGTAACATCGTTATACCCCTGGGTAATGGTACGTAAGCCATTGCCTATAGGTAAACCAAAAATATACAAGGGGCCAGACTTTCCACAACTGAAAAGTATTTATGGATTAGTCAAATGAATCATCTTACCTCCAAAAGACTTATATTTTCAATTTTACCATATACTTGTAATGGACGGTTTATGTTTGGGTTATGCCGTTCGTGTATGGAACATTTGCATACACTGCGATTCCAAACGTGTCATTACTAGTAACCCTTGATCTACATGTAGTTTTACAGCTTGCATACAAGATTTTGCAAAATTTTGGAATTCAAATTATCCAATTAGTTTGTTTAAAGATTATGTGAATTCATTTTTAAAAATGAAACAGGAGTCTTCAGGGTGGTGTAGAAACTAAAAATGACAAGGAAAAATATATTGCAGACTAATATTAACATGAATGCATTCACTTAACGGAAAATAACATTCAATCGAACCCCGGTTTGTTAAATCGTTATATGGGGACAGCTAACAGATTTCTTGCAATTTGTAAGTGCAGAAAAATTTTTAAGTTACCCTTAGGCGTTACAATGTGAGGTACAAACTGTATTACCCAATGAAAAATTTTCAAATGTTACCCTTGCAACATTTTATCACAAGACCATAATTTTATGAACTATTTACTATTGCATGAACATCTTATTTTTCACGGATCGCTTGCTAAGCAAGGTCCTTATTTTTATTGGATCGTTTGCTGTGCAAACTCGTTAACTTTTGTTGGATCGCTTGCTAAGCAAGCTCCTTATTTATTTAACATCTCGTATTATTAACAGATTCGTTTTCTACGAAAACTCCTAAGAGCAATGTTTGATTGTGAGCCTATAAATAATTTGTTTCCTTTGGAATTTTAGTTGGATCGTTTGTTACTCAAACTCCTTATTTATTTAACATCTCGTAATATTCATTGGATCGCTTGCTAAGCAAGCTCCGAGGAACTGTGTTCCGAAAAATACTAAAATGTGTAAGCATACCAATGATGTTTCGAACTGATAAAATTATTTATTCTATCGTAATTAATTAATTACTCGAACATTTCATGTAAGCCTACAAATAATTCCGAAAATATTAATAAATTAGTTGCAAGAGCAACTTATTTTTACGGTTCGCTTGCTAAGCAAGCTCCTTATTTATACTCAAAATCAACATAGCAAGCATAGAAAGATAAGAAAAAAAAACAAATTATCAAAGAGAACACTGAAATCATACTAAGGATATTCAAAAATTATACAGAAAATCAACATAGCAAGCATAGAAAGATACGAAAAACCAGAAAATGAAAACAGTGAAGACATACATCTATACTAAGGATATTCAAAGGAAGCACAGAAAGATACGAAAAACCAGAAATGAACCATACATTTGTACTAAACATACTCAAAGACTATACTGCAAATCAGCAAAGGAAGCACAGAAAGATATGAAAAACCAGAATCGTGAAGGCATACATTTGTACTATGGATATTCAAAGAGTATACTATAAATTAGCATAGCAAGCACAGAAAGATAGGAAAAAAAAAACAAAAGAGAACAATCAAGACATGCATGTGTACCTCAATACTATACTGCAAATCAATATACCAAGTCCAGAAAAAAAAATATGAAAAAGCGGTAAAAATTTTATGTTCTGCCTAATGTTTGTGTTTACCAAAATGTCCAGTAGGAAATGTTTACATTTATTAACTGTTATCTATTACCTAATCCGTTCACCATGCACCCTTATATAGCATATACTAAATGCTAGCCGTCATACATATACTGTATATCATTAATGCATGGAAAACACATTAAAATCCAACCGCCATGTTTGTTTCTTTAAACAACGCCATCTGTACACATAACATTGACATTAGTGTGTATAAGACTGTGCCTGTGTGTACATGTACCATACCAACTTACCGAGTGTTGTTTGTTTTTATAACCGGCAATACCCCGCGCAGTTTCCGGCCGGCAATATTTTACGCGCCCCGCGTCGCGAAACCTTTTTCCGGGCGCAAATACCGCGCGGCGCGCACCGGTCGCGGTAAAAAACGCGCGGCGCGTACCGATCGCGGTAAAAAATGCGCAAAAAAGGTATTTATTTTAGTAATATCATTCATTTTACCTATTCATATAAAAATATATCCTTTAATAAACATATTTCCAAAGTTTGAAAAAAATCGACGCCATATTGTTTATGTAAATTCATTAATTTTTTAATTTAAAGTTACATTGTTCTAATCTGTATAGTAGTGTTCATTAGGTCGTAACGATTAAGAAAATATCTTTCTTTACTTTCTACGACCATTAGTTTGGCCAAAAAAGCGAAAAAATAAAAAACTATACTTTTGAAACACCCTGTATAAAATCGAAAAAAATAAAAAGTGTTCAAATGTATCATGTAGGGTGTCTTTCTATATAGATTTTCACCTGATAAATCGATTTCTGTTGTCCATTTTATCCTACGATCAACCGTTTAGGAGTTACACTCATTTAAAATTATTTTCAATTTACATTGTTCTAATCTGTATAGTCGTGTTCCTTAGGTCCTAACGATTACGAAAATACCTTTCTTTTCTTTTTACGACCAATAGTTTGGCGTAAAAACCCAAAAATGTAATGTGCCACCCCTTAAAAAAACGAGCCGCCACTGTTAGCCCGCCAAAAAATTGTTCAAGTTTATCATGTAAGATGTCTTTCTATATAGATTTTGACCTGACAAATCGATTTCTGTAGTCCATTTTGTGCTACGATCAATGGTTTAGGAGCTACGCCCATTTAAAATTATTTTCAAGTTACATTGTTTTAACTGAACTTGTAGTGTTCCTTAGGTCCTATCCTTCAAGAAAATACTTTTCTTTTGTTTCTACGACCAATAGTTTAGTGTAAAACGTAATACCAGTCCACCCCCTTCCCTTGTAAGAATTTTAAAAAAATTAAAATTGATCAAGTTTATCATGTAGGGTGTCTTTCTATATAGATTTTGACCTGACAAATCCGTTTCTGTACTCCGTTTTGTCCTATGATAATTAGTTAACTATTTATGATCATTTAAAGTTATTATACGGAAAAATCTTAGTCTTTTACCATCAGCGCCATCTATATAGTTATAATTGTTAGTACTATACATGCTTTTGTGCGGTTAACACCGAATCTTTTCGGTCTACTATTATTTGTAGAAACGGGAATGCCTCATTCGTTTACCGAGAAAAATATTTTGTCATTTCCCGCCATATTTAATTTTCGCACATTGATATTCAGATGTTTCCTGAAACGACATTTGGTAAGTCCAACTTTATAAGAATTATAGAGAACAATATATATATAAATAAATGAAGACAAATGTCTATCAATAAATGTTTATGCATATATCCTGTACTTGAAATTCTAATCATATATCTTATTTTTAGTTCGTAGTAGTAATATCATTTGTACATTTAAATATGTATATTTTAAAGTATTATGTGTCCTGTTCATACATTTCAGGGTTTTATACTAAAAGTAAATTTTCAGTTTTGAAATCTTTTTTTTACCCGTAGACATCATTTTGACCTCTATAGGTATATCTAATTATTGCACTACTAGTACAATTTACCTCCTTCATATCAGTCTGATGAATAAGTAATTTTACATACATATCTTTGGATAGCAACAATATGAGCTAACTGTTGTGTTTTTTTCAAGAGAACACTTGTAAAATATTCTAATGTTACACCATGAGCACACAAGCCTAATGATAGTTACTTTTATCTCTGTCTCTCTCCATCTAACATACATTTTTTTCTGTTTCTCTCTCTCTCTCTGTGTATGTTTCTTTGTTTGTTCTATATGAATATCTAATCATTATTTTACTTTCTTATTTACATTGAATGCTCCCTAAAATTTCAAAAGCTCTATCTGAAATTCATTTGTGTCCCTAATGAAACTCAATTTAATATGGACATCTCATTTATCTGTAGGGCATCTAAAAATTTATTTTGGTTTAATCCCTGATACCTTTTCACACATTTGGAAACAACAGATACGATTTAAAACTTCAAATTCCATGACAGACAATAAGAAATTTCTCTTTGATGTATGGTTGCAATGAAAGAGTGTTTATTTCTATTAGTTAAGGTTCATTATAGCACTATGGTGACCCTATGATGATTTGGGCCATCTTTGAATTTTTTCACAGCAATGAGTCAGTGATACACTGTTTACGTTCACTCTGTAATAAAATATTTCTTTATGATTTACAAGCCCTCCATTTAAAATTATTTTAAAGTTACATTGTACTACAGCTTTGGTAGAACTTTCAGCTTTGATGATGTTTGCTCAGTGTCAAAGCGCTCATTTTTCTATTCCTACACACCAATCAAATATGTCATGACAAATCGTATGTTTGGATTATGTTTATAAATTGTAATAAACAAAACACTATGGTGTTCTCCTCTTTCTTCTTCATTCCATCATTTTATGAGAGCAACGTCTCTCATTTACCCTACCAAGCATAATTGTGGGACGTAAAACTTATGATTTCATTGTAGTTTTACTGTTTCAGGTCCAGGATTCGATCCCGACCCCCCACCAATCATGATATACGTAAACTTCCTCCCACTTTCTTTATTCCACCATTTCATGAGAGCAACGTCTCTCCTTTACGCTAGCCAACATAATCGTGGGACGTAAAACTCAAGATTTCGTTTCCTCCCACTTTGTTAGCTTTCTGTGTACAGCGAAGCACTATAAAAGATTCATTTGTCTTAATTATCAGTTTTCCTTAGCTTATAATGCATAATTGTTGGACGTTAAACTATTTTATTTTCTTTGAAAAGCATGCAGTAGAAACACGTCTCAGAGGAAGGAAATGTAAGATCGATTCTTTTAACCTATCGTATCTTTTATTCTATCGTTTGTTACTCAAACTCCGAGGTTGAACACCTCATGGTACCTCAAAATGTAGGTCCACGTCTCATAGTATCGTGGTGCTGAAAGGGATGCTACGCTACACTCTAATTTATTAGTCATTATTTTTTCTATGTGTGCGCTCATATTTAAACGACTTTAAAAAGAGCTCCTCCATCGCTAAGCCGTTAGCGTGGGAAACCGGGGTTCATTTCCCGGCAAAACGGTTTGAATTCCATGACAATAACTAGGTCTTCGTCTCGCTGCTCCAAAGGATGGTAAGTTTCTCAATGACACCCCCAACTCATAGAATAGATATCTAATATATACATTTACATAGTTATTATTTTTGAAAAAACAGCTCCACTCTGTGGATCAACTTGTACTAATCAAAATTTTTATTTTTGCAACACGAAGATTATGGCTTTTTTCTTTTCATTATTCATATCTCTTCGTGTTCTTTTAACAATAACAAATAGAGCTTATTTTTCTAATAAGACAGCTTATGTTCCATTTGCTTTTTTATACATCAAGCTATCTCTAAAAACCAGTGTAATTTTTTCGTGTTGAATGCTAAATTTCAGAGCCCTAATCTTATAAGTTCCCCTACTCAGACTAATTTTTTAAGAAATGTTCACTTTCCTTTTCGTCAAAAAGAATGAATGACCCATTCATATATATATATATATATATATATATATATATATATATATATATATATATATATATATATATATATATATATATATACTTACAAAGTTCTCAAAACCTTGTCCACCCCACACTCTCCGTTGGCCATTATGCAGGGTGTGAAGTAAAAGTCCAGGTAGAAATCAGTGTTGCATCTATTTCTTGAATTCTTTCATAGTTGAAACATGTATATATTTCTTGTTAGCTGGGAGAATAGGCAGAACGAAAATCTTTCTCATTTTGCTGGAACCCAAGTGAGTGGGGGAATGGCGGAAATTTTACCAAGTCTGACAAGAACAACTTGTGCGTACGCTCTCTCTCTTTCTTTGTAAAAGAACATGAAGGATTAAATAAGCATGAAAACCTGTTTCAAACTTATCCCAAAAGATATTTCCAATAACAGTCATTTTTTATTTATTTATTTATTTAAAAAGAAAGAAATAGATTATACTTTTACGTAAGATGATCATTTGTTATCCAAATTCTACAATTTTTCATCGCCTTTAAAATGATATTCATTTTAGTTGATAAATCATAATCCTATCTTATGTCTGAATTCAATTTTTCAGTATTAAGCTTCTAATCGAAATCACTGTGTCTTGTTTTACATATCATTAACTGGACATTTAATGTATATTAGCACACAATTCTCTGTGTTGAGTTACCTATAATTCGACTTAGGTTTCATATGTATGCAAATCAAAACAGCAATAATAATAATAATAATAATAATAATAATAATAATAATAATAATAATAATAATAATAATAATAATAATAATAATAATTTTGGAATGACTTCAACGGTTCAAATTCTGTTAGCTGTAAGGCAATATGTTATGTAATTCAATCATTATAATTGGTCCTCCTGTTCTTCTGCGTATGTCTGTTGATTCTATTACAGGATTTTCAAAATTACTTACCTTTAAGATCTGTTAGAGTCTGTAAATAAAAATATTTTCTTTTCTCTTAATGTCTGTGTCAGACAAACTAATTTTACATTGTACATTGTAACTGATTCATGATCAGAGAATAATAATAATAATAATAATAATAATAATAATAATAATAATAATAATGTGAATATTATAAATATAAGTTCATGTCTCAAAATACCAATGCTCTTGCTAAAAAATCACAATGTGAATAAAAAAGGAGAAAAAAATACACTTTGCTTTTAATTTCTCGATACAACTTTAATTCTTTATATATATATATATATATATATATATATATATATATATATATATATATATATATATATATATATGAGTATGTTTTACATTTTTAAACTCTTCGTTTTTTTAATCGAAGGCGCTCCATGGCCTCGATTCTTTTCATGCTCATAATAATTCTTTTGGCCTCTTCGTCTTCCAATGGGAAGAGGTCCCACAAAGATTCTTCGTCTTGTTGTTGTTCCCTTTGTCGTTTTCTTTTCTCCCTCTCTGCTTCTTCATCTTGTTTCTTTTCTTCTAATTCTTTCCCTCTTTCTGTGTGTGTATCTTCTCTCTCTTCTGTTGTTTCTTCTTCTTCCTCATTTTCGATATCAATTAAAATACAGTCAATATCATCGAACATTTCAATGGTACTGATTGAACCGGCCATCCTATAGGGAAAAAAAAAGGAGAAAATTATTACTAATTGAAATTTTACAAGTCTATAGAATCTAAGTTAAGTATCCTTATGACTAAACAATTATTAAAATAAAGTAAATCCGATTCTCAACAATAGTATAATCTAAGATTTAATCCCGCCTAAAAATCAAAACACATTTTTTTTTCGTTTTCTTATATTATAAGCGAACTTTTTACAAATAGTAATAATGACATAATCGTTCACCTCTGGTGTTTAAGTTTAATCCCACTAGCGTCGTGTGGTATACAAACATTTTGCTCGTAGTCTTTGGCGTAGGAGACCCGTGTTCCATTCTGGCGGGAACGGTACGTATTCAACATAGGGTCACGTCTCGCTGTTCAAAGGGATGCTAAACTAAAAATCAACAATCATTTTGCTCGTGAATTTTTCAGCTTTCATGATTGCCATGGATAGCCTAAACTTAAAATATATATCCAGGGTTTATTTCTACAATATATATTAGCAATGCTGTAATATAAATCTAGTTCACACCTAACCAAATAGCGTATATGTCTTTCATACACTCGTCAACGAAAACGTATATGTTTTTCTAACTCGAATGAAACAATTTTAAAAATATCAAAGCTTATGTTGGAGTAATAATAATAATAAACATTTTATTTATAGTGTATTCAATTGATTTCTTTCTAGTGAATGTACTCCTTCAGATTAGATACCACAACAACGCACTGAAGCACATTGGGTTGCCTAGCACTTAGGGACTATGCAGATTTGAACCTTTTCTCTGCTTTTTTGTATGGTCAAACCTGATTAATTAGAATTACATTAATAAGAATTTGATTTTAACAGCCAGAATACAATAATAATATTTCCCATCGATAAAAAACTCCAATCTTCAGTATCCTAACCAAAATAAAATGATGTAATTTCTATTCTTTTCTGTAATCTAATTTCTCCATATATATATATATATATAATGCTCCCCCAACAAAAAAACTTCTAAGTGTGTCCGTCAGTCTATACCCTTTATTTCAATACTAAAAAATATAAATAATAATAATAATAATAATAATAATAGTTTAAGCTACATATGTATCAATAGTAGAAAATCGCTTTTACAAAAAAATCAAAGTATGTTCCAAAAAATAACCCAAACGTATGTCTAACCAACACTTCTATTTAAAACTTGACAATATCCCAGCATAGTACTTTTCAAGTCATATGTTTAAATAAATTACTTATTACTCTAACTAAATCATTATGTTAATAGAAGAACCAATTCTTCCAAAGAAATTTAGCAAAATTAATGTATTTTGAGTAAATTACTTAATGTATTCGATAAGGTTCTCGCCTTTTCTGTGAACGATCTCTTGTTCAAGTTCTGATATGTATATTCATTCATTCAATCAAAAATAATTCTTAAAACTTTTCATGGACCCCACCAAAAATTAATTTCTACATATATTAATAAAAATTTCGTAAATATATATATATATATATATATATATATATATATATATATATATATATATATATATATATATATATATAAAGTATTTCTCTTCAAGTTATATTTCACAAAGTTCGGCATTAACATCTCTCTCTAGCTATCAAATGTATATGTTTTTCGATACCCTACTATTTTACTGATAATCCATATCATGGACATAAATTTTCTAATGTTCCTCATACTTTTTAAAACTATTAAAAAAAAAAAATCTATATATGTCATATCATAACGAAAATTGGAAAAGATTTCATGAAGCTCTACTGGATAGGGTCCCAGGTTCAATCCTAGCTCGCACCACTTATTTAAACAGATTTAAATTATTTTATAAAATGTAGTAAGTTCCCCTATCCTATCTTTTCTCATATATTTAATCTAGCGTTTTTACTCATCTTAAAAGTTCTGACATAACACGTATAAGAGCTGTGCGCCCAAACTACGCTCACAATTACATACAAAAATAAATCCAATCATATACGTATGTACCCGAAGCTAATCGCTTATATATTTTCAAACTTCACACCGTTCTTTAGTCTGCTACAAATATATCAATTCCCATAAAACATGTCTTGCTACAACATTCCTACTCGTTTCTTGTAATATTCAAGAAAACAGAAATACTTTCTATGTAACACCATTGTTTCTAAGATCCCATATCTATTCTAATAAGACAAATATTTATAAAATTTTCCGTGTACGTGACAAATAAATCGCCAATATTAAACTTTGAACATCGACACCCGCAACATGCATATTCCACATCGTATCTTTTCCCTCGTTTACTAAAACAAACACTATACTTTACGAAATCTAATTTCCCTAACCCTATCCAACAATAACTTACGCTCAGTTATAATTGCAAGTTTGCGGTTTGTTCTGTATACTCGTTATTTATTAACCTCTCGTAATAAATTACTCGAACACTTTGTGTGAGCCTATAAATAATTCGTTTTCTACGAAAACTCCTAAGAGCAATCTTTGATTGTGATCCGTCAAATAAATAAATAATTCAATTTCTGTTGAAATCTCATCAGAACAGCAATGCTGTCATCCGTCAAATAAATATGATTGTAAACCAATAATTCAATTCTTGGTAGAAAGTTTCAATATACTCAGGTCCCCGTTTCATTTGGACTAGTTGTTAAACAAGCAAACAATTTTAAATTCCGTTTTAAAACCATGTTTCGCGTATCCCCTTTGCTCAAACCACTGCTACATTTGATAAATTTATATGTCGTTTCAACGATATTTATCTTCAAATGTCCATAAATTAACAAAACGAAACAAACATTCCAACTAAATGATTTGATCATCTGCATATTATTATTTTTATTGTGTTAATAAATTGATCGAAAGAGTAAATATTTCCTTACCTGATACTTTTTTCAATCTTCAGTGAAACAATGATGATAGTCCACCCAAACACTTGAAATAGTCCGTCGTGGAAATTAAACTAAAAAAAAAAAGAAACAATTTATTATTATATTTGAATAAAAATATTGAATAATAACAAAAGAAAATGTTACACTGTGATGCTAATATTCATATTTTGTACGCAATACTTTTCCTCTTAAAACTCAACTATCAATAATTCTCAGGTTAAAGTTATCATTTCGCAAAGATAAATTAAATCTCATCTTATTAAAATGAATAATTAACATTTTCTCGATAATATTACTAATATGTATATTTATCAATTTTCTCGATAATATAAATTAAATCTCATCTTATTAAAATGAATATTTATCATTTTCTCAATTTAGTTAAATCTCATCTTATTAAAATGAATATTAAACATTTTAACAAGGCAAACAGAGTTTTATTTCCATGTGTGTATATATATATATATATATATATATATATATATATATATAATTAAGGAAAAACAGAAATCAACGTACCTTTAAATATAAGTAACGGTGAGAAAAATTTCTTATCAAACTGCAGCACACGAATAAATGGGTAACTTCAAATATCAGCACTCACAAGTAAAATACTCCACTTCTTTAAACCTTGTTTATATATATATATATATATATATATATATATATATATATAACATAACCACGCTAACTTCGAGGACAAATTAGCTTCTTCTTCTTCTCTTCTTTTTTTTTTCTTCTTAAAATCGTCTCAAAATTAAGTACAAAAATATCGTGTTTACCTTCTGCAAATAAGCATACCTGTTCCTTTAAAACACAGTAATTGTTAAATACCATCCAACTGCGCACAATAAAAGAAAAAAAATATCATCTGATACCTTTTCCTCTAAATCCATACCAGTGTCAAACCAAACAGAAAACCTAATTTTTCTCTAAATACATTACCGCACACATGAGTAAACAAAGGTCTTCCTTCGTTCACAACAACGAAATTCACAGTTGCAATCTGTTATTGGGAGGGTCAACAGGATACGTTGGTTGTAAACACCACCTGTCTATACCAACCGTTCACAAGCTTGGATTTTTTTTTTCAAGTAAGTTTTCATTTTAGAACCTGTACAAAAAATATCTCTATACCTTACATCATTGATACAACATTTAGCTATCATGCATGAGATCCATACTTCGATTCCCGATAACAAACAACATTCACTCCATGATTTTCGTTGCCTATACATAATTGAGACCACGTAGCATAATCGCTAACGCTCTTGCCTTCGGTGCAAGCGGTCATTGCTTCAATTCCCAGTGGGGCACTCGGTCTAAAAAGTGTAATCGTTAACGCTCTTGACATCGGTGCGAGCGGTGTCTGATTCAATTCCTGGTGGTGCATTCGGTCCAAAAAGTGTAATCGCTAACGCTCTTGACGTTGGTGCAAGCGGTCCCTGGTTCGATTCCAGCTCCCGCCAATTAAACTTCGTGCTGGACATAATCCATATGCGTTAGTTTTTCTTAAGGTTATCCCATTTTCATAATACCACCATATCATGCATCTCATCATTATTGTGTGTACTCGTGTATAATTCACAGGTTCGATTCCCGGTGGTGACAACACTCGATCGAAAAGGTGTAAAATCTTTCTCATAATAGTTGTCCTAATAGAGGGTTTTTTTTTTCTCATTCACACCATGTAAATGCCTGGGGTATTACCTAACTTATAGGTCCCAAACCGTTTCCCCAAATCCTTTTGTCCTTCCCTTTCCCCCCGGGAATTGTGTTTTCACCGAGGAGTCCTCAAACGTTCACGTACAGGTTTCACGCAATCTATTCTTACATATGTTAATGAAACTAATTATCTCTCTTGTTTCACAAATCTATGATTAGTCATTATCCATTCGGGTTTGTTTATCTTTTCATAGGATAAACTTCTTATACAATAAAATTCATTTTCATTTATGTAACTCTAATATAAAGGTTCCATGTTTCGTTTTGCTAGCATATAATTTGTATTCCACTCACAACATTTAAAAATCGCTATGGGTTTACCTTCATAACAAACAAAATACATTCACTCCGTTCAGCTACAATACGTTAGTTCGATTCCGGGCTTCGTCAATATAGTTTATTCATATTCTCTTTTTTTCTAGATTAATTTAATAATAACTAAATGCAACATTACAATTTACATTGAAGTTCTCCATAACCATACGTTTTTAAACACGGAAATTCCCCCAACCTCTCTTCCCTTATTTTTTTTTTCAAGTTAAAGCACTGTGGGCGGGGTAATCTACAGCTGCTACAACAAGTCGGTTCCCATGGTCAAGTTACCAAAACTTTTACAATAACAACAACATATTAAAAAAGCATAAAAGAAAAAAAGAATTGTCTCTTCTAAAAGTAGAAAAAATATAGCATGCATTCATTCATATTTTGCCTCTCATTCATGTAAACACGGGTAGTCTATTTTTTTCTCATGGTTTTTCAACACACACACACAGACACACACATATATATATATATATATATATATATATATATATATACAGAATCAATAGGGCTTTTCAACATAATAGAGGGATTCTTATTCTTAGAACAGATACACATAACAGTTCATTCACATTTGCCTTCTGATTCACGTAAACAGGATGCAGGGTAGTCTGTTTTTTTTTTCTCATGATTTTTCAACACATATATATATATATATATATATATATATATATATATATATATATATATATATATATATATATTCTCTTGGGTCTTGCAAACACAAGATCTATTTTCATGCATCATTACGTGTTTCTATAGGTTAATATATAATTGGAACTCTCTTAGAGCCAAAACATCTCATACATGCTTCACTAAACAGCAATTATCAATCACACAAAGTATAAAGGTTCTCTTTCTCCCTATATCTCTCTCTCACTCTCTCTCTCTCTCTCTCCCTCTCATATTACACTCAATTTTTCAATACACCATCCCCTCCTGGAACTCTCTTAGAGCCAAAACATCTCATACATGCTTCACTAAACAGTAATTATCAATCACACAAAGTATAAAGGTTCTCTTTCTCTCTCTCTCTCATATTATACTCATCTTCCCATTGAATTTTTTGTCCACCTGGGGTTGTTTTTCACCTCAAATTACATTATATTACCGGAAGTATTCCCCCCCCTCCCGCCTCTATAGCGCATCAGATCATTATATACAATACAGCTGTGTTTATCTAGCCTCAACCTCACCCCTCCAAACTCTATTTACTCATATACTCTTCATTGTTCATCCATCAAAATTTTGACAGTCAACATCTTGCTTATAATCTACTGAAGATGACCGATTTTAGTGTCGAATTCATAGTTTTCGGGGTCGCTGAGAGGAACAGTGACACTCCAGATGCCGTTTAAATCAAATTCAGCTCCACAACTTCGTGGAGGAGGGATATATATATAGAGTATATATATATATATATATATATATATATATATATATATATATATATATATATATATATATATATACAAATGATCGAAAATGACATATATTAGTGTCGAGTTCATAGTTTTCGTGGTCACTGAGATGAAGAGTGACATTTCCGATGCCGTTTAACTCCAAATTCAGCCCACAATAGTAATATTTAGTTTTTACTGTTATTTTTACCAAACACATGACATTAGGAGTTATACATTAAAAGTTTTTATTTCAACCCAGCGAAGCGGGTAGTCAACGTAGTATACAGGGTGTCTCAAAAGTCCCCTGACATAGGGGAACTCTGTTATTATCCGTGTTACAACAAAATATAAGAGGGGAAACCATCTCCAAATATGATGTTTTCAATCTAAGGTGAAAAAAAATTTCGGGCCGTTTGGGCTGTACACTCTTTATGAGCCCACTGTTAGATTAAAATGCAACGTTGCCATTACTCTGGAGTCATAACATAAAGTAAATGGGGGCATGTTTGAAAAGGGGGCTGGCCATAGACACGTTAGCGTAGAAGACAGTCACTTCATTCACTTATGTTGTGTTTCCAGGTAAATGGTAAATTGCATTTTCATTTAACATTGGACGCATAAAGAGTGTACAGCAAATGGCTCGTCTGATTTTAAAAAAATCCTTCACTTTAGATTGAAAACATCATATTCAGAGACGGTTTTCCCTCTTACATTTTGTTGTAACTTTGATAATAACAGTTACCCTATGTCAGGGGACTTTTGAGACACCCTGTATAATAATTTTCCTTTGACAGCAGTTCGTCTCAACTAGCCACTGTTTCCATAAGGACTAATTTCCCTCAGCACGAAAAAGTAGTCAGTTCTCATACGATTTGTTAGTAATATCCTACACCACTTTGTCCTGCTTTGATGTAAAACTTGCGTTTCGCACCTCACGTTGATATCCAAGAAGCGGCCTGCTCCTTCTATCAAAAGAGCTTTCAAGACCTGCTTATTATTCAAACGTGAATAGGCTTAAAAAAAAAAAAAAAAAAAAAGAAAGCAAATTACGTTATATGCTCATTTATGTTATGTAATTCTTCAGTCTTCAAATATATAAATTATTTTCTTCATAACACTTGATTAGTAATATACAGTTATGAAATGTTACGAACAAAATGATTTTATGTAAAATAATATAGCTACATAAATGGTGATAAGTATTGCCCCAAACTCCATGTCAAACAATGTAAAATTGTACTTCATTTATTTCTTTTTGCAAAATTTAGTTTTTAAAAGATCATACAAAGTGTTTTTTTATAAAACGTTCATGTCCTTTGGCTAAAACAATACATACAATATGCGCTTGTTTGTTACTGTGTTTTAAAGGTCTCCGTAGAGTGGAAGAGAAAAGGTTCAAGACATGTTCAGATCAAAAATTAGAAACAACTTTTCCCTTATGTTCACAAGGAGAAAAGATTTTCCCCGAGGAAATGGAATACAGTTTCCTCTTAAGAAATAGAATGCGCTTGAATTCGTGATATTTATTTCGGGCTCATTTGCATTTATATAAAGGTAACCAAGAAAATTCTGTCGTTTTTTCACCCACCACCTTCGAACATCGATATGTCACCTAAGACGTACCTGGAAGATAAAACAGTCCCCATTAGCATCGACGACCTTCTGCTAACATTCTGGAAGACCATGGATTCCATCGTGGTAGAACTTAGTGGGCCGCGAAGCGAAGAAGGCATCAAGTGCATTTTGCACCTCTACTAGGGATTTGAACTGGCGTCCTCGAAGGTGATTGTCCAAGGAATGGAACAGGTTATAATCGGACAGTGAATTTCCGGGGAATATGGCGGATGCGATAGTGTTTTCTCATCCAAGGCGTAGAATGGTGTCCCGGGTCATCCTTGCCACGTGGGGCTTACCGTTATCCTGTAACAGAAGGACCCCTTTGCGATTCAGAAGTGCTGGCTCCAGAAGTTTTTAGTTTTTCTTGAACATGGCTCGACTGCTGACAGAACACAGTTGCATTGATACTCTGACCAGCTGGTAGCAGTTCCTGATACACGATGCCGCGAGCAGTTCACCGAACACTTCTTCTGGTGCAGTGCCGGTTTCAGCTATTTTGCAACCGGTTCATGGGATGTTAACCAATGATGATGGCGCTGTGGAGCTTCGTACAGGAACCACTTCTCATCACATGTCAATACCCTGTCCAGGAATTTCTCCTTCCTCAGACGAGACAGCAAAGAAACATAGGTGTCTGCTCGCTTTGCGTTCTGGCCCGGAGTCAAATCATGTGGGACTCATAGACGCAACTTGTAGCGTTTTCCAAGTTGATTGAGGTGCTGCCGAATGGTTTCTCCACTCACATTGAATTGCAGTCCCAATTCCTCACATATCTAGCCACTATTCGCCTCAATTGCTGCCTAAAGATCTTCATTTTGTACTTGAGTTGTTCTTCCGGCAAGTGGTGCGTCTTCGAGTGTTTCGTCACCGTCCTTAAATTTGTTAAACCACCGCCGCACTATTCCCGTATTCATGACACCCTCACCAAAGGCCTGGCATATCTTCCGCGCTGCTGCAGCAGCGTTTGACTCCAGTTTGAACTGGTACAGCATACATGCCCTTATGACACTCTGTGGAGGTCCCGTGTTTACTCTGTCCTTATGCACGTTCCCGATGGAACTGAACTGCCACAACCAGGTAGCATTTTGGATATACCCACATCAACAACTGACCTTCGCCTTATCTCCATTCACATTCAACTCAAGTTGAAAGAGCCAATTGAACACATACCTCCACAAAAATCGACAGAATTTTCTTAGTTACCTTTATATTTAAATAAATTACACACAATAATAATAATAATAATAATAATAATAATAATAATAATAATAATAATAATAATAATGATAATAATAATAATAATAATAATTTACGTTTTGTGATGCTTGTTCATCCTAAGATACCCTTGGGTCCCCCCTCGGGCATGAAGTCGACGGCCATTACAACGAAGGCTTCAACCTCTTTTGACTGTTCTCACACTTTATTTTAACGCTCTTCACATTACAGCACACAAATCACATTCTTTATTATAATATAAATCATAATACACAAGACTATATAAACTATAATGTTAATATAATTCCAAAAGTGTAAAGTTGTTATGTGTATAATATTATGTAAACATCTTCTAAATGGTATGGAGCATTTATGGTGCCATTGACTGGTACAATCTTTCACAAAATTCATTTTATGATTAAAGACGAATTATATATATATATATATATATATATATATATATATATATATATACTAGCAGCGTTCACCCCGCTTCGCTGCGGTCACCCCGGAACGCAATAAACTTTGTTACTTAGATAATTTTTACTTTTTCGCTTTCAAGTGATATGATAAAAACCATAGAAGATTGCAGTAAATCTTAACATTATATCGCCTGTCATTTATGTTAACCCGCCCCGCTTCGCTGCGGTCATCCCGGTGCTGGCATATTGTAAAAGTGTCTGTAAAAATAAGCAAATCAATTAAAAAATTTTAAACAGAAGATTCAAGCTATTTTCCGCTGTATATCGCCTGTCATTTATGTTAACCCGCCGAGTGACACGGTCATGCGGGTTGCATATAAATACGTTTATTTTTACCTATGATGAACTAATAACAAAGGATTTGTACGTTATGGACACTTGAATGGTCAATTATCTCAAGACACTGGTAATTAAAAATTAAAGTGATATGATAAAAACCATCTAGGGTCCAAATCCTAATAACCCCCCAAAAATGAAAGAAATTGGTTCAGCCGTATTAGCGTGATGAGCGGACAAAGGATTTTGTACGTTCTCTTTTATATATATAAGAAGATAGATATAGATAGATAGATAGATAGATAGATATAGATATAGATATAATGAAATCTTTCAGTTTAACATCCCACGATCATGTCCGTTAGGCTAAGGGATCGAGCTCCCTCGTGGCTAAGCGGTTAGTATACGAGCTTTTTGGGGTGGGAAACCCGTGTTCGATTCCCAGCAGGAGTTCATGTGGTTCGGATTCCACGTTAATCAGTAGGTCCTCTCTCATATAGCCTCGCTGCTGAAAGAGACATTAAACTCAAAGTCAACTCAACTCAGCTAAGGGAGACGATAATTAAGGCAAGTGAATGATAATGGAAGAATTGGTGGAATGAGAAAGTAGGAGGCGACTGGAGTACCCCATTGGTTCCTCCTGAATAGCTACATCCATGTATTTATCTTTGGAGTGATTTCTCGAAGGGCTATCAAGAAAATGCCATAGAATGCGAATGCAAATATAAAACAGTATCACATTCTCTATGTGTAATTATTAGTACATGCGTTTTATATTGTTATTTAAAAAATGGCTTCTCTATTGATATATATGTCTTTTATGCCAATCATATATGTTTACAAAACAACCTATACCCTGTGAATATTATAGGACCACATATTGCTTCTAACCATTAACAAAATGTGAGGTCTATCTTATATATTATATTATTATTTGGTATTCTGCTTTTCGGCAGGTCCTGGGACTAATGAGGATTTTTTTTTTTCAATTTTAAATTGGGGCCTGGAAATGTTTCTTCCACTTTTGTCCATGTTCAGTTTCCTCTTTTAATCCCCAATATTTTCTTCTATTTTTCAAATCATTGATCAGCTGTGTTCTTCTTCTTCCTATTCCTCGCTTCCCTTCCATCTTTCCTTCTATGACGGTGTGAGAAAGACAATTTCTTCTCAAGATGTGTCCAATCCAATTGGCCTTTCTACGAAGAATGGTGGCTAGAAGTGTCTTCTTTTCTCCTATCCGTTTTAAAACATCTTCGTTTGTTGTTCTTGCTGTCAATATTATCTTCTCCATCTTCCTCCAACATCACATTTCAATGTCTCCAAATATTTCTTCTCTAACTTAGCATTTGACCAACTTCTTCTTAAGTTCAATATTGAGCCTGCTAGTTAAGAGTGATCTTTTCTTGTTGAATGCTTCTTTAGCTATGGCAATTCTTGACCTGATCTTTTTGGTGCAGTAAGCGTCTCTCGTCAAAATACTTCCCAGATACTTGAAATTATCGACCTCTTCAAATTCTCTTTGGTCTACTCTGGTCTGTAAGGGCGTGTTTCCACGGGATATTCTCATGACTTTCGACTTTTCGATGTTAATTTCCATTTGATACAGTTTTCCAGTTTCAACTATTTTGTCAATCATCTGTAGTCCTTCTTCGGTTTTAGCTATTATAACCGTATCATTTGCATACCTTATCTTGTTAATGAACTGCCTTCCAATCTTTAAATCTTCAATTTCCATTAATGCTTCCTTCATTAAACATTCACTGTAAATGTTGAATAATTGGGGCGACAAACTACATCCTTGTCTGACTCCTCTTCCAATCTCCACACTATTGGTTTCTCCTTCATTCAAGCGCAACTTCACTCGTTGTCCTGTGTACAGGTTTTGAATGAGTCGTCGATCTCTCCAGTTGACTCTGATTTCTTTAAGTATTTTCAGAAGTTTCGTCCAATTGACTCGGTCGAAAGCTTTTTGTCAGTCTATGAAGCACAAACACAACTCTTCCTTTACATCAAGAATTATTTCTGATATAATTCTCATCAATCCAATAGCATCTCTGGTGCCTTTTTCTTTCCGGAATCCAAGTTGATCTTCTTCTAACCTCTCATCTATCTTGCTTTTCAGCCGCCTGTTCAGTATGCGTGCAATGATCTTTCCAGCGTGGGAAATCAGGCTAATGGTTCTGTGATCGCTGCACTTCTCTCCTTGATTTTTCTTGGGCAATGTAATCATTGTAACATCAAGAAAATCCTTTGGCTATTCTCCACTCAGGTAGATCTTGTTATTAAGTGAGGTCAGTACTTTCATTGCATTGTCTCCTAATTCCTTGAGCAAATCTACTGGTATGTCGTCGTCTCCAGTGGCCTTTCTTCTTCGCATGTCTTTGATTCCTTGTACTACTTCACTTTTCAATATACTGGGTCCTTTTTCATCATCATCTACCTCTTCCTCTTCTTCGATCACAATATCTTTGGGGTGGTTCTTCTGATCATACAGATCTTTCATGTGTTTCTCTCAAATTCTAAGGGTTCTTTGATGGTCGGTGGTTACATTACCTTGTTGATCTTCAATGTCAAACGTTCGTATACTTTTGTTAGCTTTCCTTCCTAATTCTTGTGCTTTCTGATACATCAGATCATATCTACCGCGCTGTTGAAGATGCATTATTTTTTCACATATCTGCTCCATGTACATTTCTTTGGCTTTGTCCGTTTCTTTTCTCAATTCATTATTCAGCCTTCTGTATTCATTGATGTCCGTGTTTTTTGCCCTTCTGCGTTCCTCCATCTTCTTAAGCATTACTTCAGTTATCCATGGTTTTCTCGGTGCTCTTTCCATCCTAGCAATGTTATTATGGAGTGTGTCAAGTAGAATCTGTTTAACTTTTCCCCAACTATTCTCTATATTGTCAACCACATCGCCCATTGTACAGAATTTTCTTCAATATCTTCTTTCACATCATCGTCGATATTTCTTAGTCTCTCCAAGTTCCATTTTCGATTTCTCCTCCCATTTTTCTTGATCGACTTTAACCAGGTTTGCACTTCCGCCACTAGAAGATTGTGATCCGAATTAATGTCCGCACCTGGTAGTGTCTTCACGTCTCGTACACTACTCCTGAAACGTTGGTTTACAAGAATGTAATATATTTGGCACTGTTTCTTATTTCCTGGACTTTTCCACGTGTACAGCTTGGTTTTTCTTTTCTTAAACCACGTGTTCATCAGCACCAGATCATGTTGCCTGCAGAAATCGATAAGCATTTGATCTCGTTCGTTTCTTCTACCTAGTCCAAATGGTTCAACTACCTTATTCGCAGTTCGTTCTCCTACTATGCTGTTGAAGTCTCCCATTACTACGGCGTTGACCTTACCTCTTCCTTCCTGATGCAATATGTCACTGATCTGATCATACATTACTTCTACTTCATTATCATCATGGTCGGTAGTTGGCATATACACTTGTGTTATCACAATATCCACTGGTTTTGCATGTAGTTTTACAAACATCAAGCAGTCACTTTAGTATAGCACTTTGGTTACACTTCTTGCTACTTCGTTTTTCATAGCTATCGCGACACCATTCTCGGCCTTATCGTTACCCGAATAGTATATTCTGTAATTTCCCGATACTATCTCATCTTTCCCTGGCCATCTCACTTCACTCAAGCCCACTATGTCCACTTTACATTTGTCCATTTCCACTTTTATATTTTCAAGTTTTCCCTCATGTCGTAGAGTTCGTACGTTCCAGGTTCCCATGCTGAAATGTAAGTTATTATTTTCTCTTCTGATGATTCTTCCCGGAGTAGTCCCCACCCAGAGATCCGAACAGGGAACTATTTTGCCTCCGGAATTTTTTACCTCAGGAAGAACCATCATTATATGTATTATCCTCCTTCGTCCCTTCTGGGAAAAAGATAATGTGTTAGTATTCCCATTTCCTTTCCACATCTCCATGCCGTTGACCATCTAGCGGTTCATCCGCATTTTAGGACAGTTTCCCCTCCTAAGGACAAGAAGGTGCCCTGGCCTCCAAACACTCATCCGCCCTCCGAGAAGGCCATTGGCACTTGGTAGAAGCTGACTCCTTGTCTCGGGAGTCGGTCGGTCCCAACCTACGTTAGCCGCCAAAGATGTTGCCCGCTTTCTCCCGCGAGGAGGTGTAGGTTGGGATTTTCCTTTCGTTTAGGATGAGACCCGAAGGCTTTTCTCAAACCTCTCCGGTACTTTTAGAAAGCATCTTATATAATGGTTTCCAAACTGGAAATCATGATCAATAAGTACTACGAAACATAGGTAACCCGATTTCCAGTAATGAAGCCGCCTCTTCTGTAACTTTATCTGTTCGAAGAAAAAAGGTAAGTTTGGGCTTCTTCTGAAATAGCCTGTGTAATAGCATTAGAGTTGCCAACCTCGGATTACAAATTTATCGATTTTCGTCTGTAAAATGGTCGTTCATTATAAAAGAATTATCGTGTTTTCGCTATGCACGTGACTATCGTATACACAAGGATAATACTACTAATAATAGCACTAACACATAACAAACCTGTCTAGTAATCTTTAGTTTAGAATTCCAAATCGGGGTTACTGCTCTCATCATTTTTTTTCAAAATCCTTATTAACATTACCAGTGACGTATTTAGGAGGCTTCCGGGGTTAAGCCCCCCCGAAATCTTACTTACTATAGTAAAGTATATGAAATATCTTGCAGAATTTTCACATTTTCAGGCAAAGCCTTCCCCCTCCCGAAAGTTACCAAAGCTCCCCCGAAACAAAATCGTAAATACGCCACTGAACATTACACTGAACAACAACAATCTTCTCACTCTCTCGTAAACGTAATTGAATTTAAGGAATGAATGCAGGGTTGCCGTTTGCTATTTATATATTAATTCCCAAATTGTTATTGATTTATTTTAGCGGAAATGACTGTTAAAAACCTCAGTATGTGTGTTTTATAATTATTTAATGCACATCTATAATTTATTGGCACATTCAAAAACTGGTAAAAAGTGTATGTTCTGAAATTATCGTATAGTCACCTATTACAGCACGGGCATTATCGTATATATGCAAGGGCGCCCATCAGGGGGGACAAGGAGGGGAAGCTTGCCCCCCCCCGAGAGGAAATTCTACTTCAGAATATCGAAAATCCAATAGAATTTTTACATTAGTTACAGAAAAATTTGAAACTATTTTTGAAACGTCGCTTATATTTGCCCCCCTTGGAAACCACAACATGGGCGCCCTTATATATATATATAGCATTTAGGCTTAAATTGTCGTATATTAAGTTATCATATGGTTGGCATTCTCTATTTCTTGGTTGACTGTGAGCTTGCTAGATAGCGAAACTAGTAGAATAGTAATTACAAACAAACAATACACGGAGATACACCGAATGCAAGAGACACATTTCACTTGTCGTTTTATATTAGTTTTCAAGTCCTTGCGTCTGCGGCATTTGTACCGCCTTCTAAGAAAAATATAACCCTGATTCCAGTGCGCTGAATTAGATTCCCAGAAAACGTGTTTACTTGAAATTTACATTTTTCTTATTGAATTTCCAGTGTTTCGTGATATCGAGTGGCAATAATTTCAAAAAACGCAAGAAGTGAGTGAAAATGCCGCCAAGCGAGCGCAACGTCGATATACACGCAAGTGTCCAAAGGTTAAGCAATGTAACAAACATTTTAGAAATGATCCCAAAAAATGCATCAAATGATGTGATCTTCATCAATGATTAGTTTTTGGATCAGGGGCAACAAAATGTTTGAACGACCATTAAATCGAATTTTCATTTTCATTTTTTTTTTTTTTAACGGAATGAGCACGTCATACTGAGTTAGTGATAGTTTGGGTTTGGCTACACTATATGTAGGTCTCCAGATAAGGCGTACAAGAACATTTTTGATTTAAATATATTGGAGTTTTTGGATCAGGGGCCACAAAATTTTTATACGGCTCCTAAATCGAGTTTTCGTTCTTTTTTTTTTTTTTTTTTTTTTTTACGGAATAAGCACATCATACCAGGCCCGTATCCAAGAGGGTCTAGGGGGCCGGGCCCCCCTAAAATTTTCACGGTAGTATTGCTATCATGTGGTTGGATCGGACTCCCCTAACTTCAGCCCCCCCTACATTTTTGGGCTGGCTACCGGCCTGCATCATGCTGAGTTAAGTGATAGTTTGGATTTGGCCACACTATATGTAGTTCTCCAGATAAGGCGTACAAGAACATTTTTGATCTAAATATATTGGAGTTTTTGGATCAGGGGCCACAAAATTTTTATACGGCTCCTAAATCGAGTTTTCGTTTTTTTTTTTTTTTTTTTTTTTACGGAATAAGCACATCATACCAGGCCCGTATCCAAGAGGGTCTAGGGGGCCGGGCCCCCCTAAAATTTTCACGGTAGTATTGCAAATGAACTATCATGTGGTTGGATCGGACTCCCCTAACTTCAGCCCCTCCTACATTTTTGGGCTGGCTACCGGCCTGCATCATGCTGAGTTAAGTGATAGTTTGGGTTTGGCTACACTATATGTAGTTCTCCACATAAAGTGTACAAGAAAATCTTTGATTTTAATATATTGTGGATCAGGGGTCACAAAATTGTTAAACGGCTCCTAAATCGAGTTTTCGTTTTCTTTTCTTTTCTTTTTTTTTTTTTTTTAAATACGGAATAAGCACATCATACTGAGTTAAGTGATAGTTTGGGTTTAGCTACACTATGTGTAGTTCTCCAGATATAAGGTATACAAGAAAATTTTTGATTGAAATCTTTTCATCCGAAAACTGCAAATTTCCAATTAAATATTTCTTTCTTGAAAATACTGGTAGTTTATAAATAACATATTTGTTTTATAATTTCAGCTAATCATGTTACGAAGAAGGCATTAAAAATATCAGATTTTTATGAAGAACAGTCGCCGCAGCACTCAGAGCACATAATTTCAATACGATCAACGCACAACAGAAAACTCAGACGTGGAAGAACCAAACCAGTATGCCAAGGTAAGAAAATTATTTTAACTAGTCTGTGCAAAATCCGTAATGAAACTGACTGTCTCTTAGTAATTCTATGTTAAAAGAAGTGCTTGTTTTGGTGAGAAGTAGAAAGCTGAAAATTGCGCATACATACGAGGGTAGATTTTTTTTTTAATTCCCATATATTACACTTTGATGTGCAGGTGACAAGATTACAAACTAGTTTCTTTATTCACAAATGTTGTCTGATATGGCAGTGTTCTCAAAGATACTGTTTTTACGTGAAAATTCTTGCACGAGCATTGACGTCAAATATATGGCAGTGTTCTCAGAGATACTGTTTTTACGTCAAAATTCTTGCACGAGCATTGACGTCAAATATATGGCAGTGTTCTCAGAGATACTGTTTTTACGTGAAAATTCTTGCACGAGCATTGACGTCAAATATATGGCAGTGTTCTCAGAGATACTGTTTTTACGTGAAAATTCTTGCACGAGCATTGACGTCAAATATATGGCAGTGTTCTCAGAGATACTGTTTTTACGTGAAAATTCTTGCACGAGCATTGACGTCAAATATATGGCAGTGTTCTCAGAGATACTGCTTTTACGTGAAATTTCTTGTATGAACATAAATGTTTCAAGAACCCAAAATAGTTAGGGTTGCTAGTCTTATGTTTGGCTCGTATGTTTTACATTTTCCCGGAACGTTTTAAGTTAAACGTTTTTACTTTCTTTCCGTAAAACATTTCTTCCATTTTGCACACTTTCAATTGATTTGTATTATATAGGGTGATTTTTTTAAAAAAACTCACGGATTTCATTTGGGTCTAGAGTGTCTAACTAAAGTCCGATTTTCATGCGGTTTGTGGCAAATGATCAAGGAAGGATGGAAGGTTTATGAGACTATATTTACTTGTATAAATTCATCCGGGGTAATATCAGCCACGTCTCAAGAAAAACACCAAAAATTCACCAGTCTACTTTACAATAGGAATGAGGTGCGGTGCGGTATGGAGATTTGAGTTTTCTCCGTTTAATGTCAACCTCGCCAAGGTCATTTAAGAAACAAGAAACTGGGCCGTTGTATTGGGAATTGTGCTGTACAGTTCTGTGCTACTGTGTGGGTATGATCAGGACACAGTGAGAATAGTGTACTCTATGGAGTAACATGAGTTTATCGTTAAAAGTTTTTGGGAAACGGAATCTATTGTTGCTACGCAAAGGGCATTTAGAAACAAATTTGTCTCAAATTCTGCCCCAGACAGGAACATAATATGGTCGCTAGTGAATAAATTGGAAGAAACAGGATTGCTTTCACGTAGGCAGGTATTGTGCGGTGCCTTAGGTCATCCAAGAAATATCTCCGTCACGTCGTTTGTCGTAAGAAACCGGCTATAGCTATTCGATATATGATTTATGGGTGTTACCACTAACACTTACTTTGTATTCTCACTAACATGTAATTTGTATTCTGCAATTCCGCTGCAAAAATCCAGAACCTCATTCCAATTTAAGGTGTACTGGCAAATATTTACTGTTTTTCTTGATGCATGATCGATATTATGCCGGATGAATTTAAACCAGTAAACATAGTCTCATAAATCTACTATTCTTCTTCAATCATATGCCATAAACCGCATGAAAATCGGAGTTCAGTTAGAAATTCTAGACCCAAATGAAATCCGTGAATTTTAAAACAATCACCCTGTATAAGTTAGTGCGAAGAAAGTTAACTAGAAGAACGGATTTCTCACACATTACTAACAACGGAACCCACTCTCAACATCGTCTCGATGATATCGCAGTTTCGACCGATCGTGATATAGTGATATCAGGAGCAGAAGCTACTGTGAACTACGGTAATAAAAGCAGAATATACTGATGTCAGCAACAGAAACTACTGTGAACTAATAAAAGCAGAAAATACTGGTGTCAGGAACATAAGTTTCTGTAAACTAATAAAAGCAGAATATACTGGCGTCAGGAACAGAAGCTACTGTGAACTACTAAAAGTAGAAGATACTTATGTCAGGAACAGAAGCTACTGTGAACTAATAAAAGCAGAATATACTGGTGTCAGGAACAAAAGCTATTGCGAACTAATAAAAGTAGAATATACTGATGTCAGGAACAGAAGCTACTATGAACTAATAAAAGCAGAATATACTGGTGTCAGGAACAGAAGTTTCTGTGAACTAATAAAACAGAAGACAAGTGATTGAAAATTACGATATGACATGCAAGGTTTTTGAGCATATAAAGAAGAATGTGAGATTGTTCGATTTGATTTTAGTTTAGTATCCCTTTCAGCAGCGAAGCTGTATGAGACGTGAACCTACAACTTAACGTGGGATTCGAACATAAGCTTCCACCGGTCTTCCACGCCAAATGCGCGTATGTTAATAGTTTTGCCACGAGCGAGTCTTTATTAAAATACAATTATAAAGGTAACAAAAATTTATGTAATATACTTAGTTGGTTTTGAGCTTCACATTCCTTTCAGTGCCAAGATTATATGAAATGAGGGCCTACAGCTTGACGTGGGATCCGAAACACATGAGCTTCCACCGGGAATTATAGTCTAATATACTTCTCTTGTGTTTTACGTGTTGTAATTATTTTTAACGAACTGCCTGAGCCTTCAACTAAAACTACTCTACGTTAATATGTGAAACCACATACGAGTTAGTTATGTATAACTTCTGAATATCATATATATCTCCATTTTTAACCCCTAAAAGTAGTCAAATCTTCCTATTTTTTCTCTGAAAATTGTGGCAACCCCACAAAAAAAGTATAAGTTGAATCTAATCAAATTTATGCGCGAGAGCAGTTATGTAGATACTTTGAATACTTTGATGTTAAACATATAAAACTGTTTAACACGGAATCAATCATTAAAGTACCCACATGACTAGTTCTTTAATTGTTCCACATGAGAACAGAAGAGTATTACAGAATATTAAAACAAAAAACATGAACATTAATAGATTTATAGTGTAAGCGTTTTCTTCCCTATAAAATTTCAGTACTAGACTATTTTTTTTTTTTTTTTTTTTTTTTTGTTCAGGATCGGATCGAATTTGTTTGTGTGGTAATCTTCCCTTCGTTTTAGTTTCCTCCTCAAAATAAGTGTTGCTTATGAGATGCTAAATTTATCGTCTTGTCTCGATTTTCATCTCAAAAACGAGACAAGAAGTATATTTTTAAATTCGAGGCAAGGCGAGAAAAATGATATTTTTTTTAAAAAAATCTTGCTTTCGAGACGAGGGCACGAGACATTTCTCGAGTCTCGTCTGAGCTCCTTCGGGGCTAAGCGGTTAGCATACGCAACTTTGGGTTCGATTCCCGGCGGAAGCTCATGTGGTTCCGATTCCACGTTAATCAATAGGTCCCTCGCTGCTGAAAGGGCCGTTAAATTCAAAATCAATTTAACTCAACTTGAGTCTCGTGGACAAACAACTTTACCTAAGACTTAGATCTCAAGCTTTGTTTCAGTATCACATTTCATAATATAATTACTATAAATGAATAAATTGATTGTACATACACAATGAAGAGAATTTATAAACGTTTAAAGATACGTAGGTCATTATACAATATACTCCGAAAATAAATATTGTTAAAATGTTGTTATATCAGACCCTTCGTGAATCTCTCGTGAAGCGTATATATATACATACTTTGATAACTTCTAGATAAAATTAAAAAATAAATCAAGGAATAAATATTATAGATACATTTACAAAATGAAAAGAAAAAAAATTGATATGAGACGAAAAAGAGGGGTCTTCGAGAATCGAGACATGGCAAAAATGTACGTGACGAGACGAAATAATTTTATTGACTTCATTAACTAACGAGGAAATCTTATTGACTCCATTAACCAACGAAAAATCTTATTCATTCCATTAACCAACGAAAAAATCTTATTCACTCCATTAACCAACGAAAATTTCTTATTGACTCCATTAACCAACGAAAATTTTTTATTCACCCCATTAACCAACGAAAATTTCTTATTGACTTCATTAACCAACGAAAAAATCTTATTGACTCCATTAACCAACGAGAAACTCTTATTGACTCCATTAACCAACGAAAAAATCGTATTGACTCCATTAACAAACTCAGCCGAGATAATCGCTCTAGCTACAAATTGCAACAGAAACAATTTTTTAAAAAATCGCTTTCGTTCAAAAGTTATCCTGCGAAGTAACGGACAAACGTACGAACATTCCACGATTAAAGTCACCGTCACTCATAAAAATATTAACGGATCTAGTCCGTTAATGAACTCGACCGAGATTATCATTCTAACTACCTACTAGAAAAAAGCAGATCTTAAACTTTTGCTTTCGTCTGACACTTATCGTGCGAAGTAACGGACGAACGTAAAAAAATGAAACCTAAGTTTTACGTCCAACGGTTATAGTAAAGGAGACGGTGATGATGAGAGATGAGTGAAATGGTGGAATGAAGAAAGTGAGAGGAAAGGTGAGAACCCCGAGAAAACCCACGAGCACGGTGTTTGTCCACCACAAAGTCCACACGGCGCGAGCTGGGATTGAACCAGGGACCCCAAGCACCGGAAGTTAACGCTCTACCACCGCGCCAGTGTTCTCTATCGGTCTTACCAAGCGCAGAACTATCTATTGAGGTCGATTTGACTGCACATAGGTCCTTCAGGTTGACAGCCAACATAGACTTCCGTTGTTTTTTTGTATACTGTTTTGGCATCAGCAAGAGTGAAGATTTGAACCTCATGAAAACTGATAGCTACCATTAAACTCAGCGACCTCGAAAAATATGAATTCAACACTAATATTTGTCGTTTTCGATTACTTTACAATCTCGTCCTCTTCCTGGGGACTGGGGTATCATCTTGAATTCTATTAAAACTGTCACTATTCATCTCAGCGATCCTCAAAAACTGTGAATTCAACTCTAATATAGTCGTTTTCGATGAGCGGGGGAGGGGCGGCAAATTTTGTGCGGAGGCGGCAAATTATTTAGAGCATAGGAGCGCACAATATAAATACTGGGCTGAGTAGTTGCCTAATATTATTGTAAATGTGTCTGAATAATATAGTATATTGCTTTTTAATTCCGTAAAGGAAACGAAACATACGTAATTCTTCAAATATGCTTTATACCTTACAACATATGGTAAGGATTGACGAGATTGGTGTGGTGTTTTTGCATAGCAATGACTTTTAGGTTGAGCAGTAATCGTTCATTATATATGAAAGTGAATAGTAACTGAATATTATTAGCAGGTGTAAACTACCGTATTTACTTAAATATACGGTACTGAAAGTAGAGGTTTGGACAGGATCGGGCCGAGCCCGCGGGTCCCTATCGGGCCTACAAATCATATATCATTTCGGGCCCAGGCCGTAAATTTTTAAATATACAACCGTATTTCTCGGGCCTTTTCGGACCTAACTTTGTAAATATACTGTACAACGATATATATTGCACTGTTCTTTCTGGAGAACTTTTAAAGCACAACTTCAAAATTATACGGTACCTCTAATTGCCGGAAATAAAAAATACAATTTTGGGTTAATTATTAAATTTCTGTAATTCCGGCTTATTTCGGGATCATTTGATTATAACACGAGCTCAAGCCGGGCTCGGTCTTAGATGATAAAACATATTTCGGACTCGGGTCGGGCCTCACATTGTAAATTCACAGGCCGGACCGGGCCCGGGCTGAAAATTCCGGCCCGTGCAGACCTCTAACTGAAAGTGCGCCTTTTTCAAAAGTTCTAGCCTTAGATTTTTGGAGGGCGTTATAATCACGTAATTGGTGTTGTTGCTTTTTTTCCCCTTAGGATTTCCTTTGCTGTTGATATTTTTAAGTTTATTTTTAAGATATATGTATACATAGGTTACAGTAACAATAACCTTATAACAACGTAAGAACCAGTAGACCTATACAAAAATTACGGTTAAGCAAGGCCGAGAGACATTGACACTTGTATTATTCATAGATACTGTATATGATGAGCTGTATGCTGTACTATTACAAAAAATAAGCAATATAACCGTACAATTACAGATAATGTTTATGTTTAATCTGATGAACAAAAAAAAAAAAATACGGGGAGTGATCAGAAAGTAAGGTTACATAGCCTGCAGTGAAGCGTGTATATATTATTTCATACAACCTATACAGCCAACAGATAGTACACATATTAGGTTATTTTTCGGCATAGTCTCCATATCGGTTCAGAAAGGCTTACTTGTCGCATCGTGGAGTGAGTTTGAAGATTCTCTCCTGGTAAAAGTCCTGTCCTTGCGACTTCAGCCACGTTATCACGAAGTGTTTCACCTTCTCGTCTGAAGCAAAGCGACGGTCTCCTAAGTGCTCCTTCAAGTGCGGGAACAAGTGAAAGTCGCTTGAGAACGAGGTCCGGGCTATAGGGAGGATAGTCGATAATGTCACAGTGAAACTGCTTCTTCAACGGCTGCCCACTGCGTTTCTTGTCGATGACGTTTTCTCTACCTTCTGCAAACTTTAGACACCTTTCTGCGACATGCTTACAAGACATTATAGTCTCTCCGTAAATCTCGACCAGTTGCCGTTGAATTTTAGCCGCGGTTACATGCCCACAGAAATCGAATAACTGAGCAGACCTATTATCGAGACCAGTTATCCAAATGAGTCACCATTGTATTTACCAAGGATGTTATAAAGTAGAGGATCTGCCCATACAACAAAATCGTGAAACCATACGTCACAGCTTCGCCACACCTACTCTGCCCACTCCGCGCCACTAATGTTTCGAGCCAACAATCATGGCAGAAACGAGAGTAGCCAATCAGACGTGTCGGTTCAGACGATGCTCGGTTGTTTTCTTGGCTTCACTGAGTTCATATGATGAAGATACGTATGGGCAGATCCTATATTTTATAACATCATTGGTATTTAAAGTGTATTCCATCAATAGATGTGCAGTTCGGCAAATTGTTTGAACTTCCCCTGCTGGATTTTACAACAGTATCCCTTCCTCCCTCCAACCCTCTTTTGACCGCATGTGCGGGGTTGCAATGTCTGATCACCTTGCTGCATGTTATTTACAAGTTCATTCGCTGAACTTTGCTCCCAGGGTCTCCACATCTTGTTACAATCGAATATAATATAGAGTATATATATAAGAAAACTATATATGTTGAACAGCAATCTTCTAAACACTGACTGAAAGGACAGCGGTTGGAACTGTGGCAACTAAGCACTCCACGTGGACCTGACGAGCGGTTGTCAAATGCAGGAAATGAGGGTTCTGGTTGGCCATTTAGTTATCGGGGGTGTTTTCCACAAGTTATCGCGGACGATGACTTATTTATGGCACTAGCCCCCACACATAGAAGGCGGCATCCTTTATATACAAACTGCACATGTATTCATGGAATAGAGAATACTTGCAACTAAGGCCGTAGGTGGCTGGTGGCTGAAACTCTGCACAGTTGCCTTCCCCGTTTATTAAAATTACCGCACACTCTTCATTCCTCTATTTGACGGAGGAAAACTCCAGAAATATCGGTCTTGTAACCTTAATTTCCGAGTCTCCCTCGTAATAGTCGGAAGGAGGGAGTGCCCCGCATGTGCGCACATATTACAGGGTGTCTCAAAAATCCCCTGACATAGGATAACTCTGTTATTATCAGAGTTACAACAAAATGTAAGAGGAAAAACCATCTCCAAACATAATGTTTTCAATCTAAAGTGAAGGATTTTTTTTTTATTGGGCGAGCAGGTTAAGTGTACATTCTTTATCCGCCCAAATGTTAAATGAAAATGCAACGTTGCAATTTACCTGACCCATAACACAACTGAATGAAATTACTGTCTTTTACGCTTCATGTCGATGGCCAGCTCCTATTTCAAACACATTCCCTTTCACCATCTCCTACAAAATTTATCCACCTCCCGGTAAATGGCAATCTTGCATTTTCATTTAAAAAAAAAGATCCTTCACTTTAGATTGAAAACATATTTGGAGATGGTTTTTCCTCTTACATTTTATTGTAACTCTGATAATAACAGTTACCCTATGTCAGGGGACTTTTGAGACACTATATATATGTCTTTGATACTGCAACCACTGCTTTTACAAGAAACCTAACCACCACTAATAGTAGATAAAACTTTTCTTTAATAACTTTTTTTTTTCCTTCTTATCTAGGAAACTTGCCATGTGTTCCTGTTCCTACTCGTCGGCAGGAAACAGTGCGAGCACTGTTTTTCCTCTTCACGAAAAAGAATCCAGAGCGAGGTCAGCCTCTAGTTGTAGACTCTGATATGCTCCTGAGATCTAATTATGACCCAAAGAAACCGACAAAAATCATCATTCATGGTATAAGGGAAACCAGTAACAGAAAAAGGCCTTCAGAAAACAAAAATATATTCTTAGCTAAGGTGAGTTAAATTTCTATTAGTATTATTATTATTACTAAAATTAATTAAATATACTTAATGACTAGGAATGCAATGTATATACCCGATTGCAATGAAATGAGCTGAGCGAGCTTAAACTACGTAATCAGGAAGCGTTTTTTGGTGATTATTCCTCGATGGTACATCGGATTTTTGATTTCGACCTATGTTGTCACTCAGCACGACATACTCTATCAGCGTCCTAAGTTTGGTTGAGATCGGCCAAACGGTCTAGGAGTAAGCGTTTTTCGGTGATTATTCCTCGATGGTACATCGGATTTTTGATTTCGACCTATGTTGTCACTCAGCACGACATACTCTATCAGCGTGCTAAGTTTGGTTGAGATCGGCCAAACGGTCTAGGAGTAAGCGTTTTTCGGTGATTATTCCTCGATGGTACATCGGATTTTTGATTTCGACCTATGTTGTCACTCAGCACGACATACTCTATCAGCGTGCTAAGTTTGGTTGAGATCGGCCAAACGGTCTAGGAGGAAGCGTTTTTCGGTGATTATTCCTCGATGGTACATCGGATTTTTGATTTCGACCTATGTTGTCACTCAGCACGACATACTCTATCAGCGTGCTAAGTTTGGTTGAGATCGGCCAAACGGTCTAGGAGTAAGCGTTTTTCGGTGATTATTCCTCGATGGTACATCGGATTTTTGATTTCGACCTATGTTGTCACTCAGCACGACATACTCTATCAGCGTGCTAAGTTTGGTTGAGATCGGCCAAACGGTCTAGGAGGAAGCGTTTTTCGGTGATTATTCCTCGATGGTACATCGGATTTTTGATTTCGACCTATGTTGTCACTCAGCACGACATACTCTATCAGCGTGCTAAGTTTGGTTGAGATCGGCCAAACGGTCTAGGAGGAGTTCGCGGACATCCAAACGGCTAACCCTAGTATAAGAGCTTCGCTTCGCTCAACTCAATTAGTTAATTATAAAATTCAATACAATTTTTGAGACTCGATAACCTCAAACGCATTGTGTACATTTTAAGGCTAAATTTAGCCTCAAATGATTCAACGTTCAAGCATTTATCCTTTCGGAAGGATGATGCAGTAGTCCCGCTAGTAGGACAGAAACATCGTGACCACAAGTACGGAAGTAATATGTTACATTATACATCAGTATAATATATTATGGTCCGTGATTATTTTGGACACTCTGTATATAAGTTTATATTTTGTTATGAAAAGTAGAAAATTTGGAAAACATCTAGAAATGGCACATGATATATATATATATATAGCAGTTTGAGTATCGAAAGCAAGATATTAGTCCAGGCGTAAAGCGCTCATAGAAATTTGGGGCTGCAGTGCTGATAACCAGGCGAGATGACCTACGTAATTACTGGGCATTCAAAAAGACTATATTGTGGACCAGAAGTTTTGTAATGAGACTTCATGTGGTTCATTTAAGGTTGCGTTATAACTTTAAACGGTGGCGGATATTAGCTTCCAGTAGCCAGTATCCTTATATTATTCATACATTGTTTCTGTTTGCGTGTTACCCTGGAAAAATTAAAGAAATTGCACCTTGTTAGTTCTTTCTCAATGACTCTATATGCATTTGTAAAAAGTACATTTATTCTATGATTGCTCCGACATCTAACAACCCAGACAGAGACAGACAAACACAATAAATCATAATGCTTTTTTTCCAAATCAGGAAGATATAAATATCTATTAATAAAATTTGCTATTTTATCCATGATAGCGCAAAATAACTAAGAAGCATCAAGATCCATTAACGGCCATGATACACAACACCTGCAATCCGCATGCTAGCGACATCTAATGCTTCATGTAGAACATAAAATAAGAATAAATAATAATTAAGAGTACAGACTTTTGTTTTATTGTGTACAAGATGCCTCAAAACTTTTTTTAACATCTCACGGTTGTTGGCATTGGCTTATTAAACCAAACACCTTGGGGAAGGGGCTCTTTATCTGTTGTGGCCAGACCAGGCCCGTATCCACTGGAGGCTAGGGGCCGCCCCCCCCCCTAAATTTTCATTGGCCCCACTAAACTTTTCACGGTAGGCTTGCAAATCAACTATAGTATGGTTGGGTCGGGCCCCTCTATATTTTTGGGCTCTCTACCGGACTGGGCCACACGTGGAATGTGTTCTCCGAAATTTCCCCCAAAACAAAAGATAAAACGGATTCAAGAAAAGAGGGTAAAAGATATAATTGCTACGGAATTTTCATCACAATGCCCCCCCCCCCCCCGAAAAAGTATTCTGTCTGCAGGCCTGGTCGTGGCTATGTTTTACTAAATATTCCGCTAGAAAAAATATCAGGTTAAAAATTTCTTACACTGAGAAAAATCCGTTCTCCGTACAGCAGTATATTGTACAAATATACGGTATCCTCTTGCTTACTACAAAAATCAGTACGGAGCATACGTTATCCGTATCCTACGTAGGTATTGCCTTGCATGTTACATCATGCTGTTTCAGGATGTCTGACATCTAACAGTTTTCCGTATATCACATGCATATACTTATGTTACATTCCTCAGCTATATGTTATATCCGTCCATTTGTATATGAGATCCTGCCCGCCTATATTGTTTCATACGGAAAGTACGTATAGATGGAACACTTACACACATCTATTCACATAAGAATTTGCAACTCGTATTGACACTTTGTTTTCAATATTTGAAGTACTCATGTCAAGTTGGGATTTTCATGAGAATTTATATAAATGAAATGAAATGCTTAGTTTGTCGTTCTACGTTTATGCACCGACGCTAAGAGAGGCAGAATTTATATAAATGTCCATTTTCTTTAGAGAATTCATATAGTTAGCAAGTGTAAATGATATCCTTTGTTTCGTTATTCTAAATCATGTAAGATTTTAAACTGCAGAATTAAACCTCTACTTGTACATAAAGATATAATTTTGCGTTAATTATTAAGTTTCTGTAATTCGGGGTTATTTAGGGTTCATTTGATTATCACCTGAAAGAAAAAGCATATTCGGATTCGGTTCGGGTCTCACATTATAAATTCACGGGCCGGCCCGAACCCGTGCAGACCTCTACTGCACCGTCCCATCTGAGGTCGAATTAACCGCACGAGCATCGTTCCTGTGGCCTCGAAATGTAATACCACAAGGAATACCCTTACTTCTAAGGAATATATCACATTCTCCAACATTAATTTCAGTTTGTCGCGATTTTAGATTATATGTTGTCTTCTCGACTAATTGATTTGATTCTTGACTGATTTCACTGGTTCCCGGTAGTTTTTCAGAAACACTTTTCCGATCTCAACATCGTTAATGCGATATTATGCCTTGTTGTGATTTCTAAAATACCGTAGGAACCAAGCAGCTTAGGAAATTTCTTCAAAGATTTAGTCACAAGAATTTGGAGAGGCATACGTTTCTTCGATAGCCCCCCAACCAAACCTATTGCAAAAAGTGAGCAACATTTACAAAAAAAAGTCTCATTTGCTTATGGAAAAGAACCAACCATGGATACTTTTCCATATGTTCTGACCTCAAGTAACATCGTCCTTCTTTCTGAGATTTATCTGATATTATGACTCGAGTTATCGTTAGCGTAAACGCGGCACCCTGAACGAAGACTAAAAAATTTTTAAGTAGTATTTAGAGAATTAACCCTCTTTTAAAATAATTTAAGAACAATCCGAAACTTTTGTTCGTGTGGCAGTAAGCTACAAACGACAGTGTGTGTAATTATAATGTTTTCGAGGGCTCTTGGAGGGGGGCAATGGCCCCCTCACCCCTCCCTTTAATCTGTCCCTGGCTGTTAGAAACAGAAGAGGTGGAAAATTTAGCACGTTCTTTTTTCGTAGTCTCGTGCCAAAACTTCGTCAACCTATATACTACTGTATACGCAACACGTACATTTGCACGGGGGCGGCAAAGTCTGTCACAACTATATTATTTAAAATAAATATTTCTTGATGAAAAGATACTTCATGATGATGGTAATTAAAGTTACTAAGCTGACGTTCTATTTGAATACTATATTCATAAATCATATTTAGGTCCCATTAGTTTAACATGACGTAGACAGTGCTAAAGCAAATGGTCAAACAAATCCCAGCATGAATTGCTTAATTGTTGTCAAATACAAGAACTCAATTCTTGAACAGTAGCAAACATCTGTTTCATTTAGTTACTGTAGTTATCACAGTTTGGATATGAAAACTAGTCTTGTCTTTGTCACAAACAAGTTCCTTATTACTGAAGGTGGAAACAAGTTTTTTTAACACATATAGAAGGAAAATCAAGAAATAAATATAAAAGAGTTAATTGCACTGTAATTGCAAACTGATATATTGAGATTGAAGCTCGATATTGATTTCTATAAAAAGGATTACCATCTTTCAGGTGTATTTGCTTGATCTTTCACTAACATAATAGATTATTATTTAGAGAAGAAACAGACACAACGAGATTGCAATTGTAGTGTTTAGTCCTTTCTGAGTGCGAATGCCCTTTCTGTCCGCTTCGTTGTTCATGATGGTGTGGCATACTTAAAATCGTGGCGGGGGGCGCGGTGGCTCAGTAGTAGAGCGTTCACCTCTGGTGCTTGGGGTCCCGGGTTCGATCCCAGCCCCCGCCAAGTGAACTTTGTGGTGGACAAACACCGTGCTCATGGGTTTTCTCGGGGTTCTTCCGTTTCCTCCCACTTTCTTCATTTCACTCATCTGTCATTATCATCGTCTCCTTTAGCCTAACCGGCATAACCGTGGGACGTAAAACTTAAAGATTTCATTTTTTTTAAATCGTGGCTTTTTAAGATTTTTTTTTTTTTTTTTTTTTTTGAGAAAGGACAGGTGCCAATGATGCCATTGCACGCGACGACAAATTGCCTAGAGTCGGCCGTGCGTCAACCCAACACACTCCAACTATTTTAAACTTGAATCAATGACCGACCATACATATAAGTTTATTAGTTCAATAGAACAACACAAGTTATCAGAGCTGACATCTATTAATATTTAAAAAAAAGATCTTTGCTTCATGGCAACGCTCCCTAGATGGCAGGAGCTACTCAATCACGCTGACCCTACAAGCTGAAGAATTCAAACGTCATACGTTGAATCTCCTTACGCCTTTGCTTTATCGTTGTACAGTCAGAGACAAAAGTTCTTTCCGTTTGATCAAATTAGTTTAGTAAATGACTTTCTCAAGGAAAGGACAATTTGAGCAGGGCCGTGCCGTGGGGGGCGAGCGGGGCGACGGCCCCGGGCGCCGAAGTAAGGGGATGAAAAATTCGGGAGAAAAAAGGAAAAGATAGGAAAAATTGCTTGGAATATATGTATGGGGCGCCGTCGTATACTCTCGCCCCGGGCGCTAATTTTCCACGGCACGGCAGGCCCGTAGCCAGCCCAAAAACTTAGGGGGGCGGCTGAAGTTAGGGGAGCCCGATCCAACCATATGATAGTTCATCACCATATTATAGTTCTTTTGCAAGCCTACTGTAAAACTTTTAGGGGGCCAGCAAAAATTTTTGGGGAGCCGGCCCGCCTAGACCCCCCTGGATACGGGCCTGCGGCACGGCCCTGAATTTGAGTACAGTTTTCAGTAAATTAAAAAGAATGTAATTTTCTGTACTTTCAGGCTTGAAACTCGGTGAAACTGTGTACGTTCCATCGTTACTTCCAAAATAAATTTTAACAAACGGAAATAACTTTTGTCGCTGATTGTACAAGTAAATTGTGGATTTTACAGAAACGTTCTGACCAGTAGTGTAATGTTCGTATTGCGTAAGATAGTTGATAGAGCTTTGGGCCTTTTAGGAAAGGCTGTAGGGGATGATTGTTTATAAGGTGATTTTTTCAGTAAAATGATTTTTTTTTTTTTACTTTTTAAAAGTGAATCATTGTACAGAGGAGGGTTATTTGTTGTACGTTAATGAGCTTTACGTTGGAGAATGGTTATCAGGAGGATTAAGACAGTCTCTTGGTAGTCACAATTTGTCTAAAATTCAATAGAAAAGCTGACCTAAACAACTAAATGTAAGTAGAAGGCATACCATAATCTTATGAATCTGTTTCATTAATAGAATCGTCTATAATAGTTGAATTCGGAATGAAACAATTTTTAAAAAATAACCTTGTTGTTTTTCTCAGAGTGATTGCAACGTAATTCTAGTCGACTGGAGAAGAGGAGCTAAAACTTTGTATCCACGGGCAGTTGTCAATTCTCAAGTTGTTGGTGCTCAATTAACAAGATTGATTGAACAAATGATTGGGACTGGTGCTGATCCTAAAGACTTCCATATAGTGGGTTTCAGTCTGGGTGCGCACATTGCTGGATATGCTGGCGACGCTCTTGCCAAGAAAGGAATGAAACTTGGACATATCACAGGTATCATTTCTTTTTTCTTTAGGAAAAAATAATAATTTTTTTGTTTTAGTAAAATGTAGAATCTCCATTTAATGTATAAACATGTGTCTATTTTGGTGTTTTTCAAACAAGATAATACAACGATCGTTGTAACTATCTGATTCTGTTCAAATGTAACGTTCCTTAATATTCTGAATAAGATAAAAGTCCTGGAGCATTTACCACTTTTGAAAAGATTAGATACGTGCCTAATTTCATATTATTTTTATCAGTAATTTTTAAATCAATGTTTTATCTGTACTTTTATTTGTGCTTTTCTCTTCTCAGTATTTATATAAGCTTTTCTTCAGTATTTTAACACTGTAGCAGACCATTCGTTGTGTCTCATCTGAAGAGAATTGTATGCTCTCAAACTTTCAATAATTATCAATGATTTAACCTTGGCTGAATCTTACGTATATAGAGGAAACCCCCATCAACAAACAGTGTTGTTTATGTCTCATCTGAAGGGGATTGTATGCTCTCAAACTTTCAATAATTAACAATGCTTAAACTTAGCTGAATCTCACGTATGTAGACGCAAACATATATCAACAAACAGTGTTGTTTATGTCTCATCTGAAGGGGACTATATGCTCTCAAACTTTCAGTAATTAACAATGCTTAACCTTGGCTGAATCTCACGTATATAGAGGCAAACACACATCAACAAACAGTGTTGTTTATGTCTCATCTGAAGGGGATTGTATGCTCTCAAACTTTCAATAATTAACAATGCTTAACCTTAGCTCAATCTCACGTATGTAGACGCAATCATATATAAAAAAAACAGCGTTGTTTATGTCTCATCTGAAGGGGATTGTATGTTCTCAAACTTTCAATAATTAACAATGCTTAAACTTGGCTGAATCTCACGTATGTAGACGCAAACATATATCAACAAACAGTGTTGTTTATGTCTCATCTGAAGGGGATTATATGCTCTCAAACTTTCAGTAATTAACAATGCTTAACCTTAGCTCAATCTCACGTATATAGACGCAATCATATATAAAAAAAACAGCGTTGTTTATGTCTCATCTGAAGGGGATTGTATGTTCTCAAACTTTCAATAATTAACAATGCTTAAACTTGGCTGAATCTCACGTATGTAGACGCAAACATATATCAACAAACAGTGTTGTTTATGTCTCATCTGAAGGGGATTATATGCTCTCAAACTTTCAGTAATTAACAATGCTTAACCTTAGCTCAATCTCACGTATGTAGACGCAATCATATATAAAAAAAACAGCGTTGTTTATGTCTCATCTGAAGGGGATTGTATGTTCTCAAACTTTCAATAATTAACAATGCTTAAACTTGGCTGAATCTCACGTATGTAGACGCAAACATATATCAACAAACAGTGTTGTTTATGTCTCATCTGAAGGGGATTGTATGCTCTCAAACTTTCAATAATTATCAATGATTTAACCTTGGCTGAATCTTACGTATATAGAGGAAACCCCCATCAACAAACAGTGTTGTTTATGTCTCATCTGAAGGGGATTGTATGCTCTCAAACTTTCAATAATTAACAATGCTTAACCTTAGCTCAATCTCACGTATGTAGACGCAATCATATATAAAAAAAACAGCGTTGTTTATGTCTCATCTGAAGGGGATTGTATGTTCTCAAACTTTCAATAATTAACAATGCTTAAACTTGGCTGAATCTCACGTATGTAGACGCAAACATATATCAACAAACAGTGTTGTTTATGTCTCATCTGAAGGGGATTATATGCTCTCAAACTTTCAGTAATTAACAATGCTTAACCTTGGCTGAATCTCATGTATACTAGATGAAAAACACATATACCTCCCTAGAATGCTTTCGAATCACTCAATCTCACACAACCTTTATCAATCGACCGGTCTCAAATAGTATCATCAATTCCTTACCATCATTAGCCTGGTAGAAACTCAAAGAGCCGCTTCAATATCCTTGAAAATCACGTAATTAGCATAGGATGAGAATCAATCTGGATCTTTTGATTTCTATCTAGTGTTGCTCACAAGACGAAAATTACCTTTTTTAAATTCAAGACGGAACGATAAACTTCAAGAGTCTAGTGGACAATATGAGTCCATCCAGGTTTCGCCGTTTCCTCCCATTTTGTCATTCCACCAATTCTTTCATCATCATTCACTTGCTTTAATGGTCATCTACCGTGCCTTAAATTGTGGTGGACACTGTATTCGTGATATTCCTCAGGGTTTTCCCGTTTCCTTCCACTCTCTTCAATCCACCATTTCATTCATTTCTCATCATCACCGTGTCCTTTAGCGTAGCCGGCATAAGCGTGGGACGTTAAACTTAAAGATTTCAATTCATTTTCCCTTACCTTAAAGAACATAATTGTGGGACGTTAAACGTCAGAGATGCTCTCTCTTGTTTGTCAGTTTACATATGAGAGACAGTCCACTGTGTCCCACTCTCATGCCAGACACACTCCTCTGTGTGCCATTTTACATGTGAGAGAGTCCTCTGTGTGCCACTCTCATGCCAGACACACTCCTCTGAGTGTCATTTTACATGTAAGAGAGTCCTCTGTATGCCACTCCCATGCCAGACACACTCCTCTGTGTGCAATTTTACATGTGAGAGAGTCCTTTGTGTGCCACTCTCATGCCAGACACACTCCTCTGAGTGTCATTTTACATGTAAGAGAGTCCTCTGTATGCCATTCTCATGCCAGACACACTCCTCTGTGTGCAATTTTACATGTGAGAGAGTCCTCTGTGTGCCACTCTCATGCCAGACACACTCCTCTGAGTGTCATTTTACATGTAAGAGAGTCCTCTGTATGCCATTCTCATGCCAGACACACTCCTCTGTGTGCCATTTTACATGTGAGAGAGTCCTCTGTATGCCACTCTCATGCCAGACACACTCCTCTGTGTGCCATTTTACATGTGAGAGAGTCCTCTGTATGCCACTCTCATGCCATACACACTCCTCTGTGTGCCATTTTACATGTGAGAGATACTCCGTAGTGTGCAACTTTACGTGTCAGACATACTCCATTGTGTGCTAATTTACACATCGGAGATATTCTCTTAGGTGCCATTTTACATGTCAGAGGCGCTCTGTTGTGTGCTTTTTACATCTCAGAGACACTCTGTTGTGTACCTTTTACATGCCAAGAAACACTTTCTGTACGCTGTTTTACAATATTGTGTTTTTATAAGTAGATATTCAGTTTTAACTTCCTTGTTGTTAGTCGCAAAGGTAAGAGTTTTTCTACCGAACAGTAGCACCTTATTTGTTACAATTGTGTCTAAATAATTAAGTCCATATATTTGCTTAGCCAACGAAAACTAAAAACAAGGTACATGCTATCCGTTTTAAAATCCTCTACTGAATAATGTTGATCTAAAAACCCGGGGTATCTCTCCCGAAGTTACCTTACGTATACTTATATTTTAAACCAAACCATCTTTTCTTTCCAACAGGTCTTGATCCAGCAGGACTCTTCTTCGAAGGAGCAAACATTCCCGAGGGAATAGGACTGGATAAAAATGATGCAGATTTTGTGGACATAATTCACACAGACGGTGGTCCAATCACAGCAGGAGCTGTAGCTATTAGTCAACCAGTGGGTCATGTTGATTACTTCCCTAATGGTGGCCTGGGACAGAAGAACTGCCTCAATCTACCTGACATCTTAGACGGAGCTACTACACTAAGTATGGACCAAACTTTAATATTTTTGCATAAATACTGATTTCATTGTAAGATATCTTATTTTTAGTAGGAAAGATTATTTCATTGGAAATTGAACATGATGGTTAAAACGTAAGGTATCTTATTTTTAGTAGGAAAGGTTATTTCATTGGAAGCTGAACAAGAGGGTTAAAACATAATATATTATTAGCAGGAAGGGTTATTTCATTGGAAATTGAACATGATGGTTAAAATGTAAGGTATCTTATTTTTAGTAGGAAAGGTTATTTCATTGGAAACTGAACAAGAGGGTTAAAACATAATATATTTTTAGTAGGAAGGGTTATTTCATTGGAAATTGAACATGATGGTTAAAATGTAAGGTATCTTATTTTTAGTAGGAAAGGTTATTTCATTGGAAACTGAACAAGAGGGTTAAAACATAATATATTATTAGTAGGAAGGGTTATTTCATTGGAAATTGAACATGATGGTTAAAATGTAAGGTATCTTATTTTTAGTAGGAAAGGTTATTTCATTGGAAACTGAACAAGAGGGTTAAAACATAATATATTTTTAGTAGGAAGGGTTATTTCATTGGAAATTGAACATGATGGTTAAAATGTAAGGTATCTTATTTTTAGTAGGAAAGGTTATTTCATTGGAAACTGAACAAGAGGGTTAAAACATAATATATTATTAGCAGGAAGGGTTATTTCATTGGAAATTGAACATGATGGTTAAAATGTAAGGTATCTTATTTTTAGTAGGAAAGGTTATTTCATTGGAAACTGAACAAGAGGGTTAAAACATAATATATTTTTAGTAGGAAGGGTTATTTCATTGGAAATTGAACATGATGGTTAAAATGTAAGGTATCTTATTTTTAGTAGGAAAGGTTATTTCATTGGAAACTGAACAAGAGGGTTAAAACATAATATATTTTTAGTAGGAAGGGTTATTTCATTGGAAATTGAACATGATGGTTAAAATGTAAGGTATCTTATTTTTAGTAGGAAAGGTTATTTCATTGGAAACTGAACAAGAGGGTTAAAACATAATATATTTTTAGTAGGAAGGGTTATTTCATTGGAAATTGAACATGATGGTTAAAATGTAAGGTATCTTATTTTTAGTAGGAAAGGTTATTTCATTGGAAACTGAACAAGAGGGTTAAAACATAATATATTATTAGTAGGAAGGGTTATTTCATTGGAAATTGAACATGATGGTTAAAATGAGGCGTATAGTTTCTAAATCCGCCATCTCCTTCATAAACGGTTTCGAGAAAAACAGGAAAAACTGATAACTCAGAGATTATGTGAGATAAAATTTTCTGTTTAGAAATACTTTACTGCTTTCTGGACATTCATTATAACTATCAAATGACAAAAATCTCTCTCATCTCATTTCTCGGTTATTGCAGAAAGCAGTTTGGAGATGGCGGATTTTGAAAACAACTTTTGGAGATGGAGGACTTTGAATCAAACGTACCTAAGTAATTTTTGGGGTTTATTTGCTTCCAAGTCATTACTATTATAATTTCTGATAACTATTTCAGAACAGAGCAGTAGATGGAGATAAACTGAATCTAAACGACGATATTAACTTGTTGGGTGACATTATAATGTGCACAAACAAGGAAAAAAGAAATGAAGCTATAATCATAGTACGTTAGCTACATTTACAGGTCAAGTTCCGAAGTTCCCAGCCCGTTTAGAAATATCGTCTCCTAACATAACATAAGCTTACTTAACCTCACCTCACTAACCTAATCTAACCCATTGGGACCTAACCTAACCTAACATAGCCTGACATAACAGGATGGGAACTTCGGAATAAATGCCACCTTTACCAACAAGAAAAGGATTGAAAGTGATCTTTACACTGTTTTCCGATATAGTTCTCATCAGAATCATGTTCGAAACACTGGCATTCAGCCTAATCCTCATCTACACTTTCTTCTGTTGAAGCAGTCAGTCTCTTTTCAGCATCAACATAAATGGCTAAGTTTGAATTAGCACGCCAATTCTCCCCGAAGTGTTTCGTTAGGAGTTGAACAACATCTTGCAACTTTTTTTTTCATTAACGTCGGTCTTCAATTCATAGCATAGAATAGAATAGAATCGATATGATGGGGTTTACAAACACACTGCTGAGTGTAGATGGCGGCTTTTGAAGAAACCCTGAACTTTAAAGCAGTAACATAGCCTGACATAACAGGATGGGAACTTCGGAATAAATGCCACCTTTACCAACAAGAAAAGGATTGAAAGTGATCTTTACACTGTTTTCAGATATAGTTCTCATCAGAATCATGTTCGAAACACTGACATTCAGCCTAATCCTCATCTACACTTTCTTCTGTTGAAGCAGTCAGTCTCTTTTCAGCATCAACATAAATGGTTAAGTTTGAATTAGCACGCCAATTCTCCCCGAAGTGTTTCGTTAGGAGTTGAACAACATCTTGCAACTTTTTTTTTTCATTAACGTCGGTCTTCAATTCATAGCATAGAATAGAATAGAATCGATATGATGGGGTTTACAAACACACTGCTGAGTGTAGATGGCGGCTTTTGAAGAAACCCTGAACTTTAAAGCAGTAATTGAGGGTGGAGGTGGCGACATTTAAAACAACTCTTTTCACCATCATGTAGGGCATGGAAAGGAATACCAGTAAATGTACTTACCTCATTTTTTTTGAAAATTGGAGATGGCGGATTTAGAAACTATACGCCTCAAATGTAAGGTATCTTATTTTTAGTAGGAAAGGTTATTTCATTGGAAACTGAACAAGAGGGTTAAAACATAATATATTTTTAGTAGGAAGGGTTATTTCATTGGAAATTGAACATGATGGTTAAAATGTAAGGTATCTTATTTTTAGTGGGAAAGGTTATTTCATTGGGAATTGAACATAAGGATTAAAATGTAAAGTATCTTATTTTTAGTAGGAAAGTTTTTTTTTTTTTCGTTGGAAATCGAACATGAGATCATATTCATATTAGGAGATACAAATTATCTAGCTAAAACAGACCGAATTAATTAATTATTTTAACTTGTTAAATTTAACCTTTTGGTTGAATGGAGCTTAGCGGGTCTTTTGAAAATCGAGACTGCATAAACTAAATTCCTAGCGCAGCAGCACTTAGGGGACAAGGGCCAGAGCCTACGGATCGTGGCACTCATGCCTTTGGAATGATGTGTGGTCACCACCACATCGTTTCTTCTCCCCGTCAATACTGGTTTCTTAGGTCGGAGTCCGCTTCTTTCTCTCAAATAGCTCCTGCATTGTCCTCACGCCGCTAAACGGATGCCACAAGGCCAGCACTAGCTGTAAGTATAAACAGACACCCATCTTTTCTCTGCTCAGATGCTGTTGACTCTCTGTTGACCATTGTTTGGCTTTGCTGATCTTACGAGAAGTGCCTTACAAGACTGTATTTCAAATGGGATCTGAGTGAAGTATCCCGCACCAGTAATCGAATCGGATACCAGCACACGAGCTACCCACTCGGCCTCGAAGCAGCACTTCCAATTTAACCCGTAAAAGCTAGTGGAATATCCCTCTTCGTTAGGAATTGAACTTGTAAACAAGAGCACCAATGACGGACATGCTAATTTTTTAGTTAATTAGAAACTTTCTTTATTTATTGGAGAAAGCTTTAGCAGAAGTAATTAATGCACTGCTGGTTCTCATTCTAAGTCCGCTTCCACACACATGAATTTTGTTTGTAAACTGGATGTGAATAAAAAACCGCACATGTCTACGCCCGCACAGCTTTGTAACAAGTTTGTTGTGTATGTGGCATTCAATATTATGCAAATAAATGTTGACCTGAATAACAACGGGAAAAACTTGGAGTAATTTCTTACTAGAGTCACTAGTGTCGCCAATGAGATGAGAAATGTATGGATAAAAGAAGTGCATTTTCAAAACTGAGTCGGCACGAGAAACGTCGTACTTTTGCTATCGTTTTCCAGACGAGATCGAGAAATTTCTCGAGTGACGCCTCGTCTCTAATAGGCGTAACAGGACTTTTCTACACCTAAAAGCTGAGTCATTTCTTTTATTAAAGTGACTCCCCAATTTTCCTCACAACGCTGGGTAGACGCCGAAAATTGGAAAGTGCCGGCCGGGAATCGAATCAAGGACCACGCGGATGTGAGTTCATCGTTCTAACCACTGAACTTCGATTATCTATATTATTCTTTGGATTCCTCTTAATGTTTCAATAACGCACTTTTCTTCATAACATACCGCCTTTTGAGCATCCGTGATCTCACTACATAATTAACCAGTTGAGAATGCTCCAAGAGCATTGCCAGAACGAAGAATGGAGAGACGGAGCGGGAAGGATATGAGATTGCTCTTACATGTAAAACTAAATCTTTGTACTCACACCTTCTCCTTTTCGCAAAAATTCGCAAAATGTAATATCTCTATTACTTACGGTTCCGGAGATAAGGCTCCTTAAATCTCCCAAAATTGGAACTTTTTGGCCAATATCTGAGGAACGGTGGCCAGTTAGCCAGTGACCACTGGTCACTATTTAGTACCAAAATGTTCACCATTCTCTTAGATATCCATCAATACCAATATCATCTCTCTATGACTTTCATGGTTCCTGAGACATGGCTCCTTAAATCTTCCGAAATTCGAACTTTTTGGCCAATATCTGAGGAACGATGGCCAGTTAGCCAGTGACCACTGGTTACTATTTGGTACCAGCATGTTCACCATCCTCTTAGATATCCATCAATACCTATATCATCTCTCTATGACTTTTACGGTTCCTGAGATATGGCTCCTTAAATCTCCCGAAATTCGAACTTTTTAGTCAATATCTGAGGAACGATGGCCAGTTAGCCAGTGACCACTGGTTACTATTTAGTACCAACATGTTCACCATCCTCTTAGATATCCATCAATACCTATATCATCTCTCTATGACTTTCATGGTTCCTGAGACATGGCTCCTTAAATCTTCCGAAATTCGAACTTTTTGGCCAATATCTGAGGAACGATGGCCAGTTAGCCAGTGACCACTGGTTACTATTTGGTACCAGCATGTTCACCATCCTCTTAGATATCCATCAATACCTATATCATCTCTCTATGACTTTTACGGTTCCTGAGATATGGCTCCTTAAATCTCCCGAAATTCGAACTTTTTAGTCAATATCTGAGGAACGATGGCCAGTTAGCCAGTGACCACTGGTTACTATTTAGTACCAACATGTTCACCATCCTCTTAGATATCCATCAATACCTATATCATCTCTCTATGACTTTCATGGTTCCTGAGACATGGCTCCTTAAATCTTCCGAAATTCGAACTTTTTGGCCAATATCTGAGGAACGATGGCCAGTTAGCCAATGGCCACCGGTTTCTATTTGATACTAAAATCTTCACCACCCTGTTAGATATTGACCAACACCAACATGATCTCTCTATGACTTACGGTTCCCGAGATATGGCTCCTTAAATCTCCCAAAATCGGAGCTGTTTTTTTCCAATGTCTCGAGTACTGTAAGTCATAGAGAGATGATGATGGTGTTAATCAATATCTAACAGGATATTAAACATTTTAATACCGATATTAACTGACGGATACTGGCCAAACCAGTGGCCAGTTGGACAGTAACCACCCGTTACTATTTGGTATCAAAATGTTCGCCATCTTCTTAGATATTTGATCAACACCTATACTATCTTCCTATAACTTACGGTCTCCGACATATGGCTCCTTAAATCTCCCGAAATCGGTCATTTTTGGCCAATATCTCGGGAATGGTAAGAGTGACGCGAAAAATTCCATCAGTTCGTCAGATAGTTTTTGATGCTATATCGAATGGAGGGCTCAAAATCGAAAAAAAAAAAATGAAAATAACAGACAGACAAACAGACACACAGACATAGAGAATTTAGGAACGAACCGTTGAAAATGGTACAAAAATGATATCACTACATAATTAAAAATGGTACAAAAATGATATCACTACAAAATTAAAAATGGTACAAAAATGATATCACTACATAATTAAAAATGGTACAAAAATATCACTACATAATTAAAAATGGTACAAAAATGATATCACTACATAATTAAAAATGGTACAAAAATGATATCACTACATAATTAAAAATGGTACAAAAATGATATCACTACATAATTAAAAATGGTACAAAAATGATATCACTACATAATTAAAAATGGTACAAAAATGATATCACTACATAATTAAAAATGGTACAAAAATGATATCACTACATAATTAAAAATGGTACAAAAATGATATCACTACATAATTAAAAATGGTACAAAAATGATATCACTACATAATTAAAAATGGTACAAAAATGATATCACTACATAATTAAAAATGGTACAAAAATGATATCACTACATAATTAAAAATGGTACAAAAATGATATCACTACATAATTAAAAATGGTACAAAAATGATATCACTACATAATTAAAAATGGTACAAAAATGATATCACTACATAATTAAAAATGGTACAAAAATGATATCACTACATAATTAAAAATGGTACAAAAATGATATCACTACATAATTAAAAATGGTACAAAAATGATATCACTACATAATTAAAAATGGTACAAAAATATAGGTTACTTTTAAAGACCGTACCAAAATAGCTTTGATGATAGTGTAAACCTGCAAACATAGTACGTATGATCCTCTGATGTTATACCCAACTCTATAATTCAACTGATTACATTTATGTATTTTTATGCCTTTTTCTTTTAAATTACAGATCGCATGGTCAATTCTTATTGTAGTCACACGCAAGCGTGGGATTTGTATTTGGAAGCGTTGACTGGAAAGTGTAAGTTTGTTGCTTTCCCATGTCCCGGCTTGACAAACTTCGACAAAGATTTTGTTCATGGAGATTGCTTCTCGTGCGAAAATGATACATGTGGAATCATTGCCAGTGAGGAGAAGCCAGGAAACGGTTCATTATATTTAACTACAAGAACCGGTAAATCATTGTGTGGTAAGTACTATGATTTGATGTCGTAATACTTTATTATACTTACAGTATGTTGGAGAATTTGCTCAAAATTATGTTTATGCAATTTTGCTTTTATTTGTTGATTATACATTAAAATAGCATGTATATAAAAAAAAGTAGCTAAATTTGTTTAACATTGATGAGTCACTGAACTTCCAACTTCCAAGGATGTAACAAGGCAATGAACTGTCCTCGACTGCGATTTTTCTATTCTCACTTTTAGTTATATAGCACATTGTTCAAATAATAACAATAATATTACTACTTTAACAATGACATCATCATCATCTTACAGACAAATTAGTTTCAGAAAAGCATTGCACTTTAAAATAAAAATTTTGTGTCGTGAATGACTTTTTTTTTTTTCATCTATACAAATAAAAATGAAAGTGAGTATGTTTGTGATTTAATAACTCTGAAACCAACCGACCGATCTCGATCATATTTTCAACATAGATGAGTTTCGAGTCTGGTATGCTTTTATTATTACTGTATTATTATTTCACTTTGACGGTGCAACCTAGGGAAGGAGAGGGATATAAATGATTGAAAATGCCCGATATTAGTGTCAAATCCACAGTTTTCGGGGTCGCTGAAATGAACAGTGAAACTTCTGATGCTGTTCAAATTCAGTCCCCAATAGCAAGGGCGCCAATGTTGTGGTTTGCAAGGGGGGTGGGCAAGTATAAGCGACGTTTCAAAATAATATAGTTTCAAATTTTGCTGTAACTAATGTAAAAATTCAATTGGGTTTTCGATATTTCCAATAGGGATGCGCATGAGACAAGATTTGTGGCTGTCTCGTCCCGAAAATGTGCTGTAAAAGTGATGTCTCGACTCGAAAAATGTATATTTTTCTATTGGAAGAGCCGTGTCTCGACTCGAATTTTGTCAGGAAAATCCTGTCTCGACTCGTCTCGTGCGCATCCCTAATTTCCAAGTACAATTTCCTCTAGGAGGGGCGAGTGCTCCACCTTGCCCCCCTTATGGCCGCCCTTGCCCATTAGTATTCCTAAGAGGGAATGGTAACATATAAAAATAATTCGAAATGACCGATATTAGTGTCGAATCCATAGTTTCTGGGGTTCCTATGTTGATTAATAACAGTTTTGGTGACCTTTATGTCCAAAATGAAACGTACGCGTAGAGCGGGTATTCTCCTAGTATGAAATAAAAGAGAATCCATGCCACGTCCAAAAGTGACATTACGGATCACGGTGATTTAGTGGTAAAGCGCTCGTCTCTGGTGCGCGGAGTCCCTGGTTCAATTCCCGCTTGCGACAAGTGAATCTTATGGTGGGCAAACATTATGTGCATGGATTGTATCAGAATTTTCCTATTTCCTCCCAGATTCTTCATTCCATCCCTTCATTCATTCCCATTTTCACCGTTTCCTTTAGTCTCGGTACATAATTCATATAAATAAACTAATAAATAAATTAATATAACTAATGGTGCTATGTATTATGGAAGCGAGCGAAAAATTTATATCTAAACAGAAGAAGCCGTATAAAAAGAATGTGATTGGATAACTGATCAACGCCAAGGCCACACTGTTTAAATTAGAAACTTGAAAGTTTTACAGGTCACAAGATTTATGAGTTGAGTTGATTTTGAGTTAAACGTCCCTTTTCAGCAGCGAGGCTATATGAGACGTGACCTACTGATTAACGTGGAATCTGAACCACATGAGCTCCCGCCGGGAATCGAACCCGGGTATCCCGCTCCAAAGGCGCATACGCTAACCGCTTAGTCACAGAGGAGCTCTCACAAGATTTATGATCTAAGGCTAAAGAAGGAAATGAAGTTAATAATTGTTATAATACAATCTCCATATCACGAAACTCCTTAAGGGGGCAGACTACTGAATATTTTTGGAAAACTAATAATTTTTCTTTTGCCCGTTTTTCGTAAGTGGAAAGAGGTAATAAAATGTAACTTACCACAGTAATAGATAATGCTATTTTACACCCGAAAATACGGATCGAAAGAATTTTCAGTGTTGCCATCCATAGAAATAACAGTGTGACCAGAATTTGAATTACTCAAAAATCTAGGTAAAGACAGCGACTAGAAAAATAAACTCAACGGTAATTGATGACTTATCATGCTGTCTATCCTTCTTGTTTACTACTTTTTAAATAATATTTCTATTTATTTTATAAACCTTACATAAATTCTTACAAAATAAATAAGTCATTACAAAATAAATAGAAACATTATTTAAAAAGTAGTAAACAAGAAGGATAGACAGCATGATAAGTCATCAATTACCGTTGAATTCATTTTTCTAGTCGCTGCCTTTACCTAGATTTTTGAGTAATTCAAATTCTGGTCACACTGTAATTTCTATGGATGGCAACACTGAAAATTCTTCCGATTTGTATTTTCAGGTGTAGAATAACATTATCTATTATTGTGGTAAGTTACATTTTATTACCTCTTTCCATTTACGAGAAACGGGCAAAAGAAAAATTATTAGTTTTTCAAAAATATTTAGTAGTCTGCAGCCTTAAGGAAAGAGACATTAAATTTTGTATTTGGACTTTTCGTTTAAAACAACTGAACCCATGTTTTAAGTGCTTTTAATATTTGACCTAGAAAAGAAGAGGAAGGGGATTGAAACTCGAATTGGAAGGTGTTAAATGCATCGCAATTATTACTACGTACTATACTGTAAGATGAACATATCTCTGAATTTCTTGAAGTAACACAAGCAATCAACGGCGACGACTTTCCAAAATTTATGTCGGTGCATATCAATGCCGGGTCGTATTAGTCTATCTGTTTTCAGGGAAGTCTCGATGTTTGATTAATTTATTTTGGATCACTGTCATTAAGGCCTGTGCTGTGATAAAGTAAAATATACCGGTAATATAAGAATAAGTTTGGGCTGCCCTCGCTCTGTCGGTAACACGGTTAACTTAAACGCAAGAAAAACGGATTCAAATCTGGGTCCAAACGAAAAATCTTGGTTTGTGGGTGCAGGAGTACCAGAGCACCCAGGTAGTCGGCGTGCATGGAAGCAATTTGCCATTTGGACTTCGGATTTTAAATAATACGCGTAGAGCACTTGTTTCAGCATTTTTTTGATTATGTGACCTAGAAGAGGGGAAAAATGGGATTGATTGAGGCTGTCTTGTCTTGAAATGGTGTCGTTAGAGTCATGCCTTGTCTCATGTTCTTTTTCTCTTCTTCTTCTTCTTTGTCTCCGCCTTTCCCATTTAAATAGGGTCGGCGTTCCCTTCTTTAACTCTTATCCTCCACTCTCCTCTACCCTGGGCGGCCCCTATATTCCACTCCCTGTAACTCAAATTATTTTGTAGTTTGTCCTTTCATCTCAATTTGGATCTTCCCCTCTTCCTTTCATCTGGTACCAAGGACGCCGATTTCTCTGTAAATTTGGGGGGCCCATTCAGATGCAAAAGGCATGAGGAATTTAAGACAAATTACATTCAAATTATGCCAAATATTGCATATTCTTAAATACAATAAGGGGGCCCGGACTCCCTAGGCCCCAGGATCGGCGCCCTTGCCTGGTACTTCTAACTTTCTAATACTCTCTCTCACATGGTCTTTGTTTCTTTGTTCTACATGTTCAAGCCATCTCAACCTCCAGTCTTGAAAACTTTTTAGTCAAGGGTACCACCTTAACAATACCTCTTAACCGTTTCTTCTGGTCTCCTACCTCTGTAAGTGACCATGCTACTATCTTACCATTCTCATCTCTGCCACTTCCATCTTCTTTTCCTGGCCATTATGGTTGCTCACATTTCACTACTGTACACTCAGTGACAAAAGTTCTTTCCGTTTGGTAAAATTTATTTTTTTGAATAACGGTGGTATGACTAGAGCGTACAACGGTAATATGGCTGGAATATACATTCTTTTGTAATTTTCTGAAAACTGTACTCAAATTTTGTCCTTATATTCTGAAGTTATTTACGAAACTAATTTCATCAAACGGAAATAACTCTTGTGGCTGACTGTACATGATAACTGGTCTTACTACCGTTTTATATATACACGGCCTTTTAACCAACAACTTACTTTTTGACTTGTCTCGTGTCTCGTCAAGAAACTTCTGTCTCGTCTGCTCTCGTCTTGTGAACAACCATATCTTACACATGGCAGGGGCGGATCCAGGACGGACTTCTGGGGGGGATCGGTGGGTTGTAATATTGCTACTTAGAGCCACTTTTAAGAGTCCTTATCACTGCGAAATTAAAATACCGCTAATTTTATAGTAATTCTGTGATATCTTCAAATAGACGTAATATAATCGAAATGTGGAACAAGAGCGCCCTAGATAATATTATTTTGCATGAGCTACCGTTATCACGAGTCACCTAATAGCTTTCCGTTTGCAGCCATGTAGAAACGCGAAAATAAATGCCGGGTTTCTAAGTGGCTGGAAATCGAAAGTAGATAAGTGAGTGGTGATAACGGTATCTCATGTAAAATAATATTGTCTAGGGAGGTCTTGTTCCACTTTTTGATTATCTTTTATCTATTTGAGGATATTACAGAATTACTATAAAATTAGTAGTATTTTAATTTCGCCGTGATGGGGCCTCTTAAGAGCTCCAAACTCTGGGATGGGTTTTATTTATATATAAAATAAGAAAGTTTACTCTTCTGGGGGTAGGGCGATTACCCCCCCCCCCGGTGGGGTGCTGACTGCCACGGGTGCTGACTGCCACAGCCAATTATTGGTGCTGATTGCCACGACTGGCGCTAATTGCCAATATCAAGGTGCTGACTGCCACGATGGCGTGCTGACTGCCACGAGCCTGAGAGAAAGTTGCTAGGCGTAACATTACCGGACGCCAAGAAGCATGAAAGAAACTAGATCCTTAGGATCGTGTTGTTCAGACCAACACCTAACAAAGGTAAACAGGTCTCTGTATGTACACTCATGTCCAAAATTATTGTCACACGATTATAAATATGTTGTTCTAGTAATAAAATTTGATAACGAATTCGCCCGGTATTTCTTATAATGTTAGTATGTGTATAATCAGCAAAGACATGTATGTGGTAAATTTCATGTCAAAAGAGCAGTAAATAAGAACAATAAAACGAAAATAAAATTTTCTTGTCCATTTAGTTACATTTTATTTTACTCATTATGATTTTCGTATTTATAATTCTTTTCCTATGAAATTTATCACAAATATAAATTTCCTGATTATACACATAATATAAGTTTTAAAAGTACTCTGCAAAATTATCAAATAATATTCTTACAAGAAGATAGTTATAGATATGCGACAATAATTTTGGACATGAGTGTACTTTTAGTTTTGTCAGGGAGCGGTGCGTACAAAATTGGTACGATTTATGTATTCTCACTTGAACTCCCTATGTCAGAATGAACTGTGTACAGCTGCGCAAATTGTTTCGAGCAGCTCTTGAAAGTTCTATCAAAAAAGCACTGCTGGCTGTACCTCACAAGGGAAGTTCAGGAAAAAGCACTCGCCTGCAGAGAAACTAAGCATGCCATTTGAAGTCCCAATTTATGCTGATTATAAGAAGCTAATAAAATTCCTGTACGGTTGAGAACGGTTCGAGATATTTAACTTGGAAGTTTATATGAGAAAATGAGGATATGCGCATTTATACGCGTTAAGTACAACATAATTAGTAACGAATATTGACATACGAATTGAAAGCTATCAGAAGTAACAGAAAAAAAGTGTTTCGCAATAACTAACGGGTTTGTTAGATACAATTGGTCATTACATTGTTCACAATAATCATAGGTTAGAGATGAAAATTGATCACTGTTGTTCTTCTGTTTTATGAATGAATGACGCAGGCCAAATACTCCCTTGCACCATGAACATTTTATATGTGCAATTGTGTTGCATCCGGCAAGAGAACAGTTCGCAGAACTAAAGCAAAAAGCAAATTCGACAAGTGATTCAAAAGTTATAGGCCTATAATTTGTTCGTAACCTGCCTTGCAGAACGCAAACTGAAACAATCCTATGCAGTGGCGTAGGGAAGGGGGGCGGAGGGGCCGTGCCTCCCCAAAGAGGTCCTACAATGTACTTTAGTACTTTGATGTTTGTAATTTTTTATATATTTTTATGTTTATAAATTTTTGGGTTTGTAATTTTTCTATATGTACCTATAACAGCACTTGCCCCCCCCCCCCCAAACACATCCTGGCTACGCTGCTGATCCTATGTATCGCGGTGATCGGAAGTGATTCGTATGGTCACGAACTTTATTTGATTGTTTCGTTGGTACATTATAACGTCCAGATGAAGAAGATTCATACTATGTACAAATCTCCTGCTATAATCTTTGATTGATCGGAATCAAAACACATCAAATGGTTGCACAAATCGTGTGCAATTCTTTGGTATCTTCTCAACCATTAGGTCTTTGCCATCCGTCATACAACTTGTAATGGACAATTTGTCTGTGAATGGACCCCAGTGATCAAGCAATAGCAATTTCAAACCATCAGGCTTCGCCATGGGTGAGAATACTTAACGTATTGAAACGTGCATCCACTCATTTTCTCATATAAATTTCCAAGCTGAATATCTCGAACAGTTCTCAACGTACAGGAGTTTTATTACCTGTTGTAATCAGCATGAATTGGTCCTTCAAATGACATACCTATTTCTCTGCAGGCGAGTGCTTCTCCCAAACTTCCCTTGTCAGCTGGCTTCAGACCATCATATCCATTAAATAATACAATAAAACAATTAATATAAACAATGAAATGTGCAAATTGTACATATAACAGAAAAGACAATCCCTTTATAAACATCCAAGTGTATGTCGTTCCACTTAGTGAGCAACTTTGTAACTTACAGGATGCCACATAGATTTGCTGTGATGATTACTAAATTAATCCCTACTAAATTAATTAATAATCATAAATTTAGTATGAGGGATTAATTCCTCTCTTTCCAAATACACTTCCTCCCAGGCTCGTGGCAGTCAGCACGCCATCGTGGCAGTCAGCACCTTCATATCTGCAATCAGCGACAGTCGTGGCAGTCAGCACCAATAATTGGCTGTGGCAGTCAGCACCCGTGGCAGTCAGCACCTATCCCCCCCCCCATGGATCCACTCCTGACACACGGATAAGAACACGCAAGACAGAGTTACTTTGCACTTTATGTATAACTTTGCATAAGATATAAAAAGAGTTGTACAGCCCTCTGTCGGTAGAACCACGAACTGTAAAGAGAAAGTTTCAACTGCCATCGTAAGATAGAACATCTAACTGTATTTTGACTATAAAGTTGGCGGTTTGCATCAGTTCTAATTAGCCGGAGGGTTTATTCTTGTGGGTATGGAAAACAGTCATTGTAAAAGCCGACAAAATTGGGAAGATATCACCTACAATAATTTCTGTCAAAGTTAAGTCAGTTTCGTGCAATACTACTGTGTATAATCGAACTTTGAAGCAATTAGTTGAAATGGAAGTGTGAAACGTTTTAAAGCCATAAAATATTAAAAACTGGGAAAAAGGCGGTTTCAGCCTCTAATCGAGGTTACTTTGCACCGTTCCAAACTAACCCCTTAGATAGGAAATTATTACTGCTGGTGCCTCCTGCCTTCCAATTTTAGGTAAATTTCCTATTTAGGTAGATGCCGGAATGGATTTCTTGTTGGAAAATAAATTAGGAACAGTGGTAGATCAACAAAAATAGTTTGAGAGGCTTCGAGCAGATTTTTTTTTTTTTTTTTTTTACAAATCATTATACTTTGGGGGAGGGGGGGCTTTGAAGCTTATACGCATAGGAATGACTAACATTAGATTTTTTAGAAAAGAAATCATGTAGTTTGGTTGAGCCTGAAACCCCAAAGCCCATAAATCTTCCATTAATTATGGTTAGGATGATATTCCTGGACATAAAGAGCAACCAAGGCAAATCAGTTCACGTTTTTTTTTTTTTTTTCTGTTCCTGAGTTAGCATTTTTGTGGAACATATGGTAAACCATCAGAATGTGGTTTCTGTTCCGGTACCAGAAGATACGTAGATAATTTTCTTTACACATATCGATAATTCATTACCGATACCGGTACCATCATTCTAATATCAATATTTGTAGACTGCATGCAGTTTTGTGTAGGAAGTGAAATGAATAAATAGTGATAAGGAAACATTACAGAGGCACATTGTGTTCGTATGTTTAACATACTTTTTGCATGTGGTTCAAAGCATAGGCGTAAATAGCACCCCCGCAACCTCCGCGGCGTGAGGAGGGGGGCGCACGAGCTCCAGGGATTGAAAATATATAGAAAGTAGGGCGAAAATATACAGAAAGTAGGGGCGCATAACTAATGGTTGCGGGGGGCGCTGAAGCTTCAAGTAACGCCACTGGTGCAAAGTATCCTTACCTATGGGGTTACTTTGCATCAAAGTTTATATTTAAATAACCATGGTCATCCTTAATGTTTACTAGTGTACTTGCACGAATGTTTCCCTATTATCCGCCTTATGCAGAGTCGTTCTGATGCGTGATTAGTGTCATACTAAAGAGTTCGACTAACATATGTTCCCTGCAGTAGTCAGGCCTTTAGTATGACGTTAATCATACTTAAAATGTTTCTGCATCGGCCATATATGTTTAAAATGCAGTGTTCTAAATGGTTACGTTTGTAAGTTACATGCGATTTTCTTTAAAATTCCTTGAATCTGGTGCAAAGTAAACCCGCTTTACGGTATTAATTCGTTGCTATTTTAAACGTTTTGAAGATTTTGTAATTTAAAACTAGGCTTAAATACTTTATTACATTTCTGTACATATGTATTACGTAAATTATTAATTGTAAAGGCACGATATTATCTTTTTCATTTTTAATTTTAGGTGAACAGATAAGAGCAGCTATTGAGATCTCTGACAAAACAATTATCACAAGAGGAGAACTTAAACTGTTATTGGACGTGAGCGGAAGATTTGCTAAATTCGATATGAATGCTGAGTAAGTACTCTGACATCTGAAAACAGTACGTTTTAAATAAGAGCCAGTCAAAAGAAGTTGGTAGAAAGGTAGAAGTGTACTTATATGCCAATGGTTTTCATTAATGGTAGAAATAACGATGCCTTTGCAAAAGAATTCGACTAAACATTTACTCTATTAGGATATCAGGCTCGAGATTCCTTTGACGAAGTTTTATTATTATTATTATTATTATTATTATTATTATTATTATTATTATTATTATTATTATTATTATTATTATTATTATTATTATTATTATTATTATTATTATTATTTCTTTTGATGATCGTGACCAAGAGCGCCGATTTCTCCGTAAATTGGGGGGGGGGAGATGCAGAAGGTATATATATGAGGATTTTAAGACAAATTGCATTCAAATCATGCCAAATATTGTATATTCAAAAATACAATAGGTGGCCCACATGAGCTTTGGGGGGCCGGCCCCCAGCGGCCCCTAGGATCGGCGCCCTTGATCGTGACATTGAAGTCGATTCTGCACTCTGTCTTCTTCACTTCTTTGTCCGACTGAAAGTGGTTCTCTTTCCATTTATTCTTGAGACTTCCAAAACATAGAACTTGCGTGAGGACAAATCAGAACTGTTGAATGCATTGGACAGGACCACTAATATTAATGTTAGCTGTATGCGCTCTGGTCTTGTCGTGAAGGGAGAAACATATCTCGTGAGAAGAGTATACCTTTTTTGGTGGATCTTGATCTGTCACAGTGATGTAAAGGTAGAAATGGCCATTTTTACAAATCTGGGTTCTCTTGGGCTCACGCAGACTCAGGCAGAACTCCTCACTCATATCCTCGGAGATATGGTGGCTTACTGGTGATAGATCGCTTACCTCTCGTGAGTGGGATCCCTGACTCGATCCTCACCCAGTAACTTTGTACTGGGCAATATTGTGTTCGTGGATTTTCTCGGACTATTCTCATTTCTTCCCACATTCTCATTCTACCAATTTTTCCATCATCATTCATTTGCCTTAATCCTCCCTTAGCCTCACTGGCATTATCGTGGGGCTAATGCTCCCAGAATGAAATACACTGAAATATTTTATTTCATTTTTTCATTTTACTCGTTTTCTCGAGTTGGGACTCTCTATTTTAAATGAGACTTGTTTTGTTCCCTTAATCCCACTCACACTAACCTCTTTGGACTCGGGCTCGCTAAGGGATCGAACTCACTACCCTCAATGGGACTCGCGCTTGCTCGGACTCGGGTTCCGACTTGCTATTCCACTTACACGGTTCATGTTTCAAAGGGCTTGAGTTCAATTATGAGATCAATTCCGATTGAGCCGTTCTTATAACTTTAGATACCGTATATGTATCAGTCTTGATGAAGTATAGATGGACATTGGTGGACGGGCTTCTCTCTAACTATGGATGTACTTGAACCTGAACCCACAAAGTAGGGGTGATGTATATACGAGTATTTCCTGCAAGCTTGGTCAAGGTAAGATCAAAACCGGTTACCAAAATTGGGGAGGTCTTATGCATTCCGCTTGGGCAGCACTTTTCTCATTGGTATTAAAATATTTAAGCGCGTCCATAAAGTCCGTTCCAACCCCGAAAAATCTGAAACGGCGAGACAGATATGAAAACAGAAGAAAATGTATTTCACCATTTCAAAAGTACAACGTATCAAAGTAAAATAAATTGTCCCAGAGTATCCCGCAAGGTCCCAAACAGGGTCCGACTCATTTTTTCTTTTTCTTTTTCTTTTTTTTTTTAATGGAAAGGTGGGTCAGCTTGCATATTGTATGAAAGTTGGTGTTAAATGAAAGTGATAAATCAAGTCTCGACTCTCTACGATAAGCCTGTGCAAAATACTAGTGGGTCAAAATATCAACACAATCTTTATTTATTGCGAAGTTTATGTCCACAGATGTACCGAAGTGTTCTTGAATCGTTCTAGATTCCTTCTTGACTTTTGGTTCCATTCTATCACAATTTATAGTGTTTAACTTCAGCTTTAATATGTTAACTAAACAAAACATATCCTAGTTGATTGATCAAAGTGCATTTTAAGTAAAACCTGATTTAATTTTAAGTTTTAAATATTCACCACAAAGCACCAAAACAGTAATCGTCCTACAGGAAGACATAAATTACCTTATAGGCTGGTGTAAAATATATGACACTTGGAACTTAATAGCAAGAAATGTGACAGTATCAGGCCCGTAGCCAGTCCAAAAACTTAGAGGGGGCCCGGCTGAAGTTAGGGGGGCCCGATCCAACCATATGATAGTTCATCACCATATTATAGTTCTTATGCAAGCCTACTGTAAAATTTTTAGGGGGCCAGCCAAAATTTAGGGGGAGCGGCCCCCCCAGACCCCCCTGGATACGGGCCCGGACAGTATTACTACTACTCTGAAAAAGTCTCCTGTTCCCTCCACATACCATATCAATGATTCCACTATTACACACTCTGCTAGTCATAATGATCTTGGTGTCATCTTTGATTCGAAACTTACATTCTCTGACCACATCTCCTCAATACTTAAGAATTCAATGCACATGCTAGGACTTCTTTATCGATTTACTGGACTACGCACTGTAGCATCATTAGCAACTTTTTATAAAATTCTAATAGCGTCCAAGATTGAATACTGCTCTCCCATATGGGTCATGGCAGCACCTACACATCTCTCTAAACTTGATTTTTTTCTCAACTTCTTTATTTCTATAGTACATTTTCGTGTTCCCGCACTTCGAATATTATCTAAGGAGGAACTCTTGCGACATCGAGAGTACGCATAAGTAACTTTAACCTGAAATTTCTTCATAAGATAGTTAATGGAAACTTAAGATCAGAAACATTACTTCAGGAGCTATCCTTACGTGTCCCTCCCCTCATAATCCGAAATACCCACCTATTTAATCTTGCCCGCCCTATTTTGGCAATAATAAAGAGGTCGTCTTTTATAGAATAACGAAATGTTATAACCTTTCAACAACTGAGGTGGACATTTTTTTTTTTTCGAAATACCGGTGTTTGAAAGCAATTAAACGACTTTTGGTGAAATATTGTATGTGGGAATTTCTTCAATTACTAATTAAACAATACTTTGAGCTTCGAACAATTTCTCTTACATGGTCGATCACTTCAGATGTACGAACAGTTCTAGGTCTGCCTGGTGTATGCTTCTTCATTGCCTATATTGTCTCTTTAGTATTCCTTACCAAACAGATAATGATACGAACAAATGGTAGGGTTATCCTAATGTTTGTCTGGGTCTGTTATAGTCTTTTACAATGTCTCTGGAATTACCTAATGTCTGTCTGGGTCTGTTATAGTCCTTTACAATGTCTATGGAATTACCTAATGCCTGTCTGGGTCTGTTATAGTCCTTTACAATGTCTCTGGAATTACCTAATGCCTGTCTGGGTCTGTTATAGTCCTTTACAATGTCTCTGGAATTACCTAATGTCTGTCTGGGTCTGTTATAGTCCTTTACAATGTCTTTGGAATTACCTAATGTCTCTTATAGTCCTTTACAATGTCTCTGGAATTACCTAATGTCAGTGTGGGTCTGTTATAGTCTTTTACAATGTCTCTGGAATTGCCTAATGTCTGTCTGGGTCTATTATAGTCTTTTACAATGTCTATGGAATTACCTAATGTCTGTCTGGGTCTATTATAGTCCTTTACAATGTCTCTGGAACTACCTAATGTCTGTCTGGGTCTATTGTAGTCCTTTACAATGTCTCTGGAGTTACCTAATGTCTGTCTGGGTCTATTGTAGTCCTTTATAATGTCTCTGGAATTACCTAATGTCTGGGTCTATTATAGTCCTTTACAATGTCTATGGAATTACCTAATGTCTGTCTGGGTCTGCTATAGTCCTTTACAATGTCTCTGGAATTACCTAATGTCTGTCTGGGTCTGTTATAGTCCTTTACAATGTCTTCGCATTTAATTTCTCAGGTGTTCACCTTGGACATTTATTATATTGTGAAACATGCTAACTTAAATTTACGCGTTAATTAGTACTGCAAACTAAATATCCATATAATGCTATGTGTAGCGTTATACCTTTGAACTATTAATCTCCATGGTTGATTGCTAGCCTAAAGAGATAAAGGAAGAAAAGTTTTGTAGTAGAATTTCAATACACTGTGCTTCAAGAATAATTTGGACGGAAAAATTACGGAACGTGGAATGTGTCGGCAAGGAAATGAGTGTTCTTTGAATGGGCATGGCCTAGAGTTTCAGAAAGTCGCTGTTAGATGTCAGTCAAGGCGCCTTCTTAGTTTGCAGTGGATCAGAAGTAAGATGGCGATCCGCTCAACAGAAGGCATCTTGTGTACTGCAGTTTGCAAAGACTGAGTCAGTGATTTCGGTCCAGTGTACTTTTCGTTGGTACCTTGACATTGATCCGCCTACACCACATACCCTCTTTATCTCGTGATATAGAAGAAGTGAAGAACAGAATAACAGCCGCCATAACTGCTGTAAACGCAGATACATTGTGTAAAGTTTATGACGAATTTAGCCTCTCTAGATATTGTTCGTGCTGTTGCTGGAGAACACATAGAGCATTTGTAATAGCATAGCTAAAACTTGAAGAGCCTGTGTGCATTTTTCAATTTATCCCATTTTTGTAGTATGCTTTTATCAATATATATTTACTTATAAAATCAGGTTATTCTTTTTAAAACACCCTGTATATTGACCTTGATCATTTACGGAGATCCAGCTATTAGATTTTATTACAGAAAATAGATAAACAATCCAAAACTTAACCAAGTATTTTGAAATTGCGCGAAAACTTTGTTGGTATACACGGTACAAAGACAATATATCGACAAATTGGATAGGGCAATAGCAAACAAAAAACTCTTATGTACATAGGACGAAACGGCATCATTTTCACGTGGTAGATGTTGAAGTACCAGGCAAGGTGCTGATATAACCCAGAATGTCTCATAAGCACAGGACCATATTGCTGTATGGTCAAAAGATTACAAAAAGTTATACCCAACAAACGCAGTAACCTAAAAATGAGGTTCGTCAATTCTCGATTTGTCTGTAGGAATCTTTGTATCGCGAAGATCGATCTGTTCCCGTCTGTACGTCATTGAATTTGTCGGTTGTGACTTTCTGTGTAATCTTTTTACCCAACAGTGATATCTTCCTGTCTTCATGAGACACTCTGCCTTATATCAGTGTCTTTACTGGTATTTCAACGTCTATGACGTGAAAAGGGTATCACTTTCAACTTATGTTCATGGGACATTTTCCCCTTAGCTTCATGTTTATGGTACATTACTTCCTCCCAGGGCCGGATTTAGGGGGTGCAAAGGTGCACTCCCCTTAGTTGTAAATATAGACTATCTAAAATGAGAAATTAGCAATGAAAATAGCAATCCTTTCCGAAAATTTCTGCCATTATGTTTCCGTTTGGGGCTTTGAAAAAAGCAGTAGCTCAAGTCGATTTTCAAAAGGTTGAAGGAAAAGGATGCACCAAGCAAAACAATATAGCATTTGTCAAGTACGTAGCAAAACAGAAGGCAGGAGGAGAGAAGAACATTTTTTCCTCCATAACCGTTCCGACTCTCTTTAAAACACTTTCCTCCGTTCTATCGTTCTATGCATCAGTGTTGTGAGGGGTAAGGAATTGCCACATGTCACTTTAAAGAGTTTCAGTGTGATTGGTTATTTTGGTAGCTATTGGTGCACCCTCCCTCAGACAATCCTGGATCCGGCCATGATTCCACCAATTTGAAAGTGTATTATCTTATTACTCTGTATAAAACTAAGGTAAATTTTGATATTTTGATGTCTTGAAAGAAACTTCTGTACTATACCATTCAAATTCTCAAGTAACCCTACGAACCTATCTGCCGCATTTAGTACGTGAAGCCATCTCTAAAATTCCCTGAAATAATAGCTTATAATTGTAGATTATCAAAGTGTTAAATTACTAGTTTCCTAACGAAATCAGTTCGTAACACTAATTACCAATTAACTCTATAACCTATGGAACCCGGAGGTTTAATTTCGCTTTCACAAAAGCTCTCCGTTGACTTCTGTCCTTATCCAACTGGAGTTTCTACTTTGTACATATTATGTATGTATCTATTTCTACATGTTAAGAGTCGTCACTGCAGCGAAATTAAACTACCGCTAATTTTGGAGTTTTTCGGTACTATCTTCAAAACAAATAAAAATATTCGAAAAGCAGAAACGTAGTGAGCTAGACAATACAATTTTGCATGTGATACCTTTACCATAATTCACTTATCTGCTTTTGGTATTCCACTATTTACAGAACCCGCAAAAAAATTCTAAATCTATCTACATTTACAAATCGAAAGCAGATAGATGAGTTGTAATAACGGTATCACATGCAAAATCGTTTTATCTAGTTCGCTACGTTTCTGCTTTTCGAATATTTTTTTTTATTTGTTTTGCATATTACAGAAAAACTCCAAAATTAGCGGTAGTTTAATTTCGCTGTAGTGAAGACCCTTAATATGGATTTCTGCGAGATCCATCTTAATATTGTTTTCCCATTTATGCCTAGATCTTCCTAATGGACGTTTTCCGATTGGATTTCCAGTCACCCTCCTGAGCCTCCTCGACTTGATGACACTATCAAAGTTTGGTAAACGGTATAAATTACGCAATTCCTCGTTATGAAGTTTCGGCCATTTGCCCAGTCCCGTTCCTCTTGTGTCCGAATATTCGTTTCAGGATTCCCAAATACTTTCAGTCCATGGGCGCCCGCAGGATATTTTCCAAAGAGGGGAGGCAAGACACACACACACACACACAATTGTTAGAATGAAACCCAACAAAACAAAACTTCATTGCTATCAGCACCACGTCAGCAAAAGAAACAACAAAGAGCAAAATTGTTTTCAACTCAACTGACGGATACCATCATTCAAAATACTTAGCATTGCATGCAGCATCAGGATGAATATAATTATTACTGAAAAAATATGAAACATCACATGGGGTAGAGAAGTAGATTAAAATCTTAGGGATGTATTTGACTATTTTTTTACTCTAAATCATTTAGTAAATGTTGATTTTAAAAGTGTACTACTGTCACCAGAAAAGCCCATAAATGTTAACCTTTTTCGAAAATCCAGGGAGGGGCAATTGCCTTCTCTTGCCCCCCCCCTCTCTGTGGGCGCCCATGTTTCAGTCTACGTTCTTCTCTTAAAGTAAGCGACCACGTTTCGCAACCATAGAGTGCAACAGGCACTATTATAATTTTATATATTTTAAGCTTTAAATTCCTCGACCGAATTCGCGATGACAAAAGATTTTGAACTGAATAATAACACGAATTCCCTGCTTTCAGTCATTTAATTTCTTCGTGAATATGATTTTGGTTTGTTAGTATTGTTCCTAGATATTCGAAAGTATTCGCTTAATCGAAAGTATTATTTGATACTTTGACACATCCATAATTTGCAGTATTATGATCCCGGGAAAACTTCCATGTATTAAGTTTTTTCTGTATTTACTCCTAAATCCATGTCCCTGGAAGCGTTTATTAAGACCTTTGCATTTCTTTCTATTGTTCACCTACCATCTCGTATCAGATTTTCATCATCAGCATACGTCATAACTTAGTGAATATCATTCAACTCTAGGCCCCGGTTACTATCTTTGATTTTCCTTAAAGCGTATTCCAGGACAAAGTTGAACAATAATAATGCCCGCACTTTGTAGGATTAAACAAATACTTAATATGCAGGCACTTTGTATGATTTACAGTCCATTTGACTCAACTTGTCCCGTCTGACAGTTGCTTTCATGTTTTTCCCTTCCTGCACGTGGTCACAACAATCAGGGAAGAAGAACTGTTTCTATGGCAACAGCACGTTCAGCCAATTATAGTGGCTCATTTCTCTCGCTCTGCAATGGTAAACATTCTACCCTTTCCGTATGTTGCCATTTTGAATATAAACAAATGCACATTGTTTTAGTCGAATGTCAACTTGACTAGCGGACCTGCTGGTTATTGAGAAAATTGTTTTTAGTTCTCTTTTGCGCCACTTAATGTTATAAAAGTGAGATTTACTTGCAATGAATAATTTCATGTTTCAACACCAGACGCAAAAGCCGGCAACACAGCATTAAGCACCACGTGCATGCAGGTAGCTGTCAGAAGGGACAAGTAGTATCAAGTATAGTATAGAATAAAGCCTAACACAGAGTCCGAAATCTAAGGCTAATTCAGGGATAGTGTTGTGCACCAGGCGAGAGGTTTTCAAATTTGAGATGAGACTGCAAATCTTTCGAGTCTCGTGAGCTAGACTAGTTCACCAAGTCTTAGAACACAAGTCTAAGAACACAAGTCTAAGAACACAAGTCTAAGAACACAAGTCTTAGAACACAAGTCTAAGAGCACAAGTCTTAGAACACAAGTCTAAGAACACAAGTCCAAGAGCACAAGTCTAAGAACACAAGTCTTAGAACACAAGTCCAAGAGCACAAGTCTTAGAACACAAGTCTAAGAACACAAGTCTTAGAACACAAGTCTTAGAACACAAGTCTTAGAACACAAGTCTAAGAACACAAGTCTAAGAACACAAGTCTTAGAACACAAGTCTTAGAACACAAGTCTAAGAACACAAGTCCAAGAGCACAAGTCTAAGAACACAAGTCTTAGAACACAAGTCTAAGAACACAAGTCTTAGAACACAAGTCCAAGAGCACAAGTCTTAGAACACAAGTCTAAGAACACAAGTCTAAGAACACAAGTCTTAGAACACAAGTCTTAGAACACAAGTCTTAGAACACAAGTCTAAGAACACAAGTCTTAGAACACAAGTCTAAGAACACAAGTCTTAGAACACAAGTCTAAGAGCACAAGTCTTAGAACACAAGTCTTAGAACACAAGTCTAAGAACACAAGTCCAAGAGCACAAGTCTTAGAACACAAGTCTTAGAACACAAGTCTAAGAACACAAGTCTTAGAACACAAGTCTTAGAACTCAGACAGTTTTAGTGTTAAATGATTCATACTATGCAAACTACAAATTTATAAAAAGTGATTGTACGAAAATACCGGTACTGATGCATTTCAGATAACGAATTCTAATAAACCTGTACAAAATAACCAGAACTCTTATGGGATTCTTCACAATACCAGAACACTGTTAATACAGTGAAACCTCTCTAAAGCGGACAGGCGTGGGGAATCAAAAATTGTCCGCTTTAGAGAGGTGTCCGCCTAAGAGAGGTTTCAATAGCTTCTTACGTAAATTAATAAACAAGGTAATATGAAATGAGAAAAAATATTTTTGCATGAATCACGTAATTATGAATATCACCAAAATGTTACTATACCTGCATTATGTTGCGTCATCCAATTCCCTATGTTCGAGACACAACATGGGAATAAGATGTTATAGTTCTCTGCATTTTACAGTTATCGCTACTTACTACGTTCTCGGTGTGTTGCTTTAATTCGTAAGTTAATTGCAGTCCAGTAATGACTTTTTTGAAAAGACAATATGCGTATTTGTGGTCAAAAATACCAAACTTGTCTTCTGCTTGGTTAGAGATTCCACCCCGCGGGACAGTAGGATGATGTGTCATCCCAAAGAGTGGGCAACTGTCAATCAGTTTTGTTTCTGAAACAGGTTAGGTGGAAGTAGAATGCAAGCAAAAGACATAAGGGTGTTGTGGAACAGAGACCCTTCCTCATGGTTGCTGAACAGACAGTTGAGGAGGCAAAATGCCACACCCTCATGTTCTGTGTATTTTTACTGTATTTTTCAACTTGTTTTTAGATAAAGTGTCCGTAAAAGGAGGTAAATAATACTTAGACAAGAAAGACTGTCCGTGTCCGTACTAGAGAGTGTCCGTTTTAGAGAGGTTTGTCAATATGTTTTTTTTTCCTATTACAGTGTTTGGGGATACAAAATATGTCCGTTATGGGAGGTGTCCGCTTTATAGAGGTGTCCGTTAGTAGAGGTTTCACTGTATTACGTTACATTTGGACTACAAGGTGTCCTATTATGATTTTAATTTCCTTCTTTTTCAGTGTATCCGATGTGATTCGTGGAGGAGAGACTTTGTCAACGGTGATTGCCACGGAACCAGGTCTTTTGACCCCAACTGAGAATCAGAGCAAAGTGATGGCTAGTATCACGTATAAGCCCTATTTTACAATGAAACTCTTGGGACCAAATCATATTTATTTCAACACTGTCACTATTACTGATGAAACTGGAAATAGGTGAGTTTTGTTTTCTTTCTTTCTTTCTTTATGGTTATGTTAAAGCATACATTTACTTTTTTTTAATGTTTCGTTCAGGAATTTTATTTTTCGATTACAATTTGTCATTTCAGTTCAAATAGATATTTTACGAATGAATGATCGAAGAAAAACTTTACAAACCCTATTATGGCTTATGTATGAGACATAGCTGGTAGACCAACACCAGATTATACAGGTCACTCAACAATAATCTTCGATGTAACCACAGTTTTTGTTCAACCTCTTATTACAACGGCAGACAAAATTTTCTATACCATTTGCATAGAAATCCGAAATCTAGTTCTTGTAGCCAGCGTCAGGCAATGGTTTAGACAATGACATGCCAGATGATGGTAGCGAGCCATTTTTTGCTTTAGAGCAGGGAAATGGTGAAAGACTGGGCTAGGTCAGGACTGTAGAAGGGGTACTGTAGTCATTCGAAGCTTAATGTCAGTGGTTGAAGTACCCCATCAGGATTCTGCCGCCTATAGTCGGACAATTTGTCCATGCCGACCAGATGCCGCGGTCGGATATGCCGGCGCCGGACGCCGGCATCTTTCAGCGCGATTTTCGACCGCGACGAATAGTTGCCTTGGCGAGCGGTCGGCAAACAGCCGGAAATGAGCATTAAATGCGCCGGCACCGCCGTCGGAAAGTTGTCTTGCCGAGCAGTCGGCAAACAACCGTAAAGGCGCAGTAAATGCGCCGGCGCCGCCGTCGAAAAGAGGCCGGCATAAGGAGTCGGCAGAGGGTCGGAAAGAGGCCTTTCCGATTGTTTTGCCGGCTCTGACGGTCGGCAACAGTCGGCAAAGAGTCGGCAAAGGGAATTTTACTTGACAGATTTTCGACCGCTTGCCGCCTCGGCAAAAGGTCGGCAACTTTGAACAAGTAGATCGTCGTGCCGCCGCGGACGGGTGCCGGCTGCCTCCGGCGGCCCGCCACCGTCGACGGCGGCAATCCATCTTTCCGACCGCGACGTCCTGATGGGGTACTGGGTCTACGGCTGTGTCCAAGGTTGTCATGAACAATATTGGTCCGTCTTTCTTTAAAAGCACAACAACATTTCCCTGCATATTACTTTGAAATCTAGCCCTTCCCGTACATTTCTACAGTTTGCCTTTGAATGTCAGCAGGTGAATTGTTTTTAGCCCACAGGAACCTCATTACTGACCTTCTGCTCTTGATCAAGTATCGAGGCGAGTTATCATTTTTAATGTCTGCTTCTCGGGTATACATGATCAGAATCCAAAGTCTCCAAACTTGCACCAAGAGAGACATGCTGTTAATCTACATATAATTGAGGGGATGAGCGCAACAGTGGTTTAACCCACATTTTTAAAACTGGAGAAAAATCAAGTTAAGGGGGCAGACTACTAAATATTTTTGAAAGACTAATAATTTTTCTTTTGCCCATTTTTCGTAAGTGGAAAGAGGTAATAAAATGTTACTTACCACAATAATAGATAATGCTATTCTACACCCGAAAATACGGATCGAAAGAATTTTCAGTGTTGCCATCCATAGAAATAGCAGTGTAACCAGAATTTGAATTACTCAAAAATTTAGGTAAAGGCTGCGACTAGAAAAATAAACTCAACGGTAATTGATGACTTATCATGCTGTCTATCCTTTTTGTTTACTACTTTTTAAATAATATTTCTATTTATTTTATAAACCTTATATAAATTCTTACAAAATAAATAAGTCATTACAAAATAAATAGAAACATTATTTAAAAAGTAGTAAACAAGAAGGATAGACAGCATGATAAGTCATCAATTACCGTTGAATTCATTTTTCTAGTCGCTGCCTTTACCTAGATTTTTGAGTAATTCAAATTCTGGTCACACTGTAATTTCTATGGATGGCAACGCTGAAAATTCTTCCGATTTGTATTTTCAGGTGTAGAATAACATTATCTATTATTGTGGTAAGTTACATTTTATTACCTCTTTCTACTTACGAGAAACGGGCAAAAGAAAAATTATTAGGTTTTCAAAAATATTTAGTAGTCTGCAGCCTTAAACTTAAATACATGTGGTTTTTTGTACAATATACCAAAAGCAACCACAAGTGGTTGAATGTGTTACATTGTATATATATATATATATATATATATATATATATATATATATATATATAGTACAAAAAAAACACATGTGTTTAAGTTTAACTTGATTTTTCTCCATTTTTAAAAATGTTGGTTAGACCACTGTTACTCTCACTCCTCAATTGTTCGTTAAGTTATTGTGAATGACATAAAAGTTCTATGTTTTGTAATCTTTTCTCGATCATCCCTCGTAATTCCTTTGTTAAAAATCAGCTTTTTACAAGGTACATATAATTTTTTCTCAAACTACATTGTATATTTTTTGGCCGATAAATTATATTTTTTCCTGTAATTCTTTAACTGCTGAAACTAATATTTCTTGTGATAATAGGTGCTTTAAGTAGCTGTGTAAATTATAAGTGGATGGAAATTTTAAATTCTTAACCGACGTTGGTCAGTTCATTTGCGCTTTATCATTTAGGATTATTAAAGATGGCGTAGGGAAACGAGAAAATTTCAATGGACGTAAAGTGCACGAATAAACACAGATGAAGTGCAATTAAAGATGGAAATACATTACAGACTATGCTATTTAAATTGAGATTAACTATCGCACTTAAATGTGACTTTATTTCTCGACTACGACATCGGAATGATGTGTTCCATCTCAGCGTACAGAGAGCTCCTTACTGGCTAAGCAGTTAGCGTACGCCCGTTTTGCGTGGGAGACCCGGGTTTGATTCCTGGCGGGAGCTCATGTGGTTCGGATTCCACGTTAATTAGTAGGTCCCATCTCATATAGCCTCGCTGCTGAAAGAGACGTTAAACTTAAAATCAACTCAACTGAGCGTACAGAAACCTTTAGACTGCTTAGTATATCATGTTTCGAAGAATGCAGGTGATTTCTTCTGCTCCTTCGTGGCTAATCGGTTAGCGCACGCGCCTTTTGCGTGGGAAACCCGGGTTCGATTCCCGGCGGGAACTCATGTGGTTCGGATTCCACGTTAATCAGTAGGTTCCGTCTCATATAGCCTCGCTGCTGAAAGGGACGTTAAACTCAAAATCAACTCATTCTTCTTCAACCCTCCGTTTTAATTCAGCGATGGTTGCAGGACATGTGCCTTCCACTTTGTCTTGGAGATATCCTTACAGGAAAACGCTGTGTCTACTGAGCTCAGGAAATCTCGGAGGCATGGAGTATCATCATTCTTGTTAAATGATTTTAAAGTGAACACAGTTTGCACACAACTCCAATGTTCTGTTATTATTAAATGGCAAAGCCTTCTCCATGATGTCTCACCATTTCCGAACAAGTGCTGACGCTACATCAAAACTTTCCACTTCCCTGCAACTTATTTTTACTTACATTTCTTGAGTTTAGTTAGGAGTTAGCTATCTACTTGATTCTAGTTTCGCATCAGAACAGTTTGAATGTGCGATGCTAATCTATTTAAAAAATACTAATATCAAAGAAGTTACCTTGCGGACTTGGAGAAAATTACTGTAAGATTTGGAAGTTTCTGGCAGGGAAGTGACAGTAGGACAGTGTACTTAATTATTCTCACACTATATACAACTTTGATATTTTTTATCATTGGAAGGATTATTTTGAAGAAAATAATATCTGTTGAGACAAGTCATAGATTCCTAGATTCCTAGTGCCATCTGCCTCATATTTTCTACTAATCTGCTTTTGACCTGTATACGAATTTTGGAGAAGAACTGTTCTTTTCGATGTCACTTTTGAGATGTATACTAATTTTGGAGGACGTCGCCAAAGGCTGAAAGAACCTTCGCGAAATGTAAGCATCATCAACTTGGTACTTGGAAAAATCTATTAAATTAGGCATCAACTTTCTGAGGACCCATTACTTTGGTTCGATCGGGCAGGCGGGCGCATCAGCGACGGTGGCAGAGGTTTGATTTTTGCATCATTCCAGGTAATGTGAAATCTTATTGTCTCTCATCGAACTACTTTGGACGGTGAGTTATTTTTCTACAAATTTTTCGGATAGTTAGAATGTAAATAGAGTGCTGTTTATGAAAATTGCAACATCAAGGAGTAATTACAAGTAATCCGTCAAAATTTACAGGTTTTGTACGGCAAAAAATGACGTATGAATGATAACCAATCCGTAGGATGATGCATGCGCTGTTAAGCCAACGAATTCGGGTCGGTGGGAGAATACAAGGATATTTCCAAAAGTTTTCTGTCTTGTACCTCTGGTAGGTAATAATGTATCAGTTCCAACCGTTTACTTGCGTCAGTTCGTTGGAAGCAGTCATTTGAATCAGTATCTGTTCATTAGCTCGCCTACTGCATGGCAATACTCCAGAGCACATGGCTGTTATTGCCAAAGCTGAAGTGCTACGACTGGGCTGTACAGTGAGTACTGAATGTCTTCGAAACCAAAGTTTGTCGATGCTATCTTGGCCTGCGCAGTCGCCTGGCTTTCTATAGGCGACCTTATTTGTCATGGTTCTCCAGCAGACGGTATAGGTATCTTGTGAACTCAGATACAAGAGTGTGGCAGCTAATTTCTCAGGAACATATCCAATCAATGCCCTCTTCCATTCGATGCCGCAGCGTACAAAGGTTCTAATTTAAATATGTACAGTCTTACACTGAGAAAACATAATTCCAGATTTAGCGGGAATTCTTGGATAGCATGTTATCTGGTGGGAACACTATTCCGAGGCTAAAGTTTGGCGTTCTCGGACGGTGGTATCGATCGTATTAAGGGGTGAAATATTCATATTTAATGTGGTAACGGAGGTCAGCAAATGAAAGCAACAGGTTCTCTTAAATCTGGAGTTATTTTTCTCAGTGTAAAGGCTTTTCGTCATACTTCTGTATATTATATCTAAGACTTTTTAACAGTAGTGAAACTGTAATAATTTCTGTACAGCATTGTAACGAATCTGTGGTATGATTTTAATTTAAATCTCTGGTGTTGCAATTTTCGCAAGTAGCAGTGTACAACTTTGTGTGTGTGTGTGTGTGTGCGTGTGTTCGAATACTTTTGTCATGATTGCAGAGCAAGTAGTTTTCCTGTTATTTTTCAGAGATGATTCGGCTTTTGTACACTACTGTTTAAAATATATCGTACAGACAGATGTATTCGTTCTAGAAACATACCGAAAATGAACATCTCGTTTAGCTTTTACTATCGTTCTCCGCTTCAGTGCTATTTCTTAATTTGATTCCACCACGCATTATTTTTGGTTTAGTGTCCTTACTTTTCTTCTGATTTAACTTATTTTATTAATACTTTTATACTCTACTGGGATCCAGGCCGGTAGCCAGCCCAAAAATGTAGGGAAGGGGGGCGGTTGAAGTTACGGGGGGGCCCGATCCAACCATATTATAGTTCATAACCATATTATGGTTTATTTGCAAGCCTACCGTAAGAATTTTAGGGAGCAACACGCCCCCTAGACCCTCCTGGATACGGACCTGCAGGGATCTGTGGAACAACTTTAGGGGTTCATGGCATTACTTATATTTCATGATATATAAAAATGTATATAATATCATAGACTCCCTGTGCTTATAATATTATTAAACTAACCACTGCCATGACAGCCCTTATGGGCTTGAGCCGCTCCAACGCCATCTGTTACCAACCGCCTGAACTACGAACACATGGTCAGCGTGCTGCGTTGCCATGTATCTAACAATCGTATTAGAAGCTTCCTAGATAATGACCGTCTCGTCTTTTATTCACATGACTCCCCAGTTTGCCCCACAACGCTGGCTGGACGTCGAAAATTGGGAATTACCGACTGAGAATCAAACCTGGCAACACGTGGACGTAAGTCTCCTGTTCTTAATATTGCTACCTACATTATGAACTATTGTTACTACGCAGATACCAAAATTTAAAGGGTGGGATCCGTACCTTGCCTTCCAAATAAAAAAAAAGAGAGAGAGAGAGAGATTCGCGACTCTGAAGCAATTGAGAACGACTGCTCTATACTATTACACAAAAGAGTAAACGTGACTTGGTCATTAAAGATCAGCCCATTCTACTATAGCTATAGCTAGAAACGTGAAATTTGGACACGATAAGCCTTTTCTCACGAACGCAAGGAATAAGGATATAAGAGTTTTGTTGTTGTTGAAAACATATCCTATAGAAAAGAAATAAAGACCACAGGATGTTCAAATGTTTGGCCAAAAATAGAGTATCTCGCGAAACCCTGAAGTTACGAAGATTAAACTCAGCATATACGCTCGTTAAATAATTCAATACGTGTATTAGCATCTTCGAAAGGCTACAATTTAGAAATATATGTAATATTCAAACTACTTACCGTTTATTAAGAAAATCCCATGTGAGGATTCGCGTAAGTTAGAGATACGAAATTCGGTGTATAAACTCCTAAATATTTTTTTTTTTTTTAATATATAAGAATACGTGTTCCAGTGTTTTTGAGAATTTCGCTACCAATGGGAGAAACAAGGGTAATTTATTTAATATCTTGATGTTAGATTTTACTATTATATTAATAAATTCGTCAATCAGAGGATACGCTTAGATTGAAGATATGAAATGCGGTACATAAACTTTTAACAAAGAATAAATAAATACGTATTTCAGTGGTTTTAAGATGCGTAGATAACATACGCGGATACGCAGTTATTTTCGTTATATTTTAAGACCAGCGTTGCCAGATCTAGCATAATGATGCTAGATCTAGCATAATTTGCATGTCTTTAGCATCTAGCATCTTGCTTTTAGCATCCTGCCCGAATCTAGCATAATTTCAGCAAGTTTATCAAAAAGCCGTAAAACCTGGAGATGAGAAAGAAGTTCGTGGGAAGAAAAAGAACGGCAGAAATGTATCCTCTTCCATTGATTCATACAGTCGGTAAACCATACAGACAGTCTTATTTTCCGAAGTAAGTTAGAAACGGCTTTGGGCTTTTTTGTGTGTGTGGCTCCACCCAGGGTTTTCTAATCCTTTAACTGCCAGGCATGGGCGAAGCTATGGGGGCCATTCTCCCCCCAACTGTTTGACAACTTCACCATCTTTATTTCTGACTTCATGACCATCTTTATTCCTCAAATGAAAGGTCCGAGACCGACCAAAATTCTGGACCCCCCCTGCCACAGACAATTCCCAACTCTGCTTACGCTGCGAGGTAATTTTCTTTCAAAATATGTAAACAGACACTTTGCATTCATTTATACGATATATACGCCATTGAGTCTGGCAACGACTGCACTAGTTTAGTTGAGTTAAAGCTTTGGTGCGTGAAGTATTTAGTTCTATCCACGCATTCTTGCGCTCTGCGTATTTTAAGTTATGTTATCGTATGTCAACTTCCTTTTTTTTCTTTTAAAACTCCTGAATTAGTAATTATGAGGATCTAGCATAATTTGACCGAATTTAGCATAATTTCGATCAGGTTTTGAAATAATTCCGAGCTGTGAGTCTGGCAACGCTGTTTAAGACTTTATTCATATTTCAATAATTCAAAGAAAATTAAATTATTGTGACAGTTGAGCGGTCCCATGTTCAATTCCCGATGGGGGCACTTGGTCGAAGAAGTGTGAAAAGCTTTTTCAGCTCAGTCATTTTGAATGAGGTTTTCCTGGGTTTCCTTCGTTCACAGCAGGCAAATGCCGGGGTGGTACCTAACTTATAGATCCCAGGCCGCTTCCTTCCTTCCCTTTCCCCGGATGGTGTGCTCGCCGAAAGACGTCATCCTTCATATGTGACGGGACAAATGGCCATAGATGCCGAAAGTCCAGAAATCTAAATCCCAAATACCAAAATCCTATTGTGAAGTTTGCCTCTACTGAGCCAAATTAAGTTTTTCCCTCAATGTTTGTAACCTAAAAGTATTTAAAAAATTTGTCTGGAAATAAATCTGTGGGGGTATTTAATTTACAATCTTCGTTTATCTTACATTATTCTAATTTTCAAGCTGTATTATTTTGCGTTTGCAGAGATCTTATTAAACGCTTGCAGGGACATGGGTTTAGAAGTAAAGGCAGAGAAAACTAAATACATGGAAGTGCGTCGGAACCGTAATACAGCAAATTATAGATGCGTTAAAATATTAAATAATACTTTTGATAAAGTGGATAGTTTCAAATATCTAGGATCAATATTAACAGAGGAAAAACATATCCACGAAGAAATTAAATGTCGACTAAAAGCAGGGAATTCGTGTTACTATTCGGTTCAAAATCTCTTGTCGTCGCGAATCCTGTCGAGGAATTTGAAGCTTAAAATATACAAAATGATAATCATGCCTGTTGTTTTGTATGGTTGCGAAACATGGTCACTTACTCTGAGGGAAGAACATACACTGAAATATTTGAGAACAAGATCCTTAGACGAATATTCGGACCCAATATGAACGGGAATGGGGAATAGCGGAAACTTCATAACGAGGAACTACATAATTTATATGGTTTACCCAACATTGTTAGGGTCGTCAAGTCTAGGAGGCTTAGGTGGGCGGGTCATGTAGCTAGAATGGAAGAAAGTAGAAACGCTTTCAAAGTCTTGACTGGAAGACCAATCGGAAAACGACCATTAGGAAGACCTAGGCGCAGATGGGAGGACAATATTAAGATGGATCTCGCAGAGTTTGGAATATAAAGTAGAAACTGGATGCAGTTAGCTAAGGATAGACGTCAGTGGAGAGCTTTTGTGTACGCGGCATTGAACCTCCGGGTTAGTTAGTTAGTTATTATTTTGCGTTAGTATGTAAAGAATTAATCAGCCTTACGACCTGATTTAACATGCTTATCTTACGTATAATATTTTTCATATGAAACATATTGGGGAAGGCTGCCTAGCGTTAGTTTCAAACATTTCTGATTTTCTGTTACGCTTGTGAGAGCCGGCCCTAGGCAATTTGCCGCCTCGTAAAATGGCATCATTTACTCCCCGTTTCTCCGAAAAGAACAAATCTTAAAAAACAGGATTTTAAGTATGCTACCTCGTCATGAACAGCGAAGGGGAGGTGAAAGTGCACTCGCACTCGGAAAGGCCTAAACACTACAAATACAACCTCGTTGTGTCTGTTTCTTTCTTTAAATAATAATCTATTATGTTTGTAAAAGATAAAGCAAACACACCGGCAGAGCAAAGATTGTAATCTTTTTTATATAGACTTCAATATCGAGCTTCAATTTCAATATATCAGTTTGCAATTCCAGTGCAACTAGCTCTTTTATCTTCATTTCTTGATTTTCCTTCTACATCTGTTGATTCTTTTTAATGTTTCCATCTTCAATGATAAGGAACTTGTCTGTGACAAAGACCAGAATGGTTTTCATATCAAAATTGTGATAACTAGCTAAATGAAATAGATGTTAGTTACTGTTCGAGAATTGAGTTGTTGTATTTGACAACAATCAACATGCTGTTAGTTGTTTCACATTTGCTTTAGCACTGTCCTTTGACCTTAAACTAATGTGGCCTAAACATGATTTATGAATATAGTATTCAAATGGAAGGTCATCTTAGTAAATTTTAACTACAATAATCGTGAAATATGTTTCCAACAAGAAATATTCATTTTTAATGATAGAGCTATGACAGATTTTGCCGCACCTCGAAATTTGCTTCCGCATGCGAATGTATGTGTTGCACATATGGTAGAGCCGGTCCTGTGTATTATATTTAATTTCGTTTTTCGTATCTTGACAGAATTTTTAAAAATTCTTTCTCGTGCAATGATTATACATTATACTCTGGGCACAGGCGTACTCAGACCCTTGTGTTAGGGGGGTGGGGCAAATCAATAGCTGTACTCCTGCAGATATGCAACCACCTTGTAATCATTACTTTCTTTATAGTTTAATTTTTGTTTTCATTGGCCCTTAGGAAGCGATGATTACAGACGTCTTCCAGGGTCCGTTTTTCTGAAACATAACCCTTATTAGCTGAGAAAATTATTTTAAAAAATCGAAAATAATTGCAATGCCAAAACATTAGGTGGGGCAAGCGCCCCCACTTATCCCCACGTGCGCAGATCTATGACTCTGGGTCTTTCTGTGTTTTCCGGCACTATCCACATAAATTTCTACCTCTACTCTGCAAATTCTGTATTCTTACCTAAAAGAACATTCTAGAATAGGCGTATTCTCTTGCAATAACTACGGTAATTATTATTCTCTTGCGAAACCTGTTAATTACTGGTTACTCTTCTTTTATTTTGCAGTTGGTACTTCTGTGGAAACAACACATTTTTGGAAGATAAGCGTGGAACAAGTACAGACCGTCTAATACTGGAACTGGAACCAACACCATGTAGTCCCACTTCCACATCGTTATCAGACGAACTAGAAGAGACCTCTTGGTCGTCAATTCTTTCATTGTCATCATCATCATCATCATTATCAGATCTCCCAGTAGTAGAAAATAGTTCTGAAGAAACAACTGAAACAACAACAACGAAGGTCGTTGAAACAACAACAGTCCAATAGAAAGGACATTACATTAAACAATATTTAGATACGAACGTCATTTCCAACTGGGCAGTGGAATAACGCCACTTTTTCTGTCTCGGAGAAAAAGCAGGGAGAAGCAGTGAGGGCAATATACATTTTGGGAGTTTCGGGAGACATATATATATATAGCAGTGTTGGCAGTGTAGTAATTACAGATAAGAAACTCTGACGAAATTTGGACTAATGGGAGATTTTTGGTGCAGAAGAAGAAAAGTGTGTGGAGTTGAGAGCTTACAAGAATTCTGAAACACACAGAAACAAGTTCAGGGTCAAATATGTGGCACAGAAAGAAAATCATTCTAATATATTCTCTAATTAAAAGAGCCCATCACGGCGAAATTAAAATATGGCTAATTTTACAGTAATTATGTGATAATTATCTTCAAATAGACAAAAGATAATCAAAAAGTGGAACAAGAGCGCCCTAGACAATATTATTTTACATGGGATACAGTTATCATGACTCACTTATCTGCTTTCGATTTCCAGCCATTTAGAAAATCGGCATTTATTTTCGCGTTTTTAAATGACTGTAAACGGAAAGCTACTAGGTGACTCGTGATAACGGTAACTCATGGAAAATATTATTGTTTAGCGCGCTCTTGTTCCACATTTCGATAATCTGTTGTTTATTTGAAGATATCACACAATTAATGTAAAATTAGCGGCATTTTAATTTCGCAGTGATTAGGCCTCTTAAATTAAAGAAATGAGTTATCCAAAATGATTGTTTATTAACACAGTATATTAATTCCATTTTTTCAGTTTCTTTTTTTACTTCCTCCTCTAAAGTTGCCAAATATGATATGTGGCCAAGTTTTTCTTTCCTTTGGTTGTGATGTCAAAAGGTAGAACGACATCAGCGCCACTATTTCTCGGTATTCACAGAATCTAATTTGTTGCTGCGTAAAACTTCCCCCATCCCTCCCAGAGAACTCGAATTTCATCGGAGAATATAAGAAAAAGTAACCTCGTATGTTTTGTAATCTGTGGTACGAACAGTCAAGGATCTCACCTACAAAATCATAGACTTGTGTTGTACAGTCACGAACATAAATAAATGGAGGTTTGAGCCATAAGAAATAATGGCTCCAACGTCCATTTATTTATGTTCGTGACTGTACCTACTACCACTGCTGTGATAAGTTCAAGATGTCTCCGTACATCTGTCTTCCGTGAATGAGGGAAGCAAGTTGTGACGTTACAAAAGGCCCAGTTGGAAATGATTGTTCAAAAATCATCTTTATTATCAGGTGTCATAAATGAAAGACTTTTCTTTTTTAGAAAAAAAAATCAAAAAGGGAATGATTGTTAATTGTTGTGTTTATAGAGTTTATACATTGCAGTCTTTCTGTGCTATGTTTTTTTCATTTTGTATTTAATGTACTGAGATGATTCATCTTCAATAAACACATTACATCATACTTTTATTTATAATAAAAAAAAAAGTGTTATTTATTTCTCACTTATAACCTAATAAGTAAGTGTTAGAATATTGTAAGGCATGACGGAGGAATTCGGCATGTATCTGAGAGTGGAATTTCACAGCGATATTACGTTTCACAAACGTTAATATCTACTTAGAAGGGACATTAAGAAGCCTAATCACTGCGAAACTAAAATACCGCTAATTTTACAGTAATTATGTGATATCTTCAAATAGATAAAATATAATCGAAATGTGTAACAAGAGCGCCCTAGACAATATTATTTTACATGAGATATCGTTATCACGACTTACTTATCTGCTTTCGATTTCCAGTCATTTAGAAAATAGGCATTTATTTTTGTGTTGATAAATGGCTACAAACGGAAAGCTACTAGGTGACTCGTGTTAGCGGTACTTCATGCAAAATAGTATTATCTAGAGCGCTCTTGTTCCACATTTCGATTATCTTTTATCTATTTGAAGATATCACATAATTACTGTAAAATTAGCGGTATTTTAATTTCGCCGTGATGGAGCCTCTTAAAAACTATATACAAAGTAGGAGGTAGAAGCATTAGATTGGTACGATTTGAGGATAACACGGCTCTTGTTCCAGGTCTAAACACAGAACTAATATTTTCAACTTTACCATAGCCAGGGGTGCCCACAAGGGGGGGGGCTATGACGCAAACTGCGTCATTGAAATATTTGGAGGGGTTAAAATCTATATAAATATTTTTGATGAGGGGGGTAAAATTAATCGAAAAGAAGATTTTTTTCATGGAAGAACACCTACGGATAGACAATTGGGGGGGTGCGTCATAGACATAAGGGGGGGGCACCACTGCCATAGCACCAAAAAAACAGAAAAATCAGTGCATTATGTTTCTGCCTAGCCCTGATAGATGCCAGAACTTTACAATGTTTGGCTGGGTAGAGTCTAGTAGAAGTTTGGCTGGAAATTCATTGCTTATGCTTGACTTAATTTAATCCTAAACACAGAAGGTTACGGGAAAGAGTCAAAGAAAATATGCATAATATTGTATCAAAACCGAATGAGTTTTATATAAGTGCTGTTGCAACCGAACAGAAAGTTATATTTATTTAAATGGCACTACTTTAGATTATTATTATGTATTTCAAATCTACATATTAAAGGAACACTTACAGTAGCTATTCAGTGTTAGAAAGTAAGAACACTACACACTATCACAATCATCCGCAAACATGTAAATTTTACAGGTCTCTTACAACAGTAATTCCACAAATGAGACGGATGCGGTAATGCACATTAGAATCATATTCTCACGTCCAACCTCAAAATCACTTGTCTGACATAAACAGTACCGTGTCGTCGACAATCAGCGCCCAGGGCGAGAGTATACGACAGCGCCCCCGTACACATCAGTGAGATCGACAGAGCAACTGTGAAGCGCCACCATTGGCACGAAGCGTAAGAAAATTTTCAAAAATATACCCTGATATTCTTTGATTTTGAGCACTTTTTATTACATTTTTCCTTCTATTTTATATATGTGGACATGCATTTTCTGACCCTGGTCAAATTAAATTAGATTGAAAAATACTGCTGTTGATCTAAAATATTTCAAGTAATTTTTCCTCTGTCTTTTTTCTTTCCTTCTTTTCTTTTTTTTTATCCCCCCGAATTTTGCGCCCTCTTACACTGAGAAAAAAATTGTAGGTGGCGTACTTAAAAAGATAGGTTACATGCGTAATTCCTGTAGTTTTAGAACTTAACGTACAGCAGACGTTTAACTGAAAACGCATGTTTTATAATACTTTCTGTATAAGTGTTCCATCTATACGAACTTTCCTTATGAAATAATGTAGGCGGTCAGGATTTCACATACAAATAGATTTCACATACATAACATATAGCTGACGAAGGTAACATAAGTATATGCATGTGATATACGGGAAACTGTTAGATGTCAGACATTTTGCAACGGTATGATGTAACATCTAAGGGCAGTGCTTATGTAGCATACGGATAACGTATGCTCCATATTGATTTCTATAGTAAGCAAGAGGATACCGTATATTTGTACAATATACTGCTGTACGGAGAACGGATTTTTATCTGTGTACTGGGATGCCCGGGGCTGTCACCCTTCTCGCCCACCCCTACGGCACGACACTGCACATAAATCTGAAAAACCAAACCGAAACTATTGTTGTTACTATAATTGAATTATTATTCTTTTAACATTAATAATACAAATTATTGTAAGAAAAAAATCTGAAGACCTGAAGACGAGACATACAAACACATATTTAAAAAGATAAGTTTAAGAAAAAGAAATGAAAGCAACAACTATGTTATCAACTTCAAAAAAAAAAAAAAAAAATGTAATCAGAAATGGACGACATGTTTTATTATTATTGATTGATTGTTAAGAAGTCGATTACTACGTCAGCAACAAAGTATGCTGAAACAAAGTATTGTATATGTGCATAAATTTCAATCCTTCACTGTGATTATGTGCGTACCTGATATTACTTGCTCAAATAAGGACGATAACTTTAGCTTTTTCTCTCTCTATCTGAGAAAATTTTACATCTGACAACATTGCATTTTTTTTTCACAATCCTGTACTGTACATTATGACAGCTTGTCATCAGCAGCTTATCAGATAAAAAATGATAAAACCGGAAAAGTGTGCGCAATTGGATTGCAATCTTTGTGAAATACCATATTTTTCGCATTAAAAAAATGAACTTCCTCTTTCCCCTTTAGGTCTATGTATTTTAATGAAAGAGACATGATAAAAATCTCAGTTCAACGTAGGTAGTAATAACTAAATGAAAAAAAAAATCAAACGTTTCAACTATTTTCACGTTCTGCAATCACGGACAAAAAATCAATTTTATTTTTAGTTACAAATAGAATGTGCCTGAATGTTAAGAATATGTGAATATAATCGGATATGTAGGATAAATCGGACAACAATAGTTACAAAATCTGCTACTAGAGTATTTTTTTTTCATATAGAATGCATGATTAAATAAATGACATATTCTAAAATAATAATAATAATAATAATAATAATAATAATAATAATAATAATAATAATAATAATAATAATAATAATATATTTATTTTTAGTGCCATGAACAGCCAGATAGCAAAAATACAGCACTTAGTCATAGAACTAAGGGTTATAACACACATCTTATATTCCTTTTAATATTGGGGGCCGCGGTGGCTCAGTGGTAGAGCGTTCACCTCTGGTGCTTGGGGTCCCGGGTTCGATCCCAGCTCACGCCAAGTGAACTTTGTGGTGGACAAAAACACCGTGTGCGTGGGTTTTCTCGGGGTTCTCCCGTTTCCTCCCACTTCCTTCATTCCACCATTTCATTCATTTCTCATAATCACCGTCTCCATTAGCCTATTCGGCATAAACGTGGGACGTAAAACTCAAAGATTTCACTTCATTTTTCCTTTTAATATTAACAGTACATTTGTTTCGACGATAGGAGGTCATTGTCTATCTTATCTATTATATAAAAGAGAACGCACAAATCCTTTGTTCCCTCATCACGCTAATACGGCTGAACCAATTTCTTTTATTTTTGGGGGGTTATTAGGATTTGGACCCTAGATGGTTTTTATCATATCACTTTAATTTTTAATTACCAGTGTCTTGAGATAATTGACCATTCAAGTGTCCATAACGTACAAATCCTTTGTTAGTTCATCATAGGTAAAAATAAACGTATTTATATGCAACCCGCATGACCGTGTCACTCGGCGGGTTAACATAAATGACAGGCGATATAATGTTAACATTTACTGCAATCTACTATGGTTTTTATCATATCACTTGAAAGCGAAAACTTCCGGGATGACCGCAGCGAAGCGGGGCGGGTTAACATAAATGACAGGCGATATAATGTTAAGATTTACTGCAATCTTCTATGGTTTTTATCATATCACTTGAAAGCGAAAAAGTAAAAATTATCTAAGTAACAAAGTTTATTGCGTTCCGGGGTGACCGCAGCGAAGCGGGGTGAACGCTGCTAGTAATATATACATAATTTTATGACTTGTATCTTGTCTGGATAAACATAATTACTTCATTATTCATTAAAGTAGTTAGTCAATTTTCTTAAAATTGTCCTTAAAACAAGGATACCGTCAAACATACAAATATACTATAAAAATATACATACCTATTAAAATCCATACGTCTGTTTAATAAATACAATTATCCCGATAATATATTAAAAGGAAATAGGGTTATTTCCTCAACTGTCTATTTCCCCAACTTTCAAGAAAGGTGTCATTTCCTCAAGTGCTTATCTTTCTTCTTAATCTGATGATCATTAACCAAAAGAAGGAGCACAACTGCTGAAATTCTTAAATAATACAAGAAAGAAGAGGGGTGGTACTTCGCTGCTGGCTATTTGAGCTGTTGCTGATAACTAGGGTTGCAGGGTGTCGAATAATATCATACTTTATCGAACAAAATTGCATATAATGTTACATGTTTTATATTAATCCAACTGAAAATGAACGTAAGGTATATCTGCAGAGTATGAAATGTCTGTTTTACAATGAAGTGTCTGTTTACAAATCTCAAGGCAGAATCACTACACGGATTTATTCTTTAAATCTGAAAGTGCTGGGTAAAGTATTGTGATATGAAACAAGTCGCACGGACAATGAAAAGTTACATTAATCAATTGCCGAGTTTCTATTGACACTGTTGAAACCATGTTTCTCCAATATTTGTTGAATAAATTAGATATTATTATCACTTTTAAAGGAAATGGTCTATTTTAATTCAAACTTTCTGTTGACACGTAAGCTTACTAGTAGTTCTGTATAAGATCAAGTTGAAGGACTGTGAGGTAAACAGTTTGTGCTGCTCTTTTCAATCGCGAGACCTTGGATTCAAATTTCAAGTCTGTATATCCTGATTAGGCAGGCTAATTTTCTCAGTCTTAACACGATGATACCTTCCTGGCTGGCTTTTTCCCAAATTTTCTTTTACTTGTTAATCTTTCAAAGTGAAAAGACTTTCCGGTTGTATCTTGAGCTGAAAGTAAATAAGTTTCCTTGAACGCTTAAAACCTTGCACTTAGAAGAAACATGATTTTTATTATTAAAATCGCTTATGCCTTCAGTGATTTGAAGCTGTAACTGTCGGGAACTTACAGTTGTGTCGTACCCCAAAAGTTCCATAATACCTATTTATTTATTTAAATTTATTTTCATCATTTGAAAACACGACAAATTCTAATGAGATTAACAGTTTTCTTTTAAAAGCCATTTGACGTAGGATTGATGATATTCTACATTTTTAAATAAATCTAAAATAAGCAAAAGGCATTATTATGCTGTATAGAACTTAGTGATCCAAAACAGTGCTATTCAACCATTTTTCTCTGGTACCCCTAGACACAGTTCGCCATTCAATTGTGTACTCCTGAAGCTGTTTAAGAGAAATTAAATCAAAATGAACTTATTAAACTTAATACACGTTTTGTTGATTAAAACGGGAGACAAAGAGAGAACCAACAAAATGACAATCTGTGGGCCAATCAAAACACTATTTTTAGGGGGACAAGTGCACATCCGAAAAAATTAACATGAGAAATTTAAAAATATATGGGGGACATCCAATTCTACTCATCCTCCCTGATAATTCGTACAATGAGGACAATGTTAAAAATTCAAAAACTAAAAGTAACTTTAGACCTAATCTGTTAATGAGATGACTGAGCTTGTTTCCGGAACGCCAACCACTCTATTCTTGGTCGAATCTTCGAGAGTGTGAGAATCAGAGCTGATTCTGGATTCAAGCAATTTCTGTGTTTCGTTTTTGTTGATGTTAATGCAGAGAAACACTGTTCACATGGGTCTAGCATGTTTCAGTGTAGGGCGTTTTGGTGTAGGATGTTTCGGTGTAGGACGTTTCGGTGTACGGATGTTTCGGTGTACGGACATTACGATGTAAGGACGTTTCGGTGTAAGGACGCTTGGCTGTAAAGGACGTTTCGGTGTATAGCCTAATATTTGATTGCATTAATCATATGCTTGTAATGAACAGTCATGAAGTGTCATAGTGTAGCCACTCTGCAATAGTGTAAACTGATTAACATTGTTAATGAGTCTCATTGTTATTGCTCAATCTCTTAGTAACAATGGCGTATTTTTTCGTTTTTCTGACTTCATGTCCGCCAATTAAGAGTCTTCATTCCGGCGAAATTAAAATACCACTAATTTTACAGTAATTATGTGATATCTTCAAATAGATAAAAGATAATCGAAATGTGGAACAAGAGCGCCCTAGACAATATTATTTTACATGAGAAACCGTTATCACGACTCACTTATCTGCTTTCGATTTCGAGCCATTTTGAAAATCGGCATTTATTTTCGCGTTTCTAAACAGCTGAAAACAGAAAGCCACTAGGTGACTTGTGATAAGGGTACCTCACGCAAAATAATATTGTCTAGGGCGCTCTTGTTCCATATTTCAATTATCTTTTATCTATTTGAAGATAATCACAGAATTACTGTAAAATTAGCGGTATTTTAATTTCGCCGGGATGAAGACTCTTAACTTATTTGTTCCATTTGAACAACACTAACAAGGAGACTTACGGAAGTGTAATTTACTGATTTGAATGAAACTTTGCATACTTGTAGAATATCAAAAAATAATCGTCACGTTTTTTTTTTTTTTTTTTTAACTTTGGTAATGGTGCGGGTTTAGGGGTAGAAACCACCCTTTGAACGTTAGAGGTGGCCTCCAAGCATAAACAGAAAACAATTATTAAAATAGAAGATTAAATGATACTGCCAGCTTACTGCCAAGGGGTTTTAGGACAGGTGATTCAGAACCTGACGTTAAAATTACAAAATTCAAATTGGCGGATCCGATATGATGATTACAATTACAAATAGTCGCCTGGTTTGAAATGTTCTGCAGTTAGCCAAGAACAATTATAATTGGCAGGGACTACTGAGAGAAGGTGCAGACTGATTTGAAACCCCTTTCTGTACTTATTTTAACAGGACGTTTGATTAAAACTATAGCCCAAAAAGTTAGAAGCCAGTGCCAATGCATTTGTCGCGAATGTGAAGCAACCCGTGTTATTGGAAAAGAAAATATTCATAACTCTGATCAATACGGTTTAATTTGGAAATGCAGACGGGACGTACTCCAGTGTATTCAGGGATACAAACAGTAGAAAGTGTGACACAGTCAGTAAATTCTATGACTCGTAGCTACATCATACAGCCTTTAATTTCTGCAAATAGTGTTTTGTTATCACCGCTGTTAATTGTTTTGTAGGAAAACAATGGAACATTTGGTCTTATAGTCCAACACAACCTCTTTAAATTTAAAAATATCTTTGTGAAAGCGTCAAATCCGGGACAATTAACATCAAGTGTTGTGAGATCATGGTTCCAAGAGATTTTTCTTCAAGCGTCTAATGCAAAGTCCATTTTGTTATTAGCTTCGTGGAGTGGTCACAATTCATCAATTTTGAACCTATTTTAAGAACAAAAGAAATGAAATGAAATGAAATGAAATCTTTGAATTTTACGTCCCACGGTTATGCCGGTTAGGCTAAAGGAGACGATGATGATGAGTAATGAATGAAATGGTGGAATGAAGAAAGTGGGAGGAAACGGGAGAACCCCGAGAAAACCCATGCACACGGTGTTTGTCCACCACAAAGTTCACTTGGCGGGGCTGGAATCGAACCCGGGACCCCAAGCACCAGAGGTGAACGCTCTACCACTGAGCCACCGCGGCCCCTAAGAACAAAAGAGTAACTCATAATAGAAACCATTTCTGCAGGAACAACTGGTAGGATTCAGCCTCTTCTTGTGTTCTTTAGGCAGTTAAAAACTTTCTTGAGGCTTTTTTCTGACACTGCCCTCTACAACTATAACATGAATTTATATCTCCGTAATAATATAATTAAGATCCCAACACTGATTCATAATCAGTTTTTTTCTCCTAGATTTGCTAATCTTATTGGATATGCATGATATAAAAGAGGTTATTTGGAAGAAAAACTACCTGTGTTTGAAAATTTCCTTTCAAAGATTGTGCAGTATTTTGCGATTTGCGCACAGTTATTGCCGTAATAAGGTGTGTGTGGTGTACACAATGTTTATGCATCACACACTTTTTTTACTATATATCATTACCATAAAACGTTTTCCCAATCAATTCATAATTATAACATTTGAGTATATAAGAAGTTATGACATAGAGTGAAGCAAGGGGACTCGCTTTATTTTATATTTTCTACTTCATGAATTTATTTCTCCCTAACGAATAATTTTCATTTTGAAGAGTGGACGTTTCGGTGTAAACATTAGAACTTTTATACCGAACCAGCCTCACACCTAAACGTCCTTACACCGAGACATCCGTACACCGAAACGCCCTTCACCAAAACGTCCTACACCGAAACATGCTACACCGAAACAGCCGTATCCCCTGTTCACACACATATGTTGATGAAATGGAAGAAGTTGTGAAATAGCACTGTCACTAATTTCATTTTACTCTTTTCGAGCATAAATACAAAAGTCACAAATTGACAAGTTATCCAATTTCATTTGCAGTGAACTGTCAACGGACATTTCCAGCAGCCCCCCAGAAGCAGCATTACGTACCCCCAGAAACATCTTCGCGTACCCCCGGTTAAATAACACTAATCTAGAACATGAGAAGCACTAAGAAATAGAATAGTAAGAGTTTTGATATGGTATATTTAGGTGCTAAGCATAACACGATAAATTTATGAGGTCATAACATTATTATTAAACATATAATAATAAATAATTTATGGGTAGCAATCCTAAGGTTTTATTTACAGGAAATCTATCCTGTATTTTATTCTGTCAACTAGACCAAAAGATCTTGTGATGCATGTACATTATTTGGTCAAAACAATGATAAATGTTTTTAAAAATAATAGTGTGACTCAGTTTTATCGAGATCTGTATTACCAGTGTTCGAAGTGGGGAAAAAAAAGAGGCGGTATGTTTTATTATGATTTTGACTCAACATATCTGTCGAGTGCCAAACCGCCTCTGGTTATTTAAATATTGTCTTGATCACTGAAAAATCAGAGACGGTATGTCCTCATTACTGAAAAACCAGAGGCGGTATGGTATACCACCGTATATCGTCTCACCTCGACCACTGTGTATTACCATATTGTTTTGTTTTCAATACTGGAGAATTTACTATAGTTTTCTTCAATTAGCTGATTCGAATTATATTATACACAATCCAAGAAACTAATATGATTTACTGAGGCAATCGTGCGTATAGGACAATTTATTTAAAACAATATCGCCTGTAATTATTTATTGAGTATTTAAAGAAACCGTTTGTTTTGAATGGTTCAGATGCTGGGTTTTGCCTTTGTAATTCAAATGGGATACTGAAAACGTGAAAACTGTTATGATTGAATTCTAAATTGAAAGCTTGTGTAGTCTATATAGTTTAGGAATATTCAGATGTCCTTTGATATAAAAGACCTTCATTCTTAAAATTTAACAGTAAAATTTTATCTAACCACTGGCAATATTGTATTTATTTTATCACGTATAGAAATCATATCCCCCCATTCTGGCTGTTGGCCAAGATTTGTATCTCTTTCTTGGATTTCTAGTTCATGATCAATATCAAGATAAGGCACTTGAGGAAATGTCCCACAATTTCTGGACTTGAGGAAAACGTACTGGAGGAAATAACCTGATACCTATTAAAAGAACTTGTCAGTTTTCTTAAGATTATAGAATTTTTATTCTTGGGAACCACTTCCGATGCTTTTCTAAGATTATATGTTGGTACCCTTATACCTATATTATGTAGGCAGTATTCACTACTATATCTATTATCTAATATTTTCTGAATAAAGTTTTTCTCTATCATTTTTAATAATAATAATAATAATAATAATAATAATAATAATAATAATAATAATAATAATAATAACAATAAAGTATCAACTGCAATCAAATTTTCCATTAACAACGAACAAACATACAGTAAAATCTCGTTTATCCGGTTCCCATTGAACCGGATCTCCGGATAATCCGGATCAGGTTGGTAGACATTTTTTAAAAAAAATTAATGTTCATATGGACAATAATTTTTGGTAATAGCGGACGACATATCAGATGGTGTGTCCCAGCTGACGAACATCATGGTGTACTTGGAGCGTCATGCCAGCCCGACATCACTCAAGCTGAACTATTAATGATAAAGCATTCGCGTGACCGTGATTCATTCAAACGTCAGACGTGTTTGAAATAGAAGACAGTGGACCAATTCTCTGTTAAGAAATGATATGAAAAGTTATTGTAATAAACAGAGTCTGTTTATTTCAGGATATGTTTTACTTATAACCAATATTACACGAATTATCCAGATTTTCGATTTTCCGGATTGCCTTTGGTCACAGTTTCCGGATAGATGAGATTTTACTGTACATCTTAAGGTGGATCACTAGGTGTTCTCAGTTCTATGCTAAACGCTGCTTGAATAGTGCGGCGTTGCCAGATAGTGTCGCGTGTTTACTGATGCCAAATAATAAAGGAAGCAATCATGTAATTCTGCTTGGATTCTTACTGGAGAAAATAGTTTTCTACCCTTACTTAATTCACGGATAAGTTACGCTTCTCGAACTGCAACGCTAGAATCCAGGGATTTTGTTATTGTGACTACCACAGTAACCGTACAAACTTGGCAACAACGCATTATGGCGTTCCGCGCAAGTTTCTTCTCAAAATCTATTTCCTTAAATGTAAATTAATATTTAAAGATAATGTGAAACATAACAGGAGAAACGGTCAAACAATATATCTATTTCGTAATAAGATCGTTACTTTAAAATACTTTACACATACAAATAAACATTTCGTAAAACTGAGCACTTCTAGTAAGATCTTACAGCAAGTGCCATCTTGTGTGCTCATTGTAAAACGAATTAAATGTGTTCTTTTATTTGTTAAATTTTTCGATATCAGGAAACACAACCAAATGCATCAGTGTCTTGGGTTGTAGCTGAAACATAACTCTATCTTATAATACAATATTTACAATATGTAACGTTTCATTGCGCAGTAATTATGGATGAGCTAAAACATGTACTGACTTCCGGGTGGTGTTTCACCTTAACAAAATTAGTTTTTCTTGGCTTACTCAAAAGCTACGCATGTGAATTTACCTTCAAAGCAAAGATGCGTCCACTGGGCAAGGGGATTCAGCAGATCCTGCCCTCCCCCCAAAATCTTCGTAACTTGACGTGGTACATTTTACAGTTTCTTGATAAAATTATAGACCCCTACCTGCAGAGCCGTAACTTAGATTTTTTCTGTGGAGGGTGGAAGTATTAATATTTGGCCCCTAGAAAAAGTTGTTTTGGGCCCTTCTGCAAATTCGAAAGTAGACTCCATCTTTCCATTTTCTTTTACTCTTTGTGGGCCCCCGGAGCGTGTGCCCTCCTCCTCTGGGCCCGTTCCATACATGAAAAATTAATTAAAGGGACAATATTGACAAATCTTAAAGCCATACGAATAACATAATATTTCAAGGGCCCCTAACAGAAGACATTTTTTTACTGAAATCGACCCATAACTCACTTTTGTTTTATTTACCTTTTGTGTGCTGTGTTGTTTATGTAATGTAGTGAACCTGTTTAATACTTCATTTATAATTTCATGTTTGTATCGTATATGGAGTAAGAAAAATTTGTCTTAAAGTAGCCCCCCTCGAACGGCGGGAAGCTTTCCTGGAGGGACAGTTGGACAGTTGTCTCCCCTGCTCCCACAAGTTACGGCCCTACCTACTTGTTTAGCAGTGAAGTATCGATGTAGCATAAAGACTTATTTTCTTATATAAACAACCTCCTTCTTTATATATATATATATATATATATATATATATATATATATATATATTCTGAGAATATACAAGGTGGCATTATTTAACTACTTGTCGCCTGTTCGGGTGTAGAATAAGCGATCCAATCTATCAAAGACTTTCGGCACAATACGAGAACAGTGTCTTGCTGCAACAGAGTGTCTACGAATGGATTGAAAAATTCAAAAATGGTCGCACAAGTGTTACGCACGAGGAAGGAGCCGAACGACCATCTACAACCACAAATGATGACAACGTTGAGTGTACACATGATATGATTCATAGGCGAGTGAGTGACTGATGATGTAGTACATCGTCTGACTCCTATACACCTTCGGTGACAACAAAAACCTGATCACTGCTCGTTGTCCCTCTTTGGTGCAAACTTCTAATGGAGCTGCCATGGTCTATCTGCAACAAAAGGAAGGGAAATGGAGGCATTAGAATTAAACTTTCATATCATGACCACAACAGCATAAGAATAAAATAAACAAGGTCAGGGATCACTATGAACAATGTACGAAGAGTTATGTCAAAATAATTCTTGACTTACTTTCGAATGTTTCTTTACCTCCATGTCGTCTATCGATTGATACGTGTGTTATCTTTAGCTACTATCATGCGGTGCTGCAGTCCTAAAATTTTCAGAGAGTATACACTGTTTTGTGATCATCTATGACTGTCATAAAGACATAGAATGGAGTTTTTTTTTTTTTTAATGAACAATGTAAAACGCATGTATTAATTCAATTGAAATATAAGCATTTCATGCTAGTATTTTGTTGATGGCACTTCTTACTTAAGTCAAAATTTCTCAAGACTCCCACCAACCATTCACGGCACCACTCCATCCATATCTACTGGATGCGCATGTCCTTCACTCCTCTCTCTGTCCCATGGCTCCGGGTCCGTGCGTCTTAAAACCACAAGGAAAGCTTCCGGCCTTGGCATAGGCCATAGCATAGTTGGCATTAAAAAAAAAAAAAAAAAGTCACATACGAGGCTTATCTTTCTACTGTGCTCGATAGCAAGTTTTAAATGCCGGATGATCGGACCGGCACAACCCCTAGCCTAGAGGACCAGTGATTGCCTGCAGTTCCGAAGAACTGGGCAATGGGGACGCCACATCCCGACGCCGGGTTATCATGGGAGTCATGAACCCAAATAAATACATAAATAAATAAATATAAACAAAACAAAAGTAAAAAGTACTACACGCTTTCAAGCAGAAGGTACACTCTAATGATTACGATTGAGCAGTGGGTATACGGCGTGTACCGCCGTTTACCCTCGACCAGGCCGGTAGCCAGCCCCAAAATTTAGGGGGGGCGGATGAAGTTGGGGGGGGGCGATTCAACCATACTATAGTTCATCACCATATTATAGTTCATTTCCAAGCCTACCGTGAAAATTTTAGGGTGGCCAGCAAAAATTTAGGGGGGGGCGGCCCCCCTAGGCCCTCCTGGATACGGGCCTGCCCTCGATTACAGCCCTGCTATTATGCTCTGTAGTTAAACCAGAATTAAAGTTCGAAAGTTAACCATATTTTTTCCGTTATACCATACTATTACCGTCATTAACCATACTATGTACTCAAGGCCTAACTTGTGGGGGTGCAGGAGGTTCTTGACCCCAGGGAAGCTTTCCGCCGTTCGAGGGGGGCTCACTTTAAGACAACATATTCTTACTCCATACACGATACGAACATTAAATTATAAACGAAGTATCAAACAGGTTCACTACGTTACATAAACAAAACAGCACACAAAAGGTAAATAAAAGAAAAATGAGTCGTGGGCCCTTTTCAGTAAAAAATGTCTACTGTTAGGGGCCCTAGAAATAAATGTCTACTGTTAGGGGTCATTTATTCGTATGGCTTTGAGATTTGTCAATACTGTCCCTTTAATTAATTTTCATGTATGGAAAGGGCTCAGGGCCGTGCGCATAATCTCCGGGGGTCCATAATCTCCGGGGGCCCACAAAGAGGAAGAGAAAGATATAAAGAAGGGGCCTATTTTTGAATTTTGTGGGAGAACCAAAAACCACTTTTACTAGGGGGGAACAAATATTAATACTTGCCCCCCAGAAAAAATCTAAATTACGGCGATGTACGTACTGTCTTCTTGCTAGTCTTATAATAACAAGATTGACTAGTATATATTTGAGAACCAATTTCATGCTAATAGGTGGCATGGCTACCGTACACCATTAATTTTTAGGTTTACAAAAGAAATAGTTTCTTCTTGATTTTCTCGAAAACTACGCATAAGAATTTACACTGATTCATGTCATACTGTTCAGCTCAGTGAGATTTATCAACTGATACATGTCTCATCTCTGGATAATTATTACAATATACAGGGTGTTTCAAATGAAACGTAACGAAATGAAATCTGTGAGTTTTACGTCCCACAGTTATGCCGGTTAGGCTAAAGGAGACGGTGATGATGAGAGATGAGTAAAATTGTGGAATGAAGAAACTACGAGAGAACGGGAGAACCCCGAGAAAACCTACGCACACGGTGTTTGTCCACCACAAAGTATACTTGGCGGGGGCTGGAATCGAACCCGGGATCCCAAGCACCAGAGGTGAACGCTCTACCACTGAGCCACAGGGGTGTTTCAAAACAATACCGACAACGTTTGGGAGGTGATTCCTGACACCAAGATAAACAAAAAGTATACACCAACCTGGGTGCACAAATGCTTCCTTTCGGAGTTATAGGCTGCCGAAAACATGAAAAAAATTAAGTTTAAAAGTCCATAGCACCGAAACTATGGGACCACGTTTGTTCTCATATCCGATCATGGTCGGATTTGAATTGAAGTGTATAAGCATGTCGTATCGGACTAAAGTCAAATTACCCTAGATCACTACCTGACAATAGACTTATGTTCAAGATTTCACGGTAGTTCAGTGCAGAGAGCTTACCTCTGGTGCTTGGGGTTCGTAGTTCGATCCCTTTCGAAGTAAGTTTGTGGTGGACAATATTGTGTCCGTGGATTTTTTCGGGGTACTTCAGTTTCCTCCCACATTTTCATTCCGGAAATTCTCCCATCATCATTCACTTGCCTTAATCAACCGTCTCCCTTAGCCTAAAGGACATAATCACATTTCAAAATTTCACAGCTTTGTGATTTATAGAAACAGAAGTAGAGTCAATTTCAGTTGACGAAGATTTTAATTCGGAAAGACTGACATTCGTCAACGCCCAATGTCACCTGCAGGTGACACTACTTTAGAGGTGTCTTCTTGTTCACCAATCGTCCACCAGAGGGTCCTAGTGAACCACAGTAGCACCAGCTACTTACCTATAAATGTCGCAGCCCCATACAAAAAAGTTTCAAAGTCGAAGTATTGTGCAAGGAAGAAGACGCCTTCAAAGCAGTGTCAGCAGTAGGTAACAGTGGGCGTTGACGGGTTAAATACTTCGTGTAACTGCTAGTAATGAACGTGAGAATATGTGCATTAGAGCACCCATCTCATTTATGAAGAAAGTATTCTTCTAGATACGTTTATAATTCAGTTGTTTGTACATGATTATGATAGTGTAGTGTTCTTACTTTGTAACGCTGAGTGGGTATTGTAAATATTCCTTTTATATGTGAATTTGAAAATACTAATAAACTAACGTAGTGCCATTTAAATAAATATAACTTTCTTTTTGTTTGGCAACACTATTAATCTCGTGGTATTATACGGTAGAACACATGAAAGTATGTTCCCATATATACAGGGTGTTTCAAAACAACACCGGCAACGTTTGAGAGGTGAATACTGACACCAAGATAAGACAAAAACTATACACCAACCTGGGTGCACAAATTGTCCCTTTCGGAGTTATAAGGTGTCGAAAACATGAAAAAATGAACTTAAAAGGTCCATAACTCCAAAACTATGGGACCTACCGTAGTCGGTCAAGACTTCATTTAGGAACTAATATGTGCGCTATGCAAAACTAGATGTTTCCGAATCGTAAGGTACTCACACAACAATTGTTATAGAGGCAGTTTGTCTACTGGCATATAATTTGAAGTACTCGCCAACTATCTCTATAAAAATTGTTGCGGAAGTACAGCAGGATCTTGAAACATGAATATTTGGATAACGCACATATTAATTCCTAAGTGAAGTCTTAATCGGACTACGATACGCCCCATAGTTTAGGAATCTATGGACCTTTAAAGTTAATTTTTTTCATGTTTTCGGCAGTCTTAACTCCGAAAGGAAGCGTTTGTGCACTCAAATTGGTTTATATTTTTTTTTATCTTATCTTGGTGTCAGAAATCACCTCCCAAAGTTTGTCGATGTTGTTTTGAAACACCCTGTATATATATATATATATATATATATATATAACCTTTCATGAATTATCTAAAAGTTAACTAAATGTTGCACTTATATATATATAGCTATAGCTGAAGAGATAGGCAATTATGGCATTTCACACCACACTCACACGCTACAAAAATCTATCATATTTTCCATTGTATCCTGTCATTATATAATGTTTTTTCTGTCGTGAAACTAACATTACAATGACATTGAAAGACTGTATCTTCCAATATAATTTATATAGTTAGCCGCATAAAGAGCGGATGAACTCCCTTCCTTTGTATTTTTTATATATATATATAAATGTACTTCTTTTAGCTAGGTACATCAACTAATCATTATACATGCGATGGCCATTTTGTTTCCTCTTTGCTTTCACGAAACTTATTGTTTATCATTGTCCCTCCGTCTTTAGTGATTGCTAGATCTCACGGTGAGTTTGATGCTCTGAGTTGTGATGTCACTGTCGCTGTCAATTGTGTGATCCAATGGTATGTGTATTTTTATTGTTTTTTTACAAGTGTATAGAATATATTGAGTTTGTTTTGAAATTTAACGTTCATTTTGCAGCTCTTTTGGTACAGGAATAGAGGTTGTCCGTTGTGTAACACAGTCATCTCTTGATCGTCCACCGGGCGTATCTTTTTTTTTCTAGGGGCCGCGGTGGCTCAGTAGTAGGGCGTTCCCCTCTAGTGCTAGGGCTCCCGGGTTCGATCCCAGCCCCCGGCAAGTGAAACTTGTGGTGGATAAACACCGTGTGCGTGGGTTTTTTCGGGGTTCTCCCGTTTCCTCCCACTTCATTCCACCATTTCATTCATTTCTCATACTCACCGTCTCCTTTAGCCAAATCGGCATAATCGTGGGACGTAAAACTCAAAGATTTCATTTCATTTTTTTTCATTTTTTCCTAGTGAACATCATATAGACACAGCAAAAAAAAAATGATTATGTTAAAACATGTCAATTTTAACGCAGACCAGTGGTTCTAGCAAGACTACAGAAGAATTTTTGATTTTAAAAAATGGATTTTTTTTTCAACAATCGGGACGAAAAGAGAATTCTTTACGACATCTTTTGTCTTGCCTTAATTTACGTCAGTAAATCGAGACGAGAATTTACGTTTGTCTCGTATAGTCTCGAATTTAAAATCTGAATCTCGCTTTCGAGACGAGAAGAGACATATCACGTCTACTATTAAAAGAATTTAAAATCAAAATTTAAACAATTCATAACTGAGCCAGTGTTTCTTTCAGAAACTATGTTCCGACGCTGCACACTTCGTATTCCGGGGGGCACTGCTGGTACTATTCTACTTATTAATATATTATGGACGTATTACTTTGGTTTACTCCGAGGGGGCATTCTCAGAGCTCCGAGGGGGACAGTGCCCCTCTAAAACCATGTCTGGAAGAAACACTCTACGGAGCCAAGAACACCAAGAATCCGGTGTTGCGGCTAACAATAGCCTGGTCTTACCATTTTCAGAAAGAAACAGTGGAGAGCAATGTGAAAATAACATTATAGTGGTGTTATAAAACTAGATAAATGATTGAAGAAACATAGAAATATTAAGAGTACCACTATATATGACATGAGATGTATTCTTAGTAACACCCCACCCAGAGAGCCAGTACACTGAAAGCAGGGTATTGAGATACTAAGTATTATTCATCAGTGGTCGACGAAATCTTTTGTTTGTTAACCTCTGGTCACTCGCGCTGTTGGAAAAAAAGCAAACAGGTTAATAAAAACTAATAATTTTTACGAACGGTCGCATTAGAGGAGTCACCCTCACTGCTATTTCTCAAGTGGTTCCTCCCCCTCTTCCCACCAAAAGCTCGCTGACGTGCTGCAATTGTAGTAGCTTCCAGTACAGGTTGAGAAAATAGTTTCGTCTGTGTTTGCTTTTTTCAAACGCGCGAGTAGTTCCGTGATTACATTAGCAACCGTATATTTTTATGGAGTTTGAAATTTACCAACACGTGATCGTTAATGTAATAATTACTGTTTATGAGTGAAGTTTTATTTTTCTAAGCAATGTCTCGCTTGTTGAATACAAGTGAGATACAGAAGTGGCTTGACAATATTAATGCAAACGATATGGATGTGAGTTACAGTTACAGTGAAAATAGTGAAGATTGTTTCATTGGGAAAGACAGAAAAACAAAATGGAAGAAGTAACTGGCAGCATCGGCAAAGACAAAGTGTAAAAACATTGTGAAAAAGATGCTAGAACCGAAACTTACTGCCAAGGGTATCACTGAGTAAATTAATGCTTTTTTTAAAGATTTATCGATATAGCCGTGATTGATGAAATTGTAAAATGCATTAACAAGTATTTGGACAAATTAAGAACAAGTTTCGACGAAGAACGCACTGCAGTTGTACAGCAACTTCAAGAGCGGAATTAATGGCTTTATTTCGACGTCTTTATTTGATTGCCACAAAGAAGGGAGCACGTGATGATGTAAGATCACTGTGGGCATGTGACGGAACAAGAATTCCAATCGTAAGAGCAGCAATGAGTTACAAGAGCTTTTTAATGCTACTCAGAGCCACTAAATTCGATGATTTCGAAACCCGACCTCAGATAAGAGATATTGACAAGCTATGGATATACCACATTGAGTTGACACCTAGTCTTCTGTTCGAAGCGCTGCTATCGGCTGAACGAATCCACACCCTTTCTCGTTCAGCAAAAAAAAAAAAAAAAAAAAAAAAAAAAAAAAAAAAAAAAAAAATTGGCTCAACGCGTGGGTGTGTCGATGGCTTGAGTTTTAGTTCGCATTTTTGCCATGATCAAGACATTTTGACAACACTATAGCAGCAATTCGAAATGTTCTAAGTAATTTACTCAACAGTTGCATGCATTACTTCAAATAAATGTTACTAAATTTATTATTGTACCTCAAAATGTCATTGTTGGAAGAAAGCAAACGCGCGAGTAGTTATGTTACTAAATTTGGCGCGAGTGACAAAAGGTTAACAAGGGACATCACGCAATTGTCCGGCTCCGATTTCAATGACATTTTTCTAGCTGATAGAGAACATATATGTATTATTTGTGATGACAGAAATTTTTGCATGGTGCATGTTTTCTATTTTTTAAAAATAATTTTTAAGAGTTGTGATGTGGTTATTAGAGATTATTGCAGAAGTCCCTTACTAACCTTTGTAAACGGAACGTTAATGAAAGAACAACCATGTAGATACATATAAGGCCTAGGGGGAAGTTGTATGGTAGGTATGAACTTGACGGCAGCCATCTTAAAATCCGCCATTTTGAATTAAGGTCAAGTTTTTTAAATGGGAATAGGGTAATATGATACATAATTAGTAGTTTCGTATACAAAAGTAAAGTAAATTCCTAATTATATATTCATAACACGTAGCAAGCTGCTTTACTTTCTTGCATTTTACAATCAAACTTGACATTGATAAATAGCTTTGAATTACATATTCCGTGGAGATGTTGTACATAATAATTGTTTTTACGGGCAGTATTTTTATAGTATGACAGTTTGAAGAATGGATACACCTTTTTTTCCACATACTAATGACACATAATGTATGCAAGTGCAACCGGAGGTTGTATAGAGAACATGATACATAATAAATGTTTCCGGTGAAAAAGAAATGTTAATTGGACAAGCAGAATACAGAAAAGAACCTTTCGGAAATAAAATATGCAGATCACACACGTAGAACAATTTAATATAAAGTTGGATTCATTAATATGCAGCACATGTAACGTGACAGCTGTTGGAGAATATTCTGGAATTTTGATCGTTGGAATGAGTGAAAGAAAGCACTGGAAACTTCGAGATTTTTTCTAAATTTATTATTGTGGGAATAGGGAAAAGAACACACTCGAAACTTCTGGAAAGATTGAAGAGCATTTAAATACTGATGCATTTGCATGATGTGTACATTTCGAAAGAAGACAGCAGGAACATCAAGTGTTAACTTTGCGAAGAAGATATTTTACTACTAGGAGAGATTGGAAGATTGGTAAGTACTAACGTTGTAGTTTTCTTGTATTATACTTGTTCATTTTTTTATGGGAGAGGGACATATTGTAATTGTCTGGAGTATAAGGGGGCGGAACTGTTTGGTTTTAATCGGGAATTGATTGCGGACTCGGTGTACTTTTATGGAATTATAATGTGACTAAGAAATAGTATAATGTAATATGGAGGGTACAGGGAATTAACATTTTTTCATTGCACCGGAACTCGAATTAGTATTCTACCACGTGGAGAACTGTACGCTAAATATTTTGCTTGCAGTGCGAACTTGTTACTTATACATAACTATGAATTGTGTAAGACATAACAGGTATATATAAATTATATTGTACAGAAAGTTAGCAGATTGCGCCCCCGGGAATCGAACCAGGACTCTTCCACGTGAAAAGCCGTACGATAAACATTTTGCTTAGCAGATGTTGTTACTTATATGTAGCTATGAATTGTGTAAGACATAACAGGTATATATAAATTATATTGTACAGAAAGTTAGCAGAATGCACCCCGGGAATCGAGCCAGGGCTCTTCCACGTGAAAAGCAGTACGACAAACATTTTGCTTAGCAGATGTTGTTACTTATATGTAGCTATGAATTGTGTAAGACGTATAACTGGTATTTAGAAGTATATGGTAAGAATTATTATTATTATTATTGTAAACTGTTGTGTTTTGTTTCATAAACGCTAGTGTAACAACGAGGTTATATGGCGACAGAACATTTAATGTTACCACAGATTGAACTTAAGGGTTTTTCATGTTGAAAGCTAAGGCAATAAAAAGAGACCCGAGATTGTTTGAACATATTACCCAGGATGAAATGTAGTAGTTAAGTTAAAAGGGAATTTTTATACTTATATTTTGTAATTGGAAATCGTAATACAGCAAATAATTATTTTTTTTAATTCTTTTATTGTTTTTAGGTGGTGAAGGAAATAAAAAATCCTAATAGAAACACTTGAGAACAAACCTTATTTTCCTGAATTGTTTGTTGTTGAAATATAGCGGAGGTTTTTTTAGTGAAAAGGAGTTATAGATTGGTCTTAAAATATGGATTTACTGACACCGTTGGATCTTAGTTGTATGAAATATCGAAAATATTGGATAATGTGTGATATGAATATTGAATACTGAAATATCGACATAAAAGTTATTATAAGTGTTACATCCAACGAATATACTGGCTAGACTAAATGAGACGGTGATGATGAGTAATGAATGAATATGGTGGAATGAAGAAAGTGGGAAGAAGCAGGAGAACCACGACAAAAACCCACGCACATAGTGTTTATGCGCCAAAAAGCTAACTTGAAACAAGCTGGGATCGAACCAAGGACCCCATGCACCAGAGGTGAATGCGGTATTGCGTACCCACCATAGCTTTTTCTATGTATTATATTTGGATGAATAAAAGTACGCATGTATAAGTTGGTGGAACGAGAATGTAGGCAGAAACGGGAGAACTTCACACACAATGTTTAAACTAGAAATACACTTTGAATGAGGGAAAGCATTTTGTTTTAGAAGTGACTTATTTTTATGATCAGCGCTTTTTAATGTTTATGAACGAGGGAAGAAACTTACTGTAGCAGTTATTGGAGAATTCCTTTGAAACTTTGAAACTCTTTATACAAAACTAGTTGTTTATATAACTTCATACATACTAGTAAAGACGATATATTTAATAACACGTAATGTACGTTAGGGACAATTTTGACATTATTTAAGCAGTGTAGGTAACGACTCTTAAGGCAATACAAGAGATGGACAACTATTTGACAGCGCAAATTAGTCTTATATGCAGATGGAAACAATTGCTTTAAATAAGAGATAGCACTTTGAACGTATAGTTTGGTTAAAATTGCTTTACTTTAGAACTCATAACATTAAGTACAAGGTAACCAACACCATTGGCGATAACTATTAGCAGGATTGTGAGCGATGGGAATTAGCGTGTTGGAGAGACAGATACATTTTGCGTACATAATAATAATGAGTATGAATATTTGACTTTGGCACCTAGAAGATTATGCAATCAACATTTTATAAATGTTTCGACGGTTGCATATAATATTTACAGACAGTCTGATACGATTTTGTATTTTATTTGAATTGTGATTATTGAGTGAATTATTGGATGCGGACCACATTTAAAACTCTATAACCCAACAAACATTTCAACACTTTCTTAAGAGAATTATGCTTGCAGTAGGAGAGAAATGTGTGATATACTGTAGAAAACTCGATGTTACAATACCCTTGTACTCTTTATGTCTTATAAAAAGAAGTTAGTGTACTCTTTTGCTGAGAATATAGATGACAATATTGTAAAATTACGTGTCGTTTTATTGCAACTAGAATAATGTTACTTCAATAATGCTTAAACACAGTGACTGTTAGTGCAGAATCCACCCTCCAACAAATTTCAGGATGTGCAGACCCTTACTTGGTATATGATTTTAAAAAGAATAAACATTGTACGGTAACCTCTTGAAACTTGTAGACCCACAGTGAAGTACAGTCGGATATGGGGGGAGGGCACGGTGACTCAGTGGTAGAAGAGATTTTGATGTTTGTGATTTAAAACAGACCAAGTGAACTTTGTGGTGGACAACATCTTTTTCTCCTAGTACTTCCATTTCCTACATCTTATATACTCATCTACTTGAGACATTTTACAAGTTGGCAACGTTGAAATGGCTAATGATTGTAAAAATGTTGAATATGAAGAAAGTGGTAGGAAATGGAGAACCCCAAGAAAATACACAGGGTGTTGTCCATCACAAATTGTCATGGTCTGGGATTGAACTAATGGATCCTCGTGCCAAATGGATACACTCTACTAATGGACAAAAACTGTTTCCGTTCAAAGAAGTATTCCGTATAGTGATAATTATGAATGTTGTCTAATATTTTTCTTGTAGGTTTTCGTGCTTATGTTGTTAAATAAAACATTTTTTCTACTAACAAAACAATGGACAAATGATGAAAGCGAATATGTATAAAAAATAATAAAATATTAAATGGTCGTATAAAATAATCTTTAATATTAAAAGTTAAATAAAATTGAATTACTCGCACACAACTCGTATTCAAAAATCAATACATAAACTTTTCATCCACACCTGTATAGCCCTCCTATAATGCAACTAGATAGTTCGTTCGTTTATTAGAGTTTAAGTTGAATGCTTGTTCCGATGAAATTTCAAAAAAGTATTAACAGTCCAGATAAAGAAACATTTCGTCTTTTGAAAGTTCATGTATCGTTAATTTTAATACCAACAGATGTTTCGTGAAGTTGTTGTTGTCCACCAGCACCACTACCCATGGAATTTTTGTCCATCACAATTGCACATGTTCTGAGATTGAACCATGTAATACCATTTTACAAACACTACCTGGTTCACTTTTCCAGTTTTAGCTACTGGCATAAGCATACAAACTCATCATCTGAGAAAAATAATCGTTATATTTGGTGGTCAATCTCAACCATGGATAGTCTCAGCTTGAAAACAGAGGCTGTTTTCCTTAATTCTTTTGCACGGTGGGAGTTTTCAAGTTTAGTTCACCTCAGCATGTTCTTATTTTCTTCATTATGTTTAAAGTTTTACATTAAATTTTAAAAAAGGTTCCAGCGAAAACATTTATTCCAACAAGAGTCTACCCAGGTTCGATTCCCGGGGGAAGCTCATGTGGTTCGGATTCCACGTTAATCAATAGGTCCACGTCTCATATAGCCTCGCTGGTGAAAAGGGACGTTAAACTCAAAATCAAGTCAAGTCCAACAAGAGTCTTATACAACCATCTAATGGCCCTATAATTTGAATGCATGTGTATAAAGCTGTAAAATTAAAACTGTAATCCTTGGACCATAGGTAGTTCTTGAAAGCTATCCTTCTGGTCCTCTTAAACATTAGTTCAAAAAGAACAAAATAAAATTCGTGTAACCTGTGTATCACATAGTATACTAAGAATCTCAAACAATTATTAATACTACTGTGGAATTATAAAATATTCTTCATCGCCTTCAAATCGTTCACCTCTGGCGCGTGATGGGTCCATAGTTCGATCTTAGCCCGCCAAGGGCTTATTATGTTTGGCACACAGCATGTAAGCAAGTTTTTTCATGATTCTGACATTTCCTCCCTGAAAAAACAATCCATCTCAAGCAAAAAATTTTATTGTTTCCAAACAAATCGTGAAGTAAATTAAACCTTCAATAAGGATTATTTAATAATAATTATAAGGTATGATCATAGCCTTGCAATGATTCTATTACAAGAGAGAAAGATCGGATAAGCTAATTAAGCCAATAAATAAATGTAGGAAATAGAAGTACTAGGAGAAAAAGATGTTGTCCACCACAAAGTTAACTTGGTCGGTTTTAAATCACAAACATCAAAATCTCTTCTACCACTGAGTCACCGTGCCCTCCTCCCATATCCGACTATACTTCACTGTGGGTCTACAAGTTTCAAGAGGTTACCGTACAATCTTTATTCTTTTTAAAATCATATACCAAGTAAGGGTCTGCACATCCTAAAATTTGTTGGAAGGTGGATTCTGCACTAACAGTCACTGTGTTTAAGCATTATTTAAGTAACATTATTCTAGTTGCAATAAAACGACACGTAATTTTACAATATTGCCATCTATATTCTCAGCAAAAGAGTACACTAACTTCTTTTTATAAGACATAAAGAGTACAAGGGTATTGTAACATCGAGTTTTCTACAGTATATCACACATTTCTCTCCTACTGCAAGCATAATTCTCTTAAGAAAGTGTTGAAATGTTTGTTGGGTTATAGAGTTTTAAATGTGGTCCGCATCCAATGAATCACTCACGTTGGTACGCCCTGAATTCAATCAATTCTGTATACAAGATTATATGTTGTTTTCATTTAAAAGTAACTGTGTAAACAAGAATGTTAAAGTCTTCATATCATAAACTAAACACAAGGTATCAACCTCAGTGATTCCCGTTCAATCGACAATAGTTCATCATTTACTCACGTTGGTAATGTCTAAAAATCTAAAACAAAGTATTAAATATTTTCAGTTTCCTACCATATTCTTAGAAAACATTTATTTTTTCTTTTAATGCACTGCTTCTTAAACACTAGTTTCTTCATATAGCATACAAACAACTAAGATTATGTTTTCTAATATCAGTTTATTTCTTTAAAAATACATTACTCTCACTGACAATTCAGTTGCCAGTAATTCAGTATTTTAGCTTTAACTATTATTTACATGTGTTAGGTAGTCTTATAATACAGTTCTCTTGCAATTACAATAACATAAAAATGCTATATACTAAGTGATTAATGTTCCATAACAGTTCATATACACAGCAACTGCATTAAAGTTATCCCTATTGTGGTTCGAAACCCATATTACTGTTATATTGTTCTTTATAACCTTGTTGTTATATAAAACATAAATTAAAAATAATCCAAACAGTAGTCGATAACCTAATACAAAATAAATCTCAACACCGCTTTAAAATATAATTTACTAATTTACTTATCAATCAAAAGTCCCAGGTAAAGTTAAAATAAATCTTGTTGTAAGCAATAGTAATTCAATTCGTTGTGCAAATGTTCGTTTTCCTATTGCTGTCTTACACACAGGCTACTGCTCATCTGCGTAAAAGAAAGTCCACACTTCCCAATAGATATATATATAGTTTCTCGTTACAAGCATTAGTAATGGTTCAAATTCCACTTTAAACAACAGCCCTCCCAAATCATTCATAGAACCAGTAAAACAGTAACTAAAAATCCAGATATAGTAAGGAAAGTTCAGTATTTAAATCCAATACAACTGCAGTGGGTAAAGAGCAAAACCACAGTTCGTCTTAAATTACCAAATTTAACTCAATAAGTGAAAACTGCACAGTATAATCTCTTTAAGGTTTAGGAAGATCTAATTTCGGGAGTACATCACTTCTGATAAGTTATAACTGTATGTCATGTATTCACTCACAAATATATCTGCTCTGTATATGCAGACAACTAAAACATTAAAATACTATTTTCTTATGCATTTGTAACAATTACAATAAAGTTAAAATTGTCGAAATTCAGACTAGTTTTTATTAAAGTTTAAATTGACAGATATCTATTTCAACTGTAAAAAAGGACATGATAGCTCTACCTGTAATAGAAGGTATTAAATTATTTCGCTTCTAGCGACTATAACACCATTACAAGAATATTTTCTTGTTTTTCTAACTTACAAACAAGACCTATAAATAAAATACCCTTTTTAATTCAAACATTAATCACACTTCAAATAAAATACAAAATCGTATCAGACTGTCTGTAAATATTATATGCAACCGTCGAAACATTTATAAAATGTTGATTGCATAATCTTCTAAGTGCCAAAGTCAAATATTCATACTCATTATTATTATGTACGCAAAATGTATCTGTCTCTCCAACACGCTAATTCCCATCGCTCACAGTCCTGCTAATAGTTATCGCCAATGGTGTTGGTTACCTTGTACTTAATGTTATGAGTTCTAAAGTAAAGCAATTTTAACCAAACTATACGTTCAAAGTGCTATCTCTTATTTAAAGCAATTGTTTCCATCTGCATATAAGACTAATCTGCGCTGTCAAATAATTGTCCGTCTCTTGTATTGCCTTAAGAGTCGTTACCTACACTACTTAAATAATGTCAAAATTGTCCCTAACGTACATTACGTGTTATTAAATATATCTTTTTTACTAGTATGTATGAAGTTATATAAACACCTAGTTTTGTATAAAGAGTTTCAAAGTTTCAAAGGAATTCTCCAATAACTGCTACAGTAAGTTTCTTCCCTCGTTCATAAACATTAAAAAGCGCTGATCATAAAAATAAGTCACTTCTAAAACAAAATGCTTTCCCTCATTCAAAGTGTATTTCTAGTTTAAACATTGTGTGTGAAGTTCTCCCGTTTCCGCCTACATTCTCGTTCCACCAACTTATACATGCGTACTTTTATTCATCCAAATATAATACATAGAAAAAGCTATGGTGGGTACGCAATACCGCATTCACCTCTGGTGCATGGGGTCCTTGGTTCGATCCCAGCTTGTTTCAAGTTAGCTTTTTGGCGCATAAACACTATGTGCGTGGGTTTTTGTCGTGGTTCTCCTGCTTCTTCCCACTTTCTTCATTCCACCATATTCATTCATTACTCATCATCACCGTCTCATTTAGTCTAGCCAGTATATTCGTTGGATGTAACACTTATAATAACTTTTATGTCGATATTTCAGTATTCAATATTCATATCACACATTATCCAATATTTTCGATATTTCATACAACTAAGATCCAACCGTGTCAGTAAATCCATATTTTAAGACCAATCTATAACTCCTTTTCACTAAAAAAAACCTCCGCTATATTTCAACAACAAACAATTCAGGAAAATAAGGTTTGTTCTCAAGTGTTTCTATTAGGATTTTTTATTTCTTTCACCACCTAAAAACAATAAAAGAATTTAAAAAAATAATTATTTGCTGTATTACGATTTCCAATTACAAAATATAAGTATAAAAATTCCCTTTTAACTTAACTACTACATTTCATCCTGGGTAATATGTTCAAACAATCTCGGGTCTCTTTTTATTGCCTTAGCTTTCAACATGAAAAACCCTTAAGTTCAATCTGTGGTAACGTTAAATGTTCTGTCGCCATATAACCTCGTTGTTACACTAGCGTTTATGAAACAAAACACAACAGTTTACAATAATAATAATAATAATTCTTACCATATACTTTCTAAAAACCAGTTATACGTCTTACACAATTCATAGCTACATATAAGTAACAACATCTGCTAAGCAAAATGTTTGTCGTACTGCTTTTCACGTGGAAGAGCCCTGGCTCGATTCCCGGGGTGCATTCTGCTAACTTTCTGTACATTATAATTTATATATACCTGTTATGTCTTACACAATTCATAGCTACATATAAGTAACAACATCTGCTAAGCAAAATGTTTGTCGTACGGCTTTTCAAGTGGAAGAGCCCTGGCTCGATTCCTGGGGGCGCATTCTGCTAACTTTCTGTACAATATAATGTATATATACCTGTTATGTCTTACACAATTCATAGCTACATACAGGGGCGGATCCAGGATATGATCAAGAGAGGGGCTAAACCATATTTTGCCATTTTATCCAGTGTAAAGCACGATTGAAGCCAATTTTATTCAGTGTATACCTGAGCGTCAAGGGGGGCGGCTATAGCCCCTATAGCCCTTCCCTTAGATCCGCCACTGGCTACATATAAGTAACAATATCTGCTAAGCATAATGTTTTTCGTACGGCTTTTCACGTGAAAGAGCTCTGATTTGATTCCCGGGGCGCATTCTGCTAACTTTCTGTACAATATAATTTATATATACCTGTTATGTCTTATACCATTCATAGCTACATATAAGTAACAACATCTACTAAGCATAATGTTTGTCGTACGGCTTTTCACGTGGAAGAGTCCTGGTTCGATTCCCGGGGGCGCATTCTGCTAACTTTCTGTACAATATAATTTATATATACCTGTTATGTCTTACACAATTCATAGTTATGTATAAGTAACAAGTTCGCACTGCAAGCAAAATATTTAGCGTACAGTTCTCCACGTGGTAGAATACTAATTCGAGTCCCGGTGCAATAAAAAAATGTTGATTCCCTGTACCCTCCATATTACATTATACTATTTCTTAGTCACGTTATAATTCCATAAAAGTACACCGAGTCATATCATTTTCAATGCTGGAAAATCCGCAATCAATTCCGATTAAAACCAAACAGTTCCGCCCCCTTATACTCCAGACAATTACAATATGTCCTTCTCCCATATAAAAATGAACAAGTATAATACAAGAAAACTACAACGTTAGTACTTACCAATCTTCCAATCTCTCCTAGTAGTAAAATATCCTCTTCGCAAAGTTAACACTTGATGTTTCTGCTGTCTTCTTTCGAAATGTACACATCATGCAAATGCATCAGTATTTAAATGCTCTTCAATCTTTCCAGAAGTTTCGAGTGTGTTCTTTTCCCTATTCCCACAATAATAAATTTAGAAAAAATCTCGAAGTTTCCAGTGCTTTCTTTCACTCATTCCAACGATCAAAATTCCAGAATATTCTCCAACAGCTGTCGCGTTACATGTGCTGCATATTAAAGAATCCAACTTTATATTAAATTGTTCTACGTGTGTGATCTGCATATTTTAATTCCGAAAGGTTCTTTTCTGTATTCTGCTTGTCCAATTAACATTTCTTTTTCACCGGAAACATTTATTATGTATCATGTTCTCTATACAACCTCCGGTTGCACTTGCATACATTATGTGTCATTAGTATGTGGAAAAAAAGGTGTATCCATTCTTCAAACTGTCATACTATAAAAATACTGCCCGTAAAAACAATTATTATGTACAACATCTCCACGGAATATGTAATTCAAAGCTATTTATCAATGTCAAGTTTGATTGTAAAATGCAAGAAAGTAAAGCAGCTTGCTACGTGTTATGAATATATAATTAGGAATTTACTTTACTTTTGTATGCGAAACTACTATAATTTCGGGCTAAAATTTAATCAGAAAGACAATGGTGAAGCTATTCTCTGTTTCACATAAAAGGATAGGAAAAAGAAGAAGTTTTCCCCCACCACGCTCAAGTACAGGTGAATGTTGGTGTTCCGTCTTCCACCATCAGCCCCCGCACACGGAGGTATAGAGTGTATTTAAATATGTCTAGGCCTAAATAATAAATTACAACTTTCATAATAACATTGAGTATTTTAAAACACTTAATGACATTTACCTGCATTAGTGAGTAAGTAGCACATGTGTCATTTTAATGGAAATTTTATTGAACAGTTGTATTGTTTATTTTCCTTCTTTTTTGGCAGTCGGGGTTATGACATAATGTTGGAATGGCAAAGGATGTCAGGGTTGGTAATTGAATTGGTATTTACTGCTTTGATACATGAATTTCATAAATAAAATCGGAAACCAAGTACAATATGTATGGGTAAATTATCAGTGCGTTAAGATAATAACAATAGAACCTGAAATAATAATAATAATAATAATAATAATAATAATAATAATAATAATAATAATAATAATAATAATAATAATAATAATAATAATAATAATAATAATACACTTTTTGTTTCCTCTCTTATATACATGTGTTCTTACATTAAAAAGAACCAGAAGAAAAATAACCATATGTATACACACTGATAATAGTGAATAAATGCGTCTCGCCCCAGGCGCCTCAACTCAGGCAAATGCCCTGGTTTCTATTAATTATTTTTCAGTGAAATCATTTTCCTACGTTTTTCTCTTCGTACGTACACCTGATGTGATGGTGGCAAAGTATATTTTTTTGTTTGTTGTTTATTAATACGCGGCGATAAATTCACGGTAAAGCATCATACATACAAGATTCATCAACATTGGAGTCTTCTGAGTTTATTAAGGGGGAAAATTTGTTATGGTGGACTTAGAAAAAAAATACCAGATTGATTGAAGCCTGACACGAAATAGTAACTGCAGATGCTATGTAATTTGAACAGGCCCATGTCTGAGTCTGTCGTTTCAAGCAAAATTATAATATTGGAGCTTAACCATCATAGTGAATTTGACGCCCCTAAAATCCCCTAAAATTTGGTGCCTTGTGTGGTTGCAATCCTCACCCGGCCCTTTCGTTGGCCTTGAGTTTAGCCAATTGATAATAGAGGAAATTGACTTTTGAATTGTTACTTGACTATTTTAATAAAAACGGAGTTGTCAACAGTCCTGACGACCGTTGAGGGGGAGGGAGAGTAACAGATGTTTGGAAATGAAATTAAATCTTTGAGTTTTACGTATCGCAGTTATGCGGGGTAGGCTAAAGGAGACTGTGATGACGAGAATGAATGAAACAGTGCAAAGAAAAAAGTAGGAGGAAACAGGAGAACTCCGAGAAAATCTGCAAAAACAGTGCTTGTCCACCACAAAGCCCAATAAGCACGAGCTGGGATCGAACCAGGGCCTTATGCCCCAGAGGTGAACGCTCTACAACGGAGCCACCACGGCCCCAACAAAAGTTTTTAGTTCTCACAGAACTCTTGTCTGGAGGTCAATGCAATTAATGGGTGCTATACATACTTGAATTTCATTATTTTCAACAGTCTATGGAGAGTTGAGTGGGAAAAGCAGGGCAGTTCATCATCGGTATTTATAGCTATCAGAATTTTATTTAACGTTGGCAATTCATTACGGGAAAAGACCTGATGTACCTTTGATCGAATTGCCGATTTCGTGAAGTCGTCATAGTTTTCCGAGAGGGGAAATACTTGTACGCGTATTTTTGGGACTTCTTAATTTATTTTCATTGAATTTAGCCTCCCGCCTGAACTATAAACAGTTGCCTTTCCTACACTTGTCTGTTTCCCAGTCATGTCGGCGAATTCTTCAACAGTTAAATTAGGGTGTTATTCTCTTAAAGCATGGAAGATATTCAAAATGCAACGCTTCTCACCACTTCGTAACGCTGTCCTGGCCTCATGTTTTATCACAGAACTACTGCAAGCATCATGAATTGTCGCTTCACAAAGCACTAAATACGCAATTATTTACAATTTAATATGCACTAAAATTTGTTTCAGATAATATAAACTATACAAAACATAATGGATACAGAATACAATTTAATATGCACTAATTTCATACGACACTGTATATAATATAGTTACCACACACGCTAAATTCATACAATATTTGCACAGGTCGATAGTCTGCGCACTCGATACTCAGACAGCCAGATTGCCTTTCTTGAAATTGTAAATAAAGACAGGATTGGTTTGCTTTTTCTCCCGATTCTTAAGTGAAACAATGATGGAAATTAACTTTATAACGAATTAGTTCTTATTTCTAGAAATTCAATTTAATAAATAGGACTAAAGCCAAAACTTTAATACATAAATAGTAAAAAATACTTTTCTTAAAGACAACAATTAAAAACAGTAATTGTTTGTTATTCGGGGTTGACAGGTAGAAACAGCAGTCAGTGCTTTCTCACCATCATCAGGTGCGAGCGAATTGACGTACGAATTTAGTGTGTACACGATTTTGTTTATTAGAAAAGCTTCCCTCCCTGTGAAGGTCAACGGCTTGATTTCCCCTCCGTACTGGAGAGTGGTGGGAGGAAGGGGAGTTTCCTATCAGGTTGCCTGGAATAGATCTTAGTTTTGAAATACACCCATTTGGGGAAAAGTTACAGGCATTTAATTGTTCACTTACTACGTGCGAAAGTCCCTTACCTACGCTTCTAACCCGCGTATTAATTGTAATAAGTGGATAAAAGCTTCGGTAATACATGTTATGCTTAGAGGGAAGTGATAGTATAAGGGTATCCTTGACGGCAGCTATCTTGAAATCCGCCATTTTGAATTAAAGTGAATTTTGAAAAATGAAAATGATAGCATGTGACACCTCATTTTAATAGCAATTTTTCCCAAAAAGCCAATGGTATGCTTATTTCTGTTCTATCGTTAACCAGTATGAATTTAGGACTGCTTCTAATGTGCACCAAACGTCCATTATTCGATCTTTCAAATTGGCAACACTCCTAATTTTCACCGCATGTTTTAATATTCCAATTGAAACTTTGCAATTGTTGCCATGGCTCATGTTTTCTAGCTTTATTACATTTTTTAAGAGATGCGATTTATCAGTTCGTGAATAGTGTTGGGATAGTGTTTACCGATTTTTCTTAAGATAAGTTGCCAACCCTGGTCGTTATACCGAATAAATACGGAGGAAATATAGATGATCAATACTGGAGCATTGCTTGGGCCTAATATCCAGAATTTTAAGCAGGCCCGAAACTTGAAAATAGATCCACCTTTCAAATCCTAGGCCAAAAAGTAAACAAGAGAGCAATTTAGGCCTATAGTTCCTTACGGTCATTAGAAATGATGATCAAAGTCCATATTTATTCGGTATAAGGACTTCAATTTTTTTGTGTGGGTTTTGTTCAGCAAAGGGTTTCTAAATCTGCATTACTGATCCCAACATCTGAAATTGAGGCTAGAGGGCGGAAGACCTCTAAACAGACGCCCCTCTCTAGCGGCAATCATATAAAACTCTAGATTGCATCTTGTCATGTAGTTTTTCTTTCATTCATTTTGGATTCTTTCTTTCTCTAAAAATGTATATATGAAGACTGAGAACCAACACTGTATCAACGAATGCCTGCGATATTTCAGTAGCACAATTTAGCAAAGAACCCTTTGTTTGTTTTCTGAATACAACCCCAAAACTTGTTTCCATGATAATTCTTTTATTATTTTTAATATCAGTTCTATAAGAAGTCCAACCTTCGACTACGACACTTTCTCGCAAGTTAACTGATAAGCATTTAAACAGTACAATAAACGTTAAAAACAAGAGAAAAAAAGAGACAAAAGAAATTGTACATCACCACATTGACCTGCTGTATCCACGAGAAATCAAAACAATCACATGGGAAGAAAATAGTCTTTTGAATGAGAATCACTTTTTTACCATTTTCTTTCTCTGGCAGATTGTTTTTACAAAAATGAAATGAAATAAAAATAAGTATATATGTTTAAAACAAGTCTTAAAAAATACACGTGTTTAAAACAAAATGTTTAAAACGTATATGAAATTTGTTTAAAACAAAATTAATTGTTTAAAACAAGTTTTAATCATTTGTTTTAAACATTTTGTTTTACACAAAACAACCCTGATTGAAATACAATTAAAATTGAAAAGTAACGAGATACCTCAACATTTTGTGATTACACTTCTCCGGTAATGTCCACTTCAATCTTCATGAGGCACGTTATCAAGCTATTTTTAACTGGAAATTAAAAATCACTTTTTTTTTTTATCATATGACCCAACATAAAGGGAGTTATGAAGTTTTACAGTTTTCCAACGGCCTCCATTTTGAAACAGTATATGACGGATATGATTTTATATATGTAATATGAATGAACCAGAGCCCTGCACGGGCCGGGCGCGCCCGGTTCGGCCCGGCCCGACCCGTTTCAAGTAATATCAACTGGACCGGGCCCTAACCGGGCCGAGCACATATAGGGCCGGCCCGGATACTCTGTAAAACGGTTCGGAAACTAATGTTGTCAGCCTATTTGTTTTTTTAATGTCCTCCACTACCTCTATTTTTGCCGTGTTTGTACGGTCTTACTGTCAGCCTATGTTAATCGTAATGTGTTTGGGAACTGACTCTTTATTCAAGACTGCGATGTACTGGTAATACTATTACTATTACTACTTCTACTACATCTATTACTACTTCTACTATTACTACTACGACCACTGCTAATACTACTACAAGTGCTACGACTTCGCGTCAGAGTTGACATGTCTGGTGGTACCGAATTTACTTTCTAAGTACAGAATAAAATGGAGAAATGCTAGTTATTATAGCCGGTCTGCGTAGAATGTGAACCGATGGTTGATCTACGAGGGAGAACAGTGGCTCAGTAGAAAAAACACTCACATCTGGTGCTAGAGGTCGTCGAATCAATCCCTGCTCATGCTATGTGAGCTTTGTTGTGGACAAACATCGTGTGGGTGGGAGTTTCTGGGGTGGTCCCGCTTCCTCCCACTATTTTCTTTCCACCAATTCATCCCATTATCATCCATACAGCCTGAGCCGTAGTTACCTAAAGAACGTATGATAAAGTCAAGTACTTGACCTAGTAAGTAGAATTTGGTACGCTACCATTGGACCACGGAGGGCAAAACCATGAACTGGCGTGTTCATAAGATCAGTGCAATTTGTAGTAATGTTCAATTAGCAAGGTAAATAGCGAATGGTGTTACATGTTTATGTATTGTTTATAGTATGATGCTACAAATATAATAAAATATAATAATAAAATAAATCACCAAGTCACCAGGGTGGATTAGGTGTTCCTGGAACGGTGGCTCAGTGGTTGAGCGTTTACCTCTGGTGTATGGGGTTCCTGGTTTGATCCCAGCTCTCGCCAAGTGAACTTTGTGGTGGACAAACACCGTGTGGGGGGTTCGCGGCGTTCTCCTGTTTCCTTCCACTTTATTTACTCCATTATTTCATTTATTTCTCATCACCATCGTCTCCTTTAGGCTAGTTGGCATAACTTGGAACCACCTACCAAGAAGAATAAACTAATGGATTGGGAAGATAGACATTCAGTCTCTGGTGAATTTGATGATGAAGTAGACATCTACCTCAACATGTCATCATGTGTAAGAGAACTAGATATACTGCAGTGGTGGAAGCAACAAGAACAAACATTACCAAAATTGTGTAAATTAGCGCGTCAGTATCTCGTCATCCCTGTTTCTAGTGCGTCTACTGAAAGAGATTTTAGTACTCAGGAACGGAGAAATGCTCTAAAGCCTGAAACTGTTGACTCTGTTTCCGTGCTATTTGATGCGTACAAGGACATACAGTAAAGCTATGTTCATTTTGCACTATTGGTTTCTTAGGAAACCTTATGTTTTCATTTTCTTAATATCACTATCCGACGACGAGGAGGGATCGATCCGGCGACCTCTAGCACCAGATGTGAATGCTTTACCTACTGAGCCACCATTGCCCCTCGTCAAGCAACTGTTCGCATTCTACGCAGACTGGCCATAATAACTAGTATTTCTTCGGTTTTTTCTGTACTTAGAAAAAAAATGAAATGAAATCTTTCAGTTTTACGTCCCACGGTTATGCCGGTTAGGGTAAAGGAGATGGTGATGATGAGTAACGAATGAAATGGTGGAATGAAGAAAGTGGGATGAAACGGGAGAACCCTGAGAAAACCCACGCACACGATGTTTGTCCACCACAAAGTTCACTTGGCGGGGACTGGAATCGAACCCGGGACCCCAAGCACCAGAGGTGAACGCTCTACCACTGAGCCACCGCGGCCCCCCTTTCTGTACTTAGATTGTAAAGTATGTACCACCAGACATGTCAACTCTGACGCGAAGTCGTAGCAGTTGTAGTAGTAGAAGTAATAATAATAATAATAATAATAATAATAATAATAATAATAATAATAATAATAATAATAATAATAATAATAATACCAGTAGCAGTAGTAGTAATAATAAGAGTAGTAGAAGTACAGTACTATACAGTCTTGAATGAAGAGTTAATTTCCCAAACACATTACGATTAACACAGGCTGCCAACATTAGTTTCCGATCCGTCTTTCACGGTGTTCAGGCCGGGCCGGGTCGAGCCGGGCACAGACTTCAGATCCATTCGGGTCGGGCCGGGCCGTCTTCGGGCCTGGGTTTGCAGAGCTCTGTTGAATGAACTGACCAAATTTTGCTTTAATCTATTCGCTTTTAGGGAAGTTACTGTATCCACTGTATATACAAGAAATGGATTCTACTATTATAGAAATAGATGGATATTGTAAGATCTCTGCAATAAGTATATTAAAAATCTCACACAAGCTTATTACAAACCAGAAATTATAAGGGGGGTCGCTGGCAAGAGGGTATGATAAATGGGGGGGGGGGAGTGATAGGAATTATGTTAAGAATCAATGCTCTAGAAAACGTAAATTCAAGTTAACCTATAGTACACTCTTGTATAATACCAAAGACCTTCAAAATCGGTGTAGCGATGTATTGTGAGTTGGCTGCCAAGCACTGTTATTCATTTTTATGTATATATTAATTAAAAATTCTATATCGTATACATTGTCTCTGTCCCTCGAAAAATTGCTATATCACATGCTCTTTCGGAACAGAGTTATATACGACAACATGAGGAGAAAATCGTATTGCATCTTTCCTTATATAGTTCTATATCTGGATTCTTAATAGTTTTCACATAATAAGGAAACAAAAATGACCCTTTTTAATAGTGTAAATAAAGCCATGGTGATTGGAACGAAGCAATCGGTGTCTAATATACAGGGTGTTTCAAAACAACACCGACAACGTTTGGGAGGTGATTCCTGACACCAAGATAAGACAAAAAGGATAGACCAACCTGGGCGCACAAATTCTCCCTTTCGGAGTTATAAGCTGTCGAAAACATGAACATATGCATTTTAAAGCTATAGGGTCTACCGTAGTTGGGTCAGGACTTCACTTAGAAACTAATATGTATCCTATCCAAATATCCATGTTTTAGTATTCTGTGGTACTTTCACAACAATTTTTATATAGGTAGTTGTTGAGTACTTCAAATTATATGCCCGTAAGCAAACCGCCTCTATAAAAATTGTTACGTGAGTACCTTAGGATTCTGAAACATGTATTTTTAGATACGGTACACAAATGCTTCCTTTAGTTCCTAAGTGAAGTCTTGACTCGACTATGGTAGGTTCCATAGATTTGGAGATATGGACATATAAAGTTATTTTTTCTTCACGTTTTCGGCATCTATAATTCCGGAAGGAAGCATTTGTGCACCCAAGTTGGTCTATACTTTTTGTCATATCTTGGTGTTAGGAATCACCTCCCAAACGTTGGTGGTGTTGTTTTGAAACATCCTGTAGAAGTTGGAGGGGGAAAAATAGAACAGGTGACTAGTTTTCGATAGCTGAGTAGTATTATTAGTGGTGATATGGAGTGTGAACGTTAAATAAAAGCGAGGATAGGAATGACGAAAGAAGTTTTTAGGAGGAGAAAAATAGGTCTACTATTTTGTGGTACCTTGAATAAAGAGTTGAGAAAAAGACACATAAAATGCTTCGTGTAGAGTATTGTACTTTATGAGACAGAAAAAAGGACATTATGCAAAAAGGATGGAAAACGACTGGAAGCTTTCGAAATGTGAGTGTGAAGAAAAATTGAGAGAATTAGCTGGAACAAACGGAAAACGAATGAGATGGTGTTAGAAATGATGAGGGATTAAAGAACAATTCTAAATTTTATTAAGAAGAGGAAGAGAAGGTGGTTGGGACATTGGTTAAGAAGGAATTGTATCATGAGAGACGTTTTAGAGGGTATAGTGGTAAAAAAAGAGAGGGGCGAAGGAGACTACAATTAATGGAGGATATCAAAACTGAAAAATCGTAAGTGAGAACGAAGAGGTTAGAGGAGGACCATGGAGCATGGAAGCTTTTTCAATTGAGGTAAGAAACCTGCCAATAATGACAGAATGCATATGATGATAAATGGTGTAAATAACAAGAAAGCACATATTTACTTCTTCTGGAAAGTGTTCTGATCACAGCGGGTTTCTTTCGAGACAATATTAAATTTTGGACAGTCAATTGTCCTAGTGCCAAAGGCTAATTGACGCCCGTATGACGAAAAAAATCCTTGGTCAATTTAACATTTTACTTAAAGCAAAATACGTATGTTAATTAACATTTTGTGCGTAGCCTTTGGAAGAAAAATGAAATGAAATGAAATCTTTAAGTTTTACGTCCTACCGTTATGCCGGCTAGGCTAAAGGAGACGGTGATGATGAGAAATGAATGAAATGGTGGAATGAAGAAAGTGGGAGGAAACGGGAGATCCCCGAGAAAACCCACAAGCACGGTGTTTATCCACCACAAAGTCCACACGACGCGACTTGGGATTGAACCAGAGACCCCAAGCACCGGAGATGATCGCTCTACCACTGAGTCACCCCCCAGGCCTTTGGAAGAATAAAGAAGACCAGCATTTGTTTAAAATAACATTTGTCTCGACTACAAGCTTTGTTAGAGCTCCTTCGTGGCTAAGCGGTTAGCGTACGCGCCTTTGGCGTGGGAGACCCGGGTTCGATTCCCGGTGGGAGCTCATGTGGTTCGGATCCCACGTTAATCAGTAGGTCCACGTCTCATATAGCCTCGCTGCTGAACGGGACGTAAAACTCAAAAACTCAACTTAACTACAAGCTTTGTTAGCAGGCTTCGCCACTGCTTTGTTGAACAAAAACAAAACAAGAAAACGAGATAATAGAATAAACTGTTACAATTTTTATATTACAGCAGAATACATTTGAGAACACAATTACATTAATTGTTGCCGAGACAAGATCTTATATATATGACTTCCTATTGTTTTGGAATTGTCGTATAGAAAGCGTGGGACTATAATAGGTTCATCTCAAATTCACTTTCGTTCAGTCGATGACGTAAAATTCGTCATAGATTATTTTATCTGTATTGACAGTGGTCGATTATTCTCAATGGTTTTTCTGTGTTTGTATTTTAACACCCATACACAGATGGAATGATAAACTAGTAACCTCGGAGACAATTGTTATTGTTTGGTCTTTCTTAATGAATAATGGATGATGTTATTTCTTATTATAATAAGGCCATGTTAATCAATACGCTTAATTGTAGGTGTTTAAACAGTAAAGAAGTTTAGTGATCGTATGTTAGTATCACCAGTGCAACTAACTGGTCAAAACGTTTGTGTGTGGATGTATGTACATATGTAAGCGTGTGTGTGCGTGTGTGTTCAAAAAAATCAGAGGTATGTTGTTACATTTATAATTTGTGGATCTATTCAATTATTTTTTAATTAAATTAATAGGTTTATTAGCTTAGCTATATTCTGAAATAAATTCGTTATTATTATTATTATTATTATTATTATTATTATTATTATTATAAATGGTAACATACACAGTGAGTAATTAGTTCAAAACCTCATCCAAACCTGTGAAAAATATTGGAAATGTAAATCGTAATATGAACATACAGGGAAAAGTCCCTTATATCGTACCGGCTCCTAAATTGCACCTCTGTAGTGTCTCCTAAATAATAATCTGCATGGTGTGCCGTCACATAGATCATACACTATATATAATGTTTATAGACAATGTACCAAACGACGATCTGTAGTTCATACATGTTTAGATATTTTCACTATTTATTATCTTATTTTCTGCAAGGAAACCCAAGCTCCTACACGACGCAGGTTAGATATAACATAGCAGTTAAATTGCCAGTAATGTAGTTGTTACCAAAATTCAGAGATTCCACATTTGATAAAATGAACGAGAAAAACAGCACTATGTCTCCTCACCGATACATTTTTCTAAATTGTACCGGTACAATTTGTGGTGAAACTTTCAGAAATAGTGTCTTTGTTGCAAGTGTTGGCTGCACACAAAGTGCATAGGTGTACCTAATAAACAGAAGGTTTTCTATTATGATAGAATAAATGTGCTTAAGTTGTTGATTATAGGATTTAGACTTCTGGGCTTTCGGCATCTATTGTCATTTAGCCAGTTACGCATGAGGAATGACGTCCCTTGGTGAGCACACTATCCGGGGAAAGGGAAGAAAGAAAGGATTGGGGAAGGAAGGAAGCGGCCTGGGATCTATAAGTTAGGTACCACCCCGGCATTTGCCTGGTGTGATTGAGGAAAACTCGGGGAAAACCAGGCCTAGTGTGAATGAGACTGGCCTGCAAAAGCCTTATACACTTTTTTGGACCAAGTGCCCCCACCGGGAATCGAACCCGGGACCCCTTGCACCGAAGGCGAGAGTGCTAGTGACTAAGCTACGCGGAGCCACTTGCTGAATGTAGACCTAATGATTTAACTTGTAGTACATACAGTCACTTGCGTCTCTGGCATGTAAACTTTGGGGGGATGGGGGATGCGTCAAAGAAGGTGATTTAAAAGGTCCTACCTAGCCCAGCCTGTTTTTATCTTTAATTCCATTTGTTACCTTTGTGCTTACCTTCACGGAGCCCGTGGGACATATAAAGAGCTCTGTTATAATCGTTTCACAGCCTGAAAAGGATTCCAAATAAATATAATAATTATTATTTATACGTTATTCTGTCATTTGTAAATAAAATAAAATAACAATAGAATATTGAAGGAATATGTTGAATATGTTGTACTTCAAAATATTGGGGGGGGGGCGCGTCACAGATGCCCGTGAATACAGTCATGATAGTGGTCTATTTCTCACTCTTTTTAATGTTGAAATTCAAAATGATATCGCAGACTAATTAGTATAAATGGTTAGAAATATGCAATTTCGACCGTCGTAATTTTACATTGTCAGTTTTTCATGTTTACGTACAAGTTCAGTTTCGTAATTAATAACAGTACTTTCTTTTAAAAAAAAAATCACAAAGTTTGATAATAGCATATTCATTTTCCGTAAACGTGAATACACTTTTGTTAACTTTGATTTTGTATTTGTATTTAAACTTACAAATACTTTGATCTTAGGATCTTAGGAACAGGTTCCAGCCTGGATCCGAAAAACCGGTTCCACCACAACCGGATCTTCTAGAACCGGATTCGCTCAGAGCCGAAAACCGATTCCACTAGGCCATCCCTAACTACCGGTAAACATATGAATTCCGTATATTTTAACAATAATACCGCTGTCCGGATAACGGACTTTTCTCGGTGTACATTCTCACCAAATTTGACTATGATTGATCAAGTAGTTCTTAAGATTTTTGTCTCCAGAACAGATGGACAGACACGGTAGATAGCATAAAGTATACCGAAGTATACCGAAATTCTTTATTATACAGAGACAGACACGTAAGAAACCAAAGCACAAGTTTGTGGAAGCCAATATGTTACAAAACTAAACTAAAAACTAAAAATGACCCGAAGACCACGCCATAGGAAAAAAGAAAATTTTCCTTCAGGATTCCTCAACCTGGGGGTCGCGACCCCTGGGGTAGGTAACATTTTCAACAGGAACAGAGTTGTTTAAATATCAATTTAAATCAAAGAGGTACGATATGAAACTAACGAGAACTACATGTTGAAATACCAGAAAAATACAAATGCAACAAAACCTGCATATTGAAATACAATTAAAATTTAAAGCTAATGAGATACCTGAGCATGGTGTGATTTCACTAGAGCGGCAATGTCCGGATCAATTTGGTGGCACATATTATCAAGTCATTTAAAATACTCAATAACTTTTATTAAGAACTGTCCAAGTTTTTTTTTTAAAAGCAAAATTAGAAATCACTTTATTTTTTTTTACATGACCGAAATTAAGAGAATTATGAAATTTTAAAATTTTCAAACGGCCTCCATTTTGAAACGGTATGAGGATCATGAATGAACTGACCAAATTTGGTTTAAATCCATTCGCTTTTAGGGAAGTTCCTTTATCCACTATATACAAAAAATGGATTCTATTATTATAGAAATAGATGGACATCGAGAGATCTCCGCAATAAGTATATTAAAAATCCCATATAAGATTATTACTAACCCGAAATCATTAGGGTATCGCTGGCAAGAGACTGTGATAAAATGGGGGTCGTGATATAAATTACTTTGAGAACCACTGTCCTAATTAAACAGAATTGCATGTAGAGTTACGTAAACTCGATCTAAGGTAGACTCGATCTTTACGTAATAAGGGGTGAATTATTCACAACTCATTATATTTTACTGCACATTACACCAATGAAATTCGTTGTACAATACAGGATACAGAAAAGTACAGCATATCCTAAAGTCATGGGTAAAAATTGTAGAAGAAAATATATACACTGAGAAAAATCCGTTATCCGGACAGCGGTATATTGTACAAATATACGGAGTCCTTGTGTCTACTACGGAAATTTATACGGAGCATATGTTATCCATTGCCACATACGTGCTTTTCCTGTTTAGATGTTACATCATGTCACTGCAATAAACATCTACCAGTCTTCCGTATATTGCATACGACAGCTTTATGTTATACTGTATATGTTTCTTCATTCCACCATTTCACTCATCTCTCATCATCACCGTCTCCTTTAACCTAAACGACATAACCGTGGGAAGTAAAACTAAATATTTCATTTCATTTCATTTCCAAATAGCAAGTTGTTTTCTTCTGTTATTTACTCTCAGAGACTACTCAAAAGGTATATAAGCCAAACGTCATTTGGACCGTTACATGTGAGAATTCGGCTTCAATCTTTCTACCTCTTTAGTTGGTCTATTAATTTTCTCTTTATTAGAGTAGACAGGCCCGTTTCTAGGGGAGTCTAGGGGGCTGGGCCCCACTAAATTTTCGCTGCCACCCTAAAATTTTCACAGTAGGCTTCCAAATGAACTATAATATGGTTGGGTCGGGCTCCCCCTAACTTCGGCCGGGCACCCCTACATTTTTGGGCTGGCTACCGGCCTGGAATAGAATAAAAGTGTTAGCATCTCGAGATAGACAAATGACTACGTGAAACGAAGGAAAGAGGAATCTGAGATTGCAAGAATGAAGCTCTGCAACTTTATACCTGTTCATAGAATACAAGCTAATACATATAGTCACAAAACCAAAGTATATTGAAATAATTTTAAACATACTAATTCAAGTAATTTATTGTTAAGTAGCCTACTCTCCGGTAATTTAAAAATTTATGAAGTGCACTGGGTATCCAAACTCCTGATCCTGGGTATCCAAGTGCTGAGCCTGGGTATCCATTTGGATACAAAAAGGTAGCTTAAAAAATGCCCTGGGAATATGCCCACTCTGCTACCGTCAAACACTGATAGAAAGAACTTTAAAAGTTATTTTTGTTCTCCGGACGTTACAGAAATTACTTTTTGGAAGTTTCATCCTGTTTGGACAAATTTTGATGGCTATACCCCTCGCCCCACCTTCTAAGTGTAAATTGATTATTTTTTTTGGGTAAACGGCACCTGAACGGGACGTCTTATTATCTCCATGATTTTCGAATACACTCTCAATAATTAGTCAGATTTCTAGCCACAATCGCACTTCAGATCTCTCAACAACTGCCGTTCCATGGTTGTCCCGTTCAGGTGCCGTTTACCCTTTTTTTTCGCGTTTTTATCATTGGCCGAGAAGCTATAGTTCTTGTGAATTTCGTTTCAGTCGTCCAATTCCATAAAGTAATAATATAGTATAAAAGGTTTCAGCTGCATTTCCCGCTGAAACTGTGGAGACAGTGGCGCCGGCACTCAAGGAAGTTGGGTACTACGAACTACTAAAAGCAAGAACGAATCAGATCACTCAGAGCGCGTGAGTCTGATAGAATTAGCCAATGATACAATTAGCTACTGTCAGTAGCGAAATGATGCAGTTATTTACAACTCTAGCCGGTAGTATCGTCGATTGAATTTCCATTAAGAATATAGGGAGTACTTAACCAGGTTAATCAATACCTAATTCCTTCTAATCAAGTTGCAAAAGCCGAATTCAATTCCAATTATCGGCAGACTACGAATGCATGAAAACAACTGTTAATATTATGATTAGTCTCCAACAATGTGTTTACTTGTTTCGTTTTATTCAGTTACAAATTGTTTCTTTATTAAAAGTTTCATGGTCTTCTTTAAGAGCTGTTGTTAATCAGTTAGACATACTGCATTTTATTGTCTTATATGTTTGTATTTTCATTGTCTTGCCTGTTGTAAGTAGGAAATAATGGTTTTTTCATTCAGCGCCATCTCTTTTGATAAATCGGGTGAAAAAAGATAAATTTATATAAGAAAGATACAAAATTCTAAAATAACCTATAATTAAATGTGTAACTTTTTTTTTGTGATTTATTCTTAAAATTGAAGATTTGTTAAGTTTGATCCTTTATGACTATAACAATTGAAATAGGTAAAGTACACCTTCCTCTAAAACATTGCAATTCATGTGCATTTATTTAGCCATTTATTCCGAAGTTGGGCGTCCGCTTTTGCCATGTTTTTTCGCTGTTATCTCCTTTGCACACTTTCTGCAATTTCTTATTAGGTTCATTAATCCGTGCTCTTCACAAACTTTTAAAGGATTTTGCTCGTTATCAACGTATTGCTTCACAAATGTTAAAACTGTTAGTTCATTGTCCTTGTACATTCGCCATGTTGATAACATAAATGCTCGTTTCTTTCCCACAATGCAACTGTTCGGTTACCTTGCGCCAAGTAGTTCCCTCCGCTCGCCGTATAGTCCCATGTTTATAACCGCTTATCTTATATATAAAAGAGAACGTACAAAATCCTTTGTTCCCTCATCACGCTAATACGGCTGAACCAATTTCTTTTATTTTTGGGGGGTTATTAGGATTTGGACCCTAGATGGTTTTTATCATATCACTTTAATTTTTAATTACCAGTGTCTTGAGATAATTGACCATTCAAGTGTCCATAACGTACAAATCCTTTGTTAGATCATCATAGGTAAAAATAAACGTATTTATATGCAACCCGCATGACCGTGTCACTCGGCGGGTTAACATAAATGACAGGCGATATAATGTTAACATTTACTGCAATCTACTATGGTTTTTATCATATCACTTGAAAGCGAAAAAGTAAAAATTATCTAAGTAACAAAGTTTATTGCGTTCCGGGGTGACCGCAGCGAAGCGGGGCGGGTTAACATAAATGACAGGCGATATAATGTTAACATTTACTGCAATCTTCTATGGTTTTTATCATATCACTTGAAAGCGAAAAAGTAAAAATTATCTAAGTAACAAAGTTTATTGCGTTCCGGGGTGACCGCAGCGAAGCGGGGTGAACGCTGCTAGTATATAACAAATAAACAGATTTTTCGAGACTCTTATATATTATGAAGCACACAAACGATCAAACTATCCATATCTTTCCTGTAAATTTTAAAAATTTTGCTGGAAACGGACGCCCAACTGTGGAACTTAACCCTTTATTTAAATCAGCATTCAGAATTTTGTTCACAAGCGAAAACGCGAAAGCAACTTTGCAGCATAAAGTATATATTTGTTCATGATTTGAATGTTTTCTCCATTATGAAGCTGTAAAGAGATGCTAGGGCCAACTGAACGCTCGGTTTGCTTCCGAGGATGCAGACTCGTTTATCGTGTTCGCCGTGATGTCCCCTAGAGCCAAACAGTACCATTATAACAATGCCTCTAAACCGTATACAGTATTCGTAAACCGTATAAATTATGTAGTTCCTCGTTATGAAGTTTCCACCATTCCCCATTTCTATCCGTCTTGGGTCCGAATATTCACCTTAGGATTTTATTTGTAAATATTTTCAGTCTGCGTTCTTCCCTTAAACTAAGCGACCATGTTTCACAACCATATAGTACAACAGTAATAGTTATCATTTTATATACTTCATCCTTCAAATTCTTCAAAACAATCCGCGTGAACTGAATAACAGATGCTAACATTTAATTTCTTCGTGGATAAGGTTTCAGCCTCTTAACGTTGTTTCTAGATATTTTAAAGTATCCACTCAAAAGTATTCGACTTTAAGAAGTTGTCGAAAATATTATTTTATATTTTAACGTATCAATAGTTTACCGTATTATAGTCACGTCAAACTTGCATGTATTTGGTTTATCTGCATTCAGGCCCGTATCCAGGGGGGTCTAGGGGGGCCGGGCCCTCCCTAAATTTTTGCGGGCCCCCTTAAAATTTTCACGGTAGGCTTGCAAATGAACTATAATATGGTAATGAACTATATAATGTTTTTGGATCGGGCCCCCCCCTAACTGTAGCCGGGTCCCCCTACATTTTTGGGCTGGCTACCGGCCTGTCTGCATTTACTTCTAAACCCGTATGTTTCTACAGTCGTTTCATAATAATAACCTTTGCATTTCTCTCTATCATTCTCATATAATTCTCTGTAATGTTTACTTAATCAGCATTAGCCATAACCCGATGAGTGCCATCAAGCGCTAGGCCTTGATTGCTATCTTTGATTTTCCTTACAACGTATTCTAGAACGAACTTGAGTAATAGTGGAGAGACAAGGGCGTCCATCAGGGGGGCATGTTGGGACGCTTGCCCTCCCCCCCTTTAGAGAAATTGTGCTTCGGAAGATCGAAAACCCAATGGATATTTTAGAATAGTTACCGCAAAATTTGAGACTACATTTGAAATGTCGCTTATACTTGCCCCCTCTTGGAAACCACAACATGGGCGCCCCTGAGTGGAGATAATGCATCACCTTGTTTAAAACCATTCTCGACGTGAATGCTCGTGGACAAATATTTTCCTACTCGAACTTTACTTTGGGATTCCTTTAAACAAATCTTAATTAACCTAGCATTTTCGGTATTCCAAACCCCATAAGACTGTTGTACAATGTTTCCTTTGTAATCGAGTCACTTCTAAAATCAATAAATAATTGACGCTGATTATTATAATTCCCGTTCCTTTTCGACTAGTTGTTAACTATATCTGATTAGTAGTGGATCTATTTTATTTAAATCCGCACTGAAAATTTCCAATAATTTCATACGTTTATGGAGCCAGTTTTGTTAACAGAACGTTTGAGGGGATTTTGTATGGTGTTTACAGAAGAGAGATGCCTCGATAACTATTACAATGAGTTTTGTCGCTCTTCTTGTGAATTGGAACAATGATTGATACTTTCCATTGTTGTGGCAATTCCTTCTGATAACCTACGTATTCGGTGAGGAAAATTAGTTTGTGTATCTCGTTCCATAGCGTTTTCCCTCCAGTTAAAATTACCTTAGCAGGAGTTTCGTCTAGTTGCAGTTTTTTTCTGGTCATACTAAAATGATACTTTGGAAATACCATACATTAACGCTCTTCTCTCCTTAAGACAAATTAAATGATGATAACCTTTGGGCATAATCACAGTGGCGGTTCTAGCCCTGGGCCGGGGGGGACCAGTTTATGAGTGATAAAAATAATTTATATATTTTTGAAAGTGTATAATAAACTCATGATATACCTATCATAGTCTGGGGTCTGGCCGCTGCTCCCCCAGTTATTTCCTTCTAGAACCGCCACTGTGTACTAACAAAAGGATGAGAGGTTAAAATATTAGAGGTTAAACCATTAAAGTATAACGTTAAAGTACTCCACTAATAGTTAATATTTAATTACCAATCAATAGAAATTAGTATTTAATATAAGCTCAGATGTGAAATTCAATGAAGAGTTTTCTTTCCTGCAGCTTAAACTTTTAGTATGTAGTTCGATATGTATGTGGGGCTGATCTTCTCTCACTGTTCTTCAGTCACCACACAGCACATTTGCGAGACCTTATCACCTCCATTGATTATATAATATAGTCCAGAGAATGGCCTCTGGTCAAGACAAGAAATACCTAGTTTCGTTCAGCTTATTAATGTTATTGCTGGAGATAATCATAAATTCCTTTCGATTGTTTTCGGTGCTTTTGAGAGATTTGCGACAGACCATCTGTTCCACTATGAAGTATCGTAATTCAAACATTGAATAACTTGATCAGAATAAGCTGCTGCTTATTGGATTTTACTTAGGTATTATGGTGCGAGGAAATGATGATTTCAGTGTAGACGTTAGTATTTGTCCGTATCACTAATTCTGCATTTGGATATATTTGAGTGAAGTTAATTTGATTCTAAAGTTACAAATTATTAAGGGAAGTTCCCCAAAGAGTACGCACTTAGTCTTTAAACACGTAACGAAAAAAAGGGAAATCACCCAGAGTAATAATTTCTATCACAAATCTTTATTCATTCCTTAAGGTCAAAATTGGAGGCAAATATAAAGACAGTGACGCAATAGTTACAACAATAGACGTATTGTTATAAAACAATGCATTTGCGCACTCTTGAAGGACTATGCCTCTAAGAGTACGCAATGTGTCCTCCAAGAGTACGCATTTGCTATGTGAGAATAATACTATAACAAGGCAGCAAACGAAGATGATATTACACAATTCAAAGAAAATTATGACAGAAATACGAAAAGAGGTACAAAGTTCTTTTGGTTTAAATGAATACAAATATAAATGTAACATCAAAAGTATTCAAATTCTTGATAATGAGGGAAACCAAAAGATAGCCTGCAATTAACCTAGGCCTAGATTGCAAAATAGAATTGAAAACTGCCAAATTATACCAAAGTATAGTTGACACTGCTTTTAAACTAAACAGAAACTTATATGCGCAAATAAAACAAATAGAACATTACAATAAAATTATGCATCTAAAATCTGACATTTATATGATCATTAGCAGCTGTCACACTTAAAAACCCCGAGGCCCTCATAATTTGAACAGGCCTCATGCCACCACTTCTTGCAGGCATGACACTGCACCTAAACCTCGATGATGGGTTGCGTGTACTGCTCATCACATCCAGGGCAGAAGTAATTATCGGATGAAGATCGTGGTTGGTCTGAAGAAACACGATATCTTCCTTCAGTCTTGGCATCAACTTAATCGTTAGGCCTATTCCTCTTGCAAGTTGCTTCTGTGGATGTTTTAAGTTTGTTTTTAAACGGTGGAAACGTCATAATCTCAGACTTCTTCCCTGCTCTGTACACCTGAGTGTTTAGGAAGAGGCAGACATGCTGACGATGTACTGCTACTGGTTCATTTGGAACATCTGATGTTTTTACACCATTCTCTTCGCTGTCAGCAGAGCACAATTGTTGATCGATCAGTGCCGAAAGTTGGAAGTCTACTTCGCTCAAGACGTCAGGATTGAAAGAGTGAATCCCTGTAGCTTACACGAACTCCAAGCTTTCTCAATTGTTGCAATCCCTTCGTATGCAATGTGGATGCTACCGGAAATGTCCCTTTGTGTTATTCTTCCCACGGGTGATCAATGGTTGTTGACCATCCATTTGTCACATTCAGCTGCAAAGGCAGTCTTCAGAGGTCCAAATCCCTTGTCAAGGGGCTGCAGCATGTGGCTTGCATGCGGAGGAAGAGAAAGAAAGGTAATGTAATTATCCCTACAATACAGCACTGCTTCCAAAGTGCAGTGTGTGGTGTGGTTATCAAAAAGTAGCAACACTTCATCATTTTGAGTTGGCTTCACGAGGTGAGAGAAATGTTTCAACCAATCCGAAAAACGTTCGCTGGCTATGTATCCAAAATCTGATACCAGAGGTCCTTCTGCCTACCTACTTTCCTTCAGGTCCATCTTCATTCAACACTATTTTCATTCTATTTCTGAGAAATATGATGGCTGGAGACACGTAAACTCCAATTGGAGACATGTAACAGAGAACAGTAATCGTCTGTCCCCTCTAACTAGACAACTTTACCCACATGCCTTTTACCGATTGGCGAAAGTACTTTTGGAATTTTATTTGGAAAAGTTAAAATTCCATTTTCATCCATTAAACATTCTATGAGAGAGAAATTGTTTGTCTTGTAACACTTCCTGAAAGTTGCTGAAGAATATCGTGTATTGAGTTTTGTTGAAGTCAATTATTTTTCCAAGGCTGCATTTCTCCGGTGAGCGCAATGTTATTATTCCTTTTGCAAAATGCATATATCCAATTCTTTCCGGCTTTCTTCTTCTCTCTTGAAGGTGTGTTGGTGGGATTTCTCTCTGCATAGTCGAACGAAAAGTCCATCAATTGTTGGCATGTGATACCGTAAAGCATAGAATCAAGGTCCCTTACGTACTAAGCCAATTCTTGTTCTTGCAGAGGGCTGAATGTTGGCTTTATCTGTCGCACGGACGTTGGGGCAGTTTCTGGAAAAATTTAAAAAAAGAAACTGTAGCTAAACAAAAACCATTAAAAAATCATTGCAGTATGTTAGTTGAATCTTTTCCGAGGTTAGTTCGCATGCAGTAGGTCCAAATTTGTAATTTTCTGATCCTGAAAGTAATCATACCCACTTTTCTGAGATTTTGTCCTACTTCATTCACTTCAGGAATAGCGTAATTTCACATTGCTATAATGTAAATCATCGGTGATTTCACATTAGTATTACTTCAGTGAGCCATGTAAATCGCCAGCGATTCACATCATACCTAGGCCTACCTACTTTCTCGGGCTATGCGAATCAACAGCGATGCACACTGCTATTGTTTATATTAGAGAAACCTATTCATTTTGCCTCAAAGTAACCCCACGGTGTCAGAATTGGAAAAGAATCTGACAAGGTGATCTTCTCTGATAGTCAAATTCAATTGTCTACACAGTCCTCCAAAAGTACGGCATCACCGGTCCCCAAGAGTACGCGCGTACTCTTGAAGGAAAGAAAATGCGTACTCTTAGAGGAATCGCACTCATTTTACAAATCTATCGCAAGTGTGCAGTAATTTCCAGATATGATGGTATTATCTGCCTTATACCCAAACTTGATTGTGACATCTAATATTTGATACTAAGCTTAGAAACAGAATATATCTGTATTCAACTATACACACTAATTAATGGGAACTCAATTATTACACTGGAAGTATCAAAAATATTTACTTACCAATAAAACGTAGGGCACAGATGCTGGCAGCAGACAACTTGTGTACAACCACCTTTCATACAACGACGCTTCTGCAGGAATACAAACAAACATCGTACAGCGTTGCCAGATCTGGCAAATTGTTGAGCGTACTCTTAGAGGCCGCGCGCTCTTAGAGGAACTTCCCTTATAGATTATCGGTATGTTTTTTTTCTTTTTCTTTTGGTTTCTTTTAAATTTGAAATGTACTAGAATTTGAAATGTACTGAAATTTGGTTTATTTTAAATTTGTTTCTTAGGAGGCCTAGTCACTGCGAAATTACAATACTGCTAATTTTATCGTAATTATGTAATATCTTCAAATAGATCAAATATAATCGTAATGTGGAACAAGAGCGCGCTAGACAATATTATTTTTACATGAGATACCGTTATCATGAGTCACCTAGTAGCTTTCCGTTTGGCAGCTATTTAGAAACACGAAAATGAATGCCGATTTTCTAAATGGCTGCAAATCGAAAACAGATAAGTGAATCGTGATAATGGTATCTCATGTCAAATAATATTGTCCAGCGAGCTCTTTCTTCACTTTTCTATCATCTTTTATCTATTTGTAGGTATCACGTAATTACTGTAAAAGTAGCGGTAAATTAATTTCGCCGTGACGGGGCCTCTTAAGTTTACGGTCGCCGTAATCGGAGGTAAATTTGTTATGACTCATAATTAGTTCGATTGGATCAGTTGGAATATTCTCAGTGTTATACATTCATTGATCTGCTCAAGCGTATATAACTCACATTTAACTACAAAATAATGGGGATGTTCTCCGTCGTCTAACAGGACAACAAGTGCCTAACAATCTCCTATGGAGACATAAATGCCACGGTTGTGTACGTGGTTCGGTCAATAAGTTTTTGCTCTCATATGGATGGTGTTTGTGCTACATGTGTTAAACTTACGTAGTAAATGTTCCCTTGCCTTAAGATATTGACGTATATTTTAAAAAAAATAAATACAAGAGGTTTGAAGTTATGATGTGTGGAATGAGGGAAAGTGTCCAACTATGCTCACTTCTTTTTAGAAACAGCAATGAGTTGAATGTATCTGAAGTGTTGACTCTGTGTGTAAGCAATGAAAAATATTTTCAAGATCATCTTGTGACCATGGACGAATGTTGTTACCGTGACACAGGGACTATATACGTTATGGATAAACAATGGAAACGTACCCACTCCTCACAGCCAAAATGTCCCGTTTGCAACCTTCTTCCAAGAAAGTAATAATGTCAGTTTTCTTTATATAATTCACTGATTACTTCGGTTCGGTTCGGTTTGCAGAATGGTTCGGCTCGGTTTAAGAACTACTGGACTCTGTTTGAGGAGTGTTTTGCTCGGTTTCAGTTCAATATTCCAATAATAAACGAATCCACGTTTCAAACCTCTTGACTCGATTTCACGACAGTTTAGTTCTGTTTCAGAACGGTTTGGTTCAAATCGGTCTGTTAGCGGTTTGGTTCGGTTTCGGTTAACTGTTCCAAATTGGTTTGACAAATCGAAACCCCGGTTTATGTTTTCAGGAACCGTCCATCGCTAAATTTACCTTGGTAGTGACTTTTTTCTATAATTGAGTTAATATTGCATAAAAGATGTCTCTGTAATAACTTTAGCATAACAATTTAATTCACGAAACAAGAGCAAGAAAATTTATTGTGTTGGTTGATAGTTTCATGTTTTCTTATTCTTCACTTACGGTTTTCCCCTCTAAAATTGTACAGCATCTTGCAGTATTTCGATTATTGATGTTCCTCTTTTATCTCATTTGTTTTCTTATAGTGATTCATAATAAGAGCGTTGTGCGTAATATGTGATTATTGTGCAATTAGATTTTATTGGTTATACCTTGCCTTTTTGCAAATTAATTTTAATAACTAACATCTCTATCGTTGAAAGAAGTAAATAATAAATACGTCTTGAACTGCGTATCGTCGCGTGAGAACCAGAGGAACGTAACTCCAAAAATGCAGTTTTCGTTTTCTTCGTTTTGAACATAATTTTGAAAGCCCCACTTGGTGTAAATAGAACGTAGCGCCATCTGTTCTCCTTGTCGATCATCTGTTGTAATGTAGCTCAATTACCATCTTATTAAAAACACATCTTTCTAAGAAAATAATATTTTTGTCCTCTCGCCTGTAAACCTACGAAAATGGAGTTACGTTTCTCTGGTTCTCATGCGACGTTATATAAGAAGTAATAATACAGAGTGTTTCGAAATAGCACCGACAACGTTTGGGAGGTGATTCCTGAGATCGAGGTAGGACAAACAGTATAGACTAACCTGGGTGCACAAATACGTCATTCCGGAGTTACAGGCTGCCGAAAACATGAAAAAAAAAATGAACTTTAAAGGTCCATAGCTCCAATGCTATGAGACGTACCGTTGTCGGGTCAAGACTTTACTTAGGAACTAATAAGTGCGCTATCCAAAAATGCATGTTTCAGAATCCTAAGGTACTCACATAACAATTTTTAAAAAGGGAGTTTGGCTATCGGCATATAATTTGAAGTATTCGCCAACTACCTCAATATATATATATATATATATATATATATTTTGCGAAAGTATGGCAGGATTCTGAAACTTGGATATTTGGATAGGGCATATACTAGTTCCAAAGTGAAGTCTTGACCCGACTACGGTAGTTCCCATAGTATTGGAGCTATGGGCCTTTAAAGTTCATTTCTCCATGTTTTCGGTAGGCAGCCTATAACTCCAAAAGGAAGCATTTGTGCACCCAGGTAGGTATATACTTTTTGTCCTATCTTAATGTCAGAAATCACCTTTTCCAAAAGTTGTCGGTATTGTTTTGAAACACACTATATATTTTAACTAAATGTGAATAAATTGAACTGAATTTCTTCTTTTTTTTTTTTAAGTTATCAATACAGCATCTACATCTACTGGTGTAAATTGCGTGTGTTATTTAAAAGAAAATATATTTATTTCGTTTATTTCAGATTAAAACTTGCTTCTTGCACAGTATCCGAAACGTTTCTTCACAATGACTGTCACAACATACGAACAACTTCCTTACAATGACGACGATATTGTATTTTACTTGAAAGCAGGTAAGTTACAGAAAGATTATTTTTTCTGTTGTTAATGTGAGTGTGGAGAAGAATGGAGCGAATTAACTGGGTTGAGCGGAAAACGAATAAGAGGGTGGTAGAAATGGTGGGAGAGAAAAGAACAATTTTAGATATTATTAAGAAGAGAAAGAGAAACTGTTGGGGACATTAGCTAAGAAGGAACTGTATCATGAGGGACGTGTTAGAGGGTATGGTGGCAGGAAAGAGAGGGAGGGGGAAGAGACTATAATTAGTGAACGATTAGGTGAAGATTGTGGAGCATGGAAGCTTCTCAGTTCTGGTAAATGACTTGCCAATAATGTCAGAATACCTATGATGATGATTCTGTTGTTAACACTTTTTATAATTTTTCTGAGTTAGAATGTGTTGTTTCGATCCCAGCTTTCGGTAAATGAACTTTGTGACAGAGGAACACCGTTTTCATGGGTTTTGTCGGGGTACTCCCCTTTCTCATTTATAATCATCATTGCGTCTCCTTTATCCTCAGTGCATAATTCTATGACGTTAAACTATAGTAATAATGATAATAATTTATTTATACATATTTCTGGGATTACTGGCATGTATGGCCTTAAGCTCGTCACATATGAAGAATGACATCTCTCGTCGAGGACACTGCCCGTCAAAGAGGGAAGGAAGGAAGCGGCCTGGGAGTTCTATGGTAGGTACCATCCCAGCATTTGCCTGATGTGAATGAGATAAACCCAGCATGGCTGGCCTAAAAAGAAAAGCTGGTATATTTTTCTACAGAATGTCCTCACCGGAAATCGAACCTGGGACCGCTCGAGAAGAAAGAGAAGAAAAAGATTATGATGAACAATAAGTAGTTTAAGAACTTACATACCAGCGTCCTAGTAGTTACTAGGGGATATAAACTCACTCATAGCTTTTAAATAGTAGGAACCATATTGTGCAGTATAGTCTTAGAGCTGAAAAAGAGCTTAAAACCATAATAGGTGCGGCTCTACAATATAGTCACAAAGTCACGTACTTTCCCAATGAATAATACAAAAATAATATTGTGCAGTTGTGAGGTTGTCAGTCCAGCAGCTCGTGTCATACATCAATATCGAGGATATTTGGGGATTCGGGTTAACAATCCCATCTCAGAATTTTGATTGATAAAATGGGATCATGAAGCTGGGCTAAATGAAGTGGGATCTAAAACTTAAAAATAAAAAATAATAAAGGCAAACTAATGTCAATGTGTGGTTTAAAAAAAGGGAAAAAGTTAGGTTATTCTAACACAGTACTGTCGTTGCTAGCGTTCAAGCATTGCTGTCTGCGCCTGTCATTTTGTCGGCCGTCCTTATGGGTATGACACAGCGAATGTCGTCCCATAAATGGCAACAATGCAACCACTACGTGAACCAGTACGAGGTGAACCTGTGAACCTGGAATGTAAGATCACATTCACTCGAAAAATGTGTATTTGACAAAATATCTTGTATAGTACAATATATTTAGTAATACAGGGTTTATTTTTCGACATAATTCCTACCATGATCCAAACACTTGTTAACTATTGCAAACGCCAAAAATATAGGCGGGTTGCGCGCGCAAAAAAAGTGGGTGGAGAGAGCAACAGCCAACTAGCAACTACGCACTTGCCACATTTACATTTGTCTTGCTCAATCACTGTCAAGGTTTCATGTTTCACGCGCTTGTTGAATGATTGGTTACGGCAGAACGCAGGCTTTGAGCTGTGGCTAGATAAACGGCTGTCGTCTGCTTACTCCTGCAACAGGATGGGAAGAAGGTGGCACATGACAAGGGAGAGTTGACAACAGCGAGCTGTAAGGTGCGCGCGCAACCTGCCTATATTTTTGGCGTTGCTTTAGTGCTATAATACTATAATCTATATATCATAGCCAATAGAATTCAAGTGGCTGTCTCTGAAGCCACATTTCAACTTCATTCTTGATCTTCTTTGTCGTTGTGAAAGTATTGTCCAGCAACAATTTCCCACAAACGGGAACAATTGCTTTGTGAATATACACGGGAGCTTACCTTGTACCCGGACAAAAATATGACGGAGCACAGCCCACAGTTTGCGAGATTCTGAAGCAGCGCAGCACTTATATTATAAGCACTTATTACTCCTATAAGACTTCATGTAGAGCCTTTCTATTCCAACTGTGCCCCTGCTGGCGCTGCTGTCGATATGTGATTTCCCGTACCTCCCTCGAAAGAGGAGGGACAAGTTGCTTTGGCCGAAATCCTTCCATAGTTGGATGCGGAAGCGTTGCCACAATGAATTATTTCACGGACTTCGCTATGCTCTGTCTTGTTAGCCATTCTAAGGAGCCTACGATCTTCACTCGTCGAGACCAAACGACTGAATGACAAATTGGCAACACAGCGGAGGTCATTCACTTCTTTCCCTAAACAAACGGAGAGTTTGGTCCATCAGAAAATGGCGGGTGGGGGGTGGCAGAAGTATGTTTCACATATTTTCCGAGGGCACAGTTGAAATAGAAAGTCTCTAGCAATGAGAAACAGCCGTTAGAGGGAAGTAGAAGACTACAGTGAAAGCCAGCATACCAAACTTACGCACGAAAATATTACTTGTCCGCCTAGAGAGTTATTTTTATTTATTTATTTATTTATTGCTTGGGACATTGGCTGAGACGGAACTGAACCATGTGAGATGTGCTATGGCAACAGGAAAAAGAGGAAGGGGGCGAAAAAGGCTACAATTGATGGACGATATCAAAACAGAAAAGTCATGCGTGAAGACGAAGAGGTTTGTTGAAGACAGTGGTGTATGGGAAACTTCTCAGTTGCGACAAGTGACATTGCGAATAAGGGCAAAATTCTTATGATGATGATGATGATACAGAAGTACTTTACCTTACGAATGCTCTTCGTACTAAGTTATTTATTATATTTAATGTGATCTTTGTTTATTCCAGATCCAAGAACAAAGAATTGGTTTCTTATGAGTAGTCCTTGGCCTACGTACTGCCTATGTTTATGCTATTTGTACTTCATCAAAATTTTGGGACCTCGATACATGAAAAACAGACCACCTTACAGTTTACAAGGAGTATTAATATTTTACAACGTATCTCAAATTATAGTCAATTTATGGATTTTCTTAGAGGTACGTATCAAATTAACAACTGCTGGTTCATAAGTATTACCTAGTATATTTCAGTTTTGTCAATTCAAGACTGTGCCTAATTTTTGTGGGTTTAAATAATAATAATAATAATAATAATAATAATAATAATAATAATAATAATAAGTCGAAAAGCTAACAAACCTTTCTTTTCTTTGCATATATGGGTTGGTTACCCAATGGTGGGTCATAAAACCTGGACTATGTTGAAGTGGAGATTCCGATTTGCTCGCTGCTGAAAACAGCTCAGAATAAATAAATATAATACTATTACTAGCACCAGTATCTATTATTATTATTATTATTATTATTATTATTATTATTATTATTATTATTATTATTATTATTATTACAGTAAAACCTCTCATTAACGGACACTGGTGAAACATTATGATTTGTTCATAAATGAAAGATGTTCTTTACACAGAACTTACACAGTTGTAGGTAACTTAGTTAATATGGTAATTGTGTGCAGTGTACGGTAAATAAATTACAGTAGAACACCTCTCATCCGCCTTTGGCTCTTCCGCCACTTCGGTTGATCCAACCGTGCTTGAGCCAAACTTGTCCCAGCTCGTTGGTGACTCACAAGATCCATTAGTGCGTACTGCCGCCGCAGCATCGTTGTTTACTTGCTGTTACCGCTTATATGTCTTAGTGCTTACGTCATATCTTGTATAATTTCTTTCGTTATGCTTGTTTTCTGTACTGTATTGTGCAGAGTTTAGTGTTTTCTGTTCATTTGTTTTTACTGTAGAGAACAATACAGTCAATGTTTGAGTCCAGAGATTGTTTATTTTACTGTAAATTCGTATTTTTCTGTATTTTCTGAAAATCCGACTTTTTTGCGTTTTGTCCATACTCCTAGTCCCAAAGGTGACGGATTATAGGGTTTCTACTGTATTTGTAAATGTAAATATGTATGTAGGCTAATATTGAAATGCATTACTATTAAATGCTGAAATATCTATAGATCTACTATTAACCAATCTCAGGGCACTAAAGGATTCACATGATCCCCTAAAATAGTAACATAATCACGAGCAGTGAAGCGACTGGAAAGCGCCAACACAGAACCCATCGCCATGTTTCACGCTGGTCGGACACAATGCGAATCATACGCTTTTTTGAGCATTCACTATACGTAAACGCGGTCCATGATTTGAAACAGGATGAAAGATGAATCATCCGACCATATTACACGTTTCTAGTTATCAGCAGTCCTTGTTGTGCATGTTCGTGGCATCATTAGCATCGTGTTAAAGCGGTCCCTTATCAACTTTTTTCGCTTTTACAACCCGACTTCGCATCTCCATTTCATGTAACTCGGAGCGGACAGTTTAAGTGTTGTTCGAGTTCCTCGATCAGTTGTTCCACAGTCCCACAAAATCCTAATGAAAATCAGCTTTAAGAACCCGCATCACAGCAAAATTAAAATACTGCTAATTTTACAGTAATTATGTGATATCTTCAAATAGATAAAAGATAATCGAAAAGTGGAACAAGAGCTCGTTAGACAATATTATTTTACATGAGATACCGTTATCACGACTCACTTATCTGTTTCCGATTTCCAGCCATTTGGAAAATCGATATGAATTTCCGCGCTTATAAACGGCTGCAAACGGAAAGCTACTAGGTGACTCGTGATAATGGTAACTCATGCAGAATAATATTGTCCTTTATCTATTTGAAGATATCACATAATTATTGTAAAATTATCGGTACTTTAATTTCGCAGCAAATAGGCCTCTTAATGCTCGGCAGACCTGCTACCGAGAATTTCATTCCGACCACTGATACTCTTCGCCGATTGAGTTTGCCATGAGTTTCGTATGACGTCATCACCTCGTATACTGTCCCTTGCAACACACCCAACACACTTACCATTTTCGTCATACATGCACCATGTAACCGAGCTCCAACAACTTGCTTCTTTGGAAGTCAGGTATGTTGTTAATTTTACACTTCACCATTTGCTCAGTTCACAGCAGACTGCCGGTTTAGTGCAACACCCATCACCAAGTGGCCGACGCTGCTGTCCCCGCCTGTCCGTTACAAACCCAGACATCTAATATGTTTCCTACTCCAGTTACATATTTACTGTAGACAGTGGTGTATTTAGGATTTTGTTTCGGGGGGTTATGCACAATGTGTGAATAAGCATATATATTTTTTTCCTTTTGGGTGGCGACAAATTTAAATAAAGTTTTGCATATATCAAATTTATTTCGGGATGGGGACTTAAGCCCGATACCACCCTCTAAATACGCCACTGACAATAGACGTAATACTTCACAGTGGTACCTTTAAATTGATAAGTATCTGAATGTGAACAAAAATTATATGTTATGAACCTAGCGGCTTGAACCCCTCTTAATAAAATTCTGCATTTTCGACTGTACTACATTTCCTCATCAGTATGTGGTTAGCGTACGCACCTTCGGCGTGGGAAACTCAAGTTCGATTTCCAGTGGGAACTCGTGTGGTTCGGATCCCACATTAAGCTATAGTCCCACGTCTCATATAATCTCGGTGGTAAACGCAAACTTCCAATTCAACCATCCAAACTACTGTGCCAACTGATGATTCATTCAGAATACAGTCCTTTCTTTTCGTTAGTGACATGTAGTATGGTCCAAGTCAAATGTAGTACGAAGTTGATAATACAATACTAACATTAATAACATGCTTCACGTCACAATTAGATTTTTTAGTAATTGTCTTCAATATGTGAGAATCTACATTAGCTACTGCTCTTATTATTCACAGTTGTTAAGTGATAAACACTCTGCAGTTTCACAGACTTACACAAAACAGATTCCTATATGCTTAATATGTGCAGACTGTACAGAAGGTTGTTCTCTGTATATCCGACAATTTTCGATTCTGTGCTGCCACCTGGCGTGTCATGTTGGAACTATGAGTTTGCTGGCGGGATAACTGTTATGTCTGACCTTGTAGGTGCGTGAATGTTGCTAGTGTTATCAGATGGTGCCGAAAATCAACCGATAATGGGAGAGTTACGCAATGGCCCTTATGGGCGCAAACCAGGTCATACGGTCAAGGCTTCGAGTCATACCGCCAGAATATGACTACGCTTTTAACTGGAAATGGCAAACGGATTAGGAATTCATGTCATTTCGTTTGAAGACATTTCTGTGAAAAGCCCAGATAGCAATGCAATGGATTTTTGTGCATTTGAATTGTTGAAACTACGTCTTCAACATCGCCGCCCGTGCACCCAGGATGGTCTACGAAAAGCTTGTAGGGAGTAGTGGAATAGAATTCCCATTACTGTCCTGTACCGGAGCTTGCTGCCATGCAAACTGCAATGCAGTGTGATAGTAAACAATGCTGGGGGTCCAATTGAACATGATCGTTGGTGGTGGTGCGTTATCTCTTAAGGTAAGTACCCGTCAAAAATGGTCGGACATAAAGCGAACAACCTTCTGTATAAGGTTGAGCTCAGGTGAATGTAATGTAATGCCCATCAGGTGTTCTTTCGTGAATGCGATTGCTCAAACTTTTGCCAGTGCCAGAATTGATTTGTCTTTTTTTCTTCGCCTTCCCCATGTTTGTATGGGATCGACGTTTCTTTCTTTAATTCTTTTCCTCTATCCCCCTTTATTACGGGCATCCTGCATTTTCTATTTCCGCTCCTCATATCAATTCTCTCCATCTCCTCTTGTATCTTGTTCTCTTCCTGTTACCTCAGCTTTACAATTATTTTTCCAACATTGTTGTCGTTTCATCGTCCTACATATCCCAGCCATCTCAGCTTCCATTTTTATAACTTTCTACTCAAGCTTCCCACCTTACCAGTGCCTCTTATACAGGGTGTTTCAAAGAAACCCCGACAACGTTTAGGAGGTGATTCCTGACACCAAGATAAGACAAAAAGTATAGACCAACCTGGGTGCACAAATGCATCCTTTCGGAGTTATCGGCTGTCGAATACATGAAAAAATGAACTTTAAGGGTTCATATATCCAAAACTATGGAACCTACCGTAGTCGGGTCAAGACTTCACTTAGAAACTAATATAGCGCTATCCAAAAGTACATGTTTCAGAATCCTAAGGTATTCACGCAACAATTTTTATAGACGATTTGGTTACGGACGTATAATTTGAAGTACTTATCAACTACCTCTATAGAAATGCTTGCGGAAGTACCCCAGGATTCTAAGACATGGAGATTTGAATAGAGAACATACTAGTTCCTAAGTGAGGTCTTGACCCGACTACGATAGGTCCCACAGTTTTGGAGCTATGTCTCCCACGCCAAAGGCGCATACGGTAACCGCTTACACTCTACGAGCTAACCACGAAGGATGCATGGTACATTTAATGAGGTTTAAATGTTCTGATACTTTTTTTTTAATTTTTTTGCCAAGACCTTTAAAGTTCATTTTTTCAGGTTTTCGACAGCATATAACTCCGAAATGAAGCATATGTACGCCCAGGTTGGTCTATACTTTTTGTTTTATATTGGTGTCAGGAATCATCTCTCAAATGTTGTCGGTGTTGTTTTGAAATACCCTGTATTATCGCTCCTTATTCTATTCTTTCTTGTCACATTACATATCCATCTTACATTCTCATTTCTTTTACTTCCGTCTACTTTCATCCACTTTCATCTCTTCTACTTCTATCTACTTCCATCCACTTTCATTTCTTCCACTTCCGTCTACTTCCATCCACTTCCATCTCTTCCACTTCCACCTACTTCCATCCACTTTCATCTCTTCTACTTCTATCTACTTCCATCTACTTTCATATCTTCCACCTCCACCTACTTCCATCCACTTCCATTTACTTTCATCCACTTTCATCTCTTCTACTTCTATCTACTTCCATCCACTTTCATTTCTTCCACTTCCGTCTACTTCCATCCACTTCCATCTCTTCCACTTCCACCTACTTCCATCCACTTTCATCTCTTCTACTTCTATCTACTTCCACCTACTTTCATATCTTCCACCTCCACCTACTTCCATCCACTTCCATTTACTTTCATCCACTTTCATCTCTTCTACTTCTATCTACTTTCATCCACTTTCATATCTTCCAATTCCACCTACTTCCATCCACTTCCATTTACTTTCATTTACTTCCATCTCTTCTACTTCCACCTACTTCCATCCACTTCCATCTACTTCCATCCAATTTCATCTCTTCTACTTCTATCTACTTCCATCCACTTCCATTTCTTCTACTTCCTAGGTCCTTGTGTTTATCCAGCTTTCACTATTGTACATTATTGTCGTTGTATACTTTATTCTAACTTGTTATTATGATTTATGTGTTTAAAATGAATCTAATGTTTCAGGCTCTCAGATCAGGATTATGGAGGGACTACAATTTAATGTGTGAACCTGTAGATACAAGCAACAATCCCAAAGCTTTAAGGGTAAGTATGAAAGATTTTGCTTCGGAACTACTCAAGATAATATATACAGTACGGTCCGAAAATCTTGTAATATCTTTTTTTTTTTTTTTTGTTTGTTTGTTTATATGTAGGATATGTGTGTTTCTACTCCATTTTCTCTTCAAATACCAGTAGGTAACACAAATATCTATAATGTGGTAGAATATGTTCTGGCAAGTGCATGGGTACATGAAGTCCACACGCACTGGGAAAATCATAAAAGATGTGTGTAATGGGGCTTTACAGCAAGATTCAATAAGGAAGCTTTGTCGAAGCGAACGATATAGCGCTGGCAAGAGAAATTCTTCCGAACTGGAGACCGGAAGGCTCTACTCAGGCTGGTAGGCAGCCCAAAAATTTAGGGGGGGCGGTCCGGTAGAAGTTAGGGGGGCCGATCCAACCATACTCTACCGTCACCATATTATAGTTAATTGCAAGCCTACCGTGAAAATTTTAGGGGCAGGTAAAAATTTAGGGGGGCAATCCCCTAAAACCCCCTTGGATAGGGGCCTGGCTCTACTCTTCCGAAGTCACACCTATGAACTGATAGCAAATACAAATCTTCAAACGTAGCTTCAATTAAAAAAAAAAAAAAAAAGTCTGCTACATACCAAAATGTTAACAACAGCAACCTAGGTAGATAATAATCGAAATTTTAGCTACTTGCGAGTGTGTAGAAGTGTTCACTGAAGAAGAACACTTGAAATCCTGCGTACAGACATTGCGATGATGTTTAGCTAAATTCTTGCCCCCAAGCTTCACAAGACAGCTGACCACGCACCATTTCACCAAAGAGGAATCAAACCAAGTCTCTTGTGCTATACATTGATAATCATTCAGACCTAATAGAAGACAGACATCCTTTTCCGTGAGTACTAGATAGATTGTTGGGTGCCACGAAAATAGTCGTAGTGAGTTGTGACTATAAATTGTCTCCAGCTAGCTCCACATAGTATGCAAAACCGAGGGAGCACCAACTCTAAACTATTAAATTTAAGTAAATTTGAACAATTGACTTGCCCTACCTCTCATAGAATCTGCTAATCCAGAAATTAATATAACCAATTAAGTGAGATGAATGAGAACATGCATTTTATTGTCTCAGTACTCGATCTGGGTAAAGAGTACTGAATACTTTTGTACACGTTTGAACAGCTATTTTAGATTTAGTGCACTTAAGTTTAAAATGTCGTAAAATCAGTTATCTACTAACCCAGTGGCGTATTTAAGATTTTGTTTCGGGAGGGGCTTTGCTAACTTTCGGGGGGGGGTTGCTGAAAATGTGAAAATTCTGCAAGATATTTTATATACTTTACTATAGTAAGTAAGATTTCGGGGGGGCTTAAGTCCAGAAGCTCCCCCCTAAATACGCCACTGTACTAACCCTTATAAGACATGGAATTTTCTGTATAAATCTCTAGTAAAGCGTTCCACACCTTTTTTTTTTTTTTTAAACTTTCATTCAAGCATGGAAACATCAAAGAACATGCTTTATGGGCATTTTGCAGTCACGCGTGTGATGCTTGGGAACAGTGACGTCACAAACTTAAACTAAAGAAATAAGAGAGTAAATTTTTAGAGTTTTATTCAAAAAACTTCCTGGCGCATCCTTATTTATCCTAGGATCATGGTTTTACCTTCATTTTATTCGGAATGAAGCAGTGTTTTCAACTGTACCAGTCAGGTGTCTCTATTATGTATCCGAGGCGCGATAATCGCGACCAAAGTGGGGAAAATGGATTATTTCAGGGGAAAAAATCATTTTTTGAAATTTCTCTTCTTAGGTAAATGATAGGGACATGCGACTGGTACCGTTTAAAACCATAATTCTAGCAATAGCTGATTGAGTAGAGAGTCTACAAATTGCGTCAAAAAACTCTTTTTAAAAATAATCTAATGAATTTGAGATTAATGAACAGGACAACTGGACTTCAACTACATGAATTATGGGATAGATTCTTGAAACGAATGAAAGGATAAAAACCACGAAAAAAAATGAAATGAAATCTTTAAGTTTTACGTCTCACGGTTATGCCTACTAGGCTAAACGAGACTGTGATTATGAAAAATAAATGAAATGGTGGAATGAAGAATGGGAGGAAACGGGGAGAACCCTGAGAAAACCCGCGCACACGATTTGTCCACCACAAAGTTCACTTGGCGGATGAAAAATTATTAAGAGAAGCAATAAAAATAAAATTATATATGATATCACATTGAATTGGGAGAAAACTTCAAAATTAACTGATATTTGGAATAATTTATTTAAAATAATAATAATAATAATAATAATAATAATAATAATAATAATAATAATAATAATAATAATAATAATAATAATAAAAGAGAAAAGTGAAAATAATAATGATTATAAAAATTTAAAATTATAAAATGAAACAATTAAAATTACACAACAATATTAAGACTATCCATGGCTTTGGATTGATTATTTTAACAAAAGAGACACTGACCAAAGCTTAAAACCCACTTTATTTTAAATTATAATTCGTAATGGTTTCGGATATCTAACTGTTAGATATCCGAAACCGTTACGAATTATAATTTAAAATAAAGTGTGTTTTAAGCTTTGGTCAGTGTCTCTTTTGTTACAACAATATTAATTTAATATTATGAAGATATTTCTGCCAGTTAACGTCTGATGAAAATAACGTTAAATTATTGAAACTGTTACGACTTATTTTAATTTTCATAAATAACTATATAATCTGGTCAGAAAAGTATTAATTAATACTATAGTATTAAATTCTTTTTTTTATTGTTTATTTTACAGATGGCACAATTGTTTTGGTTCTATTACATTCTGAAGCTAGTGGACTTCCTAGATACAGTGAGTACTTTATGCATATCATTGGAACTTTGAGGTAGGGTTTAGGATATAAATAACGTAGACTTACATAACTCTTGTTAAGGCTGAGCCACATAATCAAATCGACTTACATATTCAAATTTCAATTGCTTTCTCCGATAATTTCAGTACTATAAAAACTTTTGAGTAATGTTACGTAGAAACATTGTAGACATAAATATGTTGTCATAATCATTATCATTATAGGTATTCTGCCATTGTTGGCAGGTCTCTTTCCGTAGCTGAGAATCGTCCATGCTCCAAGGTCTTTCGCTAACTTCTTCATCTTCTCGTACGATTGCTCCATTTTGATATTGTCCATTAATGGTAATCTCCTTCGCCTCCTCCCTCTCTTTCCTGCCACCATACCTTCTAGCACGTCTCTCATGATACAGTTCCTTCTTAGCCAATGTCCCAAAATAGTTTCTCTTCCTCTTCTTAACAATATCAAAAATTGTTCTTTTCTTTTTCGCCATATTTTTAAGACTTTCTCATTCGTTTTTCACTCGAGGCAGCTGATTCTCTCCATTCTTCTCCACACTCATATTTCGAAAGCTTCCTTAAAATTTTCATAAAATTACAATCAAGTGTAAGATATTAAAACACGAATGATATTAAAATAAAACAGTGATAAAGGCTTTCGTAGTCATGAGTTTGGGTAATTCTTATAGTAGTCCTATGACCTTGTGTATGTGTCATATCAATATGTATGAAAACGAGAACGGTTAAAGATAATAAGAAACAGTTGTTTAGAATGGTTTTATTGTCCCTGTAATATATTCTGTCTCTGCTTTTATCTCTCTTTTACAACCAGAAGTGTTAGTTGTTTAACTCTTTCTATTTTAATACTGATCCGTATGCGCCAATATCGCTAGGAGATAATGAACATTGTTTCTATTTAATCAGCTTTCAAGTGTAGATTCCTCTTTGCTCTTATCTCTGTGTCACAGTAGGGATTCAATATTTGACCTTCATAGGTCAAAAAAGATCAAAAGAAGTTTATTGGTATGAATCAACGTCCCTAGAATAGGTTTCATCTCAGCCTTTACTTCTATACTAAAACTTATTCGATCCCTATAGTGCATTAATGGTCAGAGATAGGAAGAAATGTTTTAACCACTTTCTGTAAAATATTGGATCTGCATACTGCAATAATAGTCTGAGATAGGGAGAAATGTATTAAATGTATAGATTTAACCACCTCCTGTACAGAATTGGATCAGCATAGTGCAATAGTGGTCAGACATAGTGAAAAATGTATTAATTTATAGATTTATCCACTTTTGCGTTATATTAGATTTACATAGTGCAATAATTGTTAGAGATAGGGACAAATGCTTTAAATGTATAAATTTAACTACAGAATTGGATTAACATAGTGCAATAGTGTATAGAGATAGTGAGAAATGTATTAAATGTATGAGATTTAACCATTTTCTGCACAATATTGGATCCGCACACTGCAATAATTCTCCGAGATAGTGAAAATGTATTAATTTATAGATTTATCCACTTTTTTGTACTATATTAGATTTACGTACTGCAATAATTGTCAGAGATAGGGACAAATGCTTTAAATGTATAAATTTAACCACTTTCTGTACAGAATTGGATCAGCATAGCGCAATAGTGGTTAGAGATAGTGAGAAACGTATTAAATGTATAGATTTGAGCACTTTCTGTACAATATTGGGTTCAAAGGGTGCAATAACGGTCAGAGATAGTGAGAAATGTTTTAAATGTATGTATAGATTTAACCATTTTCTGCACAATATTGGATCCGCACACTGCAATAATGGTCAAAGATTGCATAAGACATTTCACAAAACGATACAAGAAGTACATATTCAAAATCAAGAGAAGATGAGAAGCATGACAATTCTCGTTGCTAACTTCAACTCGTGATTAACCCGCATAGTAGTGTTTTGAGGGTACCGTATTTTTAGTTAGGATTGTGTTATTTTAGTGTTGTATTAGATCTACAATCACCGATTTGTATAGCCAATATTACCGCAAGAATATTGGGAATGAATGAAAAATCAAGAGATATAGAGTATTTCTGGTCAATCATGCTAGCAAAGCTTACTGTAAATACCTTGATATGCATTAAGTATTTTAAGTGTTTCGTTTCAGAATGGCAGGAAATATATTACAGAATCCTTTACGTATGTACAGTAAAATTACGAAATATTCCATTCGTTTTATTATTAAATCCTGTTAACTGTAAATTTTGGCATAATTGTAGAAAAGTTTTGTCATTTTTAGCTATATTCCATAAATCATTCAGCTGCTTTCTGATGGCTCATGCTGGGAACAGTGTAAAGAGAAAGACCCAGTAGGGAGAATTGCTTTATGCAACAGTGAACCTTATATTTTTTAGTTATAGTTATAGTCAATATTTTTACATAGACCCTATGAAATTAATTATGTGTAGTATGGGAATACCCAGAAGCATCAGAACATCGGAAGACAACTTTGATTTTGGTTCAGAATGATCAAATGAAAAAAAAAAAAAAGATTTAAAAATGGGAAAGGGAAAACTAGAAGACCATTCTGAAAATTGACAAATACTGTCGTCACTCTAAAAGCCTTGGTGGCTCAGTGGTAAAGTGATTACCTCTGGTAAGTGGAATTCCTGGTTCGATCTCCATCCAAATAAGTTTGTGGTGAACAACATCGTGTCCGTGGAACTTCTCAGGATACTCCCGTTTCCTCCCATTTTCTTAGTACACCAATTCCACGATCATCATTCACGTATTTTAATTATCGTTTCCCATAGTCTAGAAGGCGTAATTATGGGGCGTTTAACTGAAAAAAAAAATAATTTTTCGAGTAGCCTTGGAGTTCATCGAGTCAGAACTAATACTCACGAAGTTGAGGTGAACGAGAGTGAAGGTTGAAAAGCAACCAAAGACCCAGTCCCGAGTTAATACCCGGGCAGATACCAACAGGGAACCAAGTTAATCGAAGAGCTTGCCGTGGGACGTCTTTGTCGAACTACCCGATTAAAGCCATCTGTCCAGCTAGAGCCAATCTGACAGCATCGGATCCATGGCCAGAACAGTATTACATCAGAAAAGTGCCAGAATATCAATACAGAATGCAAGGTACGTGCTAGAGCTAACCTCTGAGTCATTTAAAAGATCTTACTCTCCCTCTTTTTCATAGCACCTCAGTCTGTTATTCTCTTTTAAGTTTGAACCCCCTCGTATATAAGCGGTTAGCATACGCGCCTTTGTCATTGGAGACCCAGGTTCGATTTACAGCGGAAGCTCATGTGATTCGGATACCACGTTGAGTTGTAAGTCCATGTTTCATATAGCCTTGCTAAAATAAAATCTCTTCTAACTTTTTTTTAAAGCAGATTAGGCATTAGATCCCAACATTAAATTGTAACTTCTAGTGAGAGAAAATGTGGACTGATTTTCCCGTATATACCTTTGAGTTTTAATGAACTACAGAGCTGGTATTCACCTAGCTACAAATACTGAAGATGCTTCGTATTTCCATACTTCACAAAAGTACATTAATACTATGGCTTCTAAACTCACATAGATTCCTTGTTTCTTTTCCAGATATTCTTCATTTTGAGGAAAAAGAATAACCAGGCTTCCTTCCTTCATGTGTACCACCATGTATATCTCGCTATCATAAGCTGGACAATAACAAGGATAGCACCCGGTGAGTACCAGTTTAACCTTGTAAAAAATACCATCATGTATATCTCGCTATCATAAGCTGAACAATAACAAGGATAGCACTAAGTGAGTACCAGTTTAACCTTGTAAAAAATACCATCATGTATATCTCGCTATTATAAGCTGGACAATAACAAGGATAGCACCCGGTGAGTACCAGTTTAACCTTGTAAAAAATACCATCATGTATTTCTCGCTATCATAAGCTGGACAATAACAAGGATAGAACCCGGTGAGTACCAGTTTAACCTTGTAAAAAGTACCATCATGTATATCTCGCTATCATAAGCTGGATAATAACAAGGATAGCACTAAGTGAGTACCAGTTTAACCTTGTAAAAAATACCATCATGTATATCTCGCTATTATAAGCTGGACAATAACAAGGATAGCACCCGGTGAGTACCAGTTTAACCTTGTAAAAAATACAATCATGTATTTCTCGCTATCATAAGCTGAACAATAACAAGGATAGCACCCAGTGAGTACCAGTTTAACCTTGTAAAAAAATACCATCATGTATATCTTGCTATTATAAGCTGGACAATAACAAGGATAGCAACCGGTGAGTACCAGTTTAATCTTTGTACAAAATATCACTTTAGTTATCTTTAATTTTTCCCCTCTTATTCTTCCATGCACGGATATACGGAAATGATTTTGTTGCAAGTAGTTCTGTACTCACGACTGTTAGGAATGTATTGTTTAGAACAAAGGTGCCCGAACTCAAGAGATCGGCGGTCGTGATTTCGGAACTCACGCTCACTCGACCTCATCCTCACGAATTGAGCATGAGTTCCAAATCATGTTGTGAATGTGAGGTGGGGTGAAAGCAGCAGCGTTTTCTCTGGGTGTGCAAGTCGTGTGTTAACGCCCAGCGAAAAATAAAGAAAAGAGTATTTTAATTTAATTAAACGGATCGTCAGAACTTGGGATTTTTTTATTTTCAACGAGACAGAATCAACTGTTGAAATGCAAAAGAACAGAGAAGTGCTGTGCGGTCTCCGTCATGTTTTGAGGAGGCAACTCTGCGAGTAAGTCGTTGGCAACGCTTTGGCTGAAGTTTCACTGTTTTAGAAGACTCCTATTGTGCATCCGCTTCATGTTCCTCACTTCGTGCTTGTGTGATCCAAGTCGTTGGTGTAATAATCTTAAAAAACGAAGACCAGTAACTTTGAATGGCGATAGTGGTAATTATTAAGTTTGTTAATTTATTGGAACTACTAACTTCTTACGTACAATCACATACATATCGTTACTTTACAAAATCTCAAACACTATTCTCTTTATCGGAATCCCTTATCTTAAAAGCTGTAACTTCTTAACATAAATGCTACCAAACTTATTTATTGTTACAGTATCACAACAGTAAATTAACAACTTTCCTCTTCTTCTGACTATCCCATTACTTGCACTACACAATAGGTCATTAAAGGCCAATCAACCACTATCACTCAATTCACCTAACAGTTGGTTAGGAAATCAACGTCTTGAGTTTTCTGCTTCTCTCAAGCGTTGCCAAGTCTGCAGATTTATTTGTGGATGTACAGATATTTTATAGCAATACGGAATACATTTTTGGGGGGGGGGGGGAGAGGGGATATGATCTACGCACTTTTTTATTGCTAAACATATCATTCAATTCAAAAGTTAATGGTGCAATCGAGTTCTTCCTAAAATCCGTAAGGAGTACTGTGAAAAGAAACATTTTTTTCTCGATCCAAGTTGTGTTGGAAGTGTCAGTTGATGCAAAAACAAAAAGTCTGGACTGAAGCTAGAGAACGGTTTTCCATTTTGCCTTTTTATTTCCCTAATTTTCATTTACTTTGTCGTTAGTGGATCATCCTCAAGACTTACGGTTTCGGGCCTCTATTACTGTTTCTAAAGCAGTAATCCAGAGGTTTCAACGCAAAGAAAGACGACTTGAGCAAAAAAGGTCACGTAATTGTAAGTAAATAATTGCTTGTATTTGATTTTCAGTTTCATATTTTGAGGGTATATTTACTTATACTATAATTATTATAATCAAATGTATTCCTTACGTAATAACATCCTCCTTGATTGCTCTTTATAATTTCCAGACTAAATTGTTAAAACTAAATTGCTATTTATAGGTTGGCATAAATAGGATATTATGCAGTGAGGATCATGGTTCCTTACTTTCGAAAATTGCGAGAACTTCCAGGTACAGACTATATTCAGGAAATCGATGAGTAGGGAAAGTATAGTCACTATTAAATACTCGTATGCTGAATGCGAATGCCACTAAAATAGTTATGCGTAAATTGAGGTAAATTTATCACAATAATTTTGATCAGTAAAACAATGTGGGTGGGCCCATCTTTGCTCCTGGGAAGAGGGGGTTCCCCCTCTAGTATCACCTATGGTTGTGAGGGTTAATATATTTTTCCTTTCTTGCCAACGCCCTAACATCCACGTCAGGAGACGCTACTGGTCGAAAGGTATCTTGTGAGTGTAATGTCCAGTGAGCGTGATATCGAAATGATGCGACTGTGATGTCAAAAGCATGTGTGTGTGATGTCGAAATGATGTGAGTGTGATGTCGAAAAGATGTGATGAGCATGAGGTCGAATTGATGTCGTGAGCTTGAATTTCAGTTATGCACATTTGGTTTAGAGACTGTGTCATTTGGAGTACCTGTGTGTCACTGTTAGGAGATGTGGGTTACCGTTAGAAAAATACAAATAACAATATATCACAATCTAGCACTTAACTGTGTATTTTTACATATGCGGTACATCAATAAATAGAATCTGGTAGACAGTAAAAAGGATCAGTCACAAGAGATGAATGAAATGAAATCTTTAAGTCCCACGGTTATGCCGGTTAGGCTAAAAGAGACGGTGATGATGAGAGAATGAAATGGTGGAATTAAGAAAGTTTAGGAAACGGAAGAACCCTGTTAAAACCCACGAGCACGGTGTTTGTCCACCACAAAGTCCACACGACGTGAACTAGGATCGAACCAGGGACCCCAAGCAGAGGAGGTGAACGCTCTACCACTGAGCCACCGCGCCCACACGCACAAGAAGTTTCAGTTTCGTCCGGTAGATGTTGACCGTTGAGAATGTTTGCTCCCATCTAACGGCGAATTGTGTAACATCAACTACTTTGTTTCAATAGTAGAAGCTGGGATATTATGGGTGGTTACACTTAAAGACACCGTTACCCATTAAGATATTAACAGACTGACTGCAGTAACAAACTTGTCCGAGATAACTTTGGCTGTCTATTGCAGGAAACAAATTTCAAAAAAAATCACTTTCGTTAAAAGATTTATCGGGTGGACTAACTGCCGGACATAAATCGCCGTTACTCGTTACTATGTTAACGGATTGACTCCATTAAAAAACTCGGCCGAGATAGTTGCTCTAATAATCTATTACGAGAAAAGAATTCAAAAATAGGTTTCTGTTCAAGAGTTATTATGTTGACTAAAGGGTGGACTTAATTCGCCGTTACTCTTTAACATGTTAACGGATTGACGTCATTAATAAACTTGGCTGAGATATATTCTAGCTATATATCGCATAAAATAGTTAAAACCTCGCTTTTGTTCAACAGTTATATGGGACAACGGACATATAAACGGTGTTTCAAAACAACACCGACAACGTTTGGGAGGTGATTCCTGACAGCAAGATAAGACAAAAAGTATAGACCAACCTAGGTGCATAAATGCTTCCTTTCGGAGTTATAGGTTGCCGAAAAATGAATTTTACAGGTCCATAGCTCCAAAACTATGGGACCTACCGCAGTCGGGTCAAGACTTTACTTAAGAACTAATATGTGTGCTATCCAAAAATACATTTTTCAGAATCCTAAGGTACTCACACAACAATTTTTATAGAGGAAGTTTTTCTACGGGCATATAATTCGAAGTACTCAAAACTACCTCTATAAAAATTGCTGCGGAAGTGGCACAGGATTCTGAAACTTCGATATTTGGATAACGCACTATTAGTTCCTAAGTAAAGTCTTGACCTGACTACGGTACGTCAAATAGTATTGGAGCTATGGACCTTTAAAGTTCATTTTTTCATGTTTTCGGCAGCCTATAACTCCGAAAGGAAGCATTAGTGCACCCAGGTTGGTCTATGCAAATTTGTTTTATCTTGTTGTCAGAAATCACCTCTCAAACGTTGTCAGTGTTGTTTTGAAACACCCTGTATAAGTCAAAAGTTACCCGTTAAGATATTAACGGATTGACTCCATTAAGGAATTCGGATGAGATAATCGCTCTAGCTATCTGTATTGCAAGAAAAACATAGAATTCAAAATTTCATTTTAATTCAAGAATTATTATATACGGGATAACGAACGGACATAAGTTTCCATTACCCGTTAAGATATTAACGGATTGACTCCATTAAGGAATTCGGATGAGATAATCGCTCTAGCTATCTGTATTGCAAGAAAAACATAGAATTCAAAATTTCATTTTAATTCAAGAATTATTATACGGGATAACGGACAGAGATAAGTTTCCATTACCCGTTAAGATATTAACGGATTGACTCCATTAAGGAATTCGGATGAGATAATCGCTCTAGCTATCTGTATTGCAAGAAAAACATAGAATTCAAAATTTCATTTTAATTCAAGAATTATTATACGGGATAACGGACGGAGATAAGTTTCCATTACCCGTTAAGATATTAACGGATTGACTCCATTAAGGAATTCGGATGAGATAATCGCTCTAGCTATCTGTATTGCAAGAAAAACATAGAATTCAAAATTTCATTTTAATTCAAGAATTATTATACAGGATAACGGACGGACATAAGTTTCCATTACCCGTTAAGATATTAACGGATTGACTCCATTAAGGAATTCGGATGAGATAATCGCTCTAGCTATCTGTATTGCAAGAAAAACATAGAATTCAAAATTTCATTTTAATTCAAGAATTATTATACAGGATAACGGACGGACATAAGTTTCCATTACCCGTTAAGATATTAACGGATTGACTCCATTAAGGAATTCGGATGAGATAATCGCTCTAGCTATCTGTATTGCAAGAAAAACATAGAATTCAAAATTTCATTTTAATTCAAGAATTATTATACAGGATAACGGACAGAGATAAGTTTCCATTACCCGTTAAGATATTAACGGATTGACTCCATTAAGGAATTCGGATGAGATAATCGCTCTAGCTATCTGTATTGCAAGAAAAACATAGAATTCAAAATTTCATTTTAATTCAAGAATTATTATACAGGATAACGGACGGAGATAAGTTTCCATTACCCGTTAAGATATTAACGGATTGACTCCATTAAGGAATTCGGATGAGATAATCGCTCTAGCTATCTGTATTGCAAGAAAAACATAGAATTCAAAATTTCATTTTAATTCAAGAATTATTATACAGGATAACGGACGGAGATAAGTTTCCATTACCCGTTAAGATATTAACGGATTGACTCCATTAAGGAATTCGGATGAGATAATCGCTCTAGCTATCTGTATTGCAAGAAAAACATAGAATTCAAAATTTCATTTTAATTCAAGAATTATTATACGGGATAACGGACGGAGATAAGTTTCCATTACCCGTTAAGATATTAACGGATTGACTCCATTAAGGAATTCGGATGAGATAATCGCTCTAGCTATCTGTATTGCAAGAAAAACATAGAATTCAAAATTTCATTTTAATTCAAGAATTATTATACAGGATAACGGACGGAGATAAGTTTCCATTACCCGTTAAGATATTAACGGATTGACTCCATTAAGGAATTCGGATGAGATAATCGCTCTAGCTATCTGTATTGCAAGAAAAACATAGAATTCAAAATTTCATTTTAATTCAAGAATTATTATACAGGATAACGGACGGAGATAAGTTTCCATTACCCGTTAAGATATTAACGGATTGACTCCATTAACGAACTTAGCCGAGATAATCACTGTAACTGTTTATTGTGAAAGAAACAGACTTCTACAATTACCTTTCGTCCAAAAGTTATCGCGTGGACTAACGAACGGGAATAAGTCACGTTATTTATCAAGATGCTAATGGATTTACTCCATTAATAAGCTCCCAGATGTAGTCACTCTAGCTGCCTATTCACAAAAAAAAAATCAAAAATTCGCCTTTATTGAATAGGTTATTACTAGAGACCGGATGTTAGGCAAAATGCCTATTCTTTAATATTGAAGATATGGTCAAAAATAACGTTTTAAAGTTTTTATAGGTTGTTATAGTTTCAATTTAAGCCAATTTTATTTTGCCTATTTTGCCTATTTGGCCTCTTTCTGCCTAAATAATTGCTTTAGTTCCTAATGTTGCCTATTCTATGCATTTTCTTCGAAATAAGGCTTTATTGGTAAAAATATATAATTTAGTATCTCAAGAAAGGATTCTACCTCTTCGAGAAATAAGTGCTGTTTGTAGTAATAAGATGCAATAAAACTTTGGACTGCTATGTGTACTAATAAAGTTCTGTAAAACTTTGGAATGCTGTGTGTACTGATTAAAATGTATAGAATTTGGACTGTTATATGTAGTGATAAAGCGCTGCATAGAATGTATTTACAAAATACACATGGAATACATGTCAACCTTCGTTTTTATATATACATTAAAAAATATTAACAAACAAGTATGTTTCTATATTCTTTGAAAAATATCTATGACTTGAATTTATTTTTTTTAATTGTATTGAGTTATTTCGAGTTACACTTTAGTGCCTATTTTACTGCCTATTTTTTAAATTTTAAGTGAATATTTGCCTGCCTATTTTCTAGGTTTTAATGCCTAAATATCCGATCTCTAGTTATTACGTAGACTAAAGGGTGGACATAAGACGCCGTTACTCGTTAATATACAAACGGATTGACCCCATTAATGAACTCGGCCGATGTAGCTGGTCTATTTATCTATTGTGTAGAAAGAGTTCAAAAATTCGTTTAAGAGTTATCATGGAACAATAACATTACATACTAACATTACTATATTACAAGTAACCCTAACACTTAGGTGATTATAATAATTTGTAGTAGCAGAATAAATACTATCAATTACGACACATATAATTTAACTTCATAAGAAGTTTCGTTTTTCTCGATAACTCTGCATGGGAATTTATCTTCAAACATCTTACTTTAATTCTCTTTGGACAATTTTATAGTTAAGCGAAAATAAGGCTTGAAGAGTTATTTAACTAGCAGGATACCCGTCCTTCGCACGGGGACATTTTGGACATAAAAGGGTGAATTTGGATTTAAATAACATGGGAAGTGTCACTGTTCATCTCAGCGACCCAGAAATCTATAGATTAGACCATTTAAGCGTTCTAACAATGTGTTCCATCTTCACTATACAGATACTCTATGTCAACACCGGAAATAGTGTACCACTTCCGGTTTCAATATTAATTCACAAAATATCACGCTATCTACAAACCAAACTTTTTTTTCACGTGGCATACACGATATTTGATGAGACAAATGTTGTAAATCTGGGAATGTCCCCGATAAACCGGGACGTCTGGGAGCTCTACCATATAGCGGGATGAATAATCGAGCCAAACAACTATCTATGAAATTTTTGAGTTTAACGTCCCACGTTTATGCCTGTTAGGCTAAGGGAGATGGTGATTAAAGCAAGTGAATGATGATGGACGAATTAGTAGAATGAGAAAGTGGGAGGAAACGGGAGTAGCTAAGAAAACCTATGGACACAATGATATACTACCCATTACAAACTTACATGGCCGGGAATGGAACCACGAACCTCACGCATCAAAGGTAAGCGCTCTACCACTTAGCTACCACACTCCCCTGGGGAAGAAAATTGTTCGGATAAAAACTTAATTTCAATTTTATACAATGTTGGCCATTTTTTTTTTACCATTGACATAGTAATCGGTAGCTGTTCCTAAATCTTTTAAAACAAACAACAGTGTATGGAATTTTTTTTTTTGGGGGGGAGAGATGAATGTTTTAAAAAAACACAAAAAAATAAACAATTACCTACCAATTATCTTTGTATGTAATTTGTATCGTTTCGAAATAGTTTTAATTTTTATTATTTTTTAAAGAAAAAAATTCCTTATTTTTATCTCGTTTCAGGAGGACAAGCAGCGTTGTCAATGGCTTTGAACTGTCTTATTCACAGCATCATGTATCTCTACTACTTTTTGGCAGCTTTGGGACCAAAAGTGCAGAAGTATCTTTGGTGGAAAAAGTACCTGACAGCAATGCAACTGGTACGTGGAATCTCTTGACTATAATAGTACATCATCCCAAGTAATGTTATTTAATCAACCTTCGTCTGAAAAGAAAATAATTACGCTATAAACTTTAAATAATTAAACCTTGTACAGTCAGCGACAACAGTTCTTTCCGTTTCATGAAAGTACTTTCGTAATTAACTTTAGGACGGAAGGACAATTTTGAGTACAGTTTTCAGTAAATTAAAAAGAATGAAATTTTATGTACGTTCCAGCCATACCAGCGCTATTCTCAAAATAAATTTTACCAAACGGAAAGAACTTTTTTGTTGCTGACTGTAGCATTTATCTTGATTCACCCTTGTAACTTTGAGTTAATGGACAAAAGAAAATTCTGTACCATTCAACTGTCGGGTGGGGGACATTGTTTGACGTATTCTTTCATACAACCAGGTTAACCTTGTTGCCAACCCAATAAAAAGTTGTATTCGAGTTCGATTTCCGGTGGGGGCACTCGGTCGAAAAAGTGTAAACCGCTTTTTCAGGCCAGCTACCCTGAATGAGGTTTTCCTGGGGTTTCCTCATTCACGCCAGGCGAATGCTAAGCTGGTACCTAACTTATAGATCCCAGGCCGCTTTCTTCCTTCGCCAATCCTTTCTTCCTTACCTTTCCCCGGATTGTGTGCTCGCCGAGGGACGTCATCCCTCAAACGTGACGGGCTAAATGGTCACAGATGGCAAGAACATAGAAATCTAAATCCTAAATCCCTAAAAATTTGTATTTAAATAATTTCGCTACGTCAGGTTATTACATATTTTAAATCTACATAGTGAACGAAAACTTAACAAAGCATATTTATTACGCATCGTTGCAAACTATGGATACTACAGTATCAGAAACATCGAAAAACAACAAAATTTCGAACGGTTCTGTTACAGTAATAACACAAGTGAGACAGAAGTGGTAATGCATATCCGAAGTACCCTAAAGTCGAATACTATGGTCAGCATATGTCATATTTCTATTAATTACGAACAAAGTTCTGAGGAATTGAAAATAAGGAAGGAATTTCGAAATAAGGAACTTTCTTCAAAGGTCCTTATTTCGAAAATGTGATTTAAAAAGTATCACATCCAATTTCGTACATAGTTTTAAATAGACATAAATGCCGTTCACAGCAAGTTGATATCTAAAATTGTCCTCATGATATAAAAAAGATGATAAAAGATGCTATATTGCTTAAAATGGTCTATTTGTGCACTGTAAAAAATGAGGTGTTGAAATAACACAAAATGACTACCACTGTAGCGTGTTACTTGTGTGTCACTTCAGCACAAAGACATCGCCTTCCGAGTATATCAAAAATAACTATTTACTACCTGAGAGAATTTGCATTGATATTTATCGTTTAATATGAGCAAAGCTTTGCAAAATATCTTTGGGACCTCTGCCAAGTAACGAATAATGTTCTATGTTTTCAGTAATCGGTCACAATACGATTGTTGTAAACCTGTGAATCGTCTGACAACAGTAACACAGGCAACAGTTCTGTTATCTTATGCTCATATATGCTAAGACACAAGAATAACAGATAAAGAAAACAAATGGAAGCACAGCTATCTGTGTAACTGTTGTCATATGATCCTGACTATCCTGAAAGGACTCTATCCTGGTTTTTTCAGTCACAACAGGTCAATACCGGGATCGTATTTTAAATATCCAGAACCTGGCCGCTTTTGCTCAAGTCTATCGATTGTGGAAACAGTATAGAAAAATCTCCTTCAAGTTACTACTCCTCTAAAAAAGGCTGAAACCATATGTGTCTCTGACTTTTTTTCTGTCTATCTTAACAAGGCGAGTAGAAGACACTTTTTGCATCTGTCCATTTCAACTACCACAACACGACAAGTGTCACAAGATTTTGTTTCTTCAGTTGCACAGCAACCCTGCTCGGATATTTTTCATCCACGGCAAAACGCCGGATAATATGAAAGGGTACGCTTTTTATCCGACAAACTGCCGGAAACGTATCCGGCAAATCGTCGGATAATGTGAAAGAAGCCTAAGGGTTCAGCTGTTGCTAAGCGAGAGAAAGCGAGTGGATTTCCTTCAGCCGATAGCAGCGCTTGAAACGGAAGACTAGGGATCAAGTCAATGTGGCATATCTTTAGAGGCGAAGGACTGGTTTTGATTTTATCAGCGGTCAAACACATCTCCTTGTCATAGTTTTCTGTTCAAATCTCCCTGAGTAGCTCAAAGATGAACTTCCACCTTATTGCCATTCCAAAGCCCACCCGCTTTGACTTTACACGGGGAGGTAATCAAGGAAACTTACCTTTCTAGCTTAAAAAAAAAAATTGAACTTTCGACCGCGATTTCTAAATGTAGGGCAAATTTTAAACAGCTCTGTAATGGAAGAAAATTAATTTTAAACTAACACGTTCTAATATTACCCTAGCAAGAAAAACTAAAACTGAACGTGTAATATTAATAATAATACAGACCTGGACAAATTTTGAAATATGTAAAATAAATGGTTTTAATAAAACTTTCAAATGAAGTGTTCAATGTTAATTATACGAGAAGTGTCAACAATAATTGTCCATGGCATAGAAAATCTGTCATTTTTCTCTCACTGTAATGCACTGTAATGTTCCAGAGCACGAATACTACTTAAAAAAAAAAAACTTGGAGGCTGTGCTAACAGCCGTTCTTTTACAGCCCGCAAAGCATGATCATTGTTGACAAACTTTGTCCCTCACAGTTGCTGCTTAAGCTTAAGGACCGAGTGAAAGTCACTTGGGAAAATATCTGGAGAGTAGGGAGGGTGCTCAAGTATTTTGAACTCGGCATCAGCAATAGTGGCGGCGGTAAGGTGACTTCTATGAGCAGGAGCATTATCCTGCAGCAGCAGCAGCACTTTCCTGTGTAGCATCCCTCTGAGTTTGTCCTTGATTGTTTCCCTAATATCAATTGTGAATAAAAGTCACCTGTAATTGTCTTTTGGCCCTGCAGATAATAAATTAACTATTCCCCCCCAAAAAAAAAAACTTTGGCCATAAGATTGGTATTGTCTTGAATTTCTTGTAGTACAAAGAATCATGGTGTCGTCACTGCATACTCTATTGCATGGACTCTTTATCCTAATGATGTACGTAGCTTCATCTATAGTCATATCTAGCAGGAAAATTACCTGGGTGTTTCTTAGACAAGGCCAAATTTGTCTCTGAACAACGGACTTGTTGACGCTTTTGATCATCGGACTGATACCTTATGCATTTCGAAGTGTTGGTGTAAAATTGTGTCTATTGAACCGAATAACATGCCAATAACCTCAGCTAACCTCCTCACAATTAGTCGTCTGTCATCCATTATCAAGTCGTGAATCATGTTAATGATTTCTGGTGTGCACAGTCTTACGGGCTGTCCTGCACCTGATGCATGTTCACAGCTCTCCATGTCGCCCCGGAAGTCACGTTATCAGTTTTATGATGATTTGGTATGTAGGGGCGTAATCACCTAATAGATTTGCCATGTTTTTATGAATCTCCTTGAGTATTAATTAGGGATGGCCATTTCCGGAAAAAGAGTTTTCCGGTTTCCGGAAAAATATTTTCCTTTTTCCGTTTTTCCGGAAAATGTGGCCATCCATAGTATTAATTCCTTCCTCTGTAGGTAATTAATGACGTCTCTTTGTTCAGATTTATCCATTTTCTCAATCGCCGCTCACATTGACCTAAAAAGGAAAGCAAAACAGTGACATTATAGATCCGACATGCCTGAAACTTTGTCTCTAAACATTCAAAGGATACATTATGCTGCATGTACAGTCAGTGACAAAAGTTCTTCCAGTTTGATGAAATTGGTTTTGTAAACAACTTCAGAATGGAAGGATAATTTGAGTACAGTTTTCAGTAAATTAAAAAAAGAATTTAATTTTAAGTTATGTACACTCATGTCCAAAATTATTGTTGCATATCTATAACTGTCTTTTCGTAAGAATATAATTTGTTAATGATTTTTGCAGGGTACTTTTAATACTGATACTATGTGTATAATCGGGAAATGTATATTTGTGGTAAATTTCATGGCAAAAGAATTATAAATACGAAAATTAGAATTAGTAAAACAAAATGTTGCTAAATGGACAAGGAAGTTTTATTTTCGTTTTATTGTTCTTATTTACTGCTCTTTTGTCATGAAATTTGCCACATACATGTTTCTGCCGATTATACACATAGTAACATTATAAGAAATACCGGGCGAATTCGTTATCAAATTGTATTCCTACAACAACGTATCCCTACATGCAACAATAATTTTGGACATGAGTGTACGTGCCAACTATACCACCGTTGTACGTTCCAGAAATACCACCACTATTGCGAAAATAATTATTACCAAACGGAAAAAAAGAACATTTGTTTCTGACTGTACAGTTTCATCTATTTCAGATAATCCCTTCTATATTAGGGACAATAATTGATGAACACCACTCATATATATATATGAGGAAGTTCCATCGCTTCCCATGCATTAGACACAACCTTAATGTCTGGTCCAGCTCACGGACCGATTCAGATTTACGCAATTATCTCTATCTGCTTCCACCCAGGAAACAAAAATCAATTGCAGTTTTGATCTGAGTGAATATCAGTGGCGTAGCAGCTGCCCCGCAATCCCCGCAGTGCGGGGGGGGGGCGAAGTATATGGGGCCCCGAAGTCTTGCGATGAATAAAGATTTAAAGAAGTAGAACTCCAACCTTAATTCTATCGGCTTTACAAGTAGGGCCCTTTCTCTATACTTTGCCGGGGGAGCCACAAAAGTGTGCTACGCCACTGGTGAATATACTTCTTACTAAGGCGGACTTTTTAACAGAACATCCACAGCTTAACAGACTAATATCTCATTTCCTATTTTGTTCATTAATAACTGCATGTTTTGTTCTAATGTTTAGAGATTGATAATTATATTTCTCTCTCTCTCTGTTTCAGGTTCAGTTCTCTATTTCGTTCTGCCATGGAACTCTGGGAATTATTGGAGACTGCATGTACCAACAGAAAATCCTTACGTACACCTATTTTCCTAACCTTTTCCTTATTTCCTACCAGTTTGTAAAATTTTATATTCAGTCCTATTGTAAACCAAAGAAGCAGTAGACGATCTATATACAACATCATAACCTCCAAGCGTGTCAAAATAAAAAATAAAAAAAAGTGTAAATAAATAATTTATCTTTGCATCTAAGTGATAATATTATTTTACCTTATTTTCTTTCATTTTGTATTTATTAGATTTCAAAAACAATGCTATGCATAAGTATAGTAAATATTGAAAGGAAAATGACATTATTTTAGTTTAACGTCCCACGATTATGTCCTCTAGGCTAAGGGACACGATGATTAATGCAAATGAATGATGAGGGAAGGATTGGTGGAATGAAAGAGTGGGAGGATACGCGAGTAGCCCTGGGAAAACACACGGACACGATGTTGTCCACCACAAGTTTACTTGGCCGGGAATCGAACCAAGGACCACCAGAGATAAGCGCTCTACCACTGAGTCACCTTGCTCTCTCCCGAAAACAGTGAAAAAGAAGCTTTGAAATCATCATGATTAAACTTTTACTTACATACACCCGGCAACACTGCTATTCATTTCTATGGGGCTACTTAAAGCAAGAGGTATATAAGAACATATTCTCGAACTATACAAGATTTGGAAACGAACATTCGCGGTGCCATTGAGAATATTAACAATTCTACTTTTCATAAAGTTGCTGCCAAGATGGTGATACGTGTGAACCAGTGTTTGAATCAAAACAGGAGGCACTTCCAGCATCTCTGTAGAACTGATAACTCGTTTCGTAATAGTAGCAGTGTTGCCGGATACATGTAATTAAAAGTTTTATCATGATAATTTCAAAGTTTCTTTTTCATTGTTTTCAGGAATTGCATATTGTAGACAGATCCTTAACACACCTTTTGATGCACTGAAACATCAGCAATGTTGTCAATTCAAAGCGTTAACTTATGAAAACTTCAATTTCCCTAGTTCAACCTTACAGAGGCCTCATCCGATTAGTTACGGGTGGAGATCAAAAATTCTTTTTTCTGCTCCATAGTTTACTTGCTACTCCAGCTAAACAAACTGAAATTTAAAGACAGAACATCAATACATATGAGTTATGAGTCAATGTACATGTTTTGCAAAAAAAAAAAAAAAAAAAAAAAAAAAAAAAAAAAAAAAAAGGATTTATACCCTCGGTTACATCTGGTAACACTGTATGGTTCCTAGTGTACTTCAATCGTTGCTTCCTACTTTAAAAAATGAAATGAAATCTTTAAGTTTTACGTCCAACGGTTATGCCGGTTAGGCTAAAGGAGACGGTGATGATGAGAGATAAGTGAAATGAAGAAAGTGTGAGGAAACGGGAGAACCTCGAGAAAACCCACGAGCACGGTGTTTATCCACCGCAAAGTCCACACGGCGCGAGCTGGGATCGAACCAGAGACCCCAAACACCGGAGGTGAACGCTCTACCATTGAGCTACCGCGCCCCCGCTTACTACTTTAAAAATATATGCATGAACAAAGCTTAAAATTTTGTATAATCATTATTTGTGTATCGCTTCAGGTTCAAAAGTTCTACTATCGCAAACTCCAGGTTGTATTGTATATTGGACACCCTGTAGTTCCTAAATGAAGTCTAAACTCGACTACGGTATGTCCCATAGTTTTGGAGCTATGGATCTTTAAACTTTATTATTATTATTATTTTTTTTTTTTTTTCATGTTTTCGGAAGCCTATAACTCTGGAAGAAAGCATTTTTGCTCCGAGGTTGATCTGTTTTTTTTTGTCTTATCTTTGTGTCAGGAATGACTTTCCAAATGTTGTCGGTGTTGTTTTGAAACATTCTGTATATTGAGAAGAAGTTTCTTGATATGCAATTAGTAGCACATGAATACGTTCTATCTGTGACCCCTGTATTACAACTGGAAGTTATAAATTTACTACGTATAGTTTTAACATCGAGTTTACAGAGTTTGGAAGTCTATCGTAGTTTCACACTGTGAAACGAAGCTTACTCGTTGCATAATCTGACTTTTCTACTCAAAGGCAAGTTCTTGTTTTATCCCATTCATTTACCTTAAACACCAGAACAACAGGGAGTACTAACCATGTTGGTCCCGGCGTCCCCCCACAGGAGACATAAAATATGACGACATTATTATTTTTCTTTATAACTTCAAAATCAGACTGGACAACATTGAAAACTGTTTATAGGGGATGATCATAGAGCAAACGAGAAAATATACTGTTAATTTTCTTATCACTGAGAATTGCCAAATCTCATTTCTAAGAAAATATTATCTCGGTGCACAGATAAGAAACAGTTTCTCAAATTTTTGAAATTATTATTATTATTATTATTATTATTATTATTATTATTATTATTATTATTGTTATTATTATTTTTATTTTTACAGCGAAGCATTAGATAACTGCGCAGTGACAGAAAGATCTTAACATATGGAGAATGAACAACTTTATATATATATAAGCTTTCGAAGACGGATGTAGAATCATGAACCTTTTCGCACATTAACCACTGAACCACGGACAAGGCTATTTGCTAAACCGTGTTCTTCTCGCATACCTCAAAAATGCTAACATTTCGAGACAGGGGCTGTGGTGGTTCAGTGGTAAAGCCGTTCTGGTGCATGTGATCCTTGATTGATCCCAGTTCGCACCAAGTGAACTTTTGTGGTGGACAAACATTGTGTGCAAGGGTATTCTCGGAGTTCTCCCCTTTTGCTCCCACTTTATTCATTCCACCATTTCATTCATCCTCATCATCACTGTCTCCTTTAGCCTAGCCGGCATAAGCGTGGGACGTAAAACTTAAAGATTTCATTTCATTTCGAGGTATGAAGATTAGAAATATACTATCGTTTCTATTAGAGATGGTAACTTAAACAGGCGTTTCAATGTGTCGAAGAAACCATTTTCCGGGTGCATGGTAGCCAAGAAAGTTCAATGTCTGAGGTACTACAAGGGCGCAGAGGTAAACGTTCTCACCTAACAATCGGGGATCTAGATAGGCTTATGGTATATTCATCTAGACATGGTGGATCTTGACATGGTATCGGGTATATATATTCGTAAAGTACTAGCCTAGATTAGTAGAAATACTTAAGGTCATAAAAAAAAGATATAGAAGTTAGAAGAATCTCAAGCTAACATTATAATCAATGGAATATCTTATTTACACGTTAGTCTCAAACATTTACAAGCTCTTCTTGCTGGTATAGCGGCTAGCGCGTCTGTTTAAATGTACGTGGACCAGAGATGGAGTGGGTCAGTGGGTCAAGTTTTCTGAGTGGGTCAGTGGGTCGTGGGTCAACAGCATGTGACCCACTGTTACCCATCACCCACCGTGACCCACTGACCTACCACCCACCATGACCCACTCTGACCCACCACCCACCGTGACCCACTGCGACCCACCACCCACCATGATACACTGTGACCCACCACCCACTGTGACCCACTACGACCCACCACCTACAGTGACCCACTGCGACCTACCGACTCAGTATGATCTACCGACCCTCTCTGCTTACTGCATTGTTGGCAGTATCTTCTGAAGACTGGTAAATTTGTCTCCGTTTTACTTTCAAGACCTTCATTTCCCTTCCTTTTCCACTTGTTTCTGTCTACTTACCTGACGTGAGTATATCTAACCAAGTGAAAAAAGAACTTCAGGCACTTTTGGATATTGATATTTTTAATAGTAATAATAGCAATAGGACGTACACTTCAACTTGGCTTTCGAGACCTGTGAGTTTTTAGAGCTGACTACTGGAAAAAATACATTTTTGAATCACTGTAATATATAAATTATTTATAAAGAATTGAATATAACTATGTGTGCCTGATCATTACGGTCAAATTGCAAAGTCAAATGAAATTACTTTTGGTATATAGTTAGGCCTTAATCCAAATTGGGATATTATATTGCTTTTATTATAATGCATAATATCCTAAGGAGATAGAGAGGATCCGAATTTTTGCGAAAAAAAAAAATAGTATCTCGCAAACCATTAAACTTACGGAGCTGAAATTCAGTGTACATATTAACTCTTTATTGAAAATAAACAGAATGTGTCCTAGCATTTTTTAAAATTCTCCTTTATGTGGGGGGTGGGCACTCTCTATATATGGAAAATTGGTAGTGAGTTGGTTTGTAAAAATGATCGAAAACGGTCGATGTTATTTAAGAAAAAAAAATCCGAAACAAAAAATACAGTGCTTGGCTTCATATATCCATTGCTTTCTGTTGTAATAATTGCTGAAGCTTATGTTTATTATATGGAGCGCTTACAGTACAGGGCAATCAACCCATAAAGTTGTTAGAAGAATAGGAATAAATTTTGTACTGTAAGCTTAATTACACGGAAATTTGAAGTTTGGATTGTACACATAATTGTATGGAAAATTTTATACTTTTTTCCGTTCGCGTTGGTCTACTTACTTTGATTTGGAACTTTCAAATTTCATCCTTTTTTCCACTGAAAAGTATTGATAATTCAACAAGGAAATAATTATACTATTATAATTTAATTGAAATTCATCGTAATTTGGCACATGGCAAACAGCACTGTGGTAATTGAAGTTGAAGAAGGAGGGAAATTCCCGTTCACCTCTGAACACTTTCCAGGAACCTCGTTCCCTTTCGCTTTCTAGACGGGGGAGGGAACTTGGTAATGGTACCAAATCTTCATGTGTAATTACATAAATTAAATTTATAAACAAATAAGAAATCATGTTTATCAGGCTTTAATTGATAATTTATTCACAAGATTCCCTATCAAAGGCGTGGTAAATGAAGTTTCTGTTCTACATGGGTGACGTTGCCAACTGACATGGTCGATATGGAAATGATGTTGTATGGTGATAGAGAGATGATACTTCTTGCTGAGTATTTCAAACCTGACCGAGAAAAATCGTTATCAGACTTAAGTCTAACAAGTAGATTGTCGATGAGAAGTTGCAGAAATCGGGTAGAAGTATTATCAAGTTCCACGATAGAGTGCAAACGGGGATTTCCCCTTATGAATTTACAGATGACTGATATTAGAAATAGATTAAGTGCTCAAACATTGTCTAACTTGTTGTTCATCAATGTTAATAGCCCACCGCTAGACAAGCTCAAAGTAGACGAGCTAGTTATTTCTTGGCTGAATGATGGACATCATTCCACTGCGGATGATTTACCGCCAAAAAGTTACCAACAGGAAATAAATCCGATTTCAGATTTGTTTTAAGGTGAAAAATTACGAGTTACGGAAAATTTATACTTGTATTACTAATGGCTTATTTGTGTTATTCAACTTTGTACCTAATTTTTAATAAGTCTCTTCTTTGCTTTAGGTAAACTACTTTGAAAAATATTCATAATTGCAATTATGCATATTCATGACTTAAATTTAACATGGTGTTTTAGTGATTACACAAATTACAATTATGAGCATACTTTATGGAGCTGCTCTCACATAGGGTATCTGAGCACCTTTATACCCTATGAACAACTGATTTTTCAAGTCTTTTGTGAGAAAAATACTGTGAACTGAGAAATCATAACCTTTCCCATATTGTACAGGGGTATTTTCCTGCGAATAGAAGTTTCTTATGGAATGCGTTCAGAAATTAACACTTGCAAGAATACTCTCTTTGTACAAGTATATTTTAGGCACACACTAATTTCCCCCCATCTCGAACTGTTTCGATTTCCTCACTGACAAATACTTTACCATTTTATATCGTAAAGGTCAGATCCACCGTTATTGTAACAGAGTGGTGCTTGAGTGATTGACTAGAAATTCAAACTCCGATTAGTGGCAATTTCACAGTCTTGTTTTATTACAAGTGTAAACTGTTTAGTCAGTTCAGAAGAGGCCGTGGATCGTGTTCAGACTTGATGACGATGGAGTTTGGTGAGTCAGAGTAGGTCAAAGTGGATGAGAGTGGTTCATGGTGGGTGGTGGGTCACGGTGGGTCGTGAGTCAGAGTGGGTTATGGTGGGTGGTGGGTCAGTGGGTCGTGGGGTACGGTGGGTGGTGGGTCAGTGGGTCGTGGGACAAGTTTTCATTGACCCACGCAAACTCTGACGTGGACCCATGTTCGATTCCTGCTGAGAGAGAATAAAATTTTAATTTCTCAATTATTTATTTTCATTAAACATCCGTCTTCCTTAGCATATAAGAAGTAATCGTAGGAAGTTAAACTTTTCTAACTTACACTGTATGTTCTACTAAGGAAACTGGAATAACCTTGTTGTTTTTTGTTCTCACTTCTTACTGCACAACTATTGTCTATTTTGTGGAAATTTGGGATTTTTTACTTCTGTCCTTCCTGAAATATTTGATGGTGAAAATACACGATTATCGACAATTCACAAAGTTTAAAAATTTCCAAAAAATCAAGTATATAGTTCTCAGATCTTAAACTTGTTTGGGACGTTGTTTACTATCTATTCTCTATGTAGACAAAGAATTGAAGGTGAATCTTATTTATTTCCTTTGTAAATGTGAATTCAAAAGTGTCCATTTCTAGGTTTCCAACCTCAATGTTCAGAGCTTCTTTTTTCGACGTTCTAAAGTACGTCTCAATGTGCACAGAACGAAGAATGTTGTCAATTCCATTATCATTCATATGGTTTTGGTTTGAACTCATTATCTTTAAAACTGTTACAGCCAGGGCCGCAACTAGGGGGGGGGCAGAGGGGGCACGTGCCCCGGGCGCGTGGTTGGAGGGGGCGCCGGAAAGAAGATATATCAATTGTTTTAAAAATCGCACCCTTTCCCTTGAGGAACTTATTCTAGAGGTTAAAAGAAATCAAAAGTTTACTTGGCCTTTTCCATGGGACCTCTTTTCGTTGATTATATATATATATATATATATATATATATATATATATATAGAGAGAGAGAGAGAGAGAGAGAGAGAGTCTCATCTAAATAGGTGTAATGTCATACATTAAAAACCTAATATTGCATGCATTTGTTCCCTTGGGCGACCACAGAGAATCCGCCCCCCTTTCCTTTTCCTACCACAAGGAGCTGTTTGTATAATTCCATTGAGAACAGCTCTAAAGTTTATAACGCTGTTATCAATAGGGGCGGGGGCGAAAAGTTCCCGATTTTTGTTGCTTGCTGGTGGTTGAAGAGTTTAGCTCAGACGCGCCCCCTGTAGTGTTACGCAATTGCTGTAATGTTTTTAAACTAGAGGGCAGTTTTGTGGCGGAAAAGATAATTTACACGCCTCGGTGTATTTAATTGTTTCTTGTACGCCTACCAAGAGATTTTGCGAGCGAAGGCTATATGAAGCTTTATCTATTAGTTTTGCTTGAGAGCTTTTCGAGGCATTTTGAATTGTTATCTATCAGTCCAACTTATACTTTATTATGCTTTATTGTTAATTTCAATCATTTTTTTTACATTAATCATGTATAATGTATAATATTTACTATACATTAAATAATCTAAATATCTTGATCTATTTATTAATATTTTATGAAGCAATTTCTTTCATATTTAATGAACTTTCTAGTTAATGCACTGTAAAGAGATGCTTTGCTCGAATCAGTTTTTTCTATCACTTGTGTGCACCTTAGAGGTGCATATATACAGAAAGAGAAAGTATACAGAAAGGTGCTCAAAAGGTACAGAAAGTGCTCAAGTTCGAGAGGTACACATAACAATATAGTGTGGAGTTCTTGTGTGCTTCATTGTTGATGGAAAGTTTTCTTCTTTTCTCCACATCAAAGGATTACACCGAAAAATTTACAGAAATAAAAATAAGCTTTCCATTGTTGCATTGTTATGTTCTCAATGATTTTGGATCGTAAATATTGGTTTTAAAAACATTTCTCATCAGAATTGGCATTTTGCAAACTCATTGACCATCTGATCAACACTCAAACTATAATTAAAAACTTTGACGCTTTGGAACACCCGTGACATCAATAGTCGCGCGGGCTACAGATGTAGCCCATGAAACTTTCAAGCAGAATAACAAGAACTCCTTTCGAGATCCTTTCGATTTTACGTTTGACCACACCCTAAACACGCAGAATGATAGTTGATAGAAAGGTACACAAGTAGAAAATAGCATATATGTCGTCAGGAAGTCCGGGTTCGATAAGACTTTAATTCCCATATTAAATCGTATAGTGTACAGTGGAAATTATCACTGTGTTCCCTTGAATAGCACTGGGGGAGATTAGACCCGGAAGTGATAAAAATTATCAAGAATGATTAATTTTGTGAGTCGATAATTGGAGCGGAAGAAAGTTTGATACTTTGAAAATCTTTAATGATAATTTTAATTAGAGCGGAAGAGGCTGTGATATGATTTTTCTCCCCTCTTGTAGCGGAAACTGAATATAAGATATGAATAAAGTCACGGAAAACAATATATGCTTTGAGTCACGTAACTTGTGTGTTCGATTAGAATATCAAAGGAAGTAATGATATGTGTATCATATTGTTTTAATTGGAGCAGACTTCCCTCCTTTTGCGTGGGCAAAAGGGAAGTTTTTGGATAATAAGCATAGAGATATTGATTTCGTTTGCATGAACGTGGGATGAAATACGTGGGCGAAGATAAATCCCTCCTCCTTTTGTGGATAAGAAGCAAAAACTGATTTATAAATAAAGTATATTGCCTTACATGATTTTAATGTTGTGTTTTTAAGTGCTAAGTTGTTTGTAGACGGTGTAATTTGATTGGATCGACTGGATTTATTATTGAAGGTAAGGAATTTTATTTATTTATATCAATTGAATATTAAAAAAATATATAAGATGAGATAAATGCCCTGTTATTAGAAATATAATGGTAGTACTTTGATTGTTGAGTTGCTTTTGAATTAACTCAATTATTGGCAATTATTAATTATTGGCAGCGAGGTTATATTGTTGTATATGCTTACAAGACTTTGCTTGTAATGATTATATTAACAATTTGAAAGACATAAGATGGCGCCGGGAATGGAACCCGGCTTTGCTGCGGGGAATGGAACCCGGCTTTTGTACGGCAAAGACACGCACGTTAGCTAATGCCGGGAATGGAATTTGGCTTTTGAAGGTAAAGATGCGTACGCTAGCTATAACGGATGTTTATTTTGGTGCTGGGGTTTGAAGCCAAGCGCTTTAAACTTGGAAGTTAAAAGAGCTTTATTTGAAAAAAGAAACTATTTACATGTAATTTTAAAACAGAATTATAAAAATAATGAAGAGACTTTGCTTGATTTTTAAAATGGCTGAAGTTTGTTAACTATTACTAGCGTTGAATGACAGTAGGCAGGGCTAAAGATATTACTATCTGGCAGGGGGTTTGAAAATTGACCTGAAGGAGTTTTAAGCTGTTGAAAATTGACAGGAAGGCGGGGCTGAAAATAGTGCTATCTTACAGAGGGTGTTGAAGACATTGACAGAAGGGTTGACTTTAATGGGTGGAGTGTCGATTACGATAGATTGGTTATTGGTGGTTTTCTACCATTTTGTTTTTTCTTTTAGCAGAGTAAGAAGCAATGGCGAACATAAAGATTTTGAATGAATGAATAAATGGTGTACAAGTTTTAAATGATATTGCCTTATTTAAATATGTAGGAAAAAAAAGAGACTGTTTTGGCATACAAAGTATGGTACATTTGCGAAATGAGATGTGTGAGTTTAACGGGAGACGTATGATTAAAGTAACTGAATGATGATGGGCGGAGAAGGGGAAATATTGAGAGAACTATGTAACGATTTTATTGTGTTACGTTTGACGATTATGCCGGTATGAAACTTGTAAAGAAAGGTATATAGAAAGTGGAAATAAACGGGAGAACCCCGAGAAAACCCACGAGCACGGTGTTTGTCCAGCACAAAGTTTACTTGGCGGGAACTAGGATTAAACCCGGGACCCCCAAGCACCAAAGACGAATGTTTTAACATTTTAGCTTGCAGACAATAATGAAATTTAAGTTAGTATATTGTTGTGTTGGTCCGAACTTATGAATAGTGGAATAAAACAAGAAATAGTTTACTTACCTAATGTTGATATGGCAGAACACACTTTACGTTACGGTAACTGATACTAATGTATAGTAGAAACTGTACATGTTTTGAATAAAAGAACACAGGAATTTACTTGATTTTATATGTATGCGGAATATACTTTTGTGAATGATTTTGTGTACGGAACTTGATTTGTTTTGCATGATTGCTATTTTTGTTGAGTAAGAGTTTGCAGCGGCACGAGGAATTTATGTGACGAAGTATATGCGACCCGTGTATTTTGCGATGCGGTGCGATGAAAAAATGCGGGCATTGCGTATATAGTTTGACGGTAGCGTATTATGGTGAAGCGTGCGACCAGACCTGGTGTGGAAAATGGTTGCTTATAGTATGCAAAGTCGCAGATTTAAAAGAAAGATGGCCGACATTGTAAAGTTTTATGTACAGTGAATATTAATGGCAATAAATGATTATGACATTGTAAAAAAGTATACTATATTGCGTATAGGAGCATAATGAGTAGTAATGGCAATGAGTAATAGCGACATGAAGTAATGATGTATATAGCGTATGGAAAATATATGTATAATGCGTGTTGGGTGACAATAGTATTAATTGATGACGTATATAACGTACGGAAAATAGTTGGATGCAATGGGTGACAACAGCATGAACGGATGGCGTATATAGCGTATGAAAATGCAAATTTAGCATTTAGTAAATATGATGGTTGAGAATGATATTAAGGGATGACGTATATAATTATACTTATGGATATGTAACTTAGTTGTATAGCGGGTGAGAGTAACATGGTATGAAAGATACAGCATTAGCACAGCGGCGGTATGATAGCGACTGCTATCGTTTACATAGTATACATTAGATTTTATGGATGCGGAAAATAGACGCAAAGCGCGTACTAAATGGAATAGCTTTTACATTATTGATGTTAGCAACTGCTATCGTGTATATAGTATACATTAGATTGTATGGATGCGGAAAATAGACGCAGAGCGCGTAGTATATGCAGTAGGTGGCACATTAGATGTTATGAATACAGAAAATAGATGCAGAGCGCGTTTTGTGGGCATGCTATTTGTGAATGTGTTGAAGAAAGAATTTTTTTTTTTTTTTTGAGCGAGCAAGCGGGAATTAAACTGAGGGACCAAGTATGAAATGATGGACAGCAGAAATTTTATTTTATGATAGTTGGGGATTGAACCAGGGATTGTATGCAGTTGAAATAATCACTGAGCTATTATAGAATGTTAGGGGTTGTTTTGATATTTGCTAATAGTAGTAGTAAAAAATGATTTTTGTTGTAGTAGTATTTATTAATTTTATGTTATTTTTTCTTTTTAGGAAGAGTATTTTTTGCTTAGTGGAACAGAACTGGAAATTTGTAAAAACGTAAGTACATATATATTGTTAACTTAGGGGTAAAGTTTTGTATTGTGAATGGGAAGAAAAAAAGCAGAGGGGAGTGACAAATGGTTTGGCTTTTGACCTGCATTGTACAAGTATTAATTTATAATAGAAAGGAGGGAGCTGGTAGCAAACTTGTTTGCTATTGTGTTAATTAATTTAGAAACTTAAAGGTATGGAAAACAGCATTGAAACCCGCCCATTGGGAGAACTTATATTTGCATAGAATTAAGAAAGGGATGCTAATTGTTATTTTTCGTAACTTAGATAAAGTAAATATTTTTGTGAAATATGAACAATGTAATAGTACATTAATTAAATATTATAGGAATAGAATAATAAGCGCTATTATTTTATTGGAGAAACGTATTGATTGGAAAAGAAACACAAAACTCTATTGTGTAAAATTAGATTGAATAGAATTGCATTTAATATAGCGCTGTTACTTTGAGTATCCTATTAAAATTGTTTGGAACTTACTTATGTTAATGTAATGTAGCGAGTTGATTTATGAGGGGGAACATATAAATTATATTTATTATTGAGTATATGATATATTGACTTGTATGGGGAGTAACACTAGTGTAATATTCTAATAGTAATTGTATATTTTAAACTCATTATGGATTTAGTAGTTAATAAAAATATTATCTGTTCATTTAAAACCTACTTAGGCAATATGTAGGAGGAAGGTAATATTGAATTAATAATTATTATTATTTTTGCTAACCTTTTGTATATACATTAGCAGTTTAATGCTTTTCTTTTAAAAAGGACCTTTGGAAATAACAGAAAAGGGAAATATACCTTACCTAATTTGTTTTGACTAATTATAAGTAAGCCTTACACTAAGTTTGATATTGTGTGGACATGAGAATAGCGCTGCGTTGTGGGAGGGAAGGGGAATGGATTGTTTTTTTACAAATTAATTTTGAGGGTAGGCTAAAGCAAATAGTTTTTAAATTGGCCTTTGAATAAAGTGGAAGGAAACCCACGCACACACTGTTTGTTTACCTATTAAGAATTGAACTAGGGACTTATGCATTAGAGCAAAAGAAATAGTAATTTTACGTAGAAATAATGTATTATTGTGAATTATTATTATTACTGTATAGTACTTAATTAGTATAGAACTTATGATTTATATTTGATCGCGCTTTAGATAGGACTACCTTGGCATTTACGTAATGTGAAGGAAGAAAAGTTTACGTAGGGAAATGAACTTAAAATTCCTAGCACCAATTTTTAGGAAAATCCCTTGTATGAGAAATAGATGCACTAACTTTGAAGTGTTGTCTTTTGAATGAAGATGTTTAAATAAATAAATATGTGGTAGTTGAGAGAGAGACTGGATGCCATTTTTATAATAATAAAAGTGGAGAAACGTAAGAGAAAACTGCTAAATTGGAAAATATAATTTAGTTTAGTAATGCAAGACGGTAAATGGAATGATAGTAGGCAAAGGGAAAAGTCATATAAATTAGTATGTAGAGTTTTTCAATTATAGATACTAAGTTAGGTTAAAATGAACGAAGAGCGGGACTTGGAATATTTTGGCTTTTACTTAGTGTTGATGATGAAAACCTCATTTAGGGCGGGTGGTTTGGAAAAAAGCTTTTAAATGTTTTAAGCGCACTGGGAGTTGAATGAAAGACCGCATACACTACTAAAGGGAATAGCGCTACACGAAGTTGAACATAAAGGAAGGAAGGTGTTGCCGGGTAAAATACTTTAATTGTAATAATAATAATAATAATAATAATAATAATAATAATAATAATAATATTTTTGAAATTGCCCTAATTTTTATAAAGAAGAAAATCCATAAGTTTGCTTACGGCATAAAAATTGTCAGTATTAGGGTGGGTTGCCAATTATGTGTTACGTTCATTTATCATTTGGAAATATGACTAAATTCACAGAGAAGGTAGCAACATATAAAAATAAACGAACAAGGCTAGAAAACAGTAATATTTTTACGTAATGCGCTTATGGCGCTTTTGAGTGACCTCGATGAGTTGCGTATGGTTAATAAAAAGCAGTTAGTGAACAAAAGCTTTATTGCGTGGACCTAAAGGAAAACAATAAGATTATATATGTAAGGGACAAGTTGATAGAAAGGTATAGACGGTAGATGGTTGCAGTAATCAGTATTGTATGCAACATAGCATGGACCGTGAAACGAAGTATGAAGGGGTGGATGTAAAATTGAAATGACCACCGGGAATTGAACCATGGTGTTAGAAAATATTACATACACTTGTAGTATTTAGTGGAACGGTATTTTGCTTAAAACTATTGCTTATTTATTAGAGGAATACCATTAGTAACAATAAGAGAAAAAAAGGAGAAGATAACTTTGATTTTTTCATGCTAATATAGTTGTAGCATTTTGTTTAACACCAAAGCTATATGAGTCAAAATTAATGTAGTATTTCAAGAACTAAACTGGAGTTTTCAAATGTATAATTGGATCACATAGAGTTGCAATATTTACGGACATGGTACGGTATTTGCTTGAAAGACGATAAATTATCAGCTAATAAACCTTAAGATATTAGGTAAAATAATTACATATTTTGTAGTATGTATTAAACGATACTTTATTTTGACTTGAAAAAACTTATATTGGATTTTTTTTTTCTGTTTCAGAAGCATGGAAGAGGGCAAAACGATTCCAATTATTGATTTAGTATCAGATAGTGAAGATGAAAGTACAAAGGAAACGAAGAAGGAAAAGAAGCAGAAGAAACAACAAGATTATGTTAAATTAACGAAGAAAGACACTAAAGAAATGTTTCGCATTTTTGAAAAGTATGTGAATAAAGAAAAAAATACAATAGAATTTGGCGCTGTATTAAAATATATAGCATTAGAACGACGGATGAAAAAACTGTAAAAAGAAAGATCGTTAAAAAAGGATATGTATATAGACAAATAATAATAATAATAATAAAAAGAAAAAAGAAAGAAATTAGAATATGACTAGATATAATTTAGTGTTTTATTTCATAATCATTCCTTGTCCCTTCGATTAGTATTGGATATTTGTTGCTGACCGTAGATTTTTTGTTGTGTTTGACAATGGTTTCTAATTTTTTAACTTTAAAGGTGTTTGTGATTTTCAAAACACATTTGAAGGGTAACCTATAGCGATTATTTTTCCCTCTTTGTGATTGTTTGCTCGTTGTTTTTAAAAAGACAACTATAAGGCTGTGACAATAATGAAAAGTAAAATATTGAACTAAATTTGGGCGTTCTAGGAAACATTTGATTTAACTTGAATATTTCTTTTAGGTGAATGCATACTTTTACCTGATTTTCTCCAAGAGTTGTGGGTTTGAAACGAATTTGACATTGGTTTCACATTAAAAGTATTTTAATCTTATTATTACTTTTGAAATATAACTTACAAGAATTGTGTTGTTAGGTCTTTACTAAAATAATATCTTAGCAAAAGTTTTGACATGGTTTCACTGTAATTTTGACAGGATTTCAGTGTAATTTTTGACAGGGTTTCAGTGTAATTTTTGACAGGGTTTCACTGTAATTTTAAAGATTCATGGAAATGAATGATAAAGAATAATTTAAAGCAAATGAATGATGATCATGTGATTGAAGAATCAGTGAAACTTGTGAGTAAATTACTTTAAATTATTTTGTTCTTTATAAAAGAACTGTTGAATCATGAATAAATTTTGGTGTAAAGAAGAATGAGGATTTCTGAAACAAACTAGATTTTTTTTTTATTGGCAAAATTTAAAAAATTTTGATCCGTGTAGAACAATAACTTGAGAAGCTTTCACAGGTTGCGCAAATGTATAGTACAGATAAACAGTTTGGATGAGATGAGTACTACTAGTTAGGATTTAGATTATGTCTATTTAGCCTGTTACGTTTGAGGGATGACGTTGTTAATGAGTTCGGGGAAATGGAAGGGACGTACACATTATGTATTGTTTGGACATTTGGCTGAGCACGGAAAACTGTATTTAAGTTAGATAGCGTGAAAAAGCTGTTTTAATTTTTTATAACCACCGGGATTGGAAACCGCTTGCAGCATAGCGACAACGTTAGCGAGTACATTACGTGGGACTACTGTAGTACTAGTTAAACATATATATTTGGATCAAAATGGAAAATGGCGGAATTATGTACCGCTAGGATGGAAATAATTTTCAAATTTTTAACCAGTAAAAAGAGAAAATATAGCCGGAAATGGGAGGACAATATTAAGATGGATGTCGTAGTACAAAGTACATGCAATTGGCTAAGGATAGATGTGAATAGAGAGCTTTTTTGTTAATCTTAGGTTCCATAAACAAATAAGGTTACTTAGTTAGTTTAATTAGGTTAGGAATTCACTATTTAAGACAAATTATTGGTAATGAAAAATAAGTAAAGAGGAAAATCAACGGACATATTAATTATTGCTAAAATTATCTATAAAATTGAAATCACATTGAAGGGAACCACTAAGTAATTGCCACGGAAATTAAATGAGGGATCCCCAAATAGCAGAAATATCCACTTTATTAATTATTTAGTGCACCCCTGCATTAATGAAATAATAATTTAAAGATATGTGATTGGCAAATTAAAGTCTTAATAGTATTTTAAATTGTTACACGGTTAACTAACAAAGCAGAGAATTTTGGTTATTATCCCATAGAAAAATCTCTTGTTAAGAAATTTCAGGTTTAAAATTATGCGTGTTTTTCCTAAAATCTGTTCGCTTACTTTAAGGGAAAGAAACAGGGAACTATATAACATATATGGTTGAGTAATCAATTTTAGGGTCTAGGAGGCTCACATGAGCAGGTTATGTAGGTAGAATGGAATGATTTTAAGTGAAAACAACCATTAGGAAGACCTAGGCGCAAACGGTTGAATCTCACAGAGATTGGAATACAAGTGTTACCTAAAATCCAGAGCGAGTAAAGACATTTTCCAACCATTCATTCATAAGGTATTTTACATATAGAAAATTACTGTTGGAATAATATATGATACATTCAGTGAGAGAATGTGATCATTTATTAACTTTAGTAAACCATAAAGTTTATTTCGAGGGACAATTTATTATAGAATGCCTATGTAGACATTGAATTTTTAAGTAAAAATCCTATTGTTTTCCTTAGCTGAAAATGGAAACTAAAATCATATATGAAGGTATCATAATAAATTAAGGCACTAGCACCTGTGTCTAAAAAATGGTCTAATTGAACGTTAGATCCTATTTTGCGCCAAATGTGGGAAGATCAATCACTTTTATGCTGCTATAGAAAATTCAACTTTTAAGAGATTCTGTTATGTAAGAATTGTGTGTAGCCCCATATGAGGAAGCAATATTCAGAATACGAAATGACATAGCAGATTTTTTATATTTGGTTATTGATTAATGAAACCACTGACGATTTATTTATAACTTAATTGTAGGGAAACTAACCTTAATAAAAAAAAGTAGATGTTGTATATACAGGGTTGTTGTAATAAAGTTGTTGAAGGGCTATTTTTGTGTATGTTTTTAATCGTGTTGCCGAGCATATAAGACTATTTACTGAACAATACTTAACCAGTGCTTACACGATAAGATATACCTGATTAAAGACAGTTGAGTACTGTGTTGACCAGTAAAGGAAGTTGTTAAAATTTAGAGGAAGATGCTTATAGCGTTACTGTAGATTTACCATACATCCCATTACACTTTTTGTTTTGGTTATTATAAAATTAGAGGGTTCGGGAATACCACTTTTTACGAATATTGAGCTTATTCAAATTGAATTAACACGCTTACTATGCAAAGCTTGGGTGTTAAATGTGTGTGTGTGTGTGTGTGTGTGTGTGTGTGTGTGTGTGTGTGTGTGTGTGTGTGTGTGTGTGTGTGTGTGTATGGCAGCAGATATATGGCTGGGAAAATAAAGTGAATACAAACGAACGTGAACCCAAGTTGAAGTTTACTTCCATAACATTAGCTGTACTATGCTCATTTCTACGTACATGTTTATCCTCAAAAAGAAACAATCAATTTCCCATAGAAATCCTAAAAGTGTGCTCCTTATTTATTATAATGTTAATTTTGGCTGTGAATATACACGAACATGAACCCAAGTTGAAGTTTGCCTTCATCACGTCAGCTGTACTACGTTCATTTTTTACGAACATGCTCATTTTCAAAAAGAAACAAAATCGTTTCACCATAGAAATCCTAAAAGTGTGCTCCTTATTTATTATAATGTTAATTTTGGCTGTGAATATAAACGAACATGAACCCAAGTTGAAGTTCGCCTTCATTACGTCAGCTGTACCACGTTCATTTTTACGAACATGCTCATCTTCAAAAAGAAACAAAATCGTTTTCCCATAGAAAGCCTAAAAGTGTGATCCTTATTTATTATAGCGTCAATTTCGGGCCGAAGTGAATGAATGAATGGTTGGAAAATGTCTTTACTCGCTCTGGATTTTAGGTAACACTTGTATTCCAATCTCTGTGAGATTCAACCGTTTGCGCCTAGGTCTTCCTAATGGTTGTTTTCACTTAAAATCATTCCATTCTACCTACATAACCTGCTCATGTGAGCCTCCTAGACCCTAAAATTGATTACTCAACCATATATGTTATATAGTTCCCTGTTTCTTTCCCTTAAAGTAAGCGAACAGATTTTAGGAAAAACACGCATAATTTTAAACCTGAAATTTCTTAACAAGAGATTTTTCTATGGGATAATAACCAAAATTCTCTGCTTTGTTAGTTAACCGTGTAACAATTTAAAATACTATTAAGACTTTAATTTGCCAATCACATATCTTTAAATTATTATTTCATTAATGCAGGGGTGCACTAAATAATTAATAAAGTGGATATTTCTGCTATTTGGGGATCCCTCATTTAATTTCCGTGGCAATTACTTAGTGGTTCCCTTCAATGTGATTTCAATTTTATAGATAATTTTAGCAATAATTAATATGTCCGTTGATTTTCCTCTTTACTTATTTTTCATTACCAATAATTTGTCTTAAATAGTGAATTCCTAACCTAATTAAACTAACTAAGTAACCTTATTTGTTTATGGAACCTAAGATTAACAAAAAAGCTCTCTATTCACATCTATCCTTAGCCAATTGCATGTACTTTGTACTACGACATCCATCTTAATATTGTCCTCCCATTTCCGGCTATATTTTCTCTTTTTACTGGTTAAAAATTTGAAAATTATTTCCATCCTAGCGGTACATAATTCCGCCATTTTCCATTTTGATCCAAATATATATGTTTAACTAGTACTACAGTAGTCCCACGTAATGTACTCGCTAACGTTGTCGCTATGCTGCAAGCGGTTTCCAATCCCGGTGGTTATAAAAAATTAAAACAGCTTTTTCACGCTATCTAACTTAAATACAGTTTTCCGTGCTCAGCCAAATGTCCAAACAATACATAATGTGTACGTCCCTTCCATTTCCCCGAACTCATTAACAACGTCATCCCTCAAACGTAACAGGCTAAATAGACATAATCTAAATCCTAACTAGTAGTACTCATCTCATCCAAACTGTTTATCTGTACTATACATTTGCGCAACCTGTGAAAGCTTCTCAAGTTATTGTTCTACACGGATCAAAATTTTTTAAATTTTGCCAATAAAAAAAAAATCTAGTTTGTTTCAGAAATCCTCATTCTTCTTTACACCAAAATTTATTCATGATTCAACAGTTCTTTTATAAAGAACAAAATAATTTAAAGTAATTTACTCACAAGTTTCACTGATTCTTCAATCACATGATCATCATTCATTTGCTTTAAATTATTCTTTATCATTCATTTCCATGAATCTTTAAAATTACAGTGAAACCCTGTCAAAAATTACACTGAAACCCTGTCAAAAATTACACTGAAATCCTGTCAAAATTACAGTGAAACCATGTCAAAACTTTTGCTAAGATATTATTTTAGTAAAGACCTAACAACACAATTCTTGTAAGTTATATTTCAAAAGTAATAATAAGATTAAAATACTTTTAATGTGAAACCAATGTCAAATTCGTTTCAAACCCACAACTCTTGGAGAAAATCAGGTAAAAGTATGCATTCACCTAAAAGAAATATTCAAGTTAAATCAAATGTTTCCTAGAACGCCCAAATTTAGTTCAATATTTTACTTTTCATTATTGTCACAGCCTTATAGTTGTCTTTTTAAAAACAACGAGCAAACAATCACAAAGAGGGAAAAATAATCGCTATAGGTTACCCTTCAAATGTGTTTTGAAAATCACAAACACCTTTAAAGTTAAAAAATTAGAAACCATTGTCAAACACAACAAAAAATCTACGGTCAGCAACAAATATCCAATACTAATCGAAGGGACAAGGAATGATTATGAAATAAAACACTAAATTATATCTAGTCATATTCTAATTTCTTTCTTTTTTCTTTTTATTATTATTATTATTATTTGTCTATATACATATCCTTTTTTAACGATCTTTCTTTTTACAGTTTTTTCATCCGTCGTTCTAATGCTATATATTTTAATACAGCGCCAAATTCTATTGTATTTTTTTCTTTATTCACATACTTTTCAAAAATGCGAAACATTTCTTTAGTGTCTTTCTTCGTTAATTTAACATAATCTTGTTGTTTCTTCTGCTTCTTTTCCTTCTTCGTTTCCTTTGTACTTTCATCTTCACTATCTGATACTAAATCAATAATTGGAATCGTTTTGCCCTCTTCCATGCTTCTGAAACAGAAAAAAAAAATCCAATATAAGTTTTTTCAAGTCAAAATAAAGTATCGTTTAATACATACTACAAAATATGTAATTATTTTACCTAATATCTTAAGGTTTATTAGCTGATAATTTATCGTCTTTCAAGCAAATACCGTACCATGTCCGTAAATATTGCAACTCTATGTGATCCAATTATACATTTGAAAACTCCAGTTTAGTTCTTGAAATACTACATTAATTTTGACTCATATAGCTTTGGTGTTAAACAAAATGCTACAACTATATTAGCATGAAAAAATCAAAGTTATCTTCTCCTTTTTTTCTCTTATTGTTACTAATGGTATTCCTCTAATAAATAAGCAATAGTTTTAAGCAAAATACCGTTCCACTAAATACTACAAGTGTATGTAATATTTTCTAACACCATGGTTCAATTCCCGGTGGTCATTTCAATTTTACATCCACCCCTTCATACTTCGTTTCACGGTCCATGCTATGTTGCATACAATACTGATTACTGCAACCATCTACCGTCTATACCTTTCTATCAACTTGTCCCTTACATATATAATCTTATTGTTTTCCTTTAGGTCCACGCAATAAAGCTTTTGTTCACTAACTGCTTTTTATTAACCATACGCAACTCATCGAGGTCACTCAAAAGCGCCATAAGCGCATTACGTAAAAATATTACTGTTTTCTAGCCTTGTTCGTTTATTTTTATATGTTGCTACCTTCTCTGTGAATTTAGTCATATTTCCAAATGATAAATGAACGTAACACATAATTGGCAACCCACCCTAATACTGACAATTTTTATGCCGTAAGCAAACTTATGGATTTTCTTCTTTATAAAAATTAGGGCAATTTCAAAAATATTATTATTATTATTATTATTATTATTATTATTATTATTATTACAATTAAAGTATTTTACCCGGCAACACCTTCCTTCCTTTATGTTCAACTTCGTGCAGCGCTATTCCCTTTAGTAGTGTATGCGGTCTTTCATTCAACTCCCAGTGCGCTTAAAACATTTAAAAGCTTTTTTCCAAACCACCCGCCCTAAATGAGGTTTTCATCATCAACACTAAGTAAAAGCCAAAATATTCCAAGTCCCGCTCTTCGTTCATTTTAACCTAACTTAGTATCTATAATTGAAAAACTCTACATACTAATTTATATGACTTTTCCCTTTGCCTACTATCATTCCATTTACCGTCTTGCATTACTAAACTAAATTATATTTTCCAATTTAGCAGTTTTCTCTTACGTTTCTCCACTTTTATTATTATAAAAATGGCATCCAGTCTCTCTCTCAACTACCACATATTTATTTATTTAAACATCTTCATTCAAAAGACAACACTTCAAAGTTAGTGCATCTATTTCTCATACAAGGGATTTTCCTAAAAATTGGTGCTAGGAATTTTAAGTTCATTTCCCTACGTAAACTTTTCTTCCTTCACATTACGTAAATGCCAAGGTAGTCCTATCTAAAGCGCGATCAAATATAAATCATAAGTTCTATACTAATTAAGTACTATACAGTAATAATAATAATTCACAATAATACATTATTTCTACGTAAAATTACTATTTCTTTTGCTCTAATGCATAAGTCCCTAGTTCAATTCTTAATAGGTAAACAAACAGTGTGTGCGTGGGTTTCCTTCCACTTTATTCAAAGGCCAATTTAAAAACTATTTGCTTTAGCCTACCCTCAAAATTAATTTGTAAAAAAACAATCCATTCCCCTTCCCTCCCACAACGCAGCGCTATTCTCATGTCCACACAATATCAAACTTAGTGTAAGGCTTACTTATAATTAGTCAAAACAAATTAGGTAAGGTATATTTCCCTTTTCTGTTATTTCCAAAGGTCCTTTTTAAAAGAAAAGCATTAAACTGCTAATGTATATACAAAAGGTTAGCAAAAATAATAATAATTATTAATTCAATATTACCTTCCTCCTACATATTGCCTAAGTAGGTTTTAAATGAACAGATAATATTTTTATTAACTACTAAATCCATAATGAGTTTAAAATATACAATTACTATTAGAATATTACACTAGTGTTACTCCCCATACAAGTCAATATATCATATACTCAATAATAAATATAATTTATATGTTCCCCCTCATAAATCAACTCGCTACATTACATTAACATAAGTAAGTTCCAAACAATTTTAATAGGATACTCAAAGTAACAGCGCTATATTAAATGCAATTCTATTCAATCTAATTTTACACAATAGAGTTTTGTGTTTCTTTTCCAATCAATACGTTTCTCCAATAAAATAATAGCGCTTATTATTCTATTCCTATAATATTTAATTAATGTACTATTACATTGTTCATATTTCACAAAAATATTTACTTTATCTAAGTTACGAAAAATAACAATTAGCATCCCTTTCTTAATTCTATGCAAATATAAGTTCTCCCAATGGGCGGGTTTCAATGCTGTTTTCCATACCTTTAAGTTTCTAAATTAATTAACACAATAGCAAACAAGTTTGCTACCAGCTCCCTCCTTTCTATTATAAATTAATACTTGTACAATGCAGGTCAAAAGCCAAACCATTTGTCACTCCCCTCTGCTTTTTTTCTTCCCATTCACAATACAAAACTTTACCCCTAAGTTAACAATATATATGTACTTACGTTTTTACAAATTTCCAGTTCTGTTCCACTAAGCAAAAAATACTCTTCCTAAAAAGAAAAAATAACATAAAATTAATAAATACTACTACAACAAAAATCATTTTTTACTACTACTATTAGCAAATATCAAAACAACCCCTAACATTCTATAATAGCTCAGTGATTATTTCAACTGCATACAATCCCTGGTTCAATCCCCAACTATCATAAAATAAAATTTCTGCTGTCCATCATTTCATACTTGGTCCCTCAGTTTAATTCCCGCTTGCTCGCTCAAAAAAAAAAAAAAAAATTCTTTCTTCAACACATTCACAAATAGCATGCCCACAAAACGCGCTCTGCATCTATTTTCTGTATTCATAACATCTAATGTGCCACCTACTGCATATACTACGCGCTCTGCGTCTATTTTCCGCATCCATACAATCTAATGTATACTATATACACGATAGCAGTTGCTAACATCAATAATGTAAAAGCTATTCCATTTAGTACGCGCTTTGCGTCTATTTTCCGCATCCATAAAATCTAATGTATACTATGTAAACGATAGCAGTCGCTATCATACCGCCGCTGTGCTAATGCTGTATCTTTCATACCATGTTACTCTCACCCGCTATACAACTAAGTTACATATCCATAAGTATAATTATATACGTCATCCCTTAATATCATTCTCAACCATCATATTTACTAAATGCTAAATTTGCATTTTCATACGCTATATACGCCATCCGTTCATGCTGTTGTCACCCATTGCATCCAACTATTTTCCGTACGTTATATACGTCATCAATTAATACTATTGTCACCCAACACGCATTATACATATATTTTCCATACGCTATATACATCATTACTTCATGTCGCTATTACTCATTGCCATTACTACTCATTATGCTCCTATACGCAATATAGTATACTTTTTTACAATGTCATAATCATTTATTGCCATTAATATTCACTGTACATAAAACTTTACAATGTCGGCCATCTTTCTTTTAAATCTGCGACTTTGCATACTATAAGCAACCATTTTCCACACCAGGTCTGGTCGCACGCTTCACCATAATACGCTACCGTCAAACTATATATTGCTGACAGATGACGAGAAGAACCCTAAAACAGGGGAAGCGGGGAAATGTCAACGACACGGTCAAGTCCATTTTCGGTTTTTGAGGTGTGGTCTATACTTAGATGTCGTCTGCTACTCCGGGTATAGTTATGTGTGCTATTCCGTGGTGTCATTTGAAACCCCCGTGCGAAAAGTGCGCGAGCCCATACCTACGTCATACTACTTCTGCTAGGGTTCTTCTCGTCATCTGTCCACTGTACGCAATGCCCGCATTTTTTCATCGCACCGCATCGCAAAATACACGGGTCGCATATACTTCGTCACATAAATTCCTCGTGCCGCTGCAAACTCTTACTCAACAAAAATAGCAATCATGCAAAACAAATCAAGTTCCGTACACAAAATCATTCACAAAAGTATATTCCGCATACATATAAAATCAAGTAAATTCCTGTGTTCTTTTATTCAAAACATGTACAGTTTCTACTATACATTAGTATCAGTTACCGTAACGTAAAGTGTGTTCTGCCATATCAACATTAGGTAAGTAAACTATTTCTTGTTTTATTCCACTATTCATAAGTTCGGACCAACACAACAATATACTAACTTAAATTTCATTATTGTCTGCAAGCTAAAATGTTAAAACATTCGTCTTTGGTGCTTGGGGGTCCCGGGTTTAATCCTAGTTCCCGCCAAGTAAACTTTGTGCTGGACAAACACCGTGCTCGTGGGTTTTCTCGGGGTTCTCCCGTTTATTTCCACTTTCTATATACCTTTCTTTACAAGTTTCATACCGGCATAATCGTCAAACGTAACACAATAAAATCGTTACATAGTTCTCTCAATATTTCCCCTTCTCCGCCCATCATCATTCAGTTACTTTAATCATACGTCTCCCGTTAAACTCACACATCTCATTTCGCAAATGTACCATACTTTGTATGCCAAAACAGTCTCTTTTTTTTTCCTACATATTTAAATAAGGCAATATCATTTAAAACTTGTACACCATTTATTCATTCATTCAAAATCTTTATGTTCGCCATTGCTTCTTACTCTGCTAAAAGAAAAAACAAAATGGTAGAAAACCACCAATAACCAATCTATCGTAATCGACACTCCACCCATTAAAGTCAACCCTTCTGTCAATGTCTTCAACACCCTCTGTAAGATAGCACTATTTTCAGCCCCGCCTTCCTGTCAATTTTCAACAGCTTAAAACTCCTTCAGGTCAATTTTCAAACCCCCTGCCAGATAGTAATATCTTTAGCCCTGCCTACTGTCATTCAACGCTAGTAATAGTTAACAAACTTCAGCCATTTTAAAAATCAAGCAAAGTCTCTTCATTATTTTTATAATTCTGTTTTAAAATTACATGTAAATAGTTTCTTTTTTCAAATAAAGCTCTTTTAACTTCCAAGTTTAAAGCGCTTGGCTTCAAACCCCAGCACCAAAATAAACATCCGTTATAGCTAGCGTACGCATCTTTACCTTCAAAAGCCAAATTCCATTCCCGGCATTAGCTAACGTGCGTGTCTTTGCCGTACAAAAGCCGGGTTCCATTCCCCGCAGCAAAGCCGGGTTCCATTCCCGGCGCCATCGTATGTCTTTCAAATTGTTAATATAATCATTACAAGCAAAGTCTTGTAAGCATATACAACAATATAACCTCGCTGCCAATAATTAATAATTGCCAATAATTGAGTTAATTCAAAAGCAACTCAACAATCAAAGTACTACCATTATATTTCTAATAACAGGGCATTTATCTCATCTTATATTTTTTTTTAATATTCAATTGATATAAATAAATAAAATTCCTTACCTTCAATAATAAATCCAGTCGATCCAATCAAATTACACCGTCTACAAACAACTTAGCACTTAAAAACACAACATTAAAATCATGTAAGGCAATATACTTTATTTATAAATCAGTTTTTGCTTCTTATCCACAAAAGGAGGAGGGATTTATCTTCGCCCACGTATTTCATCCCACGTTCATGCAAACGAAATCAATATCTCTATGCTTATTATCCAAAAACTTCCCTTTTGCCCACGCAAAAGGAGGGAAGTCTGCTCCAATTAAAACAATATGATACACATATCATTACTTCCTTTGATATTCTAATCGAACACACAAGTTACGTGACTCAAAGCATATATTGTTTTCCGTGACTTTATTCATATCTTATATTCAGTTTCCGCTACAAGAGGGGAGAAAAATCATATCACAGCCTCTTCCGCTCTAATTAAAATTATCATTAAAGATTTTCAAAGTATCAAACTTTCTTCCGCTCCAATTATCGACTCACAAAATTAATCATTCTTGATAATTTTTATCACTTCCGGGTCTAATCTCCCCCAGTGCTATTCAAGGGAACACAGTGATAATTTCCACTGTACACTATACGATTTAATATGGGAATTAAAGTCTTATCGAACCCGGACTTCCTGACGACATATATGCTATTTTCTACTTACACAGACACCCTTTGAGTTATCATCTCGAATTACTTTGCGGCAAGGAAAATAAAAACGCTGGGCTACAATGGTAGCCCGCGCGCGTATTGGAGGGTTAAAGTACTTAAAAATCGATATAACTGGTTTCATTAAGAATGTTATTTACAGTTGCAATCCATAAGTGATACTTTTCGACTAAACCTTGGGGGGGGGGGGCGCCGAATTGTGTGTTTGCCCCGGGTGACAGAAACCCTAGTTGCGGGCCTGGTTACAGCCTATACAAAATGTCACAAACAAACCTGCGCGGCTAAAAAAAAAAATTAAATGAACACCCGTTTTCAACTCCCTAAATGTGGTACAATCTTAGGTAAAAAAAAATTCAAACATAAATAAATTTTGTCAGAAACTTTTGACCTGGAAATCGATCGATTTCATTTGAATGGATCCATCCTTATCTATGTTGAAAATTTGATCGATATTGGTAAGGTGGTTCAGGAGTTATTACGCGTTAATCACAAACCAAGTCATTTTCAATTTTATATATATTAGACTAGATTACATCAATCTTTTGCTCCCCGTGCGAGGAACGGAAATTTCAACCTTCTTAAGAAGCATAAAACGATATGGCAAAAGCCTGTACAATCTCATGCGTACTTTTCGAGAAGAATCAAGAAAAGCTAATTTGTTTTATAAGTTTAAAACATTGAATCTGAAGGAGAACGACGATTCATACTAGTTGAAACTGATACTGAAGGACAAGGACGCCGATCCTGGGGAGGGGGCATAAAGCTCATGTGGGGCTCCCTATTGTATTTATGAATATACACTATTTGGCATAATTTGAATGGAATTTCTTTTATAATCCTCATATATATAGAAATATACCTTCTGCATCTGAATGCCCCCCCTCCAAATTTACGGTGAAATCGGCGTCCTTGCTGAAAGATACCTTCCTATGAATCTCTTCAAGATGACAGTTAATACGATTCAGCCCCAAAATTTCATCAATTAACTCTTTAAAATTTAATTTATATTTAAAAACATGCCAATAGTTACAATGCCTAAAATAATGCCAAAAGTTGATACGTATATGTAAGTCAATAAATTACATCAAATTCAATAAAGTGACACGAATGAAATTAAATTCTTAGGTATAGTTTTTGAAAAAATATCCCCCCCCCCTTCAAAAACAATATAACTGGTTTACTTTTAGAGTGCCACTAGAAAGCATTGTTAAAAAATTATAATTTCTTTCAAAAAAATTCCTCCTTATTGTCTCCTAAAAGGTTTCCGCTAAGCGACATGAAATATATCTCACTTGGGATAGTAAAATTCATGGGGGGCCGCCAGAACTAATTTTTGAACATTTACAATTCTTTTACGATTTGCGCATAAACACGGCTTCCGGATGTGTGGCACAAGAACAACAGTACAAGGAACACAAACCAACCTGTGTCAAGGGCGCCAATTTCTCTGTAATTTTTTTTGGGGGGGGAGGGCATTAAGATGCAGAAAGCATATATGAGGATTTTAAGACAAATTGCATTCAAATTATGTCAAATATTGTAAATTTGCAAATACAATAAGAGTTACCACATGAGCTTTGGGAGCTTAGGGCCCTCTCGGCTTCCCCATAATCGGTGCCCTTCGTCTGTGTTAGGTGAGCACTAAAGAAACCACGAACGCTATCTAACCGAGTGGGAGCAGGACGCAGCCAGTGGGCCCGCGTTGTGACGCGGGGGTGTCTCTATAGAGAGCAGGCGTGTTAGCGATGGTGAGAATGCGTGTAAACAAGGGTAGTGAAGAGAAGTGAGTTTTAGCAATGATACGAGTTTCAATAACACTTGTCTGGTTTCATACTAGTAACTCTCCACTTGTAAACATAAAATACAGGTTCTGTACATTGTGCAGAAATATAGTCTACCGACGATGGAAAATAGCATCTAATAGAGTCATCTTTCACATACACTCACTTATTTTATCCGTCGTAAAGCACTTGTATGATTTTATGCTAGTAACCCTATACTTGTAAACCTAAAATGCAGCTGTATTAATTTTGTATTTATTTCTGTCACCTGAAGAAATTTGCCCCTTGTAAACACATCTTTTCAGGGAGAGCATTGAATTTTAACCGTAAATCATCCAAAATGTAGTGCGCCATAACTACATCAGAACGGAAAAAAAAGAAAAGAAAAGAAAGAAAGAAAAATGATTTTTTGGGAAGTAAAAACTATGTTGTTCGCTGTCAATAGTGCTAAAAAAAATTGTTTATTTATGTATTTTTGTGCTGTGTATGTAATATTGTTGTGTTCTAGTAACAGTGATACGGAAAAGCACACAGGATTTTTTTTTCAAGGGTAAAGTAAGTGAAGGGAAGATGGACACAGAAGTTAAACTGCGAATAGACACATCTTGATACAAGTAATACTTCATATAAAATAATAATTACTTACGCAATTCGTAGTTCTAGTTTTAATGTAATCAATGCTCGGTAGATGGCAGAACAAATGCTTTTTCACACTATTGAAATATTCAACAGGAAAAAGAAAACGAGAATCTCTTGCCTCATTAACTTGCAACAACTTATGATTTAGCGCAGAGGTTTTTGCACAATTGTCTCTATATAGATTTATCACATTAGAAACAATTTATTAATTGTCAAATCACGCGTTAAATTTATTATTATTGTTTCAAGACATTGGAAAAAAGGATTTCCGCCCGTACTTATTGATTATCCTCGTATATTACCGGCCCCGTGGTCGGTGGTTATGATTTTTTGGAGAGCACAGTGACAATATTGTGCTTTTAAATTATTAGACAGTAGTGATGGGCGAACCGATTCACCTCTGAGATAGTGATGCCAGTTTTGTAACAGCGAATTTCCCGTCCGAAACCATGAAATTTCCCGATTAGACGCAAAATTTCCCGCCAACTAAAATAGATACAATTTATAACACCTAGTGATAAATAATTTTGAAAAATATCACTTTAGAGGGCCTATGACATGCAGTTGAACTCCTTCTCGTAACGTAGAAGCCACTATTTCCAGTTACGCATGATAATATCACAAAGATGCTGGCACAATATTTAAAAAAAGAAAAATCAACAACACTGTGAACTTTTTTTAACGAACATCATGTTTTTCTTTATGGTTTGGAAGGGAATGTTGTGTTCGGCAAAGAAACACAATACAATTTTCTGGTCTTAACAAGATTTTTGTGTTGCTTCTCATTACTTGTTCCTTGCTAAGAAAAAAGCTGTAGCAATAGACAATGTATTTTCCTATTGCATTACATTAACTAGATGCTTAAAGTTTATTGTGTGATACTGAAGCTCACTTTTACTACAAAAGAGCTCGACGTTACAGGTCTTATACCTAGCTTTGGTATCGATTTCCGACACGGACTGTAACGCCTATTAAATTGTGAATCCAAAAGCCACTCCTTGTTAGATCTCTTAGCTTTATCTTGCTTCTTACTCTCACTCATCTTAAAAAACTAAAAAAAAAAAAAAAAAAAAATTACCGCGAAACAAATTTCGCACTTCTCTCTTTTATCCTAGCACGAAACAAGATTAAATTAGACTCTTCTGTGACACGAAGAAGCTATTTCGAAAAGAGGGCTATGCTTCTATGGAAAACAACTCAATAAAGATGTAGGCCTACAATTAATGATAACAGAGTGAAGTATTGTTTTCTTTCTTGTTTATTGATATCAGTTGATGTTCTTAAGGAGTTTACTCATCATTTGAGACATCCTACATATGCTCCTGCTGAAAAGTGATAAGGACAGGTGGGAATGGTCTAAGAGCATCTACATGACATTATCAAAAGATTTACACTTTACAATGGCTCCACGCGGAAAACTTAAGTCTTCTACAATTTTTGTCTCCATCTGTTCGCTTTTTCCGATCATATGTATCGGATGGGTTTGATATTTCCTTTCATTATCGAAACATAGCGGTGACACCTGTGTGCGTGCCAAAACACAGAACCACCAGACAACTGTACCCCATTTGTTTTGGAAACAATAAACCAATCTCACGTGTGCGAGGGGAAGAGTAGCACAGCGGAAAGATCAGGTATTTATTCACAGTCAGTTCGTACCTTTTGTACCTTTTGTTTCATTTTGCCTTTACTAGTCGTTTGTGCTGGCTACTTGCCTGCTTAGTTGGTCAACATTGCGATAAGTCAGTGAAGGAATTGTTCATGTGAGGGAGAAGAGCAAAAGAAGAAAAATGAATGAATGATAAAACATACCAGAAAAGTTGAGGATGTCAGAATTTCCCGTTTTCAGCCTATTTTAAGGAAAATTTCCCGCATTCCCGGCAGTCCTCAGAATTTCCCGTTTTACGGGAAATTTCCCGCCAACTGGCATCACTGCAGATCACCGTTCAATAGTTCACTACTTACTAAAATGGATCGATTCATTTGAACGACTCGACTCAGTGAATCACTTTTATTTTTACAACGGGGAGAGGAGGAAGTTAAAAACTGAAATTGTAGTATCAGACTAAATCTATTACATAAAATGAATTTAAAAGGTATAACTCCAATTTTAGATTACAAGTATACTGCTATTAACAAATTTAACTTTAAAAAAATCACAGGAAATTACACTTTTAAACTAATGCAAATTACAATTAACAGATGTAACACACAAAAATGCAATTCAGATACGACATACGCATACAAATTAGACTAATAAGTGTGAAAATACATCACAAATGCAAGACAGCTATATGCAAATTACAGCCTAAACGAATCAAAGTACGGAATGCAAAATATTACAACTGTAGACTCAGTGCTATAGCAATACAATTTTAGAATAACTGCAAAAGTGTTACAACTTTAAATTCATTGCCAAAAATATTATTATAATTTTATTACAACAGAGTGAGAAACTAAATTATTCCTAAAAATGTTGGCGACCACATCCCCCTTAGAATACACATTTTAATCAAAGTAACGAGTTCCCCCGTGGTTAAGCGGTTAACGTATGTGCCTGTGGCGTGGGAGATCTGGCGTTCGATTCCCTGTTGGAGCTCATGTGGTTCGGGTTCCACGTTTTCAGTAGGTCCACGTCTCATATAGCCCCGCTGCTGAAATAAAATTAAATACTTTAGTGTAATGGCAAACGATTAAAGCCCTGTAGGCCAAGGAAGACGATGATTAAAGCAACTGAATGATGATGGAAGAATTGGTGGAACGAGAAAGTGGGAGGTAACGGAGTACTTGAGAAAACCCACGGACATGATGTTCACCACGAACTTACTCGGCCGGGGAGCGAACCAGGGGCCCGACGCACCAGAGGTAAGTCATTTACCACTGAGTGAGCTACAGTGCCCCGCTGCTGAAAAGAACACTGGACTCAAAACCAAATCAAATCAGGCCCGTAGCCAGCCCAAAAATGTAGGGAGCTCGGTGGATGTTAGAGAGGGCGATCCAACAATATTATAGTTCAACACCATATCATAGGTCATTTGCAAGCCTACTATGAAAATGGGATACGGACAAAATCTCGCGGCCGTAGCCTCGCCGCCCAAAATCTCGTCGGCCGAAACCTCGCGTGGCCAAAACCTCACCGCCCAAACCCTCGCGGGACAAAATCTCGCCGGGCCAAACCCTCGACGCCCAAAATCTCGCGGGACAAAATCTCGCCGGGCCAAAACCTCGCCACCCAAAACATCGCGTGGCCAAAACCTCGTGGGCCAAAATCTCGCCTGCAGCTTAATAAAAATTCAGTGTAGTATAACAATACCTGCTGCTTTTCTTATAAGTAAAAAGAAAAAAAAGAAAGGAAGAGCTTGGTGTATTGAGAGTAGGGGCGCCGAATTCTACTTCGCTCCGGGCGCCGAAATCTCTAGCTACGGCTCTGTATACATATTATATATATCCCCCTCCTCCTCCCTTTTGTTGTGCCGACAAAGTGAAATTATAAAAGACATCCTAGGCTCGAATCTCATCTATGTTGAAAATTTGAGATCGGTAGGATGGCTCAAGAGGTATAATGTAAGAAACATAGTCATTTAATTTATATATATATATAGTTTTCCAAAGCATTCATTAAAATTTTTGCCATTATTTTAATGTAATTATGTGTTATTACTAGAGATGCAAAAAAGCCGGCTTTTTTGAATCGATGGTTTTTTTCACATAAAAAGCCGGCTTTTTTGGAAAAAAACCGAGAATTTTGGAAATTTTGGCTTTTTTCATTTTCATGATTTTTCTATCCAAATAGCTTTCTTATAGTATATTCTATAGTTAGATAAGATTTCCACGACCTGAATGCCATATTTAGCTCTGTAATTCACCATCAAGATGGATGGAGCACATATTTTACGAATTAAAGCTAACATGAAGAATGTAGTATTTGAGGGCAATTTTACAGGTTATTTAACTTTATTTTAACTTTTGAGTTATCGACATTTTTTTCCTTCTCTAGATCATTTTAGTTTGTCATCCGTGTTTCATTTCTAAGAGCAGGCCCGTGCTGGCCCACCGGGACGTGTCCCGGCGCGCCCTCCGAAATATCACAGTACAAATAAAGGTACAAGTTTTTAGTAATAAATTCTTACAGTTTTATTGATAAAAAAAACCATGAGGGGTGCAGTGCGCCCTTTACATTAGGCGCCCTTGCGAACCCGTGAAAGGTACAGTGCGCCCTTTGCATAAGGCGCCCTACGAAACATCACATTATAGGTAAGTGGTTTTAGTTATCCTTATACCAGCTTTGTATAATAAATTCAAATACTGACTGGTAGTACGGAACCTGTGAAGAATACAAGGCGCCCTTTACATAAGATGCCCTGCCAAATATCACATATTTTCTTTTAAATTTTATTCTTCTGTATTTCAGTTTTGTATTATAAATTCATTAGTTGTTATTGGCAGAGAACAGGTAAATTGTATAATCACTTATTATAAAGTTATGTAGCTATAAAACGAAACAATGTGATACATCAAGAATAATTCGGATAGTCAAACGTAGGATGCATTTATGTAATACTGCACTAACACTAGTCTCTAATTTACGATTTTTACGGCATCGAAGCTTTCACAGTCTTAATACGCATCCATATATCCGAGCATATTGATTGTTCCTGTGTGTTTTAAAGCAGTGTTCGGATAAACAGTACCTGTTGTATTTCTGAAATATAGCTATATTAATTTCCGTAAAATGTGGTCTTCCTGTCACCACGGCACGGCGCGTCGTCATGGATCGAGGAGGTGGCCTCTGGGATATAGAGGTTAGCTGCGAATATACTGAATAAGAAGTCGCGGACAGACAAGGGGTGATCCTCCATTTTGGGGATTTGGTGTGGGGCTAACAACCTTATCCTATACAAGAAAAGAAGGATTGTTCACATAAGTTCGCAGAATCCCCAGATCAGAACTGATAACTTGACACGAACTCAGCAAAGTAAAATCGACATGAGATTTGGAATATGGAATATAAGAAGTCTCTATAGGGCAGGCGCGTTGAAATTTGTAAAGAATGAGTTTAGAAATAGAGGAGTCAAGTCGGAAAATTTTACGTTCATTTACGGGGAACGAATTAAAAATTACCAACTAGGAACAGGGCTTTTCGTTCACAAACGCATACGTAAAATCAGCAATTACATGGGTTGAATTTGTTAGTGATAGATTTTCTTTTACTTTTCTTAAGGGTCGCTGGTGTAATGTTGTTGTTTTAAATGCACATGCCCTAACAGAAAATAAGGATGGCGATTAAAAAAATACAGTTTTTACGAAAGAGTAGAACGGGTATTTGAACATCTCCTGCATTACCATATGAAAATTCTGTTAGTCGGTTTCAATGCGAAAGTCGGACGAGAGGTTATTTTCAAACTGATTATAGGGAATAAATGTTTGCATAAGGAAGGTTGTGACAACGGCTTTAGACTCGTGAACTGTGTAACATCCAGAAACCTTATCGTGAAGATTACAAAATTCCAACATCGCGACATTCATAAATATACTTGAACTTCATCAGATGGAAAAACACAATCAAACTGATCATATTTTAGTAGACAGAAGAAAACAGTCTCGCACAACTGATGTTCAGAGGAGTTGATTGTGATAGTAAGAGAGAGAGGATCGTTGAATAAAGGAAATATTCAATATCTGAAATTAAATATTCAAAATTAGAGGAGAGTCAGGTGAGAGGGGAACCAGATTGAAGTGTCGAGTAGATTCTCAGTTTTAGAAGGTTCGGAGTGCACTAGTGTTCAGGATACTTGGTTGAAATTAGAGATAACATTAAAATTTCAGCAAAACAAATATTGGGGCACGCAAAAATACGTAGGAACAAACATGGTTCAACCACGAATGCCCTAAAGTAGCAAAGAAGAGAACACAGAAGAAACAGCGTTGGCTACAAAATCCGAACGAAATAACTACATAAAATTTCATTGTCATCTCGCACAAAACTTCCAAAACTTTTAGAACAAAGAAACGCGACGTTTGAAAGTTAAAATTAATTAACTTGAAGATAATAGTGAAAACAAAAACATTCAGGACATGTATAAATGCATCAACGAACTTAAGAAAGACTATCAACCTCGTGTTTATATATTAAAGAAAGCTACGGAACAGTTCTCACTGACCAGGATAGCATCTTAAATAGATGGAAAGATTTCTTTGAAAATTTGCTTAACACATAGCCAAAAACTAATGCGCGTGGAAAAAGTGTAATACATACAGCATAACCGTATATTCCAAAACCCAACCAGACAGAAATAGAAATCGCTATTTAAAAAAATTAAAGAAACACACATCTCCGGGTGCAGACGAAATTCTGGTTGACTTAATTTTAGCTGGAGAGGAAGAATTGTAGAGCAAGATACACAAACTCATTCTCCTTATCTGGAACAAGGAGAAATCACCACAAGAGTGAAAAGAATCAATCATTGTTCCAGTTCAGAAGAGCAACAAAACAGATTTAATACTTATTGAGGCATTTCTCTTCTCTCAACATCCAATAAATTCTCTTAAACATTCTATTAGCAAGATTGACTCCATATGCAGATGGAATTATTGGAGATATCAGAGCGGATGTAGGTAAAATCGATAAACTATCAACCAGATATTTACCATTCGACTAATACTTGAAAAGAAATGAAAATACAATATCCTGGCACATCAATTATTGACTTTAGACTCGGGTAGGAGGGATTAATTGTACAACATGCTTACAGAATTTGCAACCCCGAAAAAGGTAGATTAATTAGGATATGTTTAAATGAATCCCAAAGTAAGGTTCGAGTAGAGAAATTCTTGTTCACGAGCTTTCATGTTGAAAATGGTCTGAAACAAGAAGATGCGTTGTCGCCATTATTATTTAACTTTGTTCTGGAGAACATTATAATGAAAATCAAAGACAGCAATCAGGTGCTAGAGCTGAATTGTATTTGCCAGGTTATGGCGTATGCTGATGATGTAAATTTAATAGGGAATGATAGAAGAATAGAAAGGAATGCAGAAATCTTAATTAACGCTTGCAGGGATATAGGCATTAAAGTAAATGCAGAAAAAATTAAATAAATGAAAGTTTGTCGGGCTCGTAATACTGCATTTCATGGATGTGTTAAAATACCAAATAGAGTAATATTTTCTTTCGACAAAATGGATACATTCAAATATCTAGGATCATTATTAACAGACCAAAACCATAATCACTAAAAAATTTAATGTCAACTGGAAGCGGGGATTTCGGGTTATTATTCAGTTAAAAATCTTTTGTTGTCGCTAATTCTGTTGAGGAATTTGTAGCTCAAAATATAAAACGATAATCATGCCTGTTGTGCTGTATGGTTGCGAAACATGGCCACTGACTCTGAGGGAAAATCGTAGACTGAAAGTATTTGAAAACAAGATTGTTAAGTCAATATTCGAACTCCAAGAGGAACGGGAATGGGGAAAGGCGGAAACTTTATAAGGAGGAACTGCATAATTTTATACCGTTTACCAAACATTGTTAGGGTCATCAAGTCTAGGAGGTTCAAGTGGGCAGGTTATGTAGCCAGTATGGAAGAAATTAGAAACTCTTTCAAAGTTGTAATTGGAAATCCAAATAGGAAAACGAAAATTACGAAGACTGAGGCGCAGATGGAAGGACAATATTAAAATGGTTCTCGCAGAGATTGAAATATAAAGTAGAAACTGGATTCAGTTGACTAAGGACAGAAATCAATGGAGAGCTTTTATAAACGCGGCAGTGAACCTCCTGCGTCCATAGGCCATACAGCTATATTAAGTTGTTGATACATTTAGCTTCTTTTTATTTGATAGAAATGTTATTACAGGAACTAAAAAGTTTTTCTGTAGTAAATAGGATTTCGATTTGGGGTTAACTATTTACGTTAATACTAAAACAAGTTTGGTGGTGATTTTGATATAAAATGACACCCATACTTTCTTTCAAAGTCTCTCTCTCTCTCTCTCTCTCTCTCTCTCTCTATATATATATATATATATATATATATATATATATATATATATATATATATATATATATATATATATATATATATATATATATATATACAGGGTGTTTCAGATAAAACGTCCAGTGCTTATAAATCCGAAACAGCTGAGAATAAAAAGATGAAACAAAAACTGAGATAGGAAAATGTCATAGGGCGCATCACATGGTGTTGCTGTGGTGACCCACAAAGCCCTCCTTCAAGGGGACCCAGGGGCCAACTTCAAATTTTCAAATAGGAACATGTATTGATTCATACCTCGTTCAATAGTACTTGAAAAACGAAACAACTTTTGTAGGAAACAATTTTCGATTTGGGCCACCGTTTTCAAAATGGCCGCAAAAAGGGGGTCCTATATCAGATAAAACGTCCAATGCTTATAAATACGAAATGGCTGAGAATAAAAAGATGAAACAAAAACTTAGATAGGAAAATGTCATAGGGCGCATCACATGGTGTTGCTGTGGTGACCCACAAAGCCCTCCTTCAAGGGGACCCAGGGGCCAACTTCAAATTTTCAAATGGGAACATGTATTAAATCATACCTCATTCAATAGTACTTGAAATACGAAACAACTTTTGTAGGAAACAATTTTCGATTTGGGGCACCGTTTTCAAAATGCCCGCAAAAAGTCCTGTATCAGTTTGAAGTTGGCACCTAGGCCCCCTTCACTGAGTTTCCTGAGGGTCACCACAACAACACAACTTGATATGCTTTATCATCGTTTCTATCTCAGTTTTTGTTTCATCTCTCTATTGTCAGCCTTTTTGATTTAGGCCTATAAGCACTGGACGTTTTATCTGATACAGAATCCACTTTTTGCGGCCATTTTGAAAACGGTGGCCCAAATCGAAAATAGTTCCCTACAAAAGTTGTTTCGTTTTTCAAGTACTATTGAATGAAGTATGATTCAATACGTGTTCACGTTTGAAAATTTGAAGTTGGCCCCTGGGCCCCCTTGAAGGACCCTGGGGGTCTCCACAACAACACCATGTGATGTTCCCTATGACATTTTCCTATCTCAGTTTTTGTTTCATCTTTTTATTCTCATCCATTTCGGATTTATAAGCACTGGACGTTTTATCTGATATAGGACACACTTTTTGCGGCCATTTAAAAACGGTGGCCCAAATCGAAAATTGTTTCCTACAAAAGTTGTTTCGTTTTTCAAGTACTATTGAATGAGGTATGATTCAATACGTGTTCACGTTTGAAAATTTGAAGTTGGCCCCTGAGTCCCATTGAAGGAGGGCCCTGGGAGTCACCACAACAACACCATGTGATGCGCCCTATGACATTTTCCTATCTCAGTTTTTGTTTCATCTTTTTATTCTCAGCCGTTTCGGATTTATAAGCACTGGACGTTTTATCTGAAACACCCTGTATATATATTCCCGTTTGTACGGGCGCCCTTTAGTAGACTTGTCCACCGCCCTCATTAGTATCCCAGCACGGCCCTGTCTAAGAGCTTAGTACTCCAGCTTCTAGCACGAAAGTTAAACTTACGTTTTTCTATATATCCGTCAAAGCATACGTTTTTCAATATGTCTGTCAAACCGTATTTCCACATTTCTGTTATACTGTAGTTGTGCAATGATTTAGCAATAATTTTCCAGATACAACCTTGAATACCAATTTATACAAATAATCAATAGCGGATTTAGAAAAGTACTTTGGGAAGGGTTTCTCTGATTGTTTCGTTTTCTAAAAAGTCCTAATTTTATTTGGGAGGTGCTTGAAGTTTATGAGTACAGGCATAACTAATATTTCGTTTCATTTATATGTTTAGCAATAATCTTCTGGATACAACCTTGAAGATCATTACATCAGTGGCGAATTTAAAAAAGTGTTTTGGAAGGGGTTTTCTTACTACTAATGTTTAGTTTTTCTAAATATTCGTAATTTTTATTTGACGGGAGCTTAAAGTTTATGAGTAAAGGCATAACTAATAGATATTTCGTTCGTTTTAGACATTCCACAACTTTGGAGAACAGGCTTCAGTCCGAAAGACCGATCCTCTAACCTTCGCAAAACTGTCACTGCTGGTAATTAGTAATAATAACGATTTAAAAACAGTAAGAAAGGAAGTCGGCCAACTCCTACACTCCTAGTCGGCCAGTACACGCACTATTTCTACATTCTCAGATGAAATGAAGGAAGGCTTTGTCAGAATGGTCGAATGCTGGGTTGAATCCCGGACTTCCCGATAGAAGCGCAAAAGCCAACCACTCAGTCACGTTTGTTGTGCAGTTGTATTTAGCTTAACTTAAATATATTCCGTAGTCTTTTTTTTTTTTTTTGTTCCGTAATGATATGTTGAATCCCTCTTGTTAAAAATTCAGAAAACTTGAGGACTGGGTAAACCGTGATGGTGGTCAAGGGCGCCCATGTTGTGGTTTCCAAGGAGGGGAAGTATAAGCGACGTTTCAAAAATAGTTTCAAATTTTGCTGTAACTAATGTAAAAATCCTATTGGATTTTCAATATTCTGAAGTACATTTTCCTCTAGGGGGGGCAAGCGCCCCCTTAAGCCCCCTGATGGGCGCCCTTGATGATGGTTATAAAAAACTTGACTGTAGAATTTCAAGAATATACAGAACCATGTGCAGCCTTTAATTGTATCATACAAATCTAACTATTTCTCTTATGTTTTATTTTAATTTTATTTTGTTTCAAAAAGAGGGTATGGAATATTTTGAATAAAAATATTACATACAATTTTGCTAGTTATTTGTGTATTTTTTGAAAGAAGTTTTTACTCTTAGGGTTGGCTCGTTTACACCAGCTGTTTTTTTTTTTTTAAAAAAAATAACTGGTTTAAACTAAAAAAAATTAAAAGAACAAAAATGCGAATCGTGTAAACTTCATAGTGACGTTTCACATGTCAAACCATCTGCATTAGTCTTATTTCCTTTTCACCTTTTAATCAAGGTGTCCCATGTTCAATTCTCGGTCGAACCACAACCCTTCTTTCATGTGTAAACCAAGTACTCTTTCGGATGTCACTTTAAGCGAAAGTCTTCTTCTTGATAACCTCGGTATTACGTAAGGATGTTAAGCCTAAACATACAAAACGAAACCAAATTATATATTTCTGCATGCCTGTTGTTTTATAAAGAAGCGAAGGTTGCTTAAATATATTGATTAAAATTGGTAAAATTTATCAATTGCCTACTTAGCTTCCAACATTAGCTTGGATTGGACTTTCAATGATACCTACATACTAAATTTGTAATTTAATACCTCAGTTTAGAAAAATAAACACACTGCTGAACAATACTGCACTTATTTAATATAAAAACACATTTACACCTGACGTTTCGATCTTCTGTCCAAGATCCTCATCAGACGTACACTCACGTCTGATGAGGATCTTGGATAGAAGATCGAAACGTCAGGTGTAAATGTGTTTTTATATTAAATAAGTGCAGTCTTGTTCAGCAGTGTGTTTATTTTTCTGATTTTATTCGCAAGACGTTGACTATGATTGTGTGTCACTCAGTTTTAGCGTACTGATTATAATACGTTGACCTTTAAATTTTACATGCAAATTAAATTTTACAGGATTTTCCCGTTATTGTTTTACATTTAAAAGAATGACGGGATTTTCCCGATGGCTAGGGCGGAAGTTTCTCAATTTAAGAAATTTACTGACCGGACTTCTTTAAGCTTATGGGACCTCTTCCAGCATAACCCCGTTGTTGAATAATAACACCAAGGCGAAAGAAACTTATTTCTGTGAATATGTAATACAAATACATAAAGCAAAATATCTAAATCAAAAAACCTGGTTTAAACCCCAAAAAAGCCTGGTTTAAACTGCCCCCCCAAAACGGGTTTTCGGCATTTTCAAAAACAACCATGGTTCTTGCCAACTCTGCTTACTTTTGTATATAGGAGGTTAAAATGTGTTTATTATATACATTGGTTAATCCTTTGGAATTCATCATGTAAAAATGTTGAAGTAAAATTGTTTAAAATATCTTTTCGAAATTCATGGTTTACTTTCGAGGTTTTATATTATTATCGGTATCAACCACCAATTAAATGACTTTCTGTGTTATAGAGAAGCGAAACAAAGTCTGCTTTATCGATTTAAAGCAGAATTTTGAAAACAGCCCAAAATTTCCCAAGCAAAAAAGCAAAGCAGAAAAAACCGAGTTTTTTTCCAAAAAAGCCGGTTTTTTTCCGAGCCCTTGCATCTCTAGTATCTTACCAATTGCTATTTCTTAGCTTGCCGCACAATCGGTACAGGAAATTTCTGTGTGAAGCTGTTTAGCCTGCCATTTATTTCAAACATGTTTTCTATTCGTTTCATATATTCTCTCGATTTCGTATTGCTCCCATTAAAATTTTATTGCAACGATTTATAAACCATCATAAAAGGAAACCCCCTACCTAACACACAATTATTAGACTGTTGTTTCGTTCCCTCCAATTCGACGTTCCAAATGAATTTGCGCAAATAGAATAGTAAAAGCAATGAAAATATGTGAATTTGAGAAAGGCTTTATTTACAGTCAGGCACTCTTTCAGCCTTTCTTGTTCTTTCTTCAGAAGAAAACATACGGCGGAAGAAATGTGGCAACAGTGCGCTCCATATACTCTGTACTGCAATCTAAGGGCGAGAGGCACTATAGACATGGTATCGGGTATATATATTCGTAAAATACTAGCCGAGATTAGTAGAAATACTTAAGGTCATAAAAAGATATAGAAGTTAGAAGAATCTCAAGCTAACATTATAATCTATGGAATATCTTATTTACACGTTAGTCTCAAACTTTTACAAGCTCTTCTTGCTGGTCTAGCGCCTTACGCGTGTGTTTATATGTACGTGGACCCATGTTCGATTCCTGCTGAGAGAGAATAAAATTTTAATTTCTCAATTATTTATTTTCATTAAACATCCGTCTTCCTTAGCATATAAGAAGTAATCGTAGGAAGTTAAACTTTTCTAACTTACACTGTATGTTCTACTAAGGAAACTGGAGTAACCTTGTTGTCTAATGTTCTCACTTCTTACTGCATAACTACTGCCTATTTTGTGTAAATTTTGGATTTTTTACTTCTGTTCTTCCTGAGATATTTGATGGTGAAAATACACGATTTCCGACAATTCGCAAAGTTTAAAAATTAAAAAAAAATCAAGTAATACTTCTCAGATCTTAAACTTGTTTGGAATGTTGTTTACTATCTAGTCCCTATCTAGGCAAAGAATTGAAGGTGAATCTTATTTATTTCGTTTCGAAATGTACATTCAAAAGTGGTCATTTCTAGGTTTCCAACCTCAGTGTTCAGAGCTTCTTTTTCGACGTTCTAAAGTAGGGCCTACGTCTCAATGTGCACAGAACGCAGAATGTTGTCCATTCTATTAACTTTCATATGGTTTTGATTTGAACTCATTATCTTTAAAACCTAAACTGTTACAGCGTTTAACGGAATCCTCTGAAAAGTGCAAAATACGTTCAGGCGCCTATACAAAATGGCCGCCACAAACAAACCTGCGAACCTAAAAAAAAATAAATGAACACCCATTTTCAACTCCCTAAATGTGGTACAATCTTAGGTTAAAGAGATTCAAAGATAAATCAATTTTGTCAGCAACTTTTGACCTGGAAATCGGTCGATTTCATTTGGGTGGACCCATCCTCATCTATGTTGAAAATTTGATCGATTTTGGTAAGGTGGTTCAAGAGTTATTACGCGTAAATCACAAACCAAGTTATTTTCAATTTTATATATACAAGACTAGATTACATCAATCTTTCACTACCCGTGCGAGAAACAGAAATTTCAACCTTCTTAAAATGAATAAAACAATATGCCAAAGGCCGGTAGAATCCCATGGGTAGTTTTCGAGAAAAAACAAGAAAAGCTTCTAACATTTCATTTGTTTTATAAGTTTAAAACATTGAATCTGAACGAGAAAGACGATTCATATTAGTGAAAACTGATACTGAAGAATACCTTACTATGAATCTCTTGAAGATGACAATTAATACGATACAGCCAGGGACGTATGAAAGAATTTAGTTCGGGAGGGGTCTAAAGTGTTTCGGGCGGTCCAAATACAATTTGAGGTTAATTTATATACAAATTTCCAAAATTGCCCCTAAAAGTAGACTACATTTACAAAAAGTCTGTATTTCCGCGGGGTCCGGACCCCCAGGACCCACCCCCTGCAGACGCCCCTGGATACAGGCCCAAAATTTCATTAATTTACTCTTTAAAATTTAATTTATGTTTAAAAACGAAAATAATGCCTAAAGTGATACTTATATATTAGTCAATAAATTACATCAAATTCAATAAAGTGACACGAATTAAATTTAATTCTTAGGTTTAGTTTTTGAAAAAATACCCCTTCCTCCTTCCAAAAACAACGTACTGGTTTACTTTAGAGTACCACTAGAAAGAATTATTGAATTTTATTTTTTTAAAAAAAACCTGCTTATTGTCTCCTAAAAGGATTCCGCTAAGCGACATGAAATATATCTCACTCGGCATAGATAAAATTCATGGGGGGCCACCAGAACTAATTTTTGAACATTTTCAATTCTTTTACGATTTGCGAATAAACACGGCTTCCGGATGTGTGGCACAAGAACAACAGTACAAGGAACACAAACCAACCTGTGTCAAGGGCGCCAATTTCTCTGTAAATTTTGGGGGGTCCCATTCAGATGCAGAAAGCATATATGAGGATTTTAAAACAAATTGCATTCAAATTATGCCAAATATTGTAAATTTGCAAATACAATAAGAGTTAGCACAAGAGCTTTGGGAGCCTAGGGCCCTCTCGGCTTCCCCATAATCGGTGCCCTTCGCCTGTGTTAGGTGAGCACTAAAGAAACCACGAACGCTATCTAACCGAGTGGGAGTAGGACGAAGCCAGTGGGCCCGCGTTGTGACGCGGGGGTGTCTCTATAGAGAACAGGCGTGTCAACGATGGTGAGAATGCGTGTAAGCAAGAATAGTGAAGAGAAGTGAGTTTCAGCAAATGATACGAGTTTCAATAACACTTGTCTGGTTTCATACTAATAACTCTCCACTTGTAAACATAAAATACAGGTTCTGTACATTGTGCAGAAATATACCGACGGTGGAAAATAGCATCTAATAGAGTCATCTTTCACATACACTCACTTATTTTATCCGTCGTAAAGCACTTGTATGATTTTATGCTAGTAACCCTATACTTGTAAACCTAAAATGCAGCTGTATTAATTTTGTATTCATTTCTGTCACCTGCAGAAATTTGTCCCTTATAAACACGTCTTTTCAGGGAGAGCATTGAATTTTAACCGTAAATCTTCCAAAATGTAGTGCGCCATAACTACATCAGAACGGAAAAAAGAAAAGAAAAGAAAGAAAGAAAAATGATTTTTTGGGAACTAAAAACTAAGTTGCTCATTGTCAATAGTGCTAAAAATATTGTTTATTTACTTTTGTGCTGTGTATGTAATATTGTTGTGTTCTAGTAACAGTGATACAGAAACGCACACAGGATTTTTTTCCAAGGGTAAGGTAGGTGAAGGGAAGATGGACACAGAATTGAACTGCGAATAGACACATCTTGATACAAGTAATACTTCATATAAAATAATAATAATTTACGCAATTCGTAGTTCTAGTTTTAATGTAGTCGATGCTCGGTAGATGGCAGTATAAATGCTTTTTCATCTTATTGAAATATTCCCCAGCAAAGTGAAGACGAGAATCTCTTGCTTCATTAAGTTGCAACAACTTATAATTTGGCGCAGAATTTTTTGTACAAGTGTCTTTATATAGATCTATCACAATTGAAAAAATTTATTAATTGTCAAATCACGCGGTAAATTTATAATTATTGTTTCAAGACATAGCAAAGAAGGGTTTCCATCCTACTTTTTGATTATCCTTGTATATTACCGACCTCGTGGTCGGTGGTTATGATTTTTTGGAGAGCACAGTAATTATATTGTGCTTTTAAAGCATTAGACAATAATGATGGGCAATCCGATTCACCTCTGATATCACCGTTCAATAGTTCACTCCCTAAAACGGATCGATTCATTTGAACGACTCAGTGAATCACTTATATTTTTACAACGGGGAGAGGAGGAAGTTAAAAACTGAAATTGTAGTAACAGACTAAATCTATTACATAAAATGAATTTAAAACGTATAACTCCAATTTTAGATTAAAAGCATACTGCTATTAACAAATTTAACTTTAAAAGATCACAGGAAGTTACACTTTTAAACTAATTCAAATTACAATTAACAGATGTACACACAAAAATGCAATTCAAATACTACATACACATACAAATTAGACTAAATAAAATTACTATTAATAATGTCAAAATACGTCACAAATGCAAATTACAGCCTAAACGATTCAAAATACGGAATGCAAAATATTACAACTGTAGACTCAATGCTATAGCAATACAAATTTTGAATTATTGTAAAAGTGTTACAACTTTAAATTCAATGCCAAAAATATTATAATTTTATTACGGTACAACATCGTCAGAAACTAAATTTGTCCTAAAAATGTTGGCGACCACATCTCCCTTAGAATATACATTATAATCAAAGTAACGAGTTCGCCCGTGGTTAAGCGGTTAACGTACGCGCCTTTGGGGTGGGAGATCCGGCGTTCGATTCCCGGTTGGAGCTCATGTGGTTCGGGTTCCACGTTTTCAGTAGGTCCACGTGTCATATAGTCCCGCTGCTGAAATAAAATGAAATATTTTAGTTTAATGGCAAACGATTAAAGACCTGTAGGCCAAAGAAGACGATGATTAAAGCAACTGAATGATGATGGAAGAATTGGTTGAACGAGAAAGTGGGAGGAAACGGAGTACTTGAGAAAACCCACGGACATGATGTTCACCACGAACTTACTTGGCCGGGAAGCGAACGAGGGACCCAACGCACCAGAGGTAAGCGATTTACCAGTGAGCTACAGTGCCTCGCTGCTGAAAAGAACACTGGACTCAAAACCAAATCAAATCAGGCCCGTAGCCAGCCCAAAAATATAGGGGGCTCGGTGGATGTTAGAGAGGGCGATCCAACAATATTATAGTTCAACACCATATTATAGGTCATTTGCAAGCCTACCATGAAAATTTTAAGGGAGACAATAAAAATTTAGAAATGGCCCGGCCCCCGCGCCCTCCGTGGATACGGACCTGAATCAAATCAAGGTAACAAGATAAAATCTGAATTCGAAGTAGGTGTTAATAACTATGTCAAAAAATAATTTTAAACGATTCAACTGTTTTCTCTTGGCGTGATTACAAGATTCTTGTCATTTTTATACAATAGACGTATTGTGTCAATAACATAACATTGCGCTGTAAGAACTGTTTTAAGTAAAGAAAACCTTAAGAGGGGCATCGGTCCTATCCATCCCAACCATGTGTGGTTTCATAAAATTCAGTTATATTGTAGGTAGAACTTACGGGAAATACGCTTTGAATTTTGTACATCACAATCTTAAGAATTTCCATATAGGTCTATATTATAAAAGTATCTTAAAATACCCTTAAGTATACCTTCGTTATTTAAGCTGAAATTACCTTTTACAACCAAAATAATGAACTAAGACAATCAGGATCAATTCTTCCCTATTTAGTGATGAGCGCAAGAGTCTTGGTCTTGCAGTTTTTACAAGAGTCTTGCATGCAAGACCAAGACCAAGACCAGGAATCCCGATGTAAGACGAAGACCAAGACCAAGACCAAGACCAAGACTCTTGCGCAAGTCTTGCACAAGTACCGGCACTACTTGAATTTTTTTTTATAGAATGTAAAATAGAAGGGGATGGATTTCTTGGCTTCAGTAAAAATGATGCAGAAGTGAATGTGGTCCCAGTAGTTTATGCAATCCGTGTGAGTCGATCTGCCCCTGTAGAATACAGATACACTGTGTCGTTTTCTGAATTGGTTGTTCGCGTTTTCTGTAGATATTGGTCGTTTTCAAGCCACACAGGTGTCATCTTGTGCGCCATGTGAGCTTTTTGGTAGACAAACACCGTATGCGTGGATTTTCTCGGCGTTTATCCGTTTCCTCCTACTTTCTTCCTTCCACCATTTCAGTCATTTCTCATCATCACCGTCTCCCTTAGCCTTGGTGCATAATCATGGGACGTTAAACTAGATACTTCATTTCATTTCAAAGCATATTAGTGGTGTTCTTCTTCCAAAACTAAAGAGAAATGTAATATTGAACATCGGTAATTCCGTACACCATAGGTGTCGACTACATGGGTATGGCCTTGGCTCCGCGACTCAAGCATCCGTTGGAAATTTTTAATGTGTGCTCATAAAATTGATATCGAAATAACATTTTCAAAATTTAGTGCATGTGACCACAAGTTTTATTTCATGGGCGGATGCTTATACGTTGAATAATTGTTTATCAATATAACTTTTAGGCTTCTTAGGTATACGACACATCGAGAATTGAGCGATATAACAATATACTACAACAATAAATCTATATTATAAAATTGAAAGTGACTATGTTTGTGACTCCTAATCTCTTGAACCACCCGACCAATCTCGATCAAATTTTCAACATAGATGAGGTTTGGACCTGGGAGTGTTTTCATCATTTCACTTTGACGGTAAAACTTAGGGTTAAGGAAGAAGGGGGAGTTAAAAAATAATAAATAAAACTTAATAACTCTTGAACCAAACGACCAATCTCGATCAAATTTTAAACATAGATGAGATTCAAGCCTGGAATGCTATTTGTCAGTTCACTTTAACGGAGGAACATAGGGGTTGGAGGAGGAGCGGGAGATGTACAAAAATGAATATAAATAAAAACAAAAGTGACTAAGTTTGTGATTCAATAATTCTTGAACCACCCAACCGTTCTCAATCAAATTTTTAACATTATGAGGTTCGGGACTGGAAAGTTTTCTTAGATTTTCACTTTTAGGGATGCATTCGAGTCGAGTCGAGTCGAGATTTAAGCCTGTCTCGACTCGTCTCGAGAAAATGTTGTCTCGACTCGTGTCTCGACTCGAAAATATGTTTCTGTCTCGACTCGTGTCTCGACTCGACAGTCTCTGTCTCGACTCGACTCGAATTCGAGTCGAGACGTCTCGAAATTCGAGTCGAGACAAAAAATACGAGTTAAAATATACGCACACATCAGCCAGAATATTATGACTACATACCTTATTGTCAGTGTGTCCAACTTTGGCACGGATAACAATGGCGACGCGTTTTGGCATGGACGCAATGATCCTTGAAAGGTCACTGGAGAGAGTTGATTGGTACACATAGGCAAGGGCGCCGATTTTTCTGTAAATGTGGGGGGCATTCAGATGCAGAAGGCATATATATGAGGATTTTAATTCAAATTGTATTCAAATTATGCCAAATACTGTATATTCATAAATACAATGCGGGGGCTCACATGAGCTTTGGGGGAGCCCCCTCGGCCCCCCAGGATCGGCGCTCTTGCACACAGGTCATCTAATTCCCGTAAATTCCGAGGAGGGGCGATGCGCTCTGAAGTCATGTTCAATCACATCCCATTTGTGTTCGATTAGGTCAGATCAGGCCAGTTGGGCGGCCAGCACATCACTGGGAACTTGCCTCTGTGTTCCTCGAACCACTCCATCACAATCCTGGCCTTGTGATATGGTGCATTATCTTTTCGAAAAATGCCACTCCCGTTGGGAAACATGGTCGTCGTCTGCAAGCAGTGTGTGATACGCCTTGGCCGTCATGGTGCCTTGCTCGAGCTTCACTAGACACATGGATGCTCACGTGAATGTTTTCCGGAGCATAATTAAGCCACCGCCAGCTTGTCTCCGTCCCGCAGTACAGGTGTTAAAGAACTGTTCTCTTGAAACACGACGGATTCGCACCCTCCCATCGTCATGATGAAGAAGGTATCGGGATTCATCAGACAATGCAACGCTCTGCCACTGTGCCAAGGTTTAATGACGATGGTCATGTGTTCATTTCAGTCGTAGTTGCCGATGTCGTGTGTTAACATTCGCACACAGATGGGACATGGGCTTCGGAGGCCCATCGTTAGGGGTGTTCGGTGCACTGTGTGTTCAAACGCACTTGTACTTTGCCCAGTAATAAAGTGTGATGTTAGCTCTGCCACAGTTCGCTGCCTGTCTTGTTTTACCAGTCTGCCCAGCCTATGACGTCCAACATCTGTAATGAGGTGGGAGCGCCCAACCCCTCGACGTTTGGACGTCGTTTTCCCTTGGTTTCGTGACTTGTTGAAGACACTCACCACAGCACTCCTCGAACATCCGACAAGTCCTGCAGTTTCCGAAATTCTCCTGCCGAGTCTGCGGGCCATTACAACCTGCCCTCGGTCAAACTCAGATCGCGCGCCTTCCCCATTCTACACACGGCCAGCACTCTCACTGATATTACATGCACCGTACGTACGCGTGAATGACTAGCAGGCATTCGTCGGCAGGTGACACAGATATCGCCTGGGCGGAAATTATATCGATAGTAGGTTGGTAGTCATAATGTTCTGACTGATCAGTACATACTAAATAAATTTAAAATGTAGGAAATTTTCAACATTCTGATTAACTTGCAGGAAATTTCACAATGAAAAGAAGCAACTGACTTGGACAAGACAACGGTTAGTTGATGGGGCAATCTTTTTTTTCTGGTCTTTGAGGTGTGAGCTTTGACCATGCCTTTTGTAATTTTGATGTTTGGTGCTCATCAGTCGCGCTTCCATTTTTTTTCTAATTGTTCCAGTTCATGATAATTAACAATACATTGCGCAGTTCGAATACATGTTCACGTTTTCATTCAATCCAACTCAAGCCGCTTCAGATACTATAGAGTTGTATTTGTTTATGAAGAATTAATTGCGTATTAGAAATACACCCCAACAAAACATTCTGCGTGCTCATCTGCTCAGTATTCAAGGTTTTAATTACAACCTGAATTGTTAAAATGCGAACGTAAGTTGCATTAGATATCTAAGCAGTTCCTAGTCTATGGATAATTCAAGCAATGATAATTAAGGTCTTTCTAGCAAGCACTTCTGCTGTTCATAAACCTTACGCATTGGAGTAAGAAAAAAAAAAGAAAAGAAAAGAAAAGAAAGAAAGAAGTAAAATTGGTAATTTTGCAACCGTGACTCACTCGGGCTCATGCTCTCTATCCTCAATGGAGCTCGCGTTCGCTAATCTCAATGAGGATCACACTAGTCAAGTTTCTCACTAATTCGAGCTTGAGCTTGATATTTACTGTGAAATTCTCTTTAGCTCGATCTCGTAATGCCACACATCCTTTCTTGTTTTTACATTTGTCTCACCATTTTCGATTTATACGGGTGGCGTGGACTTTTCAATTAAGTTTTTGTTTTCATTTTGACCCGCCGCCATTTTGCATAGGGTTATCGTAGAGAGTCGAGACTTGCTCCATTTTCCTTCATTTTACAACAGATTTCAAACGATGTGCTACTTAAACCCCCTTGCCATTTGAAAATTTTTAGTTGGATCCTGTCTGGGGCTCTGCGGGAACCCTGGGGCAAACTTTTTAGTAAAAAGTTTTTACCCCAAAAAAGTGTGGCCTTGAAAATGATGGGATACATGTTCACCGAGTTTTCCATTTATCCAATCGTTTCCGAACAAATGACTCGGTTCAAAATATTCTAGCAGGTAATTTCCTAGCTATGGGGGCCGCGGTGGCTCAGTGGTAGAGCGTTCACCTCTGGTGCTTGGGGTTCCGGGTTCGATCCCATCCCCCGCCAAGTGAACTTTGTGGTGGACAAACGCCGTGTGCGTGGGTTTTCTCGGGGTTCTCCCGTTTCCTCCCACTTTCTTCATTCCACCATTTCATTCATTTCTCATAATCACCGTCTCCTTTAGCCTAACCGCCATAACCGTGGGACGTAAAACTCAAAGATTTCATTTCATTTTTTTCCTAGCTATGGCTTTTTAAATATCTAGAAATTGGCCATGTTTTTGGCCAATATCACGAGAACGGTAAGCCATAGAGATATGATATTGGTGGTAATCAATCCCTAATAGAATGTTAAACATTTTTGTCCTGATATTAATTGGTGGCCACTGGCCAACTGGCCATTGGCCAAACTACTGGCCAGTTGGACAGTGACTACCGGTTCCTATTTGGTACCAAAATGTTTACCATCCTTTTAGATATTGATCAACACCAGCATGATCTCTCTATGACTTACGGTTCCCGATATATGGCTACTTAAATTTCTGTAAATCGGTCATTTTTTGGCCACTATCTTGCGAACGGTTAGATTGACGCGAAAAATTTAATCATTTTGTCTGATAGTTTTTTATGCTCTATCTAATGCAGTGTACAAAATTGAAAAAATTGCAAATAACAGACAGACGGACAGATAGACACACAGACATAGAGAATTCAGTAACGAACTTTTTAAGTTCGTTGAATATCAGAAAAATAAACACACTGCTGAACAAGACTGCACTTATTTAATATAAAAACACATTGACACGTGACGTTTCGATCTTCTAGCCAAGATCCTCATCAGATGTACACATAGAGTGTACGTCTGATGAGGATCTTGGCTAGAAGATCGAAACGTCACGTGTAAATGTGTTTTTATATTAAATAAGTGCAGTCTTGTTCAGCGGTGTGTTTATTTTTTGATTTCATTCGCAAGACTATGTTTGTGTGTCGTTGAATATGTTGTAACTCACGATATCCCGCCCGGTGACACGTATAACTTCGCGATTCGTCTAGTTATAACATATCAAATGCGAACACAATCGTCTCGTTCGGATCTCAGTGGAGTCATCCCTTGTCAGTAAGCAACTGTCTTCTTCAAATAACAAGTTGTTATATCTCGAATTATTTTCTTGGAAGATATTTCTGGTAAATACGATAATTTATTGTAATACACTGTAATTCTAGTCTAAGATACACGATATCGAAAATATGGCATTATAGACTAACATAATAATATTCAAATATTACACTGGAAAATAAAATCTTTGGAAAATCGCAAAGAGGAACCTGACATTCATGTTCACAGTCATTCCTCATTATTTGATTTTAATTATTACTTCATTATCAACGAACTTAAAAAGTTCGATACTGAATTCTTTATGTCTGTGTGTCTGTCTGTCCGTCTGTCTGTTATTTGCGATTTTTCAATTTTGAACCGTGTATTTGATAGAGCTTCAAAAACTATCAGGAAAAGTTATTAAATTTTTCGCGTCACTCTTACCGTTCCCAAGATATTGGCCAAAAATTAGCCGACTTCCAGAGATTTAAGGAGCCATATCTCGGGAACCATAAGTCACAAAGAGATCACATTGATGTTGTTCATTACCTAAGAGAATGGTGAACATTTTGGTACCAAATAGTAACCGATTAACACTGGCCAATTGGCCACTAGTTTGGCCAATGGCCAGTTGTATAGTGGTCACTAATTAATATGGGTACTAAAATGCATACCATCCTCTTAGGTATTGACTAACACCAATACCATCTCTCTATGACTTACCGTTCCCGTGATATTGGCCAAAAACATGGCCAATTTCTAGCTATTTAAGGAGCCATAGCTCAGGGACCATAAGTTGTAGAGAGATGACATTGATGTTGATCAATACCTAAGAAGATGGTAAACTTTTTGGTACCAAATAGTAACCGGTGGCCACTGTTCAACTGGCCACTGGTTTGGCCAATGGCCAGTGGCCACTAATTAATATCGGTACCAAATTGTTTACCTTTCTCTTAGGTATTGATTAACACCAATATCATCTCTCTATGACTTACCGTTCCCGTGATGTTGGCCAAAAATGGCCAATTTCTAGATATTTAAGGAGCAATAGTTTGGGAGCCGTAAGTTGTAGAGAGATCATATTGGTGTTGATCAATACCTAAGAGGGTGGTGAACATTTTAATACCAAATAATAACCAGTGTCCACTGATTAACTGTCTACTGGCCAACTGGCCACCGTTCTCCAAATACTGGCCAAAAAGTTCAAATTTCAAGATATTTAAGCAGCCATATCTCGAGAACTGTAAGTCATAGAGAGATAATATTTTACTAATTACTAATTTTTGCGAGGTAGGAACAATGACAGTTTTCCTTCCCGCTCCATATCTCCATTCTTTTTAAGTTCGTTCTGGCAATGCTCATGGAACATTCTCAACTGGTTTTATTCTGTGAAACTGTTAGAATTAATTATAAGCTGTGTAGAAACGCTTTCAAAATGCGTTAAAATTATAAATGACAAGTAAAAGGTGCCTTGCTGAGCGTACTTTGTAGAGGCCCCCCTCAAGTATGCTCCCCCGCACCCCAGGGTATCCGCGCTCTTTATCGCTGTCACTGGCTAATATGAATACGTATGAAACAGATGTCAGGCAAGGACAACTAGCGGTGTTTCCCATACGATCAGACGATGACATTTATGGCACGAGCCATAGTAGAAGGCGGCATAGTTAAAGAAACTACACCCTCTCAGTAACCTAAATTGCACGAAAATTTCCAAAGCAGGTTCATTGACCTGAGTACCACATGTTGCCCACTTTGTCCAAGAGCGGAATGGTTTGTTTCTAACTTTTCTATCGAAAAGCATTTGTCTGGAATGGTGTTTCGGAGGCAATAAAATAAAGAAAATATACTAGGCAGAGAGAGAGCAGGGAGGAGGGAGTGTACCAATTATTCTTTCCTCTAAACCAGCGTTTCCCAACCTTTTTCAACTTGCAGCACACTACGGGTGTAATATGGATTCTCGCGGCACACTTTTGCATAGAGAAGAAAGCTCGATCACTGGGTTTTCCTCGTGGTAAATCACTATGCTTATTTTTCATTCTAATTTAAAAGGAGAAAATAACTGCAATGAAATGTTGGACTCAGGTTATTAAAAATACGCTTACTCTTTCGAAAACTGTATCCAACCTTTTACTAAGAATGAAGATCATTAAATAACGAACGAACAAATAAATCTATTTTACTTTTAAAACACAAATGTGAATAATTTATCGAAAGGATTGAATGATATTTTAAATTTTCAAGTTACGAAATAGTTTGTAACGATAAAGAAGCAATAATGGTCATAATAATAACAAATACTTTTTTCAACATTAGAAATGTACAGAAAAGCAACACGGCATGAAACTTAAAATTGTAGATTCATAGTAGAGGTTCATAGTAATGTGCAATACAAATATACATTTTCCCCTACGTTTTGCAATTTGATTGCTATAGAATTAATAATTTTGTTTTGATATCCTCGCGGTACACCAGTGGCCCATTCACGACACACCAGTGTCGCGGTAATTTCACTGCTAGCTTCTCATTTTAGATAGGTATATTTACAACAAAGGGGGGTAGCGTGCACCTTTGCACCCCCCTAAATCCGGCCCTGTCCAAAAGTTATGTAGCCCTATGGCGTTCATGGAAATAAAAACACAATAGTTATAACTATGCTAAATTACTATAGACTGCCAATTGCTCATTCAGAGAATTTATGATGTTCACTTTATCGCAATGTTCTTATACAGACTAGATATAGGCTACGGATAATAGTTTTATACAAACTAGATAATCAATTATTATTATTATTATTATTATTATTATTATTATTATTATTATTATTATTATTATTATTATTATTATTATATTTGAAGTACAATCAAATATCACGACATTAATTACTAGTTTTAATTAACTGAATTGAGCTGAAAATTAAATCTTGATCTCGGAAGATTAACTATTAAATTTATACGTTCTGTACCTTTCTAAAGTAATAAATGCTGGAATTGGTTTCAAGGCTGTTCCTGAATGAATAATTTCTTCATAATAATATTAAAAGTTTTAGAAAAATTTTCGAGACATTCGAGTCGAGTCGAGATTTTTATGAGCTGTCTCGACTCGACTCGTGTCTCGACTCGAAAATTCGAGTCGAGAAACACGTTTGTCTCGACTCGTCTCGAATTTTACAAAGTGTGTCTCGACTCGAATCTCGACTCGAATTCGAGTCGAGTCGAGTCGAGATTCGAGACATGTCTCGACTCGTGCGCATCCCTATTCACTTTGATGGTAGAACATAGGGAATGGGGATATATATATATATATATATATATATATATATATATATATATATATATATATATATATATGTGTGTGTGTGTGTGTGTGTGTGTGTGTGTGTACCGTGTCCTGCGAAAACGAACTAAGCGCCACTTTCATACTTTTGAGAAAATTACGTTTAAAGGTTGATGTCTAGCATTAGTGTAGCCGTAATCAAAAGTGAAATTATGTTTCTTTTCTTGGAAAGGTGTTGATTTTCCTCTCTTTTCGATTGTGCAAAACGTTCTAATGCTTATCAGGAACCAATCGTCGCATTTACGTGGATTTTCAAAATTTGGCGCTTAGTTCACTTTTGCATAACACGGTACATATATATATATGAAGAGTACGGGGGAATAACGATGAAAGTCACATTTTCACACTTCGGAGATATTAGCTTTTTAAACTTTGAAACGCTTTATTTTATGCATGTGATACAATGAGCAAGAATAAATGGAATGAAGCATAAGGTCGACAATCTGACAATGCACGAGAAATTTTCCATGAGGTTATATTTGGTAGCAATGGAGAAAATTCAACAATAGCATTGTAACGTAAAAAGAAAAGCGGAAAAAAAGATGAATGTATGAAGAAAAGATGAATTGCCTCTGTAAGTACCACTGTTTCCCATGCACCTTTATAACTTCCGGAGCGCATAGATATAATGCGTGGCTGTTCAATCTCTACTTTGACTTCCTTCAGGGGTCTGGAGGGAACAGGTAACTTCCTTTTGTACAATCCATTAGAGGCAAAGAAATGTGTCCAAGCCTTGAACATCTTCTGTTGGCACTCGACTACTTGGAGTGGGCTAGGTTTGACTCTGCTGGATCGTATGACCTCATACCAATCTGCGGGAACTTCAGTTCGAGAAGAGCGTAAAATGAGTCCCATATTTTTGTCCCACTCCAGGTATGAGCGGCCACGTTCTGGAAACGTCATAGTTATCCTGTCCAAATGCTTACAAAATGCAACAACATAATGTATATATCTAAATACTGTGAAGTTTTTGTTTTGACCTGCACAAGAATCACAGAAAATATGCAGATGCCTCACATCATTGGATAGAATTTCAAATATGAAATAGTGGAGCATTGAGACGACTTCATCTGCCCCTTTCTTAGCTACTGTCTCGTCGTACCCGTAAAAGACTGATTCTCCCGATGGCAGCAGATGAATATTGAATAAATGCACTGTTAGTTGTCGTTTATAATACACAATATTACTAGCTATATTCGAGAGTTGCAAATTCTCCTGATAATCCATAGCAACGGCTTCTTTTGTGGTTTGTGCGCAGCGTTGTCGACACTGACGTTTCCTGGAATAAAATGTTTCTGCTCGCCGCAAATGTAGTTCTTTCTTAATACGCAAATTATGCAGGTCCTTTTCCTTCTTCCTGCCATCGTCATCTGAGTTCGCTTTGGATGCCAATTCTTCTTGCAATAGTTTCTCTTGCGCCTTCATTGCATCACATGCACAACATGTATCTGAACGGGGATATCCAAACGAAATGTTGTACTCAGTATTGAAAACACGAATGTAACTATCGTACGAAACATGCTTGTTAGGGTACATTGCTAGAAACATGTGATGCAGCTTCTTACCATTGAGTTCTGCCGGCAGATAAATCTTGGATGATTTCTTCAATGAGTAATGTGCTTTCTGACCTCGAAGACATTGAATGTGTTTATAAATTTTTGTAAGGTTTCCTAGCGTAAAGAATGTGGTCGATTTTTGTGCTTTCCTCTATTGGGGACTACCGTACCACATTCTTTCAACTGCTCTTAAATAGTCTGTAAAGTTCTCGCTGATATGCCATGAAGGGCCAAAAATGCTTTGTAGCAAACCGGTATTTCCTCCATCACATCATTTCTTTTAACCCTCACTTTGGACTTGTACGCATTATCACGAAGGTGAGCCTCATTTTGATTTTTTCGCGGGCGCCTCCTATTCACTACCGCTTAAATGGAGCCGTTGAGCATCTCGATCAGGCAAAGAATTGAAATGACTGATGATATTATCCCTGCCACTTCAGTGTACACTTTCAAAACACTTGACTCTTCTACACTTACAGTCTGCACCTGTTTCATGCATTTGTTGGCGTAATTTTTTGGAAGCATCCGACATAGTCCATGTCCTCTTCTTTTCTTCCCACGTTAATTTGCACCTGGGCACGAGTTAACATCCATGTTAACTCCAAAACCGTGTTATTATTAACGCATTTCTCAGCAACACGACTGCTCTATGTAAAGGCGTATTTCTACTGACAGCTAAAAGCGTTGCGAAACAATCTTATCATTCGATCGAAAGTGTAACAATACAAATACTTGTTCAGCAGGAAATTGGACTTCCATCGTTTATTCAGCGTATGCTGTGACATTCATCTTTCTTCCCTCTTTCAAGGTTTTTAAAAACTCGTTTTACATGGGACTAAAAGCGTTTCTGTGGAAAATGAATATATGTCCAGAAAGCTCATGCTGACCTCTATCGTTGGCGTCCATAAAATAAAAATCGTTAAAAATGGACTTTCATCGTTATTCCCCCGTACTTTTCATATATATATAAACTTAATAACTCTTCAAACACCCGACCGATCTCGATCAAATTTTCACTGTAGATGAAGTTCAGGCCTGGAACAATTTTCATCATTTTGCTTTGACGCTGCAACGTATGGGAGGGTGAGGGTGAAGATATATATGTAAAAAAAAAATAAAAAAAAATATAAATGGCTGTCTTTGTGACTTCATCACTCTTGAACGACCCCATCGATCTCAATCACATTTTCAACATAGATGAGTTTTGGACCTGAGATGGTTTCTGTCATATCACTTTGACTGTGCAGCTTAGGAGAGGGGAAGGGGAGATATAGTTAAAAATGATCGAAAATGAAATTCTGCAGATGTTTCTGGTTGGAACTGTTATAATCTTCAGGTGTGCATGTATAAAATATGATCGTCTCTAAACACTTTTCTATTCGTAACTCATGTGGCAACATCGCATGTGTAGCAATGTGCTCTGCCATCTAGTGAGAACGTTTTACCCTAAATGTGACTAGCGATCCAGCTTAAAGTGGAATCTACAGTTCTGGGAGTCGCTGAGATACACACTGACACTTCCGATGCTGTTTAAATCCAAATTCAGCCCCGTAGCTTGACGGAGGGCGAGATACATAATAATAATTAAAAATGACCAAATATTAGTGTCGAATCCATAGTTTTCGGCGTGGCTAAGGTGAACAGTGGTACTTCCGATTTCGTTTAAATGCAAATTCGGTACTGCAAGTTTGGGGAGGGGCAGGCAGAAGATATATAAAATTTATCAAAAATTACCAATATCAATGTCGAACTCATGGTTTTCGAGGTCATTGACATGAACAATGACACTTCCGATGCCGTGCCTCGCAACATGGGAGAGGAGGATATATATTGAAAATTATCGATATTAGTGCTGGATCCATAGTTTACGGGATCTCTGAGACGAACAGTGACACTTCTGATGCCGTTTAAATCCAAATTCAACACTGTAACTTGGGGACGAGGAGGGGGGAGAAATATAAAAATAATCGAAAATGACCGATATCAGAGAGTGCTTTAGTTATAGTAAAAAAGTGACTGACTAACTAAATATATTATTATTTTTTTTAGTTAACCCAACGAAGTGGGTAATTTGGTGCTAGTAATCCATATTCACAAGTGAGACTTCAAATAACTTGGTGTTTGATGCCGTTATTCTGTGTTTCCAATACAGGTCAAAAGTATTTATATAAATTGAGTTTACACAAAAGACATAGACAGTTGAGTCGTTTTCAGTTTTCACTCAAGTTATTCTAAAATATTAAGAGGTTTGATTATAATAATTATTATTTTAATTCTCTCTCTCTCTCTCTTTTTGGTCAATATTGCTGAACATATCATTACCATCATCATCATCATAGCTATTCTACTATTATCAGCAGATTACTTGCCGCAACTGAAAAATTTCTACGTATGGTGGTCCTCAGCTAGTCTCTTCGCCTTGATGTAGCAATTTGCTGTTTTAATACATTCTTTCAAATACAGTCTCCTTCACTCTTTCCCTCTGTTTTTTTCCACCATACTTTCTAGCCCGTCCCTCATAATACAGTTCCTCCTCCACCCATATACCAACCAGTTCATCTTCCTCCTGTTAACACTATCTAAAGTTCTTCTTTTTTTACCCTACTGCTAATATTTCTAACACCTTCTCATTCGTTTTCCGCTCAACACAGCTAATTCTCTCATTTTTTCTCTATGCCCATGTTTCGAAAGCCTGCAATTTTTAATCGCTTTTGCGTAATGTCAATATTTGTGCCCCATAGAGTACATATTGAAATCAATAAAACAAAATCTCAATATTTAATTGGAAGTTTGTTTAATACAAGGATTAGCTAATCGTGGTTGAAAAGAAAAATCTGACGTCTTTAGAGCGTAAAAATAATTTTGCAATACATGGTATTTCAATAATCTGTGTCGTCTTGATTTTATTTCATGCGTTTCAGGGGTAGCCTCCCCAGTTTGGGGAACAGTGAAGTGTTTGATCTGTTAAAAAATATAAACAGATTACTAAACGTTGTGATTTATCTTATAAGTAGTGAAGCGTGGGCACATTAAAAAAAATGAAGGTCATCACTTATGTTGTACACTATCATCATACTTACACAAAGGTATACTATATTACATTTAGAAACATACATGTATTTCCGTTATTATGGGCGCATTGTAGAGTTTATTATCCCTTATATCCAGAGTAAAATTTACCTATAAAAAGCATAAGACTTCTTAAATGCAAGACTTGCAAGACTCTTGCAAGCAAGACCAAGACCAAGACCAAGGATCCCAGTGCAAGACCAAGACCAAGACTTTATGTGCAAGACCAAGACCAAGACTTTATGTGCAAGACCAAGACCAAGACTTTATGTGCAAGACCAAGACCAAGACCAAGACTAGGTGTGCTAAACATTTACATTGTTCGTACTCTTTTTAATTTATTCATGCCAGAGGTGCAAATACACTAAGGCAACGCACATTTGCCGAACTCGGCTGAAGAGGCGCTCGCCATAGTGAGAACCAGCGAAACTCTCTCGAAGAATCGTTACTCATTTCTAGTGAACAACGTCTCACTCAACCATCCAAAAGAGTTAGTCAGAAGAGTCGACTCACTCGCGAGCGATACATCACTACCAGTCAGTTCGATTATATTCAAACAATTGAATATCAGTGATGCCAACCCATGAGGAGAAAAATCCCATATTGTGGAATTTTTTTACGATAATATCTTGAAATGTGATAAAATGAATTTTCGTAAAAATTAGCAGGATTTATGGGACTTCTCATATATCTATTCGCTTGACACTAACAAAATTATCTATAAGCGAGTAGAGAAATAAGTCTTTAATAAACTTGAAATTAATGTTGTCAAATTTGGTTACTATAGTGATCTATGCAATGACTTGTAAATCTGAAAATAACAAGCACCAAGTTTATTTTCCTCTGGTATTAAATTTTAAAAAAAATGAAAGAAAGAACAGAATTAACGGAAGAAGGTAAAATGAGAAATGTTAACTTCCAAAATATTCCATACGAAATAACTGAAGAATAAAGTTTATCTTGTTTTCTTACGTTTAGTAGAAAATCGTGGCTCAAAAACATGATGGTAGACTAATACTAAACTCAACACAAAATGTCTTTATTTTCGTCAGTACTTTCAATTGTCTCTTTGAATTAAGGACAGTATGTGTTCATAATCTGTTTGATACACGTAGACGATCGGAATTTTCGGATCATTCACTCATATATTAAGGAAAATAACTAATATACACCAATTTCACAGTTTATGTTTTCTAAGTTTAAAAAAATGTTCTTATTAGAATAGCGTGGGAAATTAAGGAGCAAAATGGGAATTTCTGCCTCTCGAGATTTTTTACCCTACACTTGTAAACCCTACACTTGTAAACCTAAAATACAGCTGTATTACTTTGTATTTAATTCTGTTGCCTGCAGAAATTTGTCCCTTATAAACACGTCTTTTCATGCAGAGAATTGAATTTTAACTGTAAATCTTCCAAAATGTAATGAACAGAAACTACATCAGCACGAGAAAAAAAGAAAGAAAGAATTTTTTGGGAACTAAAACCTTTGTTGATCGTTGTCAAAATTAATTGAGAATTTTTATTGTGCTACAAAATTGTTTATTTACGTATTTAAGAGCCTGCCTTACTAAAAATAATACGAAATTTGCCATTTTTTTGTTGATTATTTATCAGTGAAAGGAGATCAGGGTTGCCACACTCGAGACTCGCGATGATGCCAAACACGGGTCTGAATTATGCTAGATTTTTGAAAATTATGCCAGATTTTCAAATTATCTTTCCTGACTAATTTTAAAGACCCGACCCTACTTATCTTCATTATTTTAATGACGTGTTTCAACTGTATTCATGTACAAAGCTAATATGACGCTGTCAGGAATGATAATGAAATAATTTGGTAAATGGCACATTATAAGGGAGGAAGGTCGAATTTATTTTTTATGAATGGTTCACTGTTTAAGAAACATATTCACAACATGCCGCTTCTGACACAGCCCTGAAGCATTTCTTTTAGTGTAAATTGAAAGGGACAGAAACATCCCATACAGCCAGACATTCAGGTTTCAGTTGACAATAATAAAACTATGGGTAAGTAAATACGTTTTGTAGAGTCACGTTTTGCTATTTTTGAACATTTCTCTGAATTCAACAATAAATTACAACCGCGGAAGTACTGACTGGTTTCATTGCTCCAACCATCGCTTCAACTAAGAAGAATAATTCCAGACGGTCCTTGAACTATCTAAATTTTCGTTCTTTTTCTGTTCACGAGAGGTAAGAATGAAATTATGCTAGATTTGGCCAAGATGCTAAAGTCAAGATGCTAGATGCTAAATGCATGTGAATTATGCTAGATCTAGCACCAAGATGCTAGATATGGCTTCACTGAAGGAGATAATGAAATGCAAGTCACCACAATCATAGATAATGCTATTCTACAACAAAAAATAAGAACCTGAAGAATGTTCAGTGTTGCAATCCATAGAAATTACAGTGTTGCCAGAAAAACAATTTCCCTAAAATCTAAGTTAAGGCAGCGAGTAAACTCAACTGCATTTGGTTACGTATCATATTGTTTTAGTTTCCTGTGAATTACTTTTTAATAATAGTTGTATTTAGTTTGCAATAAACAAAAGAGTTTTAACATACAGTTATTAAAACTAAATAGTAATGTTAATTAAAAAGTAGTTCACAAGAAACCAAAACAACATAATACGTAACCAAATGCAGTTGAGTTTGTTCCTCTACTCGCTGCCTTCACTTTGATTTTGGGGAAATTGTTTTTTCTGGCAACACTGTAATTTCTATGGATTGCAACACTGAACATTCTTCAGGGTCATATTTTCTGTTGTAGAATATCATTATCTATGATTGTGGTGATTTGCATTTCATTATCTCCTTTCGCTGAAGAATAATCAAGCAAAAGAAAAATGGTAAATTTTGTATTATTTATAGTATTGCAGACTCTTAAGTACTGTGTATGTAATACTGTTGTTTGTGTTCTAGTAACACTGACACAGAAACTCCAAGGGTATTTTTCCAAGAGTAAGGTAGGTGAAGGGAAGATGGACATAGAAGTTAAACTGCGAATAGACTCATTTTGATACAAAATACTTGTGTCATTTAAATATAAAGACACATATATAATTAGTTCTCTATAATATATATAGTAGATAATATATTGCATATATACTTTCAAGTGAAAATTTCGCTCCTTGCCGGTCTCATCCGGGGAAAAAGAATTTAAAAAAAAATCCTAACGGTTTCCTTGAATAGAGCTACACAAGTAACAGGAAAAAATATAGAGACTATTCAATAACTTGTGAAGAAAATTTTTGTATTTGCGAAATTTAAACAAAAAAAAAAAAAAAATTATCTTGGTTTTAATTCTTTAATGAGTTCCCTTACATACTTTACAAATTTTTGTACAATTTGTATACAATATTTATATTCTTGATCGTATTAAATTATATTTTTCGTCCTACTAACTTTTAGACCGTCAGTTCATTCAGCCGAGCGGCCAATATCCCTTCCGGAAGAGGACTCATTCGATCCCCGACCGAAGCAAACCTAGTATTATCTTTGTCGCCAGCTTACTCGACTAGACGACTGTTTTAAAATGGGACCTAGAAGAAGACTCACTCGATCTTCTACAGGTTAAAAACGAAATTACTCTTCCGGCTTTAATTCAGCTGTTCCTACTTAAAATTTCTTAAATAATAGAAAAAATCCGCAGCTATTCATCACTCAGGTAGCTGGGTTTTTAAAAAAATCATCCGAATGCCCCCTCATTTAAGGGACAATCAAAAAATGCAGATCTAAATGCCTCCTCATTCAAGAGACAATAAAAAAATTAAAACTCTAAATGCCTCCTCATTCCAAAGGCAATAACAACTCAGTGAATGCCCCCTCATTCAAGAGACAACCACAATATTTTTAAAAAAAATCCGCAGCCGACATCATTCAGGCGACTGGGTACTAAAAGCAAAAAAGAACAGCGCCTCCTCATTCCGAAAGCGGTTGCAAAAAAAAAAAAAAAAAAAACTTTATCTGGTTCGCTGTCTAACGACCGCCATCGCCTATAAAAAAAAAAAAATAGCTAAAGTTTATATCTATCAAACCTCCTTCCAGGCTCACTTATCCCGAAAGAAGAGTTATCATTATTAATTTAAAATAAACAGTCTCTATCATTCAAGAGAGCTGCCCAAGTAAAATTTAGCAAAATATTTTAAAAACACTACTTCAAAAATAAAGGGTAGACTCCCTTATAATAGGAATCTAACTAAAATCCTTATATCATCCTATCTAAAATTATCCTAAGATTCAAAAAGAAATGATAGGGTATGTTTCAGAGCCGACTACTCATTCTGTAAGTGCGGTTGAGTGGTAAAAAACTTCATCCCTGCGTCCCTTCACTATTGGAGGCGCAGAGGGGTAAGGATCTCTGGGAGATGTGAAGAAGTTAGTGGTCGAGAAGAGAGTCCCTCCTCCACAAACATGAACCGTATTTATACGCTCAGCCTCCCAACTCACCAAACATCCATATGTTAAAACAAAAATATTTTCCCACGGCTACTTCTTTTAAGGAGAACAGTGACTAAAGCGCAAAATACTAATACTGTATGAGAAAAAACTTAAAAAACATTTTTTTAAAAAAATCATGACAATTAATAAAATCAATATACTATAATTATTTATGTAAATTATACAAAAATTAATGTGTAAATTTTTAAATCATCACATACTTCATATTAAATATTACGCAATACGTAGTGTTATAGTTTTAGTGTAATCGATGCTCAGTAGATAGCAGAATAAATGTTTATTAACCTAATTGAAACATTTTACAGTACGTTGGAATCGGGGATATTTTGCCTCATTAAATTGCAACAGCTTATAACTTAACGCAGTATTTTTTGTACGATTGTCTATATATAAATTTATCATATTAGAAACAATTTATTAATTGTCAAGTCGCGTGGTAAATTCAATATTATGGTTTCAAGACATTGCAACGAAGGGCTTCTGTTTTAATATTGGACTACCTTCGCATATTATGTTTATATTGGTTGTGATTTTTTGGAGAGCACAATAATAAGGTTGTGCCTTTAATGTATCAATCACCTCAATTGTATTCAAACAATTGAATGTTTTGGAATGAGGTAATACTTGTGCGTGCTCACGTGAAACGTTATTCCCAAAACTAGAGAATTCAATACATAATCAATTTATTAAAATCTTATGAAGGGTTAAATAGAGTTTCTGGTGAATAAGTTTTCGTTTCTAACATGACTGTACAGTATACCGGAGGACCACAAATAAAATATACTGTATATTAGAAGAATCGATTTTTGATAAAAAACAAAAAATAATAATAATAATAAAATGAAATCTTTAAGTTTAACGACCCCCGATTAGGCTAAAGGAGACGGTGATAATGAGAAATGAGTGAAATGGTGGAATGAAGAAAGTGGGAGAACCCCGAGGAAACCCACGAGCACGGTGTTTGTCCACCACAAAGTTCACACGGTGCGAGCTAGGATCGAATCAGGGACCCCAAGCACCGGAGGTGAACGCTCTACCACTGAGCCACCGCGCCCCCTATCCACAAATGATGAACATCGTTCGGGACGTCCAGTGGAAATGACTTCCTCCGAAATAATTGATAAATTCCACGCTATGGTTTTGAGCGATCGACGAATCAGTCACAAGGTGCAGTGTTTCCAATTTTGCAGGAATAATTGGGTTTGAAATAAATCTCGGCAAGATGGGTGCCGCGTTTGCTCTCAGTGGAGAATAAACGCAATCGTGTGTTCGATTCGGAGGCTGGTTTGGCGCTTTTCAGTCGCAATCCCGACGAGTTTCTGCGTCGATATATAAATGGACGAGATATGGATAAACTATTACACTCCAGAAACAAAAGAACAATCGGAACAGTGTTTTTCTTAAAAGGCGATCCAGTTCCGAAGCCTTTTAAACGGCAGAACGGCATAATATTTTATAATTGATATATTCTGCATGATTTGCAGGTTTGCATGGAAACAAAGGAATTTTTGGTAAAGACAAAACATGAAAGTAATTTTTGTTAACTTCAAGCCTGCTCTCCAGCATCACTTGCATACTTATTACTGACAAAGTAAGTACAAAAAAAAAAAATTAAAATTTTGATAGGGAATAACTGAGTTACTATCACAGATAATTACACCAAATTTTGTCATGTGGAACATTACACCCAAAGCATTTTATTGTAGCCCTCAGTATTCCTGAGAGTCTTCAATCCTGGAAGGTATTGGATGTTTCACAATAGCCCCATTAGCGTTTCAAAATAGCATCAAATGCAGGGGCTAATTCGAAACACATGTTTTCATTTTTTTTTTCAGGAAAACTACATGCGATAACGAAAAACACCTAAGTTATGTTCAAAGATGCTTGTGTAACGTATATAATGGTACTTTTTCATGTTTTTGACCCAAGTAGTTTTTGCTATACACTCAAAAGTATGGCTTTTCGTTTCACAATTACCCCACTTGACCCTATGGGATATGTCGTCGGTAAATCCACGTACAGGCGTATCTGCATGTTTTTAATTTTACAGGAAAGCAATTTCAAAGTCCTCGTATAACGTTATATTTATTACTTATTTCATTTTCAACACAGTGTTGCGAAAGTTTGTACCAAGAAAGCTTTGACCTTAGTAAATGAAATGAAATCTTTAAGTTTTACGTCCCACGATTATGCCGGTTATTCTAAAGAAGACGGCGATGATGAGAAATGAATGAAATGATGGAATGCAGAAAGTAGGAGGAAACGGGAGAACCCCGAGAAAACCCATGAGCACGGTGTTTGTCCACCACAAAGTCCACACGGCGCGAACTGGGATCGAACCAAGGACCCCATGCACCGGAGGTGAATCACTGAGCCACCTCACCCCCACTTTGAACTTAGTGTTTCTAAATATAGTACTAAAGGTACAACGCTATACGAGGAATTGTAAATCGCTTTCCTGTAAAATTACAAACATGGAGATACGCCTGTACATGGATTTACCGACGATATGAATAATATCCGGGGAACACATAGCGGGTTGCTACTACACGCCAGTAGGTATTCAAGCAATGATATTGAGCTGACCTCCTTAGTATTCTCAGTATACTTCCTGCTTGTTTTGTAGAAGTGTGTTTATTATCCATTTATCCATATATTACATTTATTTAAGAAAACGATAAAACAATGAAAAAACCTGTCTGGGGTGTCCCAGCACCCCACTATGTTTTAACGTGTGTGGTTTTGCCTATGTGTTCCCGGGATACATTCCACAGTATTTACAATTTAGTTCAGCGCATCATCTGCTAACGGAGCGCTTCCCATAGTGGAAATAAAGACAGTTACAGTCAGGGTTGGCTGATTTATGCCAAGGTAGTTCAAACCCTTGGTTTAAAACATATGTTTTTTTTAAAAAAAAAAAAAAAAAAAAAAAGACCAACTGGTTTAAACAAAAAAATATTGCTTTAAATCGTGTAAACTTCATGGTGATGATTCCACATATAAAACCATCTGCATTAGTCTTATCTCCTTTTCACATTTTAATCAAGACGTCCCATGTTCAATTCTCGGTTGAACCACAACCCTCCTTTCAAGTGTAAACCAAGCAGCGGTTCGGATGTCACGTTAAGCGAAAATCTTGATAATTTCGGTATTACATAAGAATGTTAAGCCTAAACCTACGAAACGAAACCAAATTGTTTATTTCTGCTTGCCTGAATGGCTGTAGTTTTACAAAGAAGCCACGATTGCTTAAATTATATTGACAGAAATCGGCAAAAATTATCGACTGCCTACGTAGCTTCCAACATTTGCTTGGTAAACATTCCGGTAAACGTAATTTCAGCGAATACACATCTATAAAACACAATTATTGCTATTCCTTCCGAGAAAAAAAAAAAAAAAAACGCTACTACTGTGAAAAATTTTTACCTTCAAGATGGACTAGAATTTGTTATATAAGACGGCAAGTGTCTCATGGAATATTTAAGAGAAAAGCAATGAAAAAGCGCTTTCTATATGTGTAGCACCTGAACTTCCGACGTCTATTACATAATTTGGAGATAAAAACATTACAAATTGCTTCAAATCTATTCTTTCAATAAGACTTCTATAATTATACTTGAAAGAGATAATTGATTCTTTTTATTTCAATGGTCATAACATACGTATAAGGTGAAAGCCTCACTTTAAAAAATGTGTGTCTGTGTATGTCGCCTCAAGAGCCAAGCTTGAGACTTTCCGAATACAGAAATACCTAGGGGAATAGGAATAATTGCTTTGCAACTGTATGATTCGGCATTAGTCAATATTCAGTATGATTGATATTTGCTCGTTTTTGAGTTTTACGACCTAAAAAAAATAAAAATACGATCAGAAGTTAATGATACAGTGAATAGTGAAAATCAATGCAACCTATCATTTTCGGCATATATATATATATATATATATATATATATATATATATATATATATATATATATATATATATATATATATATATATATATATGGCTATTTCCACGCGTGACGCACTCTACAAGGGAACATACTCGTATATTTTAAACCTTAACTATGGTAATGAATGTATCGATTTTTAAATACAAACCACTAAATATGATTATAGAAAGGACATATTAAAATTTCCACATATTGGTATTTTTGTATTTAATTATTAAAATACCATGTTATATTTATACACTAAAACGTGACTCACACTACAGAAAGGGAAGTAAAATTTTACTCATATTTTAAATTTAGGAAATCTTCCTCCGTATGACTTTACAAAATGTATTTTGTACATAAACATTTTCCAGAAGGAATGCAGTGTTCTCACAACCACCGTTTCATTCGCACTTCACTGTAGTAAACATATGCCAATGGAATTTCTCTGTGACGCACACTACAGTTCACTTGTGACGCACACTACACTTCCTTCAATGACAACACTTAAATTTTCCTATTGTTTGGAATCTTATTGATTGTTTGAATTTGTTATTCATCGTACCTCGTATAACTGTGGAATGTATTTCCAAAACATACTACTGAGGTAGCTCTATTGGTACAGCGTTGGTTCGCAGTCGGGAGGTTGTGGGTTCGATACCGCTGCCGACCATTATGACGGGTTTATCTGCTTTTCCCTCAGTCCTACCAGGCAAATGCCGGGATTGTACCCACCAAATCCTTTCCTTAGTGTAAAATGGCCTCTGAGTCGTATCTGGTGTTCGTTAAATAAATAAACGCATTTTGGTGATTCAATAAGCATATTGTTTCTTTTATTTTTTTCAAATGCCTATCGATACCTGCAGTAGTTTCGTTTCAATAATGTTTGTTAGAAACCAAAACGCACTTTAAAAAAAAATAGGGAACTGAGGTATATGTCGAAAGGTACTCGAGAATTGAAAGAGCAAACTCAACTATACTTATTGAGCGACCAAAAAAGCATTTAGCATGTTTCGGAAATGTGTAGTTTTCACTAAAATTTATTTGTATGATTATTGTGTTTTCCGGTACATTTTCTTTCAAGGAACCCCTGCTTGGCCTAGTGGCTAGCACGCTTGATTTCGGATAGCCTGGTCCCGGGTTCGATTCTCGGTGAGGATACAGTTGAAGGACCAAAGTGGTTAGAATTCCACTATAATCAATAGGTCCACGTCGTCTTTAGCCTAGCAGGCATAACCGTGGGACGTTAAACTAAATCAACCCTTTTTTTCAGGATTTTAAAATAATTTGCCTAGTGACGCAGTATAAATGCATGCTATAAAAAACGGGTAGTTTATTCTATAGTTTTTTCATCACTTCCTTTAATGTTCCTGGCATTTTCTCTTTCGGCACTTTGCCAGTCTCATCAGTAGTCTATTGTTGATAGGTGATTTCCATATGCGTGTCCATTGGTTGAGTAGAGTTGAGAAGCGAAACGAACTTTGGTAATTCACCACATTCTTGTGAAGTATGAAACATACATGTGTCAGATTCATAGTCGGACACTACGAGACGAAATCAGATCATTTGTGCTGTTTGACAGAAATGAACATGAATTTAACAGTAATGTAACATTCTCGTGATTGATACACAGAAAGATTTGGTGGTGTTCGCGTTCAGCAGACGTATTTCGGGCGAAGTTCACAGAATTTACATCTTCCAATCTCTATATCAGGATTCTGTTTCTTGAACTGTTTCACCGAGTGTTAGGAACGAGTAACGTTTTCGAACTTTTTGTTGGCCGAATGAATCTCTGATGATCAAACAATCTCCAAGTCCTAGTGCCTGGTAAAATATAGCATAAAACTGAATAACTTCTTCAGTTGCCGTTTTTGATGAACTTTGATCTAGTATCTTGGCTTTTTTTTATTATTATTATTATTGTTATTGTCGGATGCAAACTGTTCAAACAATTGTTTAACAACAACCTTACGCTTATTGGAACTATGAGGTACGCTTCTTTTAACTTTATCCATAGCTTTCCCATATGAACACCGAGATGAAAACACTTTGTTAGGTGAAGATGCACTGGTACTTGTTTATTTAACATAGCATCAATAGCTGTGCTTAATTTCTTCTTCTGACGATATCGTCTAATTTCTTCCCTTTTCTTCTTTCGCATATGCTCCTTCTCTTCAATTGTAATATTTTTTTCTTTTTCTTCTCACGTCTAATTCTCTGTTTTTGAGTCTCTTTTCTTCGAAATTCGGCATTATTTCCGGACGTACGGAACCTTTCCGTGCTCTGCTTTACGCTGTGCAGCAGTTTCCGCCATGCTTGAACGTAACACACACTACCCGTGACGCACACTACATACACTTCAGTAATTGTAAGTCTGTGTTTATTTGAGTTTCCAAATCAATATCACGGCAAATAGTTGCTCTATCTATCAAGAAGGAAAATTGAAAGTATTAAACCGTTACATGCAATAACTAACTTTCAGCAGGAAAAAATGTGTTTTTTTCGTGACGCACACTACAGCACAAGACCAGTTTTCTAATATGAAATACCACTTAAACAGCTGAAAGTAGACAACATTCGCATATGTAGTGATACACAATACGGTCCTCTGCACTCAAAATTGTAAACACCTTTTTCTTCTCTTCTCAATAAAATGAATGATCGACAATTAAATGTCAGTCGATATGCCCTTCAGTTTGTCCCACAGAGCGGCCATATTGGATCAGCACTGTTGTCAGTTCAGCACTTTACAAACTGCAGCAAATTATATAGCATTCATAATTTTAGACCTCAATCGAAGATATGGGTGACAAAAATAAGCGAAACACAAAAGTTTAGAAAATACACTTTTGGTGTACATTCCCGTGGAATTACCCATATATATATATATATATATATATATATATATATATATATATATATATATATATATATATATATATATATATATATATATAACGTATGAGAATTAATAGAGATTTAACGTACAGAGCAGAATAATTATTTTTCCACATAACCGATTTGGTGATCAATGTACTTCTTTCAACAAATGACAATGCAATCAAGTTTGACTTCTTGCTTCACTACATCGCCAGAATCAAAATAAAGTCTTTTCAAGTGTTACTTAATTATAGGAGAAATATGAAAATCTAATGACGGACCACGGACCACAGGCACCTACGAAGCATGACGACAGAACAGCAGCGCCATCGCTATCTTAGAGACCCATAAATTCGACAGCAACCAGCGGAACAACATCAGTTCTCTGGTGTCCCTCCTGCTGCTTGCTTCTAAGCATTAGGATAATAAATGAACCCACGAGAGTCACTGAAACTACCGAATCGTTGCTAGATTTAATTATTACTGACAACACTGAACAGATACACTCGTTTGGAGTTAGTCTACCCATCGGAACTTCAGACCATAGTGTAATTCACGTCACTCTCAAGCTTCATAGGGGGCGCGGCTTAGTGGTAGAGCGTTCACCTCTGGTGCTTGGGGTCCCGGGTTCGATCCCAGCCCCCGCCAAGTGAACTTTGTGGTGGACAAACACCGTGTGAGTGGGTTTTCTCGGGGTTCTCCCGTTTCCTCCCACTTTCTTCATTCCACCATTTAATTCATCACTCATCATCACCGTCTCCTTTAGTCTAACCAGCATAACCGTGGGACGTAAAACTCAAAGATTTCACTTCATTTTTTTTTCAGCGGCCTCTTGTGCTTCAGTATGACTCATCTTAACTTTTCCGTTGCCTTCCTTGTTTTCGTTTTCTGATAAATATTATCTTTTATCTGTGCTCTCTTTGTATAGTGGCACTGTTTCACCTTAATTTACTAAATATATAGAAGTTCGCAGGGATTGTAATAATGCAAATTATGAATGCGTCAAAATATCAAATAATACTTTACACCAGGCACGTAGCCAAGGGGGGTCAAGGGGGTCCGGACCCCCCCCCCATTCGAGACCACAAATGAAAAAAAATAAGGAAGGACGAAACAAAATGAAATGAGAAAAAGAAGGATCAGCGCTAAAAAAACCTATAGCAAGCTTTTGGTTACTTTTTCTTATGAGGAGATTTGTATTACTTGCAATACGTGGTGGCGAGGTGAGCATAATATCCTGGAAGAGCCAGGGAATTTGAAATTTCTAGAAATGTTACTTAATTCTCAGAATTTCTGCTACTAGGCAGGAAGATTTCAAGCTTCCGAAAACATAGTGCCGTTGTGTAACAGCGTGGACATTTTTTATCATAATTTTTCGTCATCGCATCCTTGCAGTGTCAAACATGATGTTTCAAAAACAATTTTCTACTGCTCCTTTACCTGTCATTTGGAACAGACACTAGTTGACGGAATAATAAAAACAAAAATTTATATGGAAAGAAAGTTCTGTTAACATTTGATTCAACAGAGAAAGGAACGCAGATATTGTAAAATATTTTACAAGGCATTATTAAGTATGTACTTTTTATAATAGTGAATGTGTACTTTTTATAATAGTTGAGGTCATAATGAAAGGAAAATTGTTATATTTGAACAAACAGAGGAAGAACGTAAATACATTATAAATTTTTTTTCAATTCGTTCTTTTTAATTATTATTATTATACTCGAGATTTCTTCATAGTTTGTTCTTAAAATACTTACCAACATATCCTCTTTTTATTGTCCTAACAAACCAATATATGTTGATAGTAAAGTAGTTTAGACTGATCGAGCCTCTGGGCCTTCAGTATTTCATGGAACCGCCCCTCCCTTCCCCCGTTAAGAAATCCTGGCTAAACGAACCAATATGTGTTCCAGTAAAATAGTTTATAATGATCGAGCCCCTGGTGTGATGACAACAGTATTTCATGATTCGGACCCCCCCCCCCTTCACGAAATCCTGGCTACGTCCCTGTTTCCACAAAGTAGATACTTCCAAACATCTACGATCAGTGTTAACAGATCACAACTGTATACACGAAGAAATTAAGTATACACTGAAAGCAGAAAATTCGTGTTATTACTCAGTTCAAAATGTCGTCGCAAATTCTGTCGAAGAATTTGAAGCTTAAAATATATAAAAGGATAATCATGCCTGTTGCGCTGTGTGGTTGCGAAACATGGTCCCTTACTCTGTGGGAAGAACGTAGACTGAAAGTATTTGAGAACAAGATCCTGAGACGAATATTCCCGACCCAAGAGGAACGAGAATGGGGAATGGCGTATGGCGGAAACTTCATAAAGAGGAACTGCATAATTTACACCGTTTACAAAACATTGTTAGGATTATCAAATCTAGGAGGCTCAGGTAAGCAGGTCATGTAGCCAGAATGGAAGAAAGTAGGAACGCTTTGAAAGTTTTAAGTCGAAGCCCAATCGGAAAACGATCATCAGGAAGATGTAAGAGAAGATGGGGAAACAATATTAAGATGGATCTCGTAGAAATAGGAATACAAAGTAGAAACTGGACCCAGTTGGCTAAGGATAGAAGTCAATTGAAAGCTTTTGTGAACGCAGCATTGAACCTTCGGGCTCCGTTGGCCATAGAGTTAGTTAGGTAGTATTTCATCATAACCTAAAAGTTGATACTTTTCATTCTTTATCACCACCAGTACCTTCTTCGCAATCTGAAATTTTATTCAATAAGTCCACTTTTTCACGATTTTCTTTCTTTTCTCTGCCCGTCGACTTATACAACTGTGTCGAGATATCGGGAGACAAGTTAGCGGACTGGCTCTGTAGATAAAATTCCTTCACTAACGAGGAAATCGATTCAAGTGTGACACGAAATTGTAGACAAGTTTATGCGCAAACGAAGTGTTTTTGTGTACAGTTAAACCCATTAGAGGGAAAAACCCTCGATCTCAACCGCTTTGGAGATACAAAGGAATAAGGGGAAGGCTGGCTCTTCGATATTTTGAGAAATTTTGAATAGTAGCGATAGAACAAGCAACAGAAACTTTGAAAAATAAATAATTTCTTCATCCACGAAACTTTAGTAATACGTCGTCTTTTCCCACATTGCCACGTTAAATGAATCTTGTAGCTGTCATAAAAAAAACTTTCAACCCGATCTTTCTATTTACTTTTTACATGTTACAACTTCTTGAAGGCAAGAAATGTTTCTCCACACATGCAGCACTGCACTTTAGTGGACAAACAGTGAACCTCATCATTTAAAACATGTATTTTGGCGCACTTCCCCTCCCTGTCCAAAAGAATCCGTTGTTTCGGAAGCGGCGAAACTGTTTTTTCTTTAATGTCAGCGTTAGGGCGATAGCAGGTAGCAAGCAAGACGTCCCAGAAAGTTGCGCATCTTTCAACCCCTTGCAAGATGGAAAAAATGTTTTACTAAGTATGACCCTTTCAAGACTATTTGTACACAGTGAAATATGGTAGGATTTCAAGATTTTTTTATGACAGCTGCAAACATGAGGGTTACAAAACCGAATAGTCCATAAAAGTTCTAGGGGAAGAAGGTTTTGGAGGGGGAGGCGAAATTAACGGAGTTCCATTGTTGCCTGAAATATGTGTGTATGGTGTCTATATATAGAAATAGATATTTTGGGTACGCTGAATCGAAAAAGAGCATCGTCAGATCAAATAGGATGAAAAATGTAAAAAATGGTGTCATCCCAACTCTCCATTGATCTAGCGTTTACAACTTTGTATCGTTTCACAAGGTATGTTCTTATGTACGACGGTATGAGGAACTACTTTACTTTGTGACGTCAATGTTGTTTACATGCAACAACTTTATGTGATATACAGTATATCAGGCGTACAGATTTTCATTTTTAAGTGAAATATGCTATTTTTGTTTATTGATTCTTACTTTGCGTTCTAATATATGTCACACAACTACACACTGTCGTTCCTTCGTTTGCAACAATATGTGAGTATGTTTCATATTATTTGATTTGTTTTTTCTAAAGTTCTTTTGCAAAGAAAATAACCTTCCATTTTTGTTCACAATATAACGTCACTGATCCTTTGGTAATACAATTAATAAATTTTAATATCACATTTTCTCATTTTCTACGAACTGAAGACATGATATATTAGCAATTAATATCATATACAATTTTGTTCTTCTTGTCAATGGCGTTTATTATTCCTCAGAGCCCCTTCTTTTTCCGGCACCTGGTAAAGCTACGCCACTCACCTCAACATTCAACACCACTTTTATTCGCTCTGGTGTATCTTTCTTAACGTTTAAATGCAATTTTCAAACATATTCACTCGCAACACAGGCGAAAATCCACAAAATATCAGAGCATCAGCTTTCCCCTTTTCCCTCTATATCTCAGGAACAATTGAGATCGAGGGTTTTTCCCTCTAATGTAATTCATTGTTTACAAAAACACTTTGATTGCGCATAAATTCGTTTACAATTTCGTGTCACACTTAAATCGGTTTCCTTGTAAGTGTGAAGTGATAAAATTTTAATTTTTACCGATGCCACTTCCTCCACAATCCACCACTGTATAATGAAATAAACGATTTAATTTAGCACTTTCTTAACATGCCAAATTCTATATACAGGATGGCCCATAATTATATATGATGATTGACTGACTGTAGTATTTTTTTTTAGTTCTTGACAAAAAAGTTTCGATATGGCAACACTGTTTAGCCTGATAGTAGGGATAATGATTACTCGGCATAGAACCGTTAGCGTATGCCAGACAAGATGACGGAACAGTTGTCTCTGGAACAGTATGTGCGTTGTATGCAACAATTACGTGGAGATGACACGGAGAGTAATAGTCGAGTTTGGAGGAAATGGCCCAAAATTCTTGTAAGGAAAGATATGCAAGTAATGTTGTTTATGTTAGGGATGGATAAAACCGGTTTTCATAAAAACCGGAAACCGATTTCTAGAAAAACCGAAACGCGAAAACTGATATTTCGGTTTTCTGCAAACCCGGTTCGGTTTTTCACCGAAACCGGTTTCAGTTTTCTCCAAAAACCGGTTCGGTTTTCACCGAAACTAGTTCCGATGAAATATTTTGCAAAACATATAAAACTATTCCTGTGGAAACGGATTCGGTTTCCGGAGAACGAGACACTATTCTGGTCAGAAATAGAATAAATTTTGAAAAAAAAAACGGAGTCGGTTTTGAAGACAACCGAAACCGGATCCGGTGAAAAACCGGTAACCGGTTTCGGTGAAAATCGAACCGGTTTTGAAGAAAACACCAAAACCGATTTTGGAGAAAACCGAACCGGTTTTTGGAGAAAACTGAAAAAACGGTTTTTGTACCCACCACTAGTTTATGTTCCAATTATGTTGCTATTTTCTTTACTGTAGTATTTGAAACAGATCCACCCTTTATTACTAATAACAAGGTGTTACGATGCTGTGGCACGTTCAGCTTGCACAAAATCCTTTCAAAAACATTTTTATGCTATGTGTTTATTATTATTATATACAGGATGTCTCAAAAGTCCCCTGACATAGGGTAACTATATTATTATCAGAGTTACAACAAAACGCAACAGGAGAAACTGTCTCCAAATATGATGTTTTCAATCTAAAGTAAAAGAATTTTTTTTTTAATCGGATGTGCCACTTGGGCTGTACACTCTTTATGCGACCAATGTTAAATGAAAATGCAATGTTGCAATTTACCTGGGCCACAATATAAGTAAATGAAGTTACTGTTTGAAACGGGGGCTGGCCATCAACACAGTGTGAAAGAGAATAACTTCATTCACTTCTGTTGTCGGTCCCGGTAAATGGCAACGTTGCATTTTCATTTAACATTAGGTACATAAAGAGTGTACAGCACAAATGGCTCGTCCACTTTAAAAATTTCTTTCATTTTAGATTGAAAACATCATATTTGGAGACGGTTTCCCTCTCTTACATTTTGTTGTAACTCTGATAATAACATCGTTACCCTATGTCAGGGGACTTTAGAGATACCCTGTATATAGGAGGGGAAAAGAAGATGAAAACAAAATGAAATATTGGCAGTACAGTCTTTTTTTCCTTTATAAAAATGCAGAGCATAAGAGACTTTGTATTGGTATGCGAATGTATAACACCTCTTCTCTCATTCACAATTCATGCATGCAGCACCTTACACAACACGTTTCTAAGGTGTGAGAAGTAACACTAATGAGATTACAGTTTACGAAACGCAAAGAAAAGAAATACATATCAAAATGACACAAATAAACAACCGACAGTGCATTGCCAAGCATGTAGGCACAAACAGCTTACTCTGAATATATATAAGCGTTTAGCATTTAATGGAAAACAAAATTCTCGAAAGATAAACAGACATAGATTAAAGATGAACGATAAGAGGTTTCAGCTGCTGTTTCCGTTGAAACTATTATCACGTGACTGGAGACTGTGGCGCCGCCACTCGAAGCAGTTCAAGTAGCACGAACTACTGAAAGCGAGAACGAATCAAATCATTCAGAGCCAGTGGCGTAGCACACTTTTGCGCCCCCCCCCCCGCAAAGTGTAGAGAAGGGGCCCTAGTCGTAAAGCCGATAGAAGTAAGGTTGAAGTTCTACTTCTTTAAATCTTTATTCATCGCAAGATTTTGGGGCCCTCTATACCTCGGGGCCCCCCCGCACTGCGGGGGTTGCGGGGGCAGCTGCTACGCCACTGTTCAGAGCGCATGAGTCTGACACAATTAGCCAATGATACAATTAGTTAGTGGCAGTAGCAGATGAAGCTATTAATAACGACTGCAGCCGGGAGGGTCGCTGATATCACTACCATTGCATTGTGGGATTGATTTGAATTTCAGTTCAGTATATAGGAAGTGGTGCTTCACTATGGTCAATGTAAGTCACATACCAGTTGATAGATGTTTTAACCTGAACAAAATGGTTTGCATGAGTGGCAATCCTCATGTGTTTTTTCGAGAAAGTCGAGAAAAATCTATTTTTTTATTGGCATAAAAAGTTATGTTGTGTGATAAGAAGAAGAAGAATAGCTCCTTCGTTGCTAAGTGGTTAGCGAACTCGCCGTTGGCGTGGGAGACCCGGTTTCGATTCCCGGTGGGAGCTCCTTCGTGGCTAAGTGGTTAGCGTACGCATCTTTGGCGTGGGAGTCCCGGGTTCGATTCCCGGCGGGAGCTCATGTGGTTTGGATTCCACGTTAATCAGTAGGTCCACGTCTCATATTGCCCCAAAAATCCCTTTTTTCAGGAATTTCCCGCCTTAGATACATGATGGAGACATGTGAATGGTACCACCTGAAAGACAGTTCTATTCTGAAGAGAATGATTGTCGGATTATAGTCCTAGGGTAATTAGGGATGTCTCAGGATTTTTTCCCCTGAGATCATAGTGTTTTATGGTACTTTGGGGCATTGTGGGAATTTTTGATAAAAATTCTCCCGCCCTTACTATTCAAGATAGAAACTTGAAATTTGGCACACACATTCAGTATACCAAGTACTATTTATCAGATTTTTTTTAGATGGCTACGATCACACAGGGGGCGACCAGGTTGGGCCAAAGTTCGAGAAAAAAATTTCCCTCCGAAATTTTCACTTTGACATTTTTTCCCGCTTCTGGTATATGGTATGAGCATGCAAGTGGTACCATTGGAAAGCCAGCTCTATTCTGAAGAGAATGAGGTATGAACCATGATCCTAGGATAAAAGTGACGATACAGTAGCTGCTTCACTGAAAGTCTAAAAAATAGCCCAAAAAGCCAGGATCCGGAAAGGGTTAATAGTGCAAGATTTAAATGTAATAAAGATTAGGAAGTGTAACTACTCATCTTCCAGTGATTTATTTTGTGAACTTGGTTACCTCTACAAGTTCTTTTCGGGTAACACCACTACACTATTCTTCATTCGAGGAAAAGCCACGAAATCCACTAACAGGCAAAATTCGTGGTGCCATAATTCTTGGCAATATGATTCCCTATTTCTCTCTCACACTTTAATACCCTTTCTTTCTTTTCACTAAATCAATCATATTCCTTGCGTCTTTGTCTCTCATTGAATTCAATAATTTTCTTTCATCTCTCTCTCTCTCTCTCCTCACTAAATCAATCATTTCCTTCCCGCCTCTCTCTTCTCACTGAATCCATAATTTTCTCCCACTCTCTCTCCTCACTAAATGAATAATTTCCTTTGCGTCTTTGTCTCTCTTCTCACTAAATTAAATAATTTTCTCCCTCTTTCTCTTCTCACTAAATCAGTCATTTCCTTTCCGCCTCTCTCTTCTCACTGAATTTAATAATTTACTTCTTACCAAATCTATAATCTTCTTTTATCTCTATTTCATGATTGTAAATTAGCATTATTTTCCTTTGCTTTAGAATTCAGGTTTTATAAACTACTATTGACTTACAACGTGACAGTGTTCTTGTTTTCGACACCGTATATACACCTGGATTCGATCCTTGGTAAAAGTGCATGTCACGTTAAGCTGTTAAATCAGGAAGTCTGTCTGTGTCTTGTCTTGTCTTGTCTTATGACTATTATCAGTCAAATAGATAGGTGCACCAGCTCACTAGTCATATGTGCTACAAATGCTAAATTGTCAAATGTGTACCTCAAAAAGAGGATTTAGGATTCAAAAGCAAAATAGAATAAAATACAGGACACAATTGGGAAGAATGGACACAAGTCAGGAAAATAGTCAAAGTCAGGGAAAGGTCAAAATCGGGAAAGAAGTTCAGACAGGGAAAGAGGGCGAAAAGCCAAGATGAACAGGGCAAAAAAGTAAGGGTAATGGGGCGTTTACACTTAGTCGATTTGCGTTCGATTCAGTTGAATTGACGTCACTTTCAACTTAATCGACCGTGTAAACGGGACTTCAACTTAATCGCTTGTTGATCGAAGGCGACTAATCGACTGGCAACTGAATTAAAAGACGTTCTATTTTCTGTGGTTGAAATAATTGAACACATCCATCAATCTGATTCGGCCTAGTTGCTTCGATTTAGTGGCAAATGCATCGAGTCGATTTAGTCGTGCGACTAAATCGACTAAGTGTAAACGCCCCATAAGTGGGAAGTATAAAATGAAAAAAGAAAACGTATAAAAAAGAAGGGGATGTATGTACGTGTAAATGTAACAGAAAGTGTAAGTGTAGTGTAGGTGTATAGCAAGGCCCACTTAACCCTCTTCCTCACGGAGCACCACCAGACACGAGACACCCACTACAACAGCCACTGCCGAACTCCCTGTCTGTGTCTGAAAAGGGAGTCCGACTTACACAGTGTTGCCAAAACGTTGGCACAAAAAATCGCTGAACGAAAGATAAAGTCACTTTAATTTTGGATTATTTAAAAAGAAAAATTGGCTAAAAGAGAGAAGTCACTTCAATTTTGAATTTTAAAAAAAGAAGTCGCTAAAAATTGGAAGCAAAATACTTACGTCTCAAATAATATTATATACGATTTTTTCTAAATGCCTAGAAAGAAAAACTGACTTTGCGGCTCGCCATTCAACTCAAAATATGTGTTTACAACTTTTCCTTGCAAGTTTGTGAAAACTTTTACAGAGGTAGATGATTCCCAAATACAAAATTCAACATAGGCACAAACATAAGTCACTTTTATTTTTATGTATATATATATACACCGTATATGAATGTCAAAGGGCGCGTGTGTGGAGGCTCTCCATCTGGAGGGCCCTGGTGCGCTGCATCACCGCTTGTTACGGCCTTACGATCCCGGGTCTTTCACACCGAAGGTGCATACCGAAACCAAATAGCCACAGACAGATCGTTACGTTGCTCGAGGTGAGATGATTATGATAATGTATCTTTTTATAACGGAAAGTAAATCATATTCTAAAAGATTACTATAAAAACCAGTTAGGCAATTACTAAAACCAATTAAAGAAAAAGAAACAAAATCAATTAAGGCGTGGTCTTAACTGTTTTTCGCATATCATATATACAATAGATGAGAAACACCCTTTGGGTCGTCCGTCTGCACAACAAAGTTATGCCACAGCTACTGATGATGAAGTAACCTTTAAAAAAATTACTGGACTGTATTATATAAGACTAGTCGTTTAGCACGAGTAGCACTTTAACTTCCGAGGTCTACTTATTACATAATTTGGAGCCAAAAAATTGCCAAATGCTGGTCAACTGTTTTTATTTCTCTTTTTACGCGAAAAAATTCCCATAATTACACACGGAAGCAAATATTGATTGCATTTTTTTTCCTTCTCGCTGCAAGATACTGAAAAATCTGTCATACATATAATTATCGATGTACTGGGTTGAGTAGTGGCTCCAGTACCAAACTTCCCGAATGAAAAAGGAATTTTGCAGAATTACGTGAATATGCGAAAACATTCATAACTAGGAAACGAATTGTCCGATAATCGTCAAAAGGGAACATTGATTATTTCTAATCCTTGATTTCGTTAATGTACAATTGGATGTAGTGCAGAGGCGGACAATGAGTCCTATGGGCGTCGTTTGGAAAAGACAGGGGCAATTAACCCCACTGAGTTTGAAATGAAATCTTTAACATCCCACGGTTATGCAGGCTAGGCTAAAGGAGACGGCGATGATGACAAATGAATGAAGTGGTGCAATGAAGAAAGTGAGAGGAAACGGGAGAACCCCGAGAAAACCCACGCACACGGTGTTTGTCCACCACAAAGTTCACTTGGCGCGAGCTGGGATCGAACCAAGGACCCCATCTCCATCTGAGTTCGAGTTTAGATGTATTTTAATCAATACTAATACACTTCTTTTTTTAAAAAAAAACGTGAAATTCTTATATAGATGGAGAATCTTGCCCCAAAGCAAAATCTCAAATGACGATGCTGAAGTGTGCACTCCAAAGAAATTAAGAAATTCCAGAAATATACACAGAGGATAAAGGAAAAATCTTTACTCGTAACACGCCATATAAGACTTAAATGCTGGGTAGAAACAGCGGAGCCGATTTCTGTATAACTTTGATGGAGGGAGCACCCAAGCGGGTAAACCAATGCCCCCTCCCAAAACTTGGAAACTCGATATAAATTTACACTCTTTCTTAACAAAAATCTGAGAAATTATTCATGTAGCATAAATATTTAGTCTTACACCTCATCTGTAGTGTTATTTATTTATTTATTTATTTATTTATTTTGAGAATATAGATGGCAGAACTTTATAATTAGCTACTTACCATCTTTTCTGGTGTAGAATACACGAACTGCAACTTTAGATCCCTCCCAACAAAATTTCTAGGTATGTGTATTGCGTTATCAAATATCCAAGCAAAGATCCCAGAAAATTTATCTTAATTCTGGAGGTCCAAGGTAGCCTTGGACATAGCGATTTAAAGTTTAAAGTGTTGGAACTATCATAAGACTCTGTGGTTCAATCTTCTCAACAGATGTCGTGCGCGTTGGTAAGGATAGATATGTATCTAGTTTTCGCTGTGCTATTACAGTAGAAACAATGTTCGTAGTTTGAGGGAAATTCCTCTATTCTAGGGAAATTTCTTAGATAAATTTAGCAAAACGGGAAAAAGGGAATTTTTCGATAAAACTTGAAAACCCAGGCAAATTCTTGCACTAAATGATTGACCAATATGAAAACCTAATTTTTTTCTTTTTTTTTTTTTTTTTTTTTTTGGTCAGAAATAAACATACAATAGCAATAGTTTGTGTGTTTGCTTTTGTAGCAGAAAGGAAATGAATACAAGAAATGTGGTTGGTACTTCCTTTAATATATTTAAATTAATCTTATCCCATAACTTTTGTCATAGGGATTGGACACTCAACTAACTATAGGGAAAATTTTGTGTCAGTAGAGGTAAATTTTCTTAAAGAAACCTACCAACACTGGATAAGAAGCGAATAAAACAGTTCTACTATTTGCGTGTATAAGAGAGAGAGAGAGAAAAAAAAGAAAAAATAGCTGTGTGATTGTGTGTGTGTGTGTGTGTGTGTGTGTTTGTGTGTACGAAAAAGATATTCTTTTTAATTCTTATTTAGCGTAAATAATTTGAGAGTAAAGATAATAATTAGGAGTCCATTCCGCATATTACATAAAATATGCGGAATTGTTTTCCTCCCAGCTGTAAATTAGTATAGGCATATCTTAAAAACGAAGTTCACCATTTATTTAGGCCACTTACGAAACTACGGGAAGAAGTCAGAGTTACTTGAAGTAATTGTTGTTTGGTTGCATTGGACTTGAGCGTCCCTTTTCAGCAACTAGAATATTTGACCTTCGGCTTAGCATGGGACTCGAACCACGTGAGCTCCCACTATGAGTCAAAAACGTGTTCCACGCGTGGTGCGTAGGGTCCCTGCTTCAATCCCCATGCGAAGTAACTTTGTGATGGACATCATGTCCGTGGGTTTATATAGGGTATTCCAATTTTCCTCCACCTTCTCATTCCACCAATTCTTCCTTCAACATTCACTTGCCTAAATCATCATTTTAAGACATAAAACGTGGGACGTTAAATTCAAATATTTCATTTCATTTCAAAATGCACAACACTTGCCCAAAACTATTAAAATAACTATTTTTTTTAAAAAAAAATATATAGCACGGGTGATATTAACACTTTCTATCCAAAGTCCCAAAGAGGACTCGAGGAAACTTATTATGTAAACGGAGGGTACCCAAATTTTGCTCGGGGATATTATGAAAATTCTACCCCAAGAATACTAATAAATGTTAATTTCCACTTAAAATAGAATGTTTAAATTCAAGACTTAGTTGCTGAGTATATCGCATGAGTATCTATATTTTCCAGTCTGATAAATATATTTTTAAAAATGCATTAAACTGACAGGGATGGAATTTGTTGAATCACGTACTGTAAATATATATATATATATGTATATATATATATATATATATATATATATATATATATTATGACTTTTACGCACAATATGGTGTTAGTGTCCCAAATCTCAGGGTATAGGAGTCGCAGCGGGTCAGGCCGAACGTCATTTGGTAGCTGGCACTTGAAACTAGTAGATTTGAAAAAGAGAGAGAGAGAGAGAGAGCGGTGGAATTTTTACATGAGTGAGTCTCCCGCAAAACCAAGTTACATTTTACAATTGAAGAACTCAAGAGGAAACTATGATATGTGACAAATATATGTTTAAAAATACTGAAAGTTTATGTGTATGTTTGAAAAAAAAATAGTAAATATATTTCATATAGACGATTACTAACAAAACTACGTTCCAGGCCCGTATCCACGGGGGCAAGGGGGGCCGGAACCCCTCTAAATTTTGGCTGGCCCCCATAAAATTTCACAGTAGGCTTGCAAATGAACTATAATATGGTGATGAAGTATAATATGGTTGGGTCGGGCCCCCCTAACTTCTACTGCCCCCCCCCCCGTAAATTTTTGGGCTGGCTACGGACCTGCTACGTTCCATGTGATATATATTTTTCTGGCAACGCGGGAAACTATCCAACTCACAAACAGTGGAACTTATCACTAGGGCAACCCAAAAGCATAAAATGCACAAAAAAAAAAAAAAACAACATAATAGCAATTTACACGTATGGTTGGTACCTTGAACATGGTTGTGGTTGTCTAAGGGTCCGCCAACAATGAATAGTACAGAAAACTTTCCACCAACAATGAATAGTACAGAACTCCACACTATATTTTTATGTGTACATCTTGAACTTGAGCACTTTCTGTACTTTTTGGTGGTATCTTTTACTTTCACTTTCTGTATACATCTATATGCATCTCTAAGGCGCACAAAACTGATTAAAAAAAAACTGACTCGGGTAAAGCATATGTCTTTACATTGCATTAAGTAGAAAGTTCATTAAATATGAAAGAAACTGATTGCATAAAATATTAATAAATAGATCAAGATATTTAGAACATTTAATGTATAGTAAATATTATACATTATATATGATTAATGTAAAACAATGATTGAAATTAACAATAAAGCATAATTTGGAAAAATAATGCATAATTAAAGAAAAAATAAAGCATAATGTGGGTTGCTCTCCTTATCACCTTTTTCTCTCGAGCCCTTCGATTTTATTTCGATAAAGACGAAAATGCTGCACAGGCTCGTGAAGAAATTTATGCTGTTCGATATCCAAGATGTCCTTTGCAGTAATAAAGGAGAAATCAAGTCTTACAGTTTTCTGTGTTTGGTTACAAATCAAATCTTACAGTTTTCTGTGTTTGGTTACAAATCAAATCTTACTGTTTATTGTGTTTGGTTACAAATCAAATCTTACATTTTTCTGCGTTTGGTTACAAATCAAATCTTACAGTTTTCTGTATTTGGTTACAAATTAAATCTTACAGTTTTCTGTGTTTGGTTACAAATCTCAGAGGTATAATAATTCTCAATATTCCCCTTCGAGACATAATTGTCAAAAAAAAACATTCATCTCTTTACAGTTTAACATTTTTTTCTTAACTTGCAAGCTATAAACAGACTAATAATTGTATTTAAAATGAATGTCATATTTATGTAAGAAAATCCATAAATTTCAGCTATGAAACGTGTTGCATAAATAACACCATTAGTTCAATAATTATCCCATAAAAAAAAAAGCAAAAACTCCAAGCGGCCCGGTAAGACTTGGTACGAGAAATAGGATTCACTTTGCACACTTTCTCCCAGAGCCTCCAATTTAATAACTTTACAAAAAAGTGATGTTATAAACCAGTCCTGCTATAAACAAGATATACCAATTACCACGATTAGAGCTAACTTCCGGCTATAATACAGGGTAAAATAACACTTCAGTCTTTCTTATAATCACGCAATTACGAATGAAATGTTGGCGTTTTTCTCCGCCTTCTAAACATTACGAAACGTAATGTATTAACAGTTACGTAGGGTCAGGGAAAGATTTGCAATTCACATTTTGTAAATAATTTTTGAGTAAAATATTTTATTTTTCGTACCATACAATGTTAAATGTGTATGTGTGAACATGTCCCCTCCCCCTACACACACTTTGGAATTTCAAGGGGGTCGCGGGGGTTCAGTGGTAGAGCGTTCAACTCTGGTGTGTGAAGTCCCTGGTTTGATCCCACCAACCTTACGATTATCTACTAGGCGGAAGTTCTTCCGACTTCACCTCGAATGCAATGAAGAAAATCTCCCTTGTATAGGAATAAATCGTTGAGGTCTTTTTAATTTGGCCAATCAGAGTGCTCATTTAACCGTGTATATTCGACGATAACAGGGTATTTCCGTGTTTAGAATCAGGTAAAGTGCATTCGAAACGAAATTTTGTAACAAAATGACGGATGTCTATTTACATTATTTCATAGTTCTCCCATATTCAGTTTCTAATAATCGGCGACAGTTGCCATCCAAATTCATACAATTATACGCACTCATCTCAAGATTTTTCACTTCATGGTACAGAGGCAAGGGTTACTGTCGACTCCCGGACTTCACTTTAGGAACGATTCGTCAGGAAAAAAAGTAATATATAACAATAACCGCATGCACATGACTGGCGATAATTCGTGTTGGTCCCTTCCCGATTCTCCGAGACGAATCGAAGGAGCGCGATCCAAAATGAAGCCCTAGCTGCTAAGCGGAGGTAACTTCAATACCCCGACTCTAGATACCTGTTTCGATTCGACAAAAGCCTGCCGCCAGGGGCACACTATCGGCAATTCTTCAACGTGTCGCTATATCGACGAACGACATTTGCCGGAAAGTGGGCCATTAGGTGTTGGCGAAGTTTATGGAATGGGGTAGATTGTTTTTATTTTATTTTATTTTTTTAAAAAAGAGCAAATGAAGTGTGAAATCAAATATTCATGCTACATCAATCATTTCCTTGTTAAGCAAGTATAGTTTTATGAAGAAAGTGTACAGATGTATGATGAGTTAGGAAGTTTGGGGGGTCCGGACCTTCCCGTGGGTGCAAGGGCGCCGATTTCTCTGTAAATTTGGGGGGGCATTCAGATGCAGAAGGTATATATATATATATGAAGATTTTAAACAAATTGCACTCAAATTATGCCAAATATTGTATATTTACAAATGCAATAGAGGGCCCACATGAGCTTTGGGGGGGCCTCGGCCCCCCATGATCGGCGCCCTTGCGTGGGTGCGCTTCTGGTACTTAATGATCAGCAAAAAGTGACTGATTTCATTGCTCAGTGAATACGACTTAGCTTTAATTAACCATGATGTAAGAATTGAGAAGGATCGAAACCTATACAACTTAGTTTGCATTAAATGCCCAAAAGGAATTTATAAACTTAAGGAGCGTTTTACATAACTTGAGCTAGTTGAATAATACAATTATTGTTACATTTACGGATTATTCGTTTCAGTGGTATAAGTTTGCTACGTTCAAATGTATAATTAAAATTTCATTTGCCATGACAGATAGGAATGTTATACAATACAATAATATTATGATAATATTTTCTCTGGTATTATCTTAACACCAGTAAACGTTTGCATTACAACTTAATGTGTCAACAATACGAGTTCTTGTTTGTGGTTGCCGTATATTCTTGTGCGTACGGTTAAGTGTGATTGGAGTGTGAACAGCCACGGATCGACGGAAGGAAATCTTTTATCCCCAGTTATCGTCTTAATACAAGGTGTCTCAAAACAATACCGACAACGTTCGGGAAGTGATACCTGACACCAAGATAAGACGAAAAGTACAGAGCAATTTGGGTGCACAAATGCTCCCTTTCGGAGTTATAAGCTGCCAGAAACATGAAAAATTTGAACTTTAGAGGTCCTTAGCTTCAAAATTATGGGACCAACCATAGTCGAGTTAAGACTTCAATTAGGAACTAATATGTGCGCTATCCAAAAATACATGTTTCAGAAACCTAAGGTACTCATGCAACAATTTTAATAGAGGCAGTTTTTCTACGGGTATGTAGTTTGAAGTACTCACCAACTACCTCTATAAAAATTGCTGCCGAAGTACCGCAGGATTCTGAAACTTGAATATTTAGATAGGGCACATACTAGTTCCTAAATAAAGTCTTGACCCGACTAGGTAAGTCCCATAGTGTTGGTGCTATGGACCTTTAAAGTTCATTTTTTCATGTTTTCGGCAGCCTGTAACTCGTAATGGAAGCACTTGTGCACCCACGTTGGTCTATACTCTTCATCATATCTTAGTATCAGGAATCACCGTGCAAACGTTGTCGGTGTTGTTTTGAAATACCCTGTATACATTTTTGGAACATCGAACATTTTTCGAAGTTAGTAGGATCATACTAGTGAGCCGTGTTGCCAAATCTGAAGATTAAAAGGTAGCAAGGTTGTGCTCCAAAAGTAGCAGATTTGAACTATTTGTAGCCCAAACATAAAAGTAAATCACTTTGCAGCTACATATATGGTTTTACGACCCGTTTAATGGAAATAACTGGAATTGGAAATACGTAAAACGTCTGGGTTTGCAACGGTCAGCCGGCGACCGTGGTTTCGGACTGTTGGTGTGCTAGAGCAATATCCATACTGAGTCAGGAGCAGTAGAACCACAATGTATAATTAAGTGCGCAGACGTTGGCAATTTTTCTGATTTCCAAGGAGACATGGTTTTGTGCTCTTTCCCTGTTATTCCTCATTTTTTAAAATTAGTTTACTGAATTGTTTATTTGAGAGCCATGAATTTTGTAACCCCACCTATTCATTATGTTAATAAGTATAATACAGTAACACAATTAAATTTGTTATGTTCACATGGAGTGGAGTGGATGTTGAGTGTAACGTTTCTTTCAGCAGCGAGGCTATACGAGACTGGACCTACTGCTTAACGTGAAATCTGAACCACATGAGCTTCCGCCGGAAAGCGAACCCGGATCTCCCACTCCAAAAGCGCGTACGCTAATCGTTTACCCACAAAGGAGTTCTTGCGATGTTCACGTTTATTACTAGAACTAGGCTTTCACTGAGACAGCAAAACGATTGTTAACATGGCAACAGTGCAAATTCAACAGAAGTCTAGTGTTGTCAGATCTCGAGATTAAAAAAGTACTAAAAGAAGAATTAAACGAGTATCGAACATATTATTTTTAGTAATCATCATCATAGGTATTCTGCCTTTATTGGCAGGTCACTTGCCGCAGCTGAGAAGCTTCCACGCTCCACGGTCCTCCGTTAACCTCTTCGTCTTCGCATATGATCTTTCTGTTTTTATATCATCCATTAATTGTAGTCTCCTTCGCCCCCTCCCTCTCCTTCCTGCCATCATACCCTCTAGGACGTCCCTCATGATACAATCTCTTCTTAGGCAATGTCCCAACCAGTTTCTCTTCCTCTTCCTAATAAGATCTAAAAGTGTTCTTTTCTCACCCACCATTTCTAACACTCTCTCATTCGTTTTCCGCTCGAACCAACTAATTCTTTTCATTCTTCTCCACACCCACATTTCGAAGGCTTCCAGTCGATTTTCGTCACCTTTACGTAATGTCCACGTTTCCGCCCCATACAGTACAACGCTCCACACGAAGCATTTTATGAGCCTTTTTCTCAACTCTTTGTTCAAGGTCCCACAAAACAGACTTTTCTTCCTCCTAAAGGCTTCTTTCGCCATTCCTATCCTTGCTTTTATTTCACGTTCACACTTCATGTTATTACTAAGAATACTACCCAGGTATCGAAAACTATTCACTTGTTCTATTTTCTCCCCTCCTACTTTTATATTTGACACAGATCCCTTCGTTCCAATCACCATGGCTTTTGTCTTTCTAACATTTATTTTCATCCCATATTCTTCAAAGCCCTTTCTCATTTTTTCTAACATTTTATTGATCTTCTTTTCAAATTCTGCAAGAAGCGACATATCGTCTGCAAATCTTATGCATCTAATCATTCTACCTCCTACCGAAATGCCATCATCATCATGTAAACTCTTTTCCACTATCTCTTCTAGATAGACATTAAATAGTGGTGGCGAGAGGCAGCATCCTTGTCGAACTCCCCTTCCAATTGCACTCTCTTCCGTCAATTTTTAGTAAAACTATTGTTTATTGTGATTAAAATACACAACAAACAGAACTTTTATTGTATTATACGGTATAAAACTAATAATCTGCGATTTCATATTTGAAAATAAGAAAATACCATAGTCTTAGCATAGCGTATTTATATCCTCCAAATAATTAAAAGTAGCATGTTACCCAATTTGAAATTTGCTACCACTTTATAAAGTCATGCATTCCGCTATTTGTAGCCCAATCTGGGTAACACGTCTGTTCATTCATCAGTAACTCCACGCCAGTGGCGCCGATTGACTTTAAAAGTCGGGGGGCAAGACTTGATGGAAAGTTGTATAACTAATAGGATACTACCTTTTTTTTGGTTAAAATACCGTATATCGTATTTCATATTTTATTAAGCAAATTGACAAGATCAACGCAAGTAGGTACTAGCCCTTTGTACTCTTAAACAGAGATTTGATTCCTTGCTCATGAACATCTTAAAATACAAAGCGGATGATTAATATATTGATTGTTGTGTTGCAATAGGTTAATTTTGGGGTTATTTTCCGTGGTAATTAAAACGCAATTTCTGCAGCTTTCTTAACTCCACGGGAGGATAACCATCACGTACTCACGCAACGGCGAATATTATATGGCACCATTTTTTTCTATGAACCAGTAATACATACAAAAACTTTACATTCCAAATGAAACTATATAGCTACATAAATGGGTTACGTCAAAAAAGTGGCCCCCTTTGTCCCCCGTTATCGCTGTCCATGCTCCACACGTAACTCATGATCGAAAGTGGATTTTTTGAATTCAGATTGTTGCAATGGCTAGAGCGGTCGTCTCGGTTGAGTTCAATAATATAATCAATTCATTAACTTAAAGACGTGGAGAGGGCGGCAAATTGTCTAGGGCCGGCCCTGCAGACATGTTACAAAACAAAACTTACCTCACGAAACCTCTCTTTTAACTTTCGCAAATTTTAACAAAGTTATTATGTACTGAATTCTCGTGTTTTAAGGGAGATCTTTCTCGCCAGCATGCACAACTAACAACTTCTTTTCCAAATTTCACTTTTTTAAAATGTAACTAAAAGCAATTAACATCTTAAGCACATATTCCAACTGTGCTCTTCAAAAAAATATAACCACCGACCACGGGGCCGGTCTTTGTAAAGAGTAGTAAAAAATTACAAAGGCCCCATTTCTTTCCGTGTCTTGAGATAGCAATTAGTAATTTACCGCGAGAACTCACAATTCGTAAATGTTTTCTAAAGCAATAGATCTATACACAAACAACTGTACAAAAATTTACGTGCAGAATTATAGGTTGTTACTATTGTATGAAAGTAACGATTATTTCCTTCAGTTTAGTACGGAACACTTGAGTTAAGTTAAAAAGCAAATATGCTGCTATCTGTAGGCCATCATTTACACTAGAAATCTTTGTGTTTCGTAAATAGTTCTTCCATATTAGGAAGTATTATTGGTATCAAGATTTGTGTATTCGGAACGATCTATGTGTACATCTTCCCTTCTTCCCATCCCCCTTAGAAAAGTCCTGTGGGGGTTCCTGTGTACGCCGTTTAGTTTGAAAGTCTACTATAGTTTTACAATGCAAAATGAAGTTAACTTATTATTTTCTTTTTAAAAAAAATCTTTTTAAAGTTTTCTGTTATTCTTATTTGGGTTGCGCCGGTGGGTCTTATAGAATTGTAATAGTAGTAGCACGTCCGTCCGTTACTCCGAACGGTTAAACGAAAGTTTTTTTCAGTTATCCTTTCTTGATAACTAGCTGGAAAATGAAATGAAATCTTTAAGTTTTACGTCCCACGGTTATGCCGGTTAGGCTAAAGGAGACGGTGATGATTGAGAAATGAATAAAATGAAGACAGTGGGAGGAAACGGGAGAACCCCGAGAAAACCCACGAGCACGCTGTTTGACCACCACAAAGTCCACACGGCGCGAACTGGGATCGACCAGAGACCCCAAGCACCGGAGGTGAACGCTCTACTACTCACGAGGAAGGTCCATAAACCGTGAGAGTTGAATTTTGATGAAAATTAGTGACAAGATTCAGTTCGAGTTGCGAAGTTACGTAGTAATAGTCACTCGATGCGCAAACGCTTCGTTGAGCTGCTACACCGACGCCATCTTGAAATCCTGTAGGCAATGTCCAAGAATACCCTTTTAGCACAAAAATGAAAAAGCTTTTGATAGATCTAACTTCAGTATTGTAAACCAAGGTAGAGCATCTATATGTGAGAGTACTTCCAGTGCATGATCGCCATCTTGAAAGGCGCCATATTGAATCCCCGTCAAATATGATAAATGGCAAGGGGGTCATGTGGGGTATCAAATAGCACTGGAATTTACTCCTGTGAATCCATTTCCGTAACCAAAGTTTACATATCTGTTTTCACTTCAGAGTTAAGAGCTCTCTCGCTCACAGGAACATATAAAAACTCAGCAAGTAAAATTTGTGTTATGAAATGCGGTCGTGCGAGCACTTGCATGATTTTAACTAATGCAGTAGTAGTCACATAATCTAGAATGGCGACTATACCAATCAAATCTTGAGACTAGTGAGAGATATCGTTAATTAAATTGAAATGCTTATAGTGAAAAATGGAATAGCAGCACTGTAACAAATTATACCTATTTCAAAGTGCGTTATATATATGAGTCTGTGTGTGTTACGATTATGCATAGCATTTAAATGCTGTAATATAAGTTAAGTGCAACGGCACATATGACTTTACAAGAATCTGTCTTGAAGTTATTAGAAAAAATAATAAAAAAAATATTAGAAAAATAATATAAACTATTGCACATAAGCAAATATTAACCTACTATCCTTATGCTCTTCAGTTGTGATGATGGAGATCCAAAACGAAGTGATTAGCACACAACATCATGGAGCAGTGCAAACACTTAACAAATGCACTTTCGTCACCATCTTCATGACCACAGACACTATTTTCTACTAGTCTTCAGAACATTTGTAAATGAACCAACTATTGCTCCTGTTACGTACCCACATTTCTGCCATGCATATGCAAGCATGTCCTTTAGGACTGGCGCTCAAGATTGATGATACACAACAGAATGCATTTTCTTTATGAAAATTCTGCCATATAACTTGTACACCGAACAAGTGAACACCTGCTACAATCAGTTATTTATCACAGTTTTGATATGAAAACTAGTCTTGCCCTTATTATAAGCAAGTGTTTTATCGTTAAAGGTGGAAAGATGCAGATATTTAATTATTTAATATTGAAGGAAAAAGCAAGAAAGAGGCTTGTTTTATGGATTGTAACTTGGTATTGAATCTTGTAATAATCTTTACTGCCACATATTCTTAGCAGGTGTGCATGCATTCTCTTATCACTAATAGCAGAACAGACACAAGAAAAGTGAATTCTACGTTTCCAGGTGTATCTTCTAAGAATTAGCTGTGAACTGATAATTTAAATCTTCTTCATTATTCAATGCGGTAGCAATAAATCGATTGTATTTAGAGAAACTGTCAATAAATACATTAAAGTGTTTTAACTTCGTAATATACACGGTAAATTATAGGTTGTCAAGTATGAGTATTGGAAAAGAATGCAATATTCTGCAACAATGATGGTCTTTGCGTAAAGTTTCTAGATTGGAGAAGAAAACTTAACACACTATAATGGATCATGTAAAATTGCCTAAAATAGATTTTTGGTTTGATACAATTCAACGTCCCACACGCCTGCTACGCTAAAGGAGACGTGGACCTACTGAATATAGTGGAATCCGAACCATTTTGGTCGTTCAACTAATATGCACCAGTTTATATCATTTTTCTAATATATATCCGAACAATCCCTTTGGTATTCTCTGCTCATCAGTATTATTAGGCATGTGTTTCATCGACCAGCAGTCTATTCCATCGCATTTTGAAATAGGTCTAACTTGTAGCATGCTGATATTCCATTTTTCACTACAGAAATTTCAATTTAATTAACGACTTCTCTTACTAGTCTCAAGATCTGATTTGTATAGTGGCTATTATACTGCATTAGTTAAAATCATGCAAGTGCACGCACGACCGTGTTTCATGACACAAGTTTAACTCGCACAGTTTTTATATGTTCCTGTGGGTAAGAGAGCTCTTAACTCTGAAGTGAAAACAGATATGTAGACTTTGGTTACGAAAATGGATTCACAGGAGTAAATTCCAGTGCTATTTGATACCCCACATGTTCCCCTTGCCATTTATCATATTTGACGGGGATTCAATATGGTGCCTTTCAAGATGGCGATCATGCACTGGAAGTACTCTCACATATAGATGCTCTACCTTGGTTTACAACACTGAAGTCAGATCTATCAAAAGCTTTTTCATTTTTGTGCCAAAAGGGTATTCTTGGACATTGCCTACTGGATTTCAAGATGGCGTCGGTGTAGCAGCTCAACGAAGCATTTGCGCATCGAGTGACTATTACTACGTTCCTTAGCAACTCGATCTGAATCTTTTCACAAATTTTCACCAAAATTCAACTCTCACGGTTTATGGACCTTCCTCGTGAGCCACCGCGCCCCCGAAAACTAGCTGGAGTGATTATTTCGGTTCAGTTTGTTACCGGACACAATCTGTTAATATTTTCACGGGTAACGGTGATCCCTCCTTCCACAGAGTAAAATTATTGTATTTCTGAACACTGAACAATATTTTACTGCATATTTAAATTGGGGACCGTGGTGGCACAGTGGTAGTGCGTTCACCTCTGGTGCTTGGGGTTCCGGGTTTGATCACAGTCCCCGCCAAGTGAACCTTCTGGTGGACAAATACCGTGTGCATGGGTTTCCTCGGGGTTCTCCCGTTTCCTCCCACTTTCTTCATTCCAACATTTCATTCATTTCTCATAATCACCCTCTCCTTTAGCCTAGCCGGCATATCTGTGGGACGTAAAACTCAAAGATTTCATTTCATTTCATTTACATATTTAAATTATTAATATTTTGTTAGAATGAAAGGGTCTTCGTGAACAAAAAATTAATTCAGATTTTTAATGCAATGACTTTAAATATGATACATAGTAATGACAAAATCCTTTAAACTAGTTTTGTTCTGTGGAACACTACTTATTATTGGGTCCATTTAGTTGTAGTGCGACATCTTCAATTTTGAATTTTAACTAGTTCAGAATTTTGTCAAATTTTTGTCAATTGTTGTTTATCCCAGAAAAGATTTTGTCGATTCAAATAAGCGACGGAGGGCTATTTCAAAATTTGGTCCACTTCGATCCCCTATAGTGCAACATCTTCAGATTCGAATTATAACTAGATCAGAATTTTGTCCATTTTTGTCCATTTTTTGTCCATTTGTGTCAAACCAAGAAAAAATTTGTACCATTCAAATAAACGAGGGAGGGCCATTTCAAAATGACCACTTCGATCATCAGTGGTGTGACATCCTTAAATTCGAATTCTAACTAGCTTAGATTTTTCCCTATTTTTTGTAGATTTTTGCATGACGAAGCTAAAAAATTTTATTTCTTCGGTAGATAAAATTTGAACAAAATTCTGAGCTAGTTAAAATTTGAATTTGAAACTATCACACCATAGCTGATTGAAAAGGGCCAAATTTTGAAATGGCCCTCCTTTGTTAATTTCAATAGGGCTACTACAAAATTATTTCTTTGATGAACAAAAATGGACCAAAAATTGGAAAAAATTCTGAACTAGTTAAAATTTACATTTGAAGATGTCGAACTACAACTAAATGGAACTCATTGTTGGGTATATAATCACAGCAAATTAATATTAATGGAAGAGGTAGAGTTCAATAGATAGTTTTATTTAAGACGATTATTTGCACGAGTGTGAATTTAGCAGGACCACTCTTGAAAATTATAAATATTTGCATACCATACGTTTGTATTGCGTTTGTACCGATCTCAATTTCGAAAAATCGAAAAATAAAGTGGTCCTGAATTTTTACGGTACAATCCGATACAAACGCAGAACAAACAATTCGTACAAAAAAATCATAAGATTTCTAAAAATTTGTATTCTGGTCCTGCTAAGTTCACGTGAACTTAGCAGGACCACTTTATTTTTCGATTTTTTCGAATTTGGGACCGGTACAAACGAAAAGTTTTACGGTATAATCCGGTACAAACGCAGAACAAACGATTCGTACAGAAATATCTTCAGATTTGTAGAAATTTATCAGTGGTTCTGCCATGTTCACGTGAACTTAGCAGTACCACTTTATTTTTCGATTTTTCGAATTTGAGACCGGTACAAGCGAAAATTTTTACGGTACAAACGCAGTACAAATATGGTATGCAAATATTTATAATTTTCAAAAGTGGTTCTGCTAAGTTCACACTCGTATTGTTTGCTGGTGTTTACAAAATTAACTACTAAAACCATTTAGATCGAATTGCCTTCTAATTTTGATTCTGGTACAGATGAATGTCTAGTGGTCCACGTTAAATTGTTTTGATAATTTAGGTATTTAATGATAATGACTGAAATGTGAAAATACAAATAGTACGTAATTTCCAGTTATGTAAGGGCTAATATCAGAGCGAAGTAGTGATGGGTGTTATAAAACTTATAGCAAGCACACAACGTTATCATGATAATCTTGATTTGATATATATCTTGACATTGCATGCACAGAAAGGAACGATTTCGTATTTCATAACTTATACATGCAAACACATAAGCACAATCTTGTAATAACATGCGAAATTTATCTTTTTTTTTTTTGCTAGCCGACTACGACTAGCACCCGTCCAAAGGGTACCGCCCTTTATATCGGGAAGTGGGTTACAGGGAATAACTAGGAGTGGAGAACGATGGGTGGGTTTCTAGAGTTTTATTCAACTTTATTAAACCTTATATTTTACATATCAAATTATAACTTTGTAGCAGTTATTTATTCATAGAAGTGGGGAAATAATTACATTGAGGAGAGTTGTGGACATTATGGCCATTAACCATAATCATTATTGCGGTGGGATGATAGGGATGATGGTGAGGTGCACTAGACATCACAACATCGGGTTGTGTTAGTAAGACAGATGCAGGTTATCTTCTGATTCGGGGGCAGCTCCGAATCTGATGAAGACAGTTGGAAGCCCTGGTAGAACAGTAGGACTACTGTGCAAATGATGGAATGATGCATGGTGGGGCTGTATCGGTGATGAAATCATTGACGAGGATGAGATCAGGGCTATCGGGGGGGAGAGAGTAGTGGTAGAGTGTAAAAAGTAGTGAGAGGGGAGAGTGACGGAGTGGAGTTTGGGGTCTGATGAGAGCGCACTGATGCATTGTATCGAAAAGCAGAGGGTGGTGAGAGTGATATCGTTGTGAGATGTAGCGAAGACGTAATGTTTCTAGGTGGTAAAGGATGTGTGGAAAAGGTGTCTGAATGTAAAGGTCTCTGGTGGGACTGGGAAGGCGAATGCGAAAAGCAAGACGAAGAGCATGTCTTTCCAAAATTTGCAATCGAGCATAAAATGATGGGGCGGCCGATATCCAGGCAAGAAAGCCATATGTGAGGACGGGGCGTAAAAACATTTTATATGTAGTAAGGAGTGTGTGGGCAGTGAGTCCCCAGGTGGTACCGGTTAGGCGGCGCAGGAGGTTAAGTCGATTATAGGCTTTCTTACATATGGTCTTCAGATGAGGTGACCATTTAAGATGCCGGTCGAAGGTGATGCCGAGATAGGTCACTGTATTCTGTGGTTGCAAGGGAACATGATCGACATGAACGTGAAAATTAGCTGGATTGCGGTACACTTTAGTTCGTTTGCCAGGCGGAAGGACAATGATGGTTTGTGTTTTATCGGCATTGAGTTTGAGGCGCCAGTATCTGCACCAAGAAAGAAAAGTATCGATAGCTGTTTGTAATGTACGGTTAATCTGATGAATGGTTGGGGCAACAGCAAGAAACGCCATATCGTCAGCATATTGATAGAGATTGATGTTGGGAGGAAGATTGGGAAAATCAGCCACATAGAGCAGATAGAGGAGGGGAGAGAGTGATGAACCTTGAGGAACGCCGGAATGAAGAAAAATAGGATGCGATAAGTGGTTGTTGATGGAAACATAGCTAAGGCGACAAGTGAGAAAATGAAAAATAAAACGGATATAGCAGAGAGGAAGATCAAAGGAAAACAGTTTATAGAGAAGACCAAGATGCCAAACTTTGTCAAAGGCTTTTTCTAAATCAAATAGAACTAAACAGGACGGTTGATTGGAGTTAAACTGATTTGTAATGTGAGTGGTTAAGCGAAGGAGTTGGTCATTAATACTGAATTGGGGACGGAAGCCTGCTTGGTGAAGTGGAATGAGATTACGTACGGAAAGATGGAGGTGAAGACGGGAGACGAGAATACGTTCAAGTAGTTTACTGAAAACGAGTGTAAGCTGTATTGGACGATAGGAAGAGACTGCATGAGGTGGTTTGTTAGGTTTCAAGAACATTAACGTGGTAGAGGTTTTCCAAGGAGTCGGTAGGAATCCAGTACGCAGTATAAACGTGTAGATGGTAGCCAGAAGGTAAAAGAGGACATAAGGTGCTTCTTTAATATGGCGGTAGGATATGCGATCGGAACCGGGTGCAGAGTTTCGTTTGCCACGGAGACTATGGTGAATATCTTCGACGGTAATAGGTGATGTAAGGGCAGAATCTGGAGGGAGAGTGTGAGTGGAATGGGGTTGGAGTGCAGGAGAAGAAAGCTGTAACCTGTCTGTAGGGTGACGACGCAAGGGAGGATCAGGAGGGAGAGGAGTAAAGATGTCTTGCAGATAAGAGGCGAAGGCGTTAGCTTTGCTGAGATCATCTTGGAGTGGCTGATTGTGATCAAGAAGTGGATAGGAAGTACAAGAGCTTTTGCCTGTTAGTCGGTGAAATCGCTTCCAGAATTTGGAAGGATGAGATGTGGTACTAAGTTGGTTGCAGGATTTAATCCACTGACGGCGTTTATAGGCGACAAGGTAGTTATGCACAATCCGTTGATATTGACGATGGAGGCGGAGTGCTTCAAGGTTGCCAGTACGAGTGAAATCTCTAAAATGTTGGCGAGAGCGATGGATGAGATGAAGATACTGTGGGGGAAGAGGAGGACGAAAGGAATGAAGAGTGCTCTGAGGAATATACTGTGCAGAAGCAGTATGAATGGCGCCAGTTATGGAATCAAGAGAGTGATACATTTCGTCTTCTGTTGTAGGAGGATTGATACAATCTAACTGTGTTTGTAGCGAAGTACGGTAGGCAGACCAGTTAGCTTTGTCAAAGCGAGGTACCGTGCGAACTAATGGTGCTGGACTAGGAGTGCGTTGCGGAGTAGGTGTCAGAGTGAGAAGAATAGGGACGTGGTCACTGCCTAGGGGATCTAACACTGTAAGTGTTTGCCGGGTGAGTAGATTGGAGGACGTTATGACGATATCGGGTGTTGTGCCACTTTCAGAGCGTGTGGGTTGTGGTAGATCGTGAAAGAAACCTGTAGTATGGGTAGTAAGGTAAGTTCGAAAATGTTCCTGTTGACGGGCAGTACGACTGTGAAAATTAATATCAGCTAAAATGACATAAGTATGAAAATGATCAGAGATATATTGAAAAAAAGGATATGGTATGGGGTGACCAGGGCGAACATAAATTGTAGCAACGGTGATGTTAAGGGTTTTGAAATATAACGTAGTGATGAGATGTTCGGGAAGAGGAGCGAGATAAGTAGAATGCTGTCGATATGGAATGGATGGTGAAAAGCCAATGGCAACACCTCCGCATGCTCGACGAGCGGGTGCGGTATTATCATGGCGAAGAAGAGTATAGCGTGAGATGTGCGGGTTTAAGCGAGACGTAAGATGGGTTTCATTTAGCAAAAAACAATGAATATTTTCCTCTATCAGAAGCTGTTGGAATAAGATTTTATGTTGCATGAGTGATCGAATGTTGAGGAACAGGAAATGAAGTGCCATGACGAGGGGAGAGAAAAGGAAGATAGAGAAAGTTAGACTTCCGTCTGGAGTTTGTCCGAGTGAAAGTAAACTGTTTGTCCTGAGTATGTGGCGTTGAAATTAATGTGGAGAATATCCTTAGCAGCCTGTAGAACTTGATGCAATATATGATGGCGGAGAAGTGGATGGATGTTCTGCAAGGTAACAGTAATAAATGACAAGAACTGCGTAATGGTGATAGGCTGATAAGCGTCTGTAGGTGGTGGGAGAGTTTGGGTAGCGTGTGGTCGTAATGGAACAGTTAATTCAGGTTTGAACGGATCGGCGGTTGGTCTTACTTTGCATTTATAACTATAAGTAGGATGATCTGTCGCATTACAAGTAGAACAATGTGGAGGTTTTTGAAGGTTAGTGCATTGACGGGTGTTATGAGGCCCTGAACAGAATCCGCATTTTAACTGATTTGGACAAGAACTGGTAGCATGCGCGTTGTAGGCTTCACATTTTTCACAGCGCATGGGTAGCGGTGAAGGTGACTTAGATGGTTCAACGCGGTGTTTCTTGCGGTAGATGAATGCTCCATTGGAAAGCAAGGAGTCAATGGTTTCTTTGGATTGGGTTAACACCCGAACCATGTAGGTGTTTCCGGAAGCATTCTTAATGCGGATGCATTTGAGGATGGAAAGGCCGTCAAGACGAAGTTCTTCGGTGATTTCGTCATCTGAGTAAGAGGGATCGACACCTCGTATCACGACAGAAAGTGCAGGCTGTCGGCGTGGTGGAGGCGGTTGTTTGGATAGACGAGGTGCTTGATTGATGATCTTAGCTTGTTTGCCGAAGATTTCAAATGAATAGGTATTGAGCAGATGTTTGGCGAAATCTGGATCAGTTGTCTTGATTATGATGCCTTTCTGAGTGTTGATGAGTTGTGTGATTTTAGTGCGGGGTACATACTTGACGAGGCGAAGATACAGAATTTTCAGATCTTGATATTTGGAGTCATAGTTAGTCAGAAGGAAAGAATGAGTTTGAGGCTTCGTGATGCGTTCCAGAGAGTCATCGTCCATACGAGATCCTGAGGATGAATGTGAAGATTCGCTGAGGGTATGATGACGTTTGGCCTTTGGTGCATGAGATAGATGAGCATGTTGATCGTCATGAATGGGTGGCCCAGTATCATTGGAGCGTTTTGAGCGGTCCTTCCGCATAGCTGACGAAGCAGCCGAAATGGAAGCGTCCGCAGAAATAGATGGTAGATCAGAAGAAGCTGAGGCCATGATGATACAAACCAACAGATACAACACAAAGTGCTTAGAAAAGGTAGGTGTGTAGGTAAAGACCACCCATTCGGATAGTGGCCAGGTGGAGAGAAGCCCCAGTGTAAAATCTACAGCAGCAGTTGCACTTCACTAGATTAGTCTTACAACTGTTGCTTGATATTTGCTTTGAGCAACTCTCAGGATCGGGAAAGGATGATTTATCTTACTCGAAATTTGATTATTACATAACTATTGAAAATCGATTACAGTGACAGCTATTAACAAAAATTTGAATATAATTAAGATAAGATGTTACTAGATGTTCATTACATATTTTTTCTCTTCCTTTTTTAAATGCTGATATTTAATTTCCTGTGGTTTAAAAATCAAAGATTAATATAATCAACACACAATTTTATTTCAGTATTTACCTACATAATTTCTTTGTATTCTTAAAGTTATTTTGTAAGAATTCTGCCTATTTACAATTACAAAGAGATTTCAAGTGTTCAGAGATGAATGTGGAATGCATCTGAATTAAAGTTGATTTTTTTTGACAGTTTTATGATGTCAGACTGCAGTTGAAAGAGAATAATAAATATTAATTTTTATTTTAAGTAAAATTTAATTACTAGCATTTGTAGAGATAATTCCAACAGTTGTTAAAATGGCGGCGCAACTTACATAATTCATTACACATTATTATTAGCAATATATGCATATGTTAAATAGTGCAATATTCCCCTCATATTTGCAAACAAAGCATGTGCTTTTCTACGTGGATCATCAAGCAGCCAACAGAAGCCACTTATGAAGAAAAACGAAGGACACAAGAACACCAGGAAGGACTCCTACAACCCCTCCAGAGGATCTCCCACCACAGGACGGCTATCAAGAAGCACGTTCAGACCAAGAAGACATCCGTTCCATCTAATCATTCCTACATTTCTCTTCGCGCTGCTCGGGGCAGGAGAGACTTCCTAACTTTACTTCTGTGGTGCTCAGGCAAAAGATTCCCAACCTATTTCCGCGCTGCACGGACAGGAGACATCCACTCACCTCCGCGCTGCTTCGAGCAGGAGGCCCCTTTCGTCTCCGCGCTACTTCGGGTAGAAGGTTACTTTCATCTCCGCTCTGCACTGGGCAGGAGACACCAACTCACTTCCACGCTGCTTCGGCCAGAAGGTTCATTTCGTCTTCGCGTTGCTTCGGGCGGAAAATTCCTTTCGTCGTCCGCACTGCACTCGGTAAGAGACATCAACCCACCTCCGCGCTGCTTCGGGCAGGAGATTCCTTTCGTCACCGCGCTGCTTCGGGTAGAAAGTTACTTTCGTTGTCCGCACTGCAGTGCGCAGGAAACAGCAACTCACCTCCGTGCTGCTTCGAGTATAAGGTTCCTTTCGTTTTTGCGCTACAATGGGCACAATACACCAACCCACCTCCGCGCTACTTCGGGCAGGAGGTTCTCTAACCATTAACCTCAAAGACTTCCGAGCTGCTTCGGGCAAGAGGTCTAACTTCTTAGAGAAAAAGACTGCTTTATAGAGGAAACTACGTAGCATATTACTTGTATAGAAATTTTTGTATTAAAAATGTGAGAAGAAAACAAACCCATCTACCGCCATTACCATTACATTACAGTAGTAAGGGCAGGACAAGGAAATTATTCTACAGAGTTATACCAGATACACGTCATTTCATTTTTATTTATTTACCTGCTGAAATGCCCGGTCTTCTCACGGGGAGAATACAGTTTATGCGAAAATCTTTGAAAGTAGAAGGATAAGTGAAATAAAATCTGGTAAAAACAATGGTGCTCATACAAAATTTATGTATGGGACATGGAAAGCCACCGTTAACATCACCGTCACTCTTTATGATGTTAACGAATTGACTTCATTATCGAACTCAGTCGAGATAATCGCTCCAGCTACCAATTCCAAGAGCAGAATTAAAAGAAAAATATCTTACTATCTATTTATGATAAAGAGGATATAGATAATCACCATTAATGTTGTCGTTACCCACTAAGTTGTTAATAGATTGACTCCATTAACGAGTTCGACTAGGTAATCGCTCTAGCTATCGATTGTGAAAACATAATTTTAAAAATCGCGTCTGTTCAAGTTATTTTGCGGAGTAACGGACTTATTAACAACTGCCTCACTGCGTGTACTTAATAAATAAGGAGGAACAACAATTGTTACTGTACGTGTCGATTCCCAGGTCAGCTATAGTGCTGCCAAAATATCTTGAGCCATGGCAAAAATGCGAACTAAAGCTCACGCCCACACGTTGAGCCAATAAGAGTTCAGTTATTGCTAAGCGAGAGAACCTTAGCGAGAGACACTGGAATTTCTTTAGCCGATAGCAGCGCCTGGAACGGAAGACTTAGGTGTCAAGTCAATGTGGTATATCTATAACATGGACAAGAAGAATAAGGCTTATACCATTTAAAAATAAAGCAAGCGTGCCACAATCAATTTCTGGTCAATTGGCTTGCTCCTTCTCGCCTAACTAAGGTTTAAATGTCGTATGGAATATCACCAAACAACTTAGCGATCCCGAAAACTGTGGATTCGACACTAATATCGGCTGTTTACGATTATTTGCACTGCACATGTCCCCTTTTTCCACCCCATCCCTCTATTTCCACTTGAACCCCTTGTCCCCTTAGATATGCATTACTATTAAAGTGTAATAATAATATAAAAAAAACGTAATGTATTCCTCTTTTTACACCACCCTTCAAGTCCATGTCAATGAGACGGAGGGGTGAATTGGATTTAAACGGTATTGGGACTGTCATTAATATCTGTTGTTTAGTATTGCTTTTGCATGTCACCCTTTCCTACCCTTACCTCTCAGCCCCATGTCGATACGGAAATTTATTTGGACTTAAATGACACCGGAAGTGTAAGTACTTATTTCAGTCATCCCGAAAAAAAAAACTATGGATTGAACACTAATATCGGTCGTTTTCTATTATTTTTATATGTCATTCCTTTCCACCCCACTCCCCAACTCCGTTACAATGGAGGATCAATTTGGGCCTAAACGGCATCGAGAGTGTCAATAGGGCTACTTATTTTATCAATTCCAAAAGCTATTGGTTGAACATTAATATTGGCTGTTTTCAATTGTTTTTACGTCACCCTCTTGCCTCTAACTCCCGCAATCCCGGATGAGGGTGAATTGGGATTTAAACGGTATCATGAGTGCCACTATTCATCTCAGGGTCCCGATCACTATGAATTGGACACTAATATAGGTCCTTTTCAATTATTTTTGCATGTCACCACTCAATTTTTCGTATAAATTATTACCCCCGTTCCCACCTTAGGATAATGCAATTTTCATCAATTTATAAAATAATATTATATGATCATTTGGCCCTAAGATGACATTAGTATTGTATCGCCGGATCACATAATCGGGGGGAAGAGTGTCAAAACTTACTAAATTAGGTAAGAAATGTACTAAATTAGGTTAGGTTAGACCTTCAAACCAGAGATGTGTAAACTTTCCCAGGAAATTTATTTGATTTCACCCTCAAATCACTTGGTAGTGACTCTGGCTAAAGTATTGCCTCCAGAATCGTCTATGAAGGTGTGAACTTACATTTCGGTGTGCAAATTCACTTTAGCAGAACTTCAGTGTACGTACGCTATAAGAACTACTGTGTAAACGACGCGACGGTAAGGAACTTATGCTAGGTGGCCACTAAAAAGCACAAATGCTATCTAACCAAGTCAGGGCAGGAGCGCAGCAGGGGGACCTGAGCGTTAGCAAGGGGGTGCGTCCGTAGGGAGCAGGAGCGACAGCGACGGTGGATATACACATAAAATGGGATAGCGCAAAATATAGCACCTATATGGCAGAAAACACTTACCTCATGTATGGATTTGTGGGAGATACTAAATGCCATCCACAAAAAGTACTAAAATGTACTACATTAGGTAAGAAATGTACCAAATTAAGTGAGACCTTCAAAACAGAAGCGTATAAACTTTCTCCAATTTCGAGTAGAAAATCGTGTAGAAATATACAAGCCATTTCCACACTGCTATGAACGCTACTAAATAATAACAAGTGTACCTCTCCTCCAAATAGTCCCTTCCGCCTCCACATACAGTGCCGCTTACATCAAAAACAATCAACCACAACAACCACTTTCTTAACTTCAACTATACCCCACATCTGATTTATCCAATTCACATGGTAAATGTCCTAACATTGGTTCTGCGATACGGCACTTAACCCCCTAAGACAAACAACAATGTGATATGCGATCAAACAGAAACCCATATTTGTTTTTATATAATATAATAATAATAATTATTATTATTTTTATGTGAAGTTCCTTGTAGATACTCTTGGTATATACTTTCTTTCCGCCTGCCTCTCAGAGTATGTAGACCTTGCTTATGATATTTCTTTGGTAACAAAATCAGTTCCTAATATTTAACATGTCACGTTTATAAATTCATGAACATTGTTAATATTCTTGCTGATCGGCAACAGTTGTAGTTACAAATTAGCAAAAATAATTACAGAGTAAAACCTATCACTTCTTTTTAATCACCAGTAAGTGACAAGGCTTGTTATTTATTGCATAAGGTGAGAATATTCATCAAGATTTTTTTTTTTTTTTTTTGGCTTAAGTAAAGGAGAACTGTCCACAAGAGAATATTATAATTTGCCTGATGTGCGAGACACCATGTAACCAAATTTGTCGTTCCCATAACTACTTAAGGTATCAGCTTTCAACACGGAAGTATTTTGCAGTAATAAGATTTTGGATTATGTAAGCATATTAAATTATTATTTTCATTATTCATATAACTTGCTACAGTGTAAAATTTACACGAAAGCTCTTGAACATTTTTCTGTATTAAATGCTGGGAATATTTTTTTTTTTTTTTTTTTTTAATTTCAGAGCACGTAATCAAATTTATAGGCAGTATTGACAGAACTTGAAACTAATTTTCACCTTTCGCTGGGTTAGAACTTCCCTTTACGATTCATTATTATGACTTTGATTTAAAAACACATTCTCTGCCTGTAACGCCACACAGGTTTTATACACCGTGTATTTTCAGAATAGCATGTTAGTGCTTTTTTCTTTTTAATTTTTAGTCTGACAATTTTACAATTACACTCAGGATTAGGATTAGGAATTAGATTTCTGGGCTTTCGGCATCTATGGCTATGTTAGCCCGTCACTAGAATTAGGATTAGGAATTAGATTTCTGGGCTTTCGGCATCTATGGCCATGTTAGCCCGTCACTAGAATTAGGATTAGGAATTAGATTTCTGGGCTTTCGGCATCTATGGCTATGTTAGCCCGTCACTAGAATTAGGATTAGGTATTAGATTTCTGGGCTTTCGGCATCTATGGCTATGTTAGCCCGTTACTAGGCATTAGAAATTAAATTTATGGACTTTCGGCATCTATGGTCATGTTAGTCCATAACGTTATTAGGGATGACATCCATCGGTGATTACACTCATAGGCAAGGGTGCCGATCCTGGGGATCCCGGGCCCCCCAAAGCTCATCTGGGTCCCCTATTGTATTTACGAATATACTATATTTGGCTTAATTTGAATGCAATTTGTCTTAAAAATCCTTACATATATACCTTCTGCATCTGAAATGAAAAATGAAATGAAATCTTTGAGTTTCATGTCCCACGGTTATGCCGGTTAGGCTAAAGGAGACGGTGATGATGAGTAATGAATGAAATGATGGAATGAAGAAAGTGGGAGGAAACGGGAGAACCCCGAGAAAACCCACGCACACGGTGTTTGTCCACCACAAAGGTCACTTGGCGAGGGCTGGGATCGAACCCGGGACCCTAAGCACTAGAGGTGAACGCTCTACCACTGAGTCACTGCGGCCCCCGCCTTCTGCATCTGAATGAACCCCCCAAATTTACAAAGAAATCGGCGCCCTTGCTCAAAGGTGTGGACACTTTTGGCCCCCCAATATTTAAAGGTGGGGTCCTCGCTCCCCTATATAATCCAGTCGAGGAAGAATTAAAAAAAAAAAAGGAGCAATAATTTCTGTCGTAAACTTTGTCGTGTCTTTATTTCAATATTGGGAACAGCCTTCTTATTCGATACAAAATGCCGATTTCAAAATGGTGATTTTAATAGAACACTGAAGTTTCAACCAACACTCTGGCAGCACTGACATGAAAAGTAAAGATTAAACTGGTGCGCAAAGTTGCAGTGAAGTTCCCAAATTTTGAACTTGAATTTGTTGTAATGCCTTTAAGCGAATTTGACTTAGGTCGTGAATTTCGTAGGGAAGCAAATGCAATGGACTGAGATATGAGGTTGGGAAGGGGGTCTTCATTCCTGGGTTCCAGTCCTGGGTTCCATTCCCAGTGAAAAAGCTTGTATGCCATTAAGGTGATTGGGATCACAGATGGAGTGGGTCAGGAGTCATGGGTCAAAATTTGTGAATAGGTCACTGTGTTGGGGGTCAACAGGACGTGACCCACTGTGATCCAATGACCCCACTCTTACTTACCGGCTCACTCTGCTCAGTGCATTGTAGACACTAGACAGCATCTTCAAAACACTGGTGAATTTGTCTATGTTTTACTTGCATGGTCTCTATTTTTGTTCTTTTTTTATTTTGTTTCTATTTACTTAGCTGAAATGAGTATATCTAAGTGAAAAACGAACTCGGGAACTTTTGGATATTTAGTAATTGTAGTAATAGCAGTAGGATTTTCTACTTGGCTTTCGAGACACACTCGAATTATACCGTAATTTTTTCCTTTACGTTCACCTACTTTATCTTGATTTGAGACTTTTAAATTTCATCCTATTTTTTTTTTCTCCTGAAAAGTATCTGAAATTCAACAAGGAAATAATTATACAGGGTGTTTCAAAACAACGCCGACAACGTTTGGGAGGTGATTCCTGACACCAAGATAAGACAAAAAGTATAGACCAACTTGGATGCACAAATGCTTCCTTTCGGTGTTATAGGCTGCCGAAAACATGGAAAAATGAACTTTAAACGTACATAGCTCCAAAACTATGAAGCCTACCTTAGTCGGATCAAAACTTCACTTGGGAACTAGTATGTGCCCTATCCAAAAACACATGTTTCAGAATCCTAAGGTACTCACGCAACAATTTTTATAGAGGGAGTTTGGATGCGGGGATATAAATTGAAGTACTCAATAATTACCTCTAGAAAAGCTGTTACGGAAGTACCGCAGGATTCTGAAACATGAAGATTTGGATAGGGCACAGACTAGTTCCTAAGTGAAGTCTTGACCCGACTACTGTAGGCCCCATAGTTTTGGAGCTATGGATCTTTAAAGTTTAATGTTTTCGGCAGCCTATAACTCCGAAAAGAAGTATTTGTGCACCCAAGTTGGTCTATACTTTTCGTCTTATCTCGGTGTCAGGAATCACCCCCCAAACGTTGCCGGTGTTGTTTTGAAACACCCTGTATATGATTAATTGAAATTCACCGTAATATAATCCATGACAAACATTTTACCATGTTATATCGTAAAAAACAGATCCACCGGTATCGTAACAGAGCGGTGCTTGAGTGATTGACCATAGGAACAGGCCCGTAGCCAGCCAAAAAATGTAGGGGGTCCGGCTGAAGTTAAGGGGGGCTCGATCCAACCATACGATAGTTCATAACCATATTATAGTTTATTTGCAAGTCTACCGTGAAACTTTTAGGGAGGCAGCAAAAATTTAGGGGGCGGCCCCCTAGACCCCCTGGATACGGACCTGCATAGAAATCCAAACTCCGATTAGTGATAATTTCACAGACTTGTTTTATTACAAGTGTAAAGACAGTAAAGCAAATGGAGACTTAAAGGAGGGTGTGAATCATGGGTCAAAGTTGATGACGATGGGTTTCGGTGGGTAGTGAGTCAGAATGGTTCACTTAGGGTGTTGAGTCAAGTTTTTATTGACCCACGCCATCTCTGAATTCCATCTTGAACTGTAGGTAAACTCATGTCCAAAATGACTATCGCCTATCTATAACTGTCTTCTTGTAAGAATGTAATTTGATAATGATTTTCAGGGTACTTTTAATACTGATACTATGTGTATAATCGAGAAATGTATATTTGAGGTAAATTTCATAGGAAAAGAATTATAAATACAAAAATTAGAATGATTAAAACAAAATGTTGATAAATGTACTAGCAAGTTTTATTTTCGTTTTATTTTTCTAATTTGCTGCTCTTTTGACATGAAATTTGGAACATACATGTCTTTACCGATTAAATACATACTAACATTATAAGAAATACCGGAGAAATTCCTTATCAAATTATATTTCTACAACAACATATTTATAGGCATGTTACAATAATTTTGGACATGAATGTACCTCTGATATACAAAATGTCGTTAGTTCGATCCTAGACAAAGGGAGGTTGGAGTTCACAACATCATGTTCGTGGATTTCCTCGAGGGTCCGTTCATTTCTTTAATTATCCATCTCCTTTAGTGCTCAGGTCATAATTGTGGGGCTTGACTTAAAAATTTCATCTCATTTTTTAAACGGTAGGTTCACGTGTCATATAGTCATGGCGTTGTAAAAGGAGGTTGAACTACTTCAACGAACAACAAGAAATATTACACCAGGCATTTGTGGAACAATCTCAAATACGAAGAGAAGTCAAAAAGTAAAGAGACTTGCAATTTCTCGCACTAGGGTTTGGTAACACTGCTAGTATCCAGCGCTGAATTAGTGTAGTCTGCAACACTTCAATACGACGTGCCACTCTTATTCCCGCGTTAGTTGTTGGAGTGTAACAGACAGTTAGACATTGCAGCTGTGTTGTCAATCTGCACCAAGGAGGAAATGAGGGCAGTGATTCGCTTTTTGCTTGCGGAAGGTGTTAAACTTACGGAAATTATTCGTCGAATGCAAGCGCAGTATGGTGAGAGCTGTTTATCGCGAAGCAAGATGTACGAATAGATAGAGCGTTTCAAACAGGAAACAACTTCTTTATTATATGTGACGAGAAAAGATCGGGCACGCCATCGACGTCAAAGACTGAGCCCAATTTGAAAGTCGTTGAGGATTATGGTGATGGAAAACAGACGCACCAAAGTGGACGAAATCATCACCAGAAGTTAAGACATTTAAACGTCAATCATCAGTTACTCATTGATGCAGTGCAAAATTGGTTGCAAGTGCAACCGAAAAACGTTATTTCCGACGGAATCAAAATACAGCGGACTCTTTTTAATTCGAACTTGGATAATTCGAACAAAAGCTTATTCCCCTTGAAAACTGTATTAAAAACAATGTTAAAAAATCGTGGGTAAATCGAACATTTGAACCTCCTGTTTGGATAATTCGAAGTATTTACAGTGGAAAAATTTGCAGTGTTCGACAAATTGCAAATAGAACAATGTAATTTCAACTGGTTTTTATTTATCTGTTATCTTATCCAGAAGCGACCATGGGAAAGAGAAATTTTGTTGATACCATCTCAGCTGGACTCTCTCCAGTTATAGAGAATCCGGCAGAAGATGGTTGGTACGCATCTCTCCACCTCCTCAATAACCTGGAAGTGTCCATCCCTTCTGTAGAAATGTCAATGACCTTGAACCCTGTCCTCCACTAGCAAATGACACTACAAGAACGAGATATTTGTGCAATTCTTTTTAACTGAACTAAAACAGTGACAAAAAGTTAAGCAGATTGCTTTGTGATCTATTGGCGTGCATTATGCACAATGTCGAATCGCGGCGCCTATTCTAATTCCTTACGAAAATGTGGTGCTTTATAGGTAAGATGCATTGCATGTTAATTAGTTTTTCATATACAGTATAGTTATTTTGTTCCCTTGATTTTACTTTAAAATTAGAGTTCTTGGTTGATTCGAATTTTGGATAATTCGAATTTTTTTTCTTGTCCCCTTGGACTTCGAATTAGAGAGATTCCACTATATTTGTGAAACGTTGGGAAAAACTGCGTTGAAGTGCAGGTAGATTATATAGAAAAATAATGTATGTTTCAGTTTTCTATCATTAGAATCAATACCTTTTCTCAAAAATCCCTTTTCTTTATTAACTTCTCGTATATTGTAGAGCAAAAAAAGAAGAAGAAGAAGAAGAAAAAGAAGAAGAAGATTAATTAGTACTAAAATTCGTCATTTCTAGTGAAACGATTAAGAGAATCACATCTTTAAATTGTAATATTATTTCAATAGAAAATAAATCACTGAAACTATATAAAAAGTAAGGACAGTGAATTGTCAACAGAAAGAAAGTGTACTTCTTACTTGTATTATAATTACTAAGACGACGCGACATGGAGAAAGTGAATATAGTTGAGCTTTGAAAAAATAAAAAAATAAAAAGAATGGAAACGATGCCCAGAAGACGTTACATAATCGAAGAAACCGGGTGACGAGATCATGTTATTAGTAAAAGTTGTAAGAGGAACACAGAAACACACATATGTATATATGTAGGGATGGGGTGGGGTGGGGTGCAGAGGGAACAGTGGAAAGTCTAATATACTTAGAGGAACTACTGATCATAACATACTTTTTATTCTGTGTTTGGGTTAGTTATTCTGTGCTTGTGCACGTGAAAACTTCACTTTTTTTTTCTTTGTTGTAGGTCAAGGTATTTACTTGTAGGTATGAGACTCAGGTGTTACTTCACTTCATAATTGTCGGAGTAGTGAATCGCGAAGCACGTGTTCTTAAAACATTCGTAAATTATATAGAGGACTGTGTGCAAAGTCGTGTAACCATTGAACTCACGAAAATTGACTTCTGTTTGACTAACTAATTACATTACACCATTGAACAGTGACATTTCAGCCATGGATTTCAAGCTAGTCATCTTTATAATAATTGTGGCCATGTACATGTGTGTACCATATACGACAGCTACCAGAAGAGGTAAAGTTTTCAGTTCTGTTTAATTAATCATCGTTCGTTACTGAATTCTCTATGTCTGTGTATGTGTGAGTGTGTGTGTATTTGCGATTTTTTTTTTTTTTTTTAATTTTGAGCCCTCCTTTCGATAGCGCATCAAAAACTATCTGAAAAAGTTGATGAAATTTTTCGCTGCACTCTTACTGTTCCCGAGATATTGGCAAAAAAAAAAGTCCTATTTCGGGAGATTTAAGGAGCCATATCTCGGAAACCGTAAGTCATAGAGAGATCATATTGGTGTTGATCAATACCTAAGAGGATGGTGAACATTTTGGTACCAAATAGTAATCGGTGGCCAATGGCTAACTGGCGACCGTTCCCTACATATTGGTGCAAAATGTGCCAATTTTAGGAGATTTAAGGAGCCATATCTCGAGAACTGTAAGTAATGGAGAGGTCATATTTTGCGAATTTTTCAATTTTGAGCCCTCTGTTTTGAGCATGTGTCTTCGTAAAATAACATTTCGTAGAACGTTTTAACAGAATTCTTAAAGAGAACTTGTGGAGAAAAAATTAGTATTCAAGGAAATTATAAATGGATAGATATATTATAGAAATTGTTTAATGAGTATGATAATGAAATATGGTACTTGTGCCGATTATGGCCCGGGTCCCTAATATGGCCCACAGACAATATCTGTGCAGATTTACGTTGGTGTTACTAGATGACAATACAAACTATGTCCTCATGACAAGCGTAAACATATTTGCGCGGCTCAGAGGACATAGTTTATATCGTCATCTAGTAGCACCAACTTAAATCTGCAGAGATATGGTGGGTGGGCCATATTGGGGACCCGGGCCATAATCGGTACAAGTACCATACATAGAACAATTGGTATAAAGTCTGTAGAAGTTAATAAGAAAAATTAATTCTTTTTAAGTTCGTTCTGGCAATGCTCTTGGAGCATTCTTAACTGGTTTTGATTTGATTTGATTTTAAGTTTAGCGTCTCTTTCAGCAGCGAGGCTATATGAGACGTGGAGCTACAGCTTAATGTGGGATCCGAACCACATGGGCTCCCACTGGGAGTGAAATACAAATGACATGTGTATCAATGAGAAGTGAACGTTACAGAGAGGTTACACAAAATTAGATTACTTGTATCTCATGAGGTAAATATCCTTCTTAGCCAATGTCCCAACCAGTTTCGCTTTCTCTTCTTAATTATATCAAAAATTATTATTTTCTCTCCATCATTTCTAACACCATCTTATTCGTTTTCCGTTCGATCCAAATAATTATGTTCATTCTTCTTCACACTTACGTTTCGAAAGTTCTCAGTCGTTTTTTTTTTATTATTATTATTTTTGGGTAATGCCCATGTTTCTGACCCACAATACTCCCCAGGAAGCATTTTATGAGCCTTATTCAATGTCCCACAAAATAAGCTTTTCTTCCTTGTATAGCTTCTTTCGCCATTCCTATCCTTGCTTTTATTTCACGTTCCCACTTCATATCACTACTATTACTACCCAGGTGCCGAAAACTATTCACCTGTTTTATTGTCTCCCCTCCTACTACTATACTTGACACCGATCGTTTCATTCCGAACACCATGGCATTTGTCTTTCTAACATTTATTTTCATCCCGTATTCTTGACAGCCCTTCCTCAAGTTTTCTAACACCTTATTGATTTTCAGGTTCCGTCAGTAGCGCCATATCATCTGCAAAGCGTATACACTTAATCATTCTACCTCCTATGACCTCCTGTCTTCATTTTAGTAGGCTCTTTTGCACTATCTCTTCTAGATAGTTATTAAATAATATTGGCGAGAGTCAGTATCCCTGTCGACCTCCTCTTCCAGTTGTACTCTCTTTTGTCATTTCTTCCCCTATTCTAACACTTATTATGCGCACAGCAACGCAAATAATGCGATAGGGAATTAATAACTATCGCAAACTAAAACCCAAAGTTTGCTTAGCATTGACGGAAACCATTACAGAATGAGGCTCCGTGTCCGAATCTGAGGGACTTATGCAGAGTCGTTCTGACGAATGGTTAGTGCCATACTAAAGGGTTCGACTAACATATGTTTCCTGCAGTAGTCAGACCTTTAGTATGACATAATCATATGTGAAAACGACTCTGCATAAGGCCCTGAGTGTTCGCAAAACTAAATACGACCTAAGTCTGTCCCGTAATAATAGATTTACATACAATTTTGCCACGACTAAAGAATCAGTCTGTATTATGGAAGCGTCCATTATTAATCCTTAAGTGTGATTAGATGTATTACAACGCCGTTACATATATTTTCATTCTGAAATATTACGTAAAGTTATTTTTTGATTTGGATATTTTATGTGTTGATTAGATAATATGCAAGAAAGTAATGTTTTGCGTATTGATATTCAACATATGTTTATATATTCGTTTTCAACAGTTGCACGCTAACAGAGCCGGATCGTTCATATAGACGAACTAAGCAGCTGCTTAGGGTGGCAAATTTTGGAGAAGGCGTACTATTCTTTTTTTTTTTTCTTTTTTTGCGGTATTGATAATATTAAAAAGGTTAACAATTATTAGAACCAGCTATGTAAAAGAATTAATGCAAGCTATTATATATGGTAGCAAGCAGTGGCGTATTTACGATTTTGTTTCGGGTGGGCTTTGCTAAGTTTATTCCTGGAAATGTGAAAATTCTGCAAGATACTTCATTTACTTTAACATAGTAAATAAAATTTCGAAGGAGGGGCTTAAGCATGGAACTCCGCTTAAATACGCCACTGGTAGCAAGTTTCACTGCGTACTTGATCGAAATCGAAATGACATTATCATAGGAAAGTATTTTTTGTTTAGGTGAAGACCTCTTATCCTAACAAAATAATAATAATAATAATAATAATAATAATAATAATAATAATAATAATAATAATAATATCACTAAATCAGAGGACGCCGCATTATTTCTCGCCTAGCGTGTCAAAATATCTAGAGCCAGAAGAGACGCAAAATACCCTGCGTTTGAAACTCAGCAACGCAAGATGTTTTAAGATTATTTTTCTATAGACATCCTGGTAGCCGGTGTTCCTTCCAGACATGTTTTCTGGCCCCGAAGCTCTGACAGTGTCCCCCCCCCCCCCCGGAGAAGACCAAAATAATATGTCTATAATATAATAATAAATAGAATAGTATCACCAGTACCCTTCAAAATACTAAGTGTGCCCCTCGGAAGAATATTTTTTCTGGAAAAAACACTACTAGTAGCACATTAGGTAGATATTTTATGAGTCCCAGGTTAAGGAGACGGGGCAAACTTTCATTTAAAAAGTTATAATAACTCATAAAACACAAAGAAAAGTATATTGCAATTCCTGTTGAGACCTTATGTGCTTCGAATCTCTCCATCAGCTGTAGGTCATTGTCTGATATAGCCACAGTTCTGCAAAGAGACGTTAAATTCAAAACCCCAACCAACTAAATACATTACACAAATCTCTGTTGCCTTTTAATGGTATTTTAATGAAAACAATTCATTTCTTGACAGTTCCGCGTCCTTTTCTATACGTTCAATAAATCCTTGGAAGTTATTCCAAAATTCCCAACCACCTGGAGTTCTGGCTTTATTAGTTCACAATAACTTCTGTTCCTGACATCAGTATATTCTGCTTTTATTAGTTCACAGTAGCTTCTGTTCCTGACAACAGTACATTATGCTTTTGTTAGTTCGACATCAGTATATTTTGCTTTTATTACTTCACAGTAGCTTCTGTTCCTAACATTAGTATATTCTGCTTTCAATAGTTCACTATAGCTTCTGTTCCTGACAACAGAACATTCTGCTTTCATTAGTTGAGAGAACTTGTTTCTGACCTCAGTATAATCTGCTTTTGTTAATTCAGAAAAATTTCTATTCTTGACATCAGTATCTTTTGCTTTTATTAGTTCACAGTAGTCTCTGTTCACAACAGAATATTTTGCTTTTATTAGTTCGCGACAACTTCTGTTCCTGACATCAGTATATTCTACTTTTATTAGTTCACAATAGCTTCTGGACCTGACAACAGAACATGCTGCTTATATTAGTTCACAATAGTTTCTGCTCCTGACAACAGAACATTCTGTTTTATTAGTTCACAATAACTTCTGTTTCTGGCATAAGTATATTTTAGTTGTATTGGTTCACAGCAATTTTTGTTACTGTCAATCAAAACTGCGATGTAATCGAGACGCTATTAACAGATGAAGGCTAAAATTTTAACTTATGGTTGGGGTGCCGGTTAGATAGGAAAAGATATAAATTCAACCTTTGCATTTTCTTTCGGATTTATGGTATATCGTTGATTTGTCTTGTTAATACTGTGTGAGAAATAAGTTCCTCTGTTAAAGAAAAAGAGAACGAAAATGAAAAGAGAAAAGTTAGAAAAGGAACGCAGTTACTTATAAAATAAATTTTTAATGTATCCAAGATGTCATTTATTTTATCCATTTAAAAAGAAAAGCATAGGTAATCATTTTACTTGAAAAATAAAAATGTATAACGCAAAACGTGCCAGAGAGAAAAAAAAAACTTAATCCAACCCTACTCTCTGTTGCTTCTTCCAATTTCCTAAGTAGACATTGTTTCATACTCTGCAAAATTCTCTGAACAATCATAATTGTTGTAGGTACAGACAGTGTAAAACAATAGGCTAACCTAACCAACTGTCTATTTTGACGCTACATTCTATTTGGTCGGTTTGCTGAGCATTTGCCAACTAACTTACCAACGTAATCTTTAAGAGGAAAGTAAAATTTGCGATTGGTAATGCAAGGTTGAGACTGTTGGTTAAATAGCAGCAAATTGTTGGTTGGACAAACATTCTCTTTTAACTACGTTGACCCAATGTATTTCTAAGTTTGCGTTTGCAATTACTAATCATCAGCCTCGACAGGGACGTAGCAAGTAGTAGTGTACTCTAAAGGGGTTTCGGGGTTTATATTAGCCCTTTGAACAAGATATTATGGAAAAATAAACATGTCTTATAGTGAGTGGAAATCACACTTGTTCTGAAATTCAACACACTTGATTTTTTTAACTCACATTTATATCACTTCTGGTTTCAAAATGAAAAAGAAAATGAACTCTGCCGTTTTAGGCTAAGGGAAACGAATGACTAAGTCAAGTGAATGATGATGGTACAATCGGTGGAATGAGAAAGTGGGAAAAAATCGGAGTAGTCCAAGACAACTTCTGAACACGATGTTGTCCACCACAAACTTAGTTCACAGAGGATCGAACCAAGGTCGCACGCACTAGAGGTAAGTGCTCAACCACTGATACACCGTGCCCCCAATGCTGATTTCAGTACAGAAATATGAGCTCAGATGCAAGGTTGAGTCCATATAAAAATAAATCGTTCTCACCATCCATTACCATTATTTTTGGTCTATGGTAGGCTGAAACCAGAATGACGGACTTATACCATACCTTGTTTAAAAAAAAGAAAAAAAGTTAAAGGAGAAAAATTCTTGAGGCACTGAATCCATGTCAGGAAGTTGCCTCTTGCTGTCTTTCCATGTTTGTTATGATACATCTCGATTTTTTTGGAGTACCCGTTTAAAGGGTTGCGCCCTTTCTTCGGGGAAGCGTTTCATCATAATTTCAGATGCTACAAAATTGGTAGTTGGTCTAAGGGATTCTTTCCTTTATTCATCATTTTAGAGTAATTAACATATATAAAGATAATATGTGCGTGTGCATGGAGGAGAACATGAAACGAGAAGAACAAAAATGAATGTGCTAGTGCATGAAGGCTGAGTGCTTGAGAATAATAATAAAAAACATTAACAGGAATAATAATTCAAAACAAAAACTATTGAAAAGATCAGGAAATGAAATGAGGATGTATTGTACTGGACGTCAGAACACGAGTTTTTGTTAGTGGACAGATGCAGTTATTTTCTGTTCCTGAGGCTATTAAAGAACTGAAGTGGACAGGAGAGGCCCATGTTAGTTGGTTATTTTTGTGATAGCTCTCGAGAGGCGGACACAGTAACAACGCCAGCTTTAATTTCTTGGGATGGAGAACGGAAGAGGCAGAGATAATTCTGGGAGAACAACAATCTTTTTTTTTTTTTTTTTTTTTTTTTGCATACAGAAAATAATACTTGTATTAAAGTTCTGTATGAGGAACTACATAATTTATAAAGTTTACCCAACATTGTTAGGGTCGTCAAGTCTAGGAGGCTTAGGTGGGCGGGTCATGTAGCTAGAATGGAAGAAAATAGAAACGCTTTCAGAGTGTTGACTGGAAGACCAATAGGAAAACGACCATTAGGAAGACCTAGGCGCCGATGGGAGGACAATATTAAGATGGATCTCGCAGACATAGGAATACAAAGTAGAAACTGGATGCAATTAGCTAAGGATATAAGTCAGTGGAGAGCTTTTGTGAACGCGGCATTGAACCTCCGGGTTCCATAGGCCATAGAGTTAGTTAGTTAGTTAGTTATTATAGTTTTGTATTATATCACCAATATTTACAATACAACATGTCTGGGGTGCTGTTAAGGGGACGGACGATGCTACCGGGAACGGCCCGCCCAACTGATCCCTCTAGGGGCGTCATTGGGTGAACCTAGTAGTTTTGTTGATAAGAGTTTTCTCGTCTTGTCTTGATTCTCAGAGAATCCTTTTCCGTCTCGTTTCGATTCTAGAAAATTCTTTCTCGTCTCGTCTCGTCTCGTCTCGCTATTATTTACGTATTTTTGAAAGTTTATAGCAAACTCATGATCTAACTATTATAATCTGGGTTCTTGCTGCCCCCTCCAGTGTTACTTTCTAGATCTGCCACTGCTTTTTTGTGAATTTATGTACCAAATTTATGACGTAATTGTTTTCTTAATTTCATCTAGAACTTATCAGAATCTTCTACATCACAAAAGGTCCATGAAAGGCAGTGGCGTATTTAGGATTTTGTTTCGGGGGGAGGCTTTGCCTGAAAATATGAAAATTCTGCAAGATATTTCATATACTTTATTATAGTAAGTAATTTTTCGGGGGGGGGGAGCTTAGGCCCGGAAGCCCCCCTAAATACGCCACTGATGAAAGGTGTGGTATAACAACATTAAAACCCTATTTACTATTGAAGTATATTGTGTAACGATTTACGTAGCTTTAAGCATTGAGGAATGCTATTTATTGTGTACGTACAATCACTTTTTCACTTTATAGTTTTTTTTTTTATACTATGAATCATGTAATAGTAAAATAGTGCTTGAGAACTAAGACTTGGGTGAACTTCTGGTGCGCCCCGAGACTCGTCAAATTTTACGTCTGATATCAGCACTAGTAGTTAGATAAACCTTAATGTTACTTAAGCATACATTTAATGAGCATGCATGAACACTTAGTGAGGAAAGAGCTCAATGGATCAGCCTGGGGCAGATCTTACGAAGTCAGATGCAGTATATGCTTATTACAAGAGATTAATTATACATTACAGAACATACTTGAAGTCTACATCAAGTATAACTCCGGGGAACGTCCTCAGACACAGTGGGACCCACGGGTTACGCATTTACTTCATTCCGTAACACTGTTAGTGAACGGAGCTCCTTCGTGGCTGAGCGGTTAGCGTACGCGCCTTTGGCGTGGGAGACCCGGGTTCGATTCCCGGCGGGAGCTCATGTGGTTCGGGTTTCACGTTAATCAGTAGGTCCACGTCTCATATAGCCTCGCTGCTGAACGGGACGTTAAACTCAAAACCAACTCAACTGTTAGTGAACGAAAATAATTCTTTATGAAAAAATAATAAATAAATAGATTGGACAAAAATAATCAGTATGAAGACTAAAAAGGCACAAAAATAAATAAATAAATAAATAAATAAAGTAAGTTTTGATCTCAGCACTCTGACGGATAGGGTGGTATTCAGAGATAATTCGTTAATCAAGCCTTAGTCATGCAATTAGTGTCGTATTAGTGCTGTACTAAGGAAGTTGTACTTTTTGGTATTCAGAGTCTGCTTTGAGTTCAGCTAATAAATTGATTTGTGAAACACCAATACATCGGCTAAGAAAAATAAACGTGGCAATTACAGATATTTAGACGTGTGAATGCCTAGTCTGTAAAAATGAAAATAAATTAAATACGAAATTCAAAATGTTTTCTTTGCGGTTTGACATCACAATCATCTTATAAATAGTTACGAAATCGGATTAAATTAATGTATTTATTTCTGAAGGATGTATGTAAGGCAGAATATAAGTAGAAGTCAATTACTATGAGTGACAATAGAAGAATTATGTTGTAATTATAAGGAAAGATAATTTATTGATTAGTTGTATGTATTCCTCAGAAAACTGGAAATTTACTACTCATCTCTCACTGTTTACTTTAAGAAAGAGTTCTGCTGTTCTAGAGGATTCGACTTAATAACTGCTTCAAACTGTAGTTAACTCACCCGATGAACTGAAAGAAAAGAAAGATAACATTCTGCTTATCTTTTGCTTTTTTATAATATAAAGATTAGAGTGGCTAAACTAGGTTACCCTCTGCTCTAAATTAATCAGTCATATGTGATTAACTTAGTCAAGTGTTAATCAGAGATTCTGAATATACTTCTGATAATCATGCGCATTGCCGGATTTACGTATAAGCTAAGCAAGCTGTGGCTTAGGATCCCACTGTCTTGGGAGCTCCAAAACGTTTGAAAGGAAACAAATAGGTATACATTTTCAAAAATAAGATAAAAATAAAACAAAATCTATATACAGTAATAGTGCACTTCTATGATTGTAAGTAATGGGGCCCCTCTTCTTAGCCTGTTCTCTAAATGTCAGTTCACAAAGGCCCGATTACTTTTCATAGCTTAGGGCAGGGGCGGATCCAGGACCGACTTCTGGGGAGGGGGCGGTTTGTTGTTATACTGCTACTTTTAAGGGCTGCAAACTTTGGGATGGGTTTTATATATATATATATATATACCCGATCGCCCCGATCATCCCCCCCTGGATCCGGCCCTGGCTTAGGGCCTTATCAAACCAAAATCCGGCCCTGACCATGCATTTAGTCAAACCTTTAGTATGGCGCTAATGATACGTGAAAAAGACTCTGCATAAGGGCCATACGTGCAAAACGTGCAAACGTGCAAAACTACTAGGATGAGTAGAATTATGAGTACAGGCGTGTGTATGTGTTTATAACTTCGTAACACATACTGAGGTTAAAAAAAAAAAAAAAGTGTTCACAAAACTTGTTCTTTTATTTACTGTATTTATACAGATTTCTACGGATTACCGGCATCTACAGCCTTAAGCCCGTCACTATGAGGGATGATCTCTAGGCGAGGACAATATCTGGAGAAAGAGGGGGGAAAGAAGTGGTCTGCGGCCTGTATGGTAGATACCATTTTCGGCATTTGCCTGGAGTGAATAAAGAAAACAGGAAAACCTCGCTCAAGATGGCTGGTCTCAAAAAGCTGTTACACCTTTTCGAGCGAGTGTCCCCACCTAGGATCGCTCCAAAACGTATTCGATAGAGCCTTTCTATTTGATCTGTGCCCCTTCTGGCGCTGCAGTCGATGTGTGCTTTCCCGTACCTACCTCAAAAGGGGAGGGAGAAGTTGTTGCGGCCGAGATCTTTCAATTGTTGGTTGCGGAAGCGTTGCCAAAATGAATTATTTCATGGACTTCGCTGTGCTCTATCTTGTTAGCCACTCTAAGTAGCCTACGATCTTCACTCGTCAAGACCAAACGACTGAATGACAAATTGGCAACACAGCTGACGTCATTCACTTCTTTTCCCTAAGCAAAGGGAGAATTTCCTCCGTTAGAGGGCGGCGGGGATGAGGCCGAAGTATAGTTCGCATACTTTCCGAGGGCATAGATGAGATAGACAAGGTTCTAACCGACGTGTTCGTAACCAATTGTTCACTGTAGATATCTACTGCTTTAGACTAACCAGGGGTGCCCACGAGGGGGGCTATGACGCAAAGTGCGTCGTTTAAATATTTGGGGGGGTTAAAAAATCCGTATAAATATGTTTGAGGGAGTGTAAAAATTAATCGAAAAGATTTTTTTCATGGAAGAACACCTACGGGTAGACAATTGGGGGGGTGCGTCATGGACATAAGGGGGGGCACCACTGGACTAACTATGTTATTTCTAGCGAAGTTATGAATATGGTCGAGTTACGATTTCGTAGGGCGAATCACGGTTTAGTTTTTCAAAACCGATTTTGTTTTCTATGAGATCCGGTTTCGGTTTTCAAAAGAGTTCAGTATTCTATCGAGCAGCGCAAATCTGTCTTCAACATTGGGGACGCAGGGACGTACGCAGGGGGTGGGTCCTGGGTGTTCGGACCCCCCCTGAAATCCGGACTCTTGTAAATTTCGTCTAATTTTAGGGGAAATTTTACAATTTTTAATATAATTTAGCATGAAATTGTGTTTGGAACCCCCCCGAAAAGCTTTGGACCCCTCCCGAAATAAATTCCTGCGTACGTCCCTGTTGGGACGGACCTGTAAGACCTAAGCGATGTTTAAAAATGTTAATAAGTTGAAAAACAATCTTGTGAGGATCAGGAGAGCAGAGTTTTCTTCAACATTGGGAGGCAGATTTGAGGCTTATTCTTGGCGGGACATCATTTCATTTCACTTTTCTTTGTACAAATCATCACATTTCTCCCCAAAACCATATTTCAAATCGGAGTATTGGCGGGACAGTCCCCCTAATTCCAAGATTGGAGGTCACATGCCCCCCTCATCCCACCGGGACTTGCACCAGTGATTCTAGCAAAAACCTGTTTCGGTTTTCTTTTCTTTCTTTTTTCTTTTTATTCGTTAACTTGTTTGGAAATCAGTATAGTTGTCGTGCTATATTCTCTTCCTTGTTGCTGATTGAAAGGAAGATTTAATTCCTCCAACTTTATTTCCTTCTGTACCCCACCCCACTTTCCATTAGCACCTGTAAACTGGAGCCTGTGGTGTCGCGGTTGTTGTCAAGTTTATATTCAAACTTATTAAGAGGCCTCATCACTGCGAAATTAAAATACCGCTAATTTTACAGTAATTATGTGATATCTTCAAATAGAAAAGAGATAATCGAAAAGTGGAACAAGACCTCCCTAGACAATATTATTTTGCGTGAGATACCGTTATGAAGACTCACTTATCTGCTTTCGATTTCCAGCCATTTAGAAATTGGCATTTATTTTCGCGTTTCTAAATAACTGCAAACGCAAAGCTACTAGGTGACTGGTGATAACGCTACCTCAGTAAAATAACGTCGTCTAGGGAGGTCTTGATCCACTTTTCGATTGTCTTTTATCTATTTGAAGATATCACATAATTTCTGTAAAATTATCGGTATTTTAATTTCACAGTGATAGGGACTCTTAAAAGTTGCTTCAGAATAGATGCTTCCTCGTACCTCCATTTTTTAAAAATATCAACTTATGGATTTCAACCACAATTCCCATTTGCAATGTACTGTCAGACAATCTGAAAGCATTTCTGATATATAAAAGTAATCAAGAAAGTTCTGTCGCTTTTTCACTCATCACTTTCGAACATCGATATGTCACCTAAGATGTGCCTGGAAGATCAAAAATAGTCCCCATCAGCATTGACAACCTTCTGGACGGCCATGGATTCTATTGCGGTAGAAATTGGAGGCCCGTGAAGCGAAGAAGGTATCAAGTTCATTTTGTACCTGTACTAGGGATTTGAACTGGCGTCCTCTAAGGCGATTTTCCAAGGAATGGAACAGAGGATAATCGGACGGTGCATCGCGAACGGTGTATCTGGGAACTATCGCGGATACAATACTGCTTCCCATCCAAAGCGTAGAATGGTGTCCCGGTAGCAGTCCAATAAACACACAGGAAGACCTTCTGCTGCAGTGTTGGTTTCGGCTGTTTTGGAAGCGGTTCATGGGAAGCTAACCAATGATGACGACATCGTGGAGCTTCATGCGGGACCCACTTCTCACTTCATGGCAATGCTCTGTGCAGAAAAGACTTCTTCCTCAGACGAGACAGCAAAGAAACACAGGTGCCTCCTCGCGTTGCCTTCTGCCCCGAAGTCAAATCATGTGGGACACATCGACCCAACTTGTAATGCTTCTCAAGTTGATTAAGGTGCTGCTGAATGCTTTCTCCACTCTCACTGAATTGTAGTCACAGTTCCTCACATGTCTGGCTACTGTTCGCCTCAATTGCTGCCTCAGGATCTTCATTTTGTACATGTGTTTATCTTCCGGCACGTTGTGCGTCTTCCAGTATTTCATCACCGTCCTTAAACTTGTTAAACCCCCGCTGCACAGTCCGCGTACTCAAGACTTCCTCACAAAGGCCTGGCATATCTTCCGCGCTGCTGCACAGGCGTTTGACCCCAGTTTGAACTCGTACAGCATACACGCCCTTACGATGCTCTGTGAAGATCCCATGTTCACTCAGTCCTTACGCAAGTTCACGGTGTAACTGAACTGCCACAACCAGGTAGTATGTTGGATATACCCACACCAACAACTGACCTTCACCTTCTCTCCATTCGCATTCAACTCACGGTGTGAGGGCCAATTGAACACAGACCTCCACAAAAAGCGGCAGAACTTTCTTATATTTGGCAGAATTTCGAAATCGGGAAACAGGGAGACGAAATAAGAATTTATAGGAATGTTAAGTAAACCTACTTTAAGTTTCTTTTTTATCATTATCGTGCAGGTTATCTCTTGGCCACAGACTGATATAAAGGTAAGCAAGAAAGTTCTGTCGCTTTTTCACCCACCACCTTCGAACCTTCGATATATAACCTAAGACGTATCTGGAAGATCAAAAATAGTCCCCATTAGCATCGAGGACTCTCTGCCAACGTTCTGGAAGGCAATGGATTCCATCGCGGTAATAGTTGGTGGGACGTGAAGCGAAGAAATTATCGAGCGCATTTTTGCACCTCTACCAAGGATTTGAAGTGGCGTCCTCTAGGGGCGTCGCCCAAGGAGTGGAACAGATGATAATTGGACAGTGAAATGGTGTTTCCTATCCAAGCCGTAGAATGGTGTCCCAGGTCATCTAGCCTTGTGTTGCTTAGTGTTATTCTGTAACATGCTGGCCCATTTGCGATTCAGAAGTGGTGGCTCCAAAGTTTTGAGTTTCATTTTAAATCGGCTCAACTAATGAAAATACATAGTTTTATTGATGCTCTGATTATCTGGTAGCAGTTCCCAATGCACGATACTGCGAGCAGTCCGCCAAACACACGGGAGGACGTTCTTTTCTTGTAGTGCTGGTTTCGGTTGTTTTGGAAGCGATTCATGGGATGCTAAGCAATGATGTCGGCGCAGTAGAGCCTCGTGCAGAACCCACTTCTCATCACATGTCAACACCCTGTCCAGAAATTGCTCCTTTCTCAGACGAGACAGCAAAGAAACACACGTGTATGCTCGCGTGGCCTTCTGGGCCTGAGTCATATAATGTGGGACCTATCAAAACGCTGTAGTGCTTCCCAAGTTGATGGAGGTGTTGCCGAATGGTTTCTCCACTCACACTGAATTGTAGTCCGAGTTCCTCGCATGTCTGGCCACTATCAATTGCTGCCTGAAGAACATTTTGTACATGTGTTGGTCTTCCGGCACACCGCCCTTAGGCTTGTGTATCTTCCGCTCCGCTGCAGCGGTGTTTGACCCCAGTTTCAACTCGTACAGCATACACGCCCTTACGACGCTCTGTGAAGATCCCATGTTCACTCTGTCCTTACGCAAGTTCAAGGTCTAACTGAACTGCCACAACTAAATAGTATACTGGATATACTCACACCAACAACTAACCTTCGCCTTATCTCCATTCGCATTCAACTCACGGTGTGAGGGCCAATGGAGCAGAGACCTCCAGAAAAAGTGACAGAACTTTCTTGGTTACCTTTATAGTTTGTAAGATACTGACAGTTATTACAATAATCTAATCGTAGGGTGCAGCGGTAGAGCGTTCATTTCTAGTGAGTGGGGTCCCTGATAGAAATCCAAGTTCGCACCAAGTTGGCTTTGTGGATGATTGAGGCAAATGCATACTGATGGAAGAATTGGTAGAATAAAATTTTGTTTGTGGGGATGGGAGTATCCTGAGAAAATAGACGGACACAATGTTGTCCATCACAAACTTACTTAATAGGGATCGAAGTAGGGACCCTACGCACCAGAGGTAAGCCCTGTACCACTCACCCACCGTACCCCTTTCGTTTCTACGAAAGGTCGCAAATACAGGTAAATCAATTAACCCAAGATATCATTTAATATCTTTGTGTTTAATTCCATAAAAATACAACCTTCCAAACAGCTTTCTTTTTTTTCTTTTTTTTTTTTTTTAAAGGTAGACCGTACTTTCAGGTAGCCTTGACACTAGGATCATGTTAGCTGCTCAGGTGAGGTACAGCTGCTAACTTTACGTTGTGTTAAATGTAGGCTTTCACACACGTGCTTCGGTGCAAGTGAGCCGCGGATCTGAGCTGCTATGAAGATCACCCTGCTGGTAGCCGGCTCAAGCCGGCTGCTGCCGGGAAATAAAATGACACGAGAGCCCTTCACACGGGAGCGTAAACTCAGTTGGAATGGAGAAAAGTGTACATACGGTATAGTTGATATTGAAAATTTTCTGATTTTGATGTTACTCTGATGAAATGCACACTTTTTACTATTATACAGTTCGTTAAACAAAGATATATACATCCTGAAGTAATTGAAAAATTTTCTTTCATCTTTTTTCAGTTTAAGAAACAGACTGTTACAACGATAACCTGTATTTACGTTGTTTATTTCATTTAATATGTAGGGTAAAAGTGCTTTAACGTATGCACTCCCTGTAAAATAGAAAAAGAAGAAGAAAATGATATAATGTCATGAATAATCTTATTTTGTAGACGTTATATTTTCAGTAGATAGATATCAATGTTTGTTGATTCGTTGTTAAGGACAATAGTACGGTTACTATGATAACAGTTCCGTTGCCAGACTTGTTTATCTATGCTTGTTATAAATATAATGCAAGGCGACGCCATGTTAATATGCAGAAGTATACTGAATCACTTGTGAAACAAATAACAAGTACAGTGAAACCTCTGAATAACGGACACCAATGGGACATGAATTTTTGTCCGTTACTGAGAGGTGTCCGTTACAGAGAGGTTGCAGAAATTTAATTTCTCACAACGGTAATTGTATGCAGTAATATACAGTAAATGCATTATGTGTGAGCGTAAATACATAAAATCAATATGAAAATATATTGTATTACTGGGAGGGATGAAAGAGAAATTCATTTATGTTAAATAATATTATTGCTGGGGGTGTGTTAATATATCGGTATACTGCAAAAGATAATGCGTGATGATAATTTTCTTAAGTACATGTCATCACCATCTAAAAAAAAAAAAAAAAAAAAAATCCACTCTCTTTTGCACTGCATCAAGTGATGAAGAATAATATGCCAAAGATGTTTGAATATTTTCCTATATGGAAAGGGAAAGCAGCACGGAAAGCGTTTTTCATTTATTTCAAATTCTCAGAACCTTCTCAAAAGATGTGTTAAGAATCAACTAACCGGCTAAACTTTTTTGTTTAGCGAAAAATCATGCTTTTTCCTCAGTAAAATTCATTAGTAAGTGTCCTCTGAGAATCCTCAATACAGTTGCTTAAGACTCATGATGGATACACTTGTGAGGAAGACATTTCTATCTACTGTAATATATCGCAGAACCGAGAATAATTCCTGTCCGTTATGAAGAGGTTATTGAAACGTTTTTTTTTTGGGGGGGGGAAAGGACTTCCGCGTCCGTATCTGAGAGTATCCGTAAAAGAGAAGGTTTTGTTCCGTAAGAGAACATATATTTTTGCCGGGACAAAAATATCTGTCCGTATTATAGAGGTGTCCGTTATTGAGAGGTGTCCGTTAAGGAAGGTTTCACTGTATTCTGAAATACGTATAGTGCATTTAAATGATGCAAATAGTGTGTAATCAACATATAGTTATCGTAGTAAGTAGCAGTCGTATATTTATATACGAGTTATACTACAACATAAAACCGAACTCAGGCAAAATAAAACGTTCGTTACGCTGTAAAGTGAACATTTTTCCAGTATTGATAAATTTATAGGATGAATCCACATTGTTATATATCTTCTCTTCCTTTTGTTTTCCTTTGCAATTTATCGCTAAAATTAAAGCTGCAACTTCTTCTGACTCTAACATGGTGGCCATTTTGGTATGACGATCTTTTGAGCGGCTCAGAAGTATTCAATGCCTTCACCCTACAGGTCCACATGAGCAACTCACGGCAGCGGCTCACAAGATGCTAGTGTGAAGGCAATCTTAGGGTTCCTCTGTTCTTACTTAGACTGAATGTATAGACCAAGAAAAATAACAATATATTTCGGTTACTTTCGTTTGTAAATCGAGAAACATGTACCCAGCTAATTCCTTGCCTCTAGCAAAAGGATTGGATCTCACTCAGGGTTGTTGTGTCAACTGTTTGGTCAACAAAATAATAAACTCTTTGAAAGTCTTCATCTACATTTGCTCCCCTATTTACAAGACTTCCTTATTACCTATTGTCAAAACATGTGATAAATGATATCTTTTTTTTAAAGAGTAATTCCCTGTAATGATGATGACCTTAGTTTTTTTCTTAAATGTCATTAACATAACTATTTCAGTCATTTACTTTTTCACTTATGTAAACACATAAGGAAGAACAAAATCAGAATGATATGCGGAGAGAAATTGTGATGTAATAACTTTCTTTTTTGCGTGTGATAAAAGTAGGATAACGTAAACATCCAGTTATGTTATGCTTATAATGAGCTGGAATCATTTTATGTTCAGATGATCTTCAACTACATAATTCAATCAGATATAAGGATAAACTCACGAATCCGACTCTCGAGCTAAATTCGCCTAGAGCTCAATAAATGACAAAGTTTAATTGGCATAGAAATCAATATAAGACCTAGAACTCAATAAATGATTTTTTAGCCTAACCGGCATAAGTGTGGGACGTAAAACATAAAGATTTTTAAAAGATTTCAATAAATGATTTAGAGTTTAATTGGCATATAGATCAATAAATGATCTACAACTTACTAAATGGCTTAGACTGTAATTGGCATAGAGGTAACCACGGTGGCTCAGTGGTAGAGCGTTCACCTCTGGTGCTAGGGGTCTCGGGTTCAAACCCTGCTCCCGCCAAGTGAACTTTGTGGTGGACAAACACCGTGTGCGTGGGTTTTCTCGGGGTTCTCCCGTTTCCTCCCACTTTCTTCATTCCACCATTTCATTCATTATCACCGTCTCCTTTAGCCTAACCGGCATAATCGTGGGACGTAAAACTCAAAATTTCATTTCATTTCATTTCATAGAGGTAAATAAATTATCTAAAACTCAATAAATTAATTAGAATTTAATTGGCATAGAGATCAATAAATGACTTAGAGCTTAATTGGTATAGGTATCAATAAATTATCTAGAACACAATAAATGATTTAGAGTTTAATTGGCATAAAGGTCAATAAATTATCTAGAACTCAATAAATTAATTAGAATTTAATTGGCATAGAGATCAATAAATAACTTAGAGTTTAATTGGCATAGATATCAATAAATGATCTAGAAATAAATAAAAAAACTTACAGTTTAATTGGCATAGAGATCAATAAATCATCAAGAACTGAATAAATTACTTAGAATTTGATTCTCATAGAGATCAATAAATGGCTTAGAGCTTAATTGGTATAGATATCAACAAACGACCTAAAACTCAATAAATGACTTAGACTTTGACTGGCATAGAGATCAATTAATGATCAAGAACTCAATAAATGATTTAGAATTTAATTGGCATATAGATCAATAAATCACCAGGACTCAATAAATGATTTAGAGTTTGACTGGCATAGAAATCAATAAGTGACTTAGAGTTTAATTGACATAGATGTCAATAAATGACCTAGAACTCAATAAATGACTTAGAGTTTAATTGGCCTATAGATGAATAAATGACCTAGGACTCAAAAATGACTTAGAGTTTAATTGGCATAGATATCAATAAATTATCTAGAACTCCATAAATTATTTAGAATTTAATTGGCATATAGATCAATAAATGACTTAGAGTTTGACTGGAATAGAGATCAATAAATGATCGAGAACTCATTAAATGACTTAGAATTTGACTGAAATGGAGATCAATAAATGATCAAGAACTCAATAAATGAACGAGTTTAATTGGCATAAACATCAATAAATGGCGTAGGAAGCAACAAATGATAGTGTATAATTGGCATAGATGTCAATAAATGATTCAAAGTTTAACTGAAATAAAAATTAATAAATGATCAGGAACTCAATAAATGCCAGAGTTTAATTGGCATACAGATCAATAAATGACCGAAGACTCAATAAATGATTTAGAGTTTAATTGGCATAGGGATCAATAAATGACCTAGAATTCAATAAATGACTTAGAGTTTGATTGGCATAGACATCAATAAATGAATTAGGACTCATTAAATGACAGAGTTTAATTTTCGTAGAGATGTTAATTAAGATAAGCTTTGCATGAGTTCAGGTATGACTTTGACCTAATGTCAGTTATTTCTCTATTAAACAGTAAAGGCAGAGGATTACCATCTTAACATTTGTCTGATGTAAACTGGGGAAATATTGGTATCTTGAAAAAAAAACTCGTTCCGTTGGCCGTCCATCGGATTCTTACTCAAATCTTCCGACTACGAAGGAAGAGCTTTAACCACTAGGAAACCACTACTGGATGTTGTGAGTTAAAATTAGTGTTATCTACGAAATGAGACGAGAAGTACGTGTTTAAATTCGAGACGAGACTAGACAGATTCTCGGCGTTCGGATCCCCGTAGGACTGAACTTTTTAACATGCTTCAATTTCAGTTTTAATCCATACTTAATGTGAGAAGCAAGATTTCTTATGGAGAAAAAAAGACCACAAGAATGGCGGGAAAATGGAGTTGGACCATGAATGCAAAAATGTACAAACACTTTTCCTTCAATTATCCCAGATTTCATAATTTCACTTTACACTAACAATTTTCTAACTCACGTATGATCAGTGTTTGTTTCTCTTTATTCTCAGCAGTAGTGTCTTGAAGAGATGCTTAACACGAGATTGTGTTTGCTGGTGGTCTTAATTTTTTTTTTTTCATTATAGGATTTTTTATATTCGCGGTCATCCTAAATACTTTGCAGGATGAGCACCGTTACAGTCGACACATTTCGCTGGTGCGACTGATTTTCTTTTTACGTTGGTACATCTAATGACAGCCGGCGCTCTTAACACACCGAGCCAGAGCTTGGCAAGTTGATTGCAAATGCCTAAATCTTTGGCATTTGAGCATTGCAAGTAATGTTTCTTTGAAGTGGCTCTATGAGAATTTTCATATGTAGCAGGAAGTCTTCTTTGAAGATTCTGGTACCTTGTAGAGTCTTCTTCAATGTAATCAAGAATAGTGGAAGAATAATTTTTCCTTTCCCACTCTGGGTCCGCATTCGTGAAACGAAGATTATTGGTTAATCCTTCTCCTTGAGTGCTTTGTGATGTCTTCAATGCTGATACCAATTGGAAGGTGGCGAATAACTACTTTGATGTTCTGAGTTTTCTTCTTGATTTCGGTGGTGTATTGTAGTTTGTTGTAGGAACAAAAGTTTTGCATGACTTTGTAATCTTCCTGAAGTTCGCACTTAATTTTTGAGTATCCTTTCATGATTATTAAAGTAAATTCTTTGCTGCAATCTTTAGATATTATTCGTAATATATAGCCCTGGGTAGGAGGTCAATCATATGTACAGGCGTGTTCAAATCATTAGACTCACGCACGAAAAATCCAAGTTTATGTTGCAGTCCTAATTTCGGAGTTCTAGAACATGTATTTTAATGTTTAAACCACTAATATAGGATCCTTCATTTGTTTACTGTACAGTTGAAGTAGTGATATCACCGTTGAACAGCAAATGGCATTAGTTGGAAGGGGAAGTTCTGAAAGTGGTGTTTCAGTTGTAGACAGCTATTGTAGTTTCTATCAACAAGTTACAGTCTGAAGTGTTGTGATTACAGTCGTAAGCAATTATGACATAGCGTTCAACAGTTCGACTGGGCCAGTTCAAAGTGATTGTGACGCGTTTTGTGTATTAGTCTTTTATTCTGTGAAGTCCTGTACGCGGCATAAAGGGAAAAGCTAGAGACCTCTGTTACTAGAGAAATCTGTGAGTAGAATCTCTGTTAAAATGAGCAAGAAGAAAGTGCATCAGCAAAATAGGGTTGGGAAGTGTGGGCGAAAACTAAAACTATCGATAAGAGGTATCAAAAAACTAAATATATATATATATATATATATATATATATATATATATATATATATATATATATATATATATATATATATATATATATGGCTCTGGGAAACAAAAACGCAATTTCTAGAGACTTCAGCATACAAATGACTGAGTATGGCACAGACATTTGGCCTGAAAGTGTTCGAAGGATTCTTTGTGCTGAGGGAATAAAAGCACGCAGGCGAAGAAAGAAAGCAAAAATCACTCCAATCATGGGAACGAAGCGCTTCGAATAGGCATGAGGCCTAGAACATTGGGCTGCTGATGATTAGAAAATACTGTGTTTCAGTGATGAATATGTGTCTTCGTGTCTGATGAATGTTCACAATATGTACGACGTCGACCTGGGGAGGAATTCAAGTTTGAATGTCTTCAACAAACCATTAAGCATCCTACGTCAGTCATGGTCTGGGGTGTGATGTCCGTGTTCGAGCCTGGAAGACTATATATAGCAGAGGGAACAATGGAACACGACCAATATTTTTAAGTTCTTCAAGAAGAACTGCTTCCCTAGACTGCAGTCTGGTTTGATTACGCACATTTCATCTTTATGCATGATTGACCCCCATGCCACCGGGCAAAAGCTGTGACAAAATTCTTGGAGGACAACAAAATTAGTGTTCTTCCGTAATCGGGCAATAGTCCTGATATGAACACGATTGAAAAATTTTTTAGGTTCATGAAGGAAAAGCTAAAGAAGAAGCACATTACAACCAGACATCAATTGATCGAGAAGATCAACAATTTGTGGTATCATGATGCTGAATTGAAGGTAAAATGTGCTAAACTCTTACATAGCATGCCACAAAGGATAAAAGACATAATAAAGAATAAGGGATTTCATACGAAATAGTAGACTTTGTGTAAGATATCATTTTCTTGTAAGTATTCAATTTGATTTTTTTTTTTTTTTGTTTCCAATTTGGATATACACACTGTGTAGTAATTATATTTGAATGTCACGTATGCATTTGTTTTATTGATATTGAAAAGCATGTGCCACACCCACTAGAAATTAGGACAGAGCATTACTTTGGACTAAGTTCGAACGTGTTTCCTCACCGAATATTGGAAGAACAGTAACATATTCAGAAACTGAATGCTGAGTCTAATAATTTGAACACGTCTGTATTTCCAAGTTTTGATCACGTTTAAGGTGGTCCTCATATCGTCTATTTTCAAGTTCAGCGAGAGTAGAAACTTTTTCTGTCATCGGTGGCTTTTGAAAGGACCTTATAAGTTTTCGATGTTGGTGTAGGTGCAGACGTCTCATGATCAGAGGTTTCATCTTGGTTTCGGTACCATATTGTAGCTTGTAAGAACATTTTTTTTTTTTTTTTTTTTTTTACAACTCTGTAATCTTGAAACTTCAAACCTGTTGATGAATATTGTTTCTGACTGACACGGAGATAACCTACTACATATAAATACACTATAAGATCCAAAATGAATGGGAGTAATAATATATGAACAACTTTAAATGGAGCAAGTGAAAGATAATAATAAATTAAACCTAAACCTCAAGTGAAATCATTTAAGAAAGTGTAACGGTTAGTAGAAGGAGCACAACCAATTTTCTCTCTAGTAAATATTTAAGAGGAAAACCATAAATGACAAGAGAGACACGTCTTGGAAATTTAGCAAACTTCCAAGTCTTTCACATTGCAGAAACCTCCAATCCGAAAAGATCAGAACGCTTTAGTCGTTTCGATAATTTAATTAGATAAAGGTGGATGGGACAGAGGCCACCCTGCACACTGGCGGATCCAGGGAGATAGTGGTGGGGCAACCTTCCCCAAATCCTGATAAACTCCATATTTCAAGTTTCCATTAATCGCAAGAAGGCAATTCTCTCTTCCAAACGATACTTTTGGATACGCTAGTGATCTCATATTAAGAAAAACTCGAAATATGTGGGAATGGAATCGCATATTTCCGAATGGAGGCGCGCAACCAGATTTTTTTTGTTGGGAGAAATTCAATACTACAAAACACTACGTCTATGTGGTATTATTCCATTCTACACCTTAGAAAAGGATAAGGAATTGTTAAGCACTTCCACTTATGTTCTCAAGAAAAAAATGATAGAACTACACAATTTTTACGATGCAAGAAAAGAAAGAGTACAGATGAAGTATAAGATCAACTCTTTAATTTAGTGTTACTAATTTATCTTTAAAAGGATAATGAAATCACTACGTCACTAAAAATCACTTAAAAGTGTTAAGAAATATGCTATTATAGCTAAAACAGTTTAATTGCATTTCCATTAATTTAGGGTTGCCATTCGTCCCGGAAAATCCGGAACCATCACGGAATCGATATCTGCGTCCCGAAAATATTTCTCGGGACACTTAAGTGTCACGGATTTCAGCAAAGAAGGACGGAAAGGAATATTATAGTTTGCGCTTTTGACAGGATTATATATATATAATTATTCTCTTCAACTTCTGAGCAAGGGCGCCCATCAGGAAGGGGGCCAAGGTAGGGCGCTTGCCCCCCTAAAAGGAAATTGTACTTGGGAATATCGAAAACCCAATAGAATTTTTACATTAGTTACAGCAAAATTTGAAACTATATTTGAAACGTCGCTTGTATTTGCCGCCCCTTGGTAACAACAACATGGGCGCCCTTGCTTCTGAGTAAGGAAATACAAAATTAAAAAAAAAAAAAAACTTGAATACATAAAACGTGGATTTAACTACTTTATCATTGAACGAAGCATTCGTTTCATTGAGCCAGGGACAAAAGATTTCACTGCTCAATCTTATTATTATATTTAGTACTCTGTTTCAATCTGCATCTTATTTCTGAAATATTTTAATCAATAATCCCTGATCGATATTTTTGGTAATAGTTCGCTGATCATTCAAGAAGAAAATACATTCTTTTACTGATAATTAATCAAACTGAACAGACAACAATGGAGAAATGTTGGAGTTTTTATATATATATATATATATATATATATATATATATATATATATATATATATATATAGAAGCTTATGAAGTGGTTGAAAATAGACTCTGAAAGCCACAAAACATAACAGATCCTAAGAAATTTAAAAAAAATGCTTACCAAGGCGAGGGGGGAAATCATCTGCTTACCTTTGCTTAACTAGAGAGGTTTACTAAAATGACTAAAAATGTGGTGTCGTATTACTTGAACGACTCTGGTAAATTAGTACAGTATATAACATTTCTTTTCATTTTAAGCATTTCAAAATTTCTCATAACTTAATAGTGTCGGTGGATTCTCATTTTTGAAATATGTCAACTCTACATTAATTTCAATTAGAAAAAAATAATTTCAATTTACGAACATTTCGATTTACGAACAGCGTTACGAAACGGATTGAGTTCGTAATCTGAGGATCCACTGTACTTTGGATCCAGAGAAAATTTTTATGCATCTTTCCAATATTTTCCATAAAACTTATTACTTTACTTCTAAACTTTTCGTCAGAAAAACTGTGTTGGATGTATTTTTTATTCTTAAGAACCTTAGTTTAAAAAATGGACTAATGATTGTGGTATATTTAACTTTCGGAAGCCCAATGGGGTACATTTTGTATTCTACACTTTCAAATTTGCTTCTGTTTCCTGTATTTTTTCTGTGATTTTGCCTGTTCTTTTCCTCGCTGAATATATTTGTCCCTTCTACATTTTGTACATAAAAGCTCCGGTGAATGTAATTACTTTTTGAAATAATTGGAAATTTGTACATTTGAGTATTTTACAAAATTTAATGTATTATAGGGAGCTAGCTTGTTTACCAGCGGGGGCTGAGGCAGAGGGAGAAAAATTTCAACACTTTTTCTGCTTGACTCTTGCGACACTCCCTTACCCTCCTTCTATATGACAGCGTTGCCAGGGGTAGAAAATTGTCACGTCAATGTCATTCTGAAGAGTAAGTGTGAGTTGATTATTTGTTGAGTGCTGTTGTGGTTGCGGTTTTGTTGCTTATTATTCATTTGACAATGGCTTCACAGCGTAAGAGAGTGCAAACTACACACAGCGAAGCTAGAGAAGTAATGTTAGACCGCTCCGCCACGCGTGTGGTTATAAAATATAGAAGGTGAGTAATATGCAAAATGTACCCAAATACGGTAACTGCTTATGGAAATTTGTAAATGACGAGTTTTTTTTTTTTTTTTTTAATCTTTCGATAGGGATTGCATAATTTGCATAAACTCTTTGAATTAAGTGAGTATTAGGTGAATTTTTTTGACAACCCATTTTCAACCCTGCCCAGAACCGTCGAGTGACCATTTTTTTGGTGACGGGGGTGGGGCACCTGTCAATCAAATCTCAATTCCTCAGCCTCGCATTAAAGCCAGCTCCCTATAATAGATGGATATTTCCTTCAGTCTTTTACATTTTTGTTTCTTGAAGTTTGCATTTCTAGATCCATGCATTTATTTATTCAACAAAATCTCTTGTTATCATAATAATGTTAATTCTGTTTTTGTTTTTCAAAATGTTGTATCATATTGTTTGAATTGATTAAATTTATCAATAAAAGCTGTGTACGCCAACAAAATAATAACCTTAAGAGGCCTAATCACTGCGAAATTAAAGTACCGCTAATTTTACAGTTATTATGTGATATCTTCAAATAGATAAAATATAATCGAAATGTGGAACAAGAGCGCGCTAGACACTATTAGCTAGCATGATGTACCGTTATCACGAGTCACTTAGTAGCTTTCCATTTGCAGCCATTTAAAAACGCAAATATAAAAGCTGATATTCTAAATGGCTGGAAATCGAAAGCAGATAAGTGAGTCGTGATAACGGTATCTCATGTAAAATAATATTGTCTAGGACACTCTTGTTTCACATTTCGATTATCTTTTATCTATTTGAATATATTACATAATTGCTTATAGTGCGGCAGTTTAGCTAGGATATTTCAACGTATTGTGCACTTTTTGATAAAAGCACCAAATTTGACACAGAGCTATACAGATGTAAGATGAACAAATTTGGATGTGGAGCCATCGGCCAACTGACCCCTGGCGGCCGTGGTGGCCATTTTCCAAAATGGCTGCCATTGGACATCTGAAAGACAACAGAAGTTAGATAAAGTTTGTTGTTAAAGGTTTTAATAGATGCTTTGAAGAAAAGTATGCCAGATAATTTGTAAGTTATATATATTTAGTTCATAACTTTACATTTCAGACCATTACCCGTCGCAAGCACACAGTGGTGTGCATTCCAGACTGGCGTTCTTGCACTTGCACTTTTTCATGCAGTCTTTGCATTTGCAAGAGACGAGCTCCCAGTAGATCTTGGATGCTTCGGGTGGCGTTGTCCATAGAGGTTCATACAGGTCGCTGGTCTTGATCCAACCCCAGTCGGTTGGTGATGGCAGTGTTGGTGCAGGAACCATGGCCTTACTCCAGACATGTTCGCCATGATATACTGCTCTTCGGACGTGCTGCTCCAGGCCTGCTCTTGTCGGTGCGATCAGCTGGACGTTGTTTTTCTTTGCAAACAGTTTGCGACGTGCCTTGTCAATGTCCGCTTCTGTGTGCTTGTTCTGTCATAAAGCAGTATGATGAACCTTTCAATTATATGCATGGCGTCTTCATTAATACGATCTGGTGCAGTGGAAAGAAAAGTGAGCGTCTGCGTGGGCTCAGGTAGCATTATCCACACTGCCCATGCTGTCCTCTTTCCACGTCCGGCGAAGCAGGAGACCGTATCTCAACCCGTCAAAGCATGAAACATCGGTAGTACCTGAGCTCTTTCAGGACCCTGAGCAATTTCATGGGCTGCCAAACCGCGTAACGTCTTCCCCGAGCTGAATGCTACCCACACTTCAGTTTCCTCATTCAAGGTGCGTGCCAGAGCCACCGCCAGGACAACAATATCAGTGTCTACTGTGCAGATGAGGATCTTGTGACCATTGTGAGCAGCGTGGGCGGCATGCAACATAATACGGGTATCGGCCTCCTCGTGGTTGCAAGGTGCCAGGGCTGAAGTATCCAAAAGCGTTGGCCTTCTCAAGACATCATCTCCTTTAATGATGAGCAGCTCCTTATCTTCAAGCTGGAATAAGTCGTAGAGGATGTCAGAGAGGAAGATGAACAGCTCTGCCTTGTTTTCGTCGACTCTGAGGAAGCTGGCCCAGTCCCCGGGTATACTTGAATTACCCACCACTCGTTTTCTCACCCCTTTTCCCCGCTTGGCTCTTGCTGCATCTTTCAACGATTTTCTTATGAAGCGTTCCCACACCAGGTCCAGTCGCATGGCTTGATGAAATTTTGAGAGTATGTGAGACACAAAACTTGGAGAGCATATACTTTGAAGGTTTTTGCCGTAGCAGGCTTCAGCAACTGGATGATGACTGCTCCATCTAGGACAATGCAGCTTGTTGGAGGAAACTCAGGCCTAGGCTGACTGAAGTCTTCTAGACAACTGAGAAGATCACTCTTTACACCAAACCGGATGCCTCCGCCGTCCGATAGTGCAGGAGGAAAAGCTTGGTTTTCATGTTTGAAGAATTCGTCTAGATTTCCATCCCGGTTCTGGTATCCGATATACAGACGAGAGAAGAGGTTCACGTCGTTTCTGAGGGATTTCATTTGTTGCTTGCCCTTTGCTTGAGGTTTTGTTGTAGGCTGACCAAATATTTTGATATTGTTTCTTTTGATAGGATCATGTATGGGTTTCGTTCTCTCCACCAGGCGTTCTCTGACAAATTTGTCGAACTTCACCTGTCCCACTTTATATGCACGACGGAGGTCGTCTACAACTCGACATGGCGCGATCTCCTTGGTCTCAAGTACCAACAGACCTTGACTATCCTCTTCAAATGGATTCCCAAAGTCTTCCATCACTTTCATCATTGACTGTACATCTTTTTGGAAAGCAGTTTGCACACGATGTCTGGTCATGATGCTTTGTGTCTTTTCATCGTTCTTGGTTAGAGTCCTGGAACTCTTCGATGAGCCTGGCAACCTCTGGTCCTGCCATCATCCACCGTCGCAATGCGCTGGGATTGTCAGTCAGACCTACTGCACCTCCGTCTCCTTTTATGGCTGCAATATTCTGTTCGTTGGCCTGATCGATAGAAATGGCGGAGGACGGCCTAGTCGTTTTGTTGACTGTGAAATTCCCTGCGAAGAAATCATCGGCGATTTGAGGGAGGGTGTTTAGTCGGCAGTTCCACAATGTCTCGCAGATACACAGGAATTCAGCGAGCGTAGTTGGTGTGATCCAAGAAATGGAACCACATTGCTATTTCTTTGAGGCCATCGACGTGCATAGCAAACGATGCTTGGCACAGAGACCGCACGTACACAAAGATCGTCAGTTCCAATTCCAGTACAGTTACCCAGTAGTGGAACTGGGGGCAAGTCTCCGCCTTTTGCTCCACCACTCTGCGAACTCAAGCTGCTTGGTGCTGGCGTCACGCAACTGGTCAATGTAGTGGTTGTATGCGTTCTGCTGCAGGGTGAAGAGGGCTGCTGATGTTACTTGATGCGCTCTCCTGGTTCGAGTGACATGTGATGCCCGCAGGAAGGAATCCGCAGTCCCGGCACTGGTGACCTCTGCCTCAACCAGTGCTTGCACCCATCCGCTCCCTCGCAACAAGTCACCAATGGTCTTCAGCGCTGCCATCTCGATATGGAGACCTCCGAAGAGGATGGCGAACTTTTCTTCACCTTACACCTGTGGCCACATCCATTGGATTTGCTTTGCCAGTGCAAAAAGCGGTTGGTCGAATGTGAGCACTGGAATGTGGCCAGGGTAAAGATGTTCCACTGCGTTCCTGACGACATCCATGGAGTGCTTGATCGTAGCGACTGTATGGGCACTCTTCAGGAAGATTGGGAGTAGTGAGGTGGGGCAGATAGCCCGACTTGTGTAGACTTGTGTGGTGTGCAGCCCATGAAGTGTTTTCTAATGGAAAACTTTCTTTTACAGGTAATTGGGTGTGTTGTAGCCAAAGATACTCTGTTTCAATATGTTGCTTGAGGTCGTTGCTGCCTCTCAGGGATATCACGTTGATAACCGGTACCTGCGTGTTCTTGATGCTGCTGTTGACGGATGGAACGTCTGTATAGTATTGTGGCAAACGGTCAACTGATTTGATGCCTCTTTCGTTCGTCCCTCCGAGGATACTGATGCAGCGGTCAACACCGGCTCCATGGAAGGCAGGATGTTGCACCAGCGAAATAGCAGTCCCATGAAATGATGTTTTGAGTTCGTAGAACTTGGATTATGTTGTCTACTGCGGCTGTGGTGAAGACTTTGCCTCTCATCTTGGGAGGGCAGACTACTTGCTTCTGATGGTAGAGGCGGCAGAATGTAAATGGAAAGTGTCGTCTCCTGTGTGGTGGCGTGCCCGACTGGTCGAGATGTACTGCCTATGTCGACTCTTCGGTGCTTCACACAATTGAATTTGAGAAGTTGGCTGATAGACAATGCCGCTTGTGTAGTGCTTTCTCTAAGGTCTTTGATACTTGATCTTTCCAAGATTATAGTGACTAGGGCAAGCAACACGGATGGCACGGAATCCTGTTGACATTCTTCAGGAAATTCGTTGAACACATTGTCATCTCCGAAGATGTGGCATCGCACAATTTGGGCAGCGCGCGCCAGATGGACAGCATTAGTATCTGTATCCAGTTCACAAGGCTTTGCCAAGGCATCGCCAAGGTATTCATTAAATGCAAGCAGGACATCGCACCCCTGATGCTATCCACACACACATGTTAGAAAAGTAAGCAACCAGTCTCTGTTTAAGACAGGTCGTGTGCACTCTGCCTTCATACTTGATTTCCAACAATTGTTCCATCCGCGAAACATATAACTGGGTCAGGTCTGCAAGTTTGAAAACCGGAGCCGTCTCACCTTCCGCTAAAACTTCTTCAATTAACACGACCAGTTGTGCAAAGCAAGCCCTTCTATTGCTTGTTCATCATTTGAACTTTTACGAGACATTTCCCTAATCTTCCGAACGCGGCTGTACAAATTCACGAGACATTTGCGGTGGTACTTTGCATCCTGTGCAATCATGTCCCCAGCGCTGAATTTCGTATCGTCCAGAATCATTGCACACGACCTGACACGCGAGTCCAGTTGAAATGTCGCGGCTTCATGAAGAGGGGCACGACCAGTAGTTTCACCGCAAAAGAAACATTTCACTTCTTGTTGTTTAGGATCAGTACGTGATTGTCGTGACAGACTGCTTTCTCACTTGTGGTCAGCAGCTTCATGGTATCGTGCATTGTTTGTAAACAATGCTGCTTCAACGCCACTTCCTTTATCTAGTCGGCTAAAAAGAAATGATTTGGGAAGAAGCTCAAGGTCATTGAACCTTTTCAGATATCCTGCGACAATGCTATAGCTGCTCCCCTTGTCTTTATGTGTATTCCTGGATGGACATGTTAGCGACTCTTGCGTCACTTCTTGACATATGAAGCATAATGACCAGTCTATCGCTGTTCTTGCTGTTCGGCAGGAGGTAGACTGTACTGTTTCTGCTTCTTCACCACGAGGCTTCACGAATTTGAAGACCGACATTGTTCTCGAAACAGAGAAGGAAGAATGAGTAAACATGTAAATTAGTATTAAAAAGTAGCATCTTTCGAAATTTCAAAGCTAGCTCAAATTAGTGATTGTTGATAATAGTCCGGCAGTTTACCTGGGTATTTCAATATTTTATGCACTTTCTGATAAAAGCACCAAAATTAACACTCCGGTAATATCGTATCTCAAGTGACACTCCGGGAAAGTTTTTTAAAATATTTTTTCCAAAACTGTGGTTGTATCTGTAGTTATGCAATGGGAATGAAAGGGTTAAGTATTACTGTTGTTGATGTTGCGCCTATATATATATATATATATATATATATATATATATATATATATATATATATATATATATATATATATATATATATATTACAAGACGGCATGTTTTTTATTCAAAACATTCAATAAACATTCACTAGAACATTCAGCAACAAACTTTATCTAATTTCTGTTGTCTTTCGGGAGTCCACTGGCAGCCATTTTGGAAAATGGCTACGACGGCCGCCAGGGGTCAGTTGGCCGATGGCTCCACATCCAAATTTGTTCATATTATATCTGTCTACCTCTGTGCCAAATTTGGTGCTTTTATCAAAAAGTGCACAATAGGTTAGCTAATCCGCAGTACTATTAGTGGTATTTTAATTTCGCCGTTATTCTTATTGCTTTTGCCCCAATGTGAAGCTAAAAAAAAAATAACTTGGGGTACAAAAAGTACCCCACTGGGCTTTTGAGAAACAAAAGGAGCTAAGGATTCTGAGGATTAAGAGCCTGCCTTACTAAAAATAATACGAAATTTAACATTTTTCTTTTGCTTGATTATTCATCAGTGAAAGGAGATAATGAAATGCAAGTTACCACAATCATAGATAATGTTATTCTAAACAGAAAATATGAACCTAAAGAATGTTCAGTGTTGCAATCCATAGAAATTACGGTGTTGCCAGTAAAACAGTTTCCCTAAAATCTAAGTTAAGACAGTGAGTAGAGAAATGAACTCAACTGCATTTAATTACGTATCACGTTGTTTTGGTTTCTTGTGAACTACTTTTTAATTAACATTATTATTTAGTTTTAATAACTGTATGTTAAAACTATTTTGTTTATTACAAACTAAATACAACTATTATTTAAAAAGTAGTTCACAGGAAACCAAAACAATATAATACGTAACCAAATGCAGTTGAGTTTGTTCCTCTACTCGTTGCCTTAACTTCGATTTTAGGGAAATTGTTTTTCTGTCAACACTGTAATTTCTATGGATGGCAACACTGAACATTCTTCAGGTTCATATTTTCTTTTGTAGAATAGCATTATCTATGATTGTGGTAACTTGCATTTCATTATCTCCTTTCACTGATGAATAAACAAGCAAAAGAAAAATGGTAAATTTTGTATTATTTTTAGTAAGGCAGGCTCTTAAACACAAACTCCCCTTCGTTACGCCACTATTTGTGAAAATATAGGTAAATTATTATTTAATAGAGAGAAAAAATTAAAAAAAAACGTTATTGAATACTTATGATGTGACGTCATAGGCTCAAATTATTATATCTATTGTTATATCGACCTGATGAAAAATTTAGGGCACATTCTTAACAATGAAAGTTATAAATTATAACGTTCTTTATTAACTACTTTGAAACCAAGACCAATAATAAGAAACCAATAAAATCACTTTATTTGAACTAAATTTCTTTAGTATTGACAAAAACGTCTTTAAAACATGAGGAACTTTCACATTTATTGTAGTAATTTGATACAAAATCCTTACCATACATGGCAAAGACACTAAAACTTCCAAATAGAAAAAAAAGTGTAATATACGAGTATTTATAATTTACATTACGTAATGTCGGAATAGTTGTTGTTTTTTAAAACCAATCAAACAATTGTATATTTACCGTTTCCTTTCGTTTAATTCAAATGAAGCCAAGTGCATTAGAAAGTAATTAACGTGACAATTTACAAGAAATCGTGTGTGTGTATGTGTTTACATGAGAGTAGTCACATTGAATAGAACAACCGACACACTTCTTAAACGTTTCAAAGCTCTCAATCTATATATTAAAATGCTAGGTTTATTTTTGTTTGTGGTCAAGAAAGGTTTATACGTTTGTGGTCAATCCTTCCGACAATGAGATCTCGAAAACCACAAGTGCTAGAAACGTTCCGTTTTCGCTGGTCGATTGCAAACTTTCTGTAGATTGTCCAGTTCTAATTGAATATATTGAGAAAGTGCGCGTTATTTCTTTATTACATTTTTAGGGGTAGACTGAAAGTGTTGATTTAAAAAAAAAAGAAAAAAAAGAAAAAGAAAGAAAGAGCATCATATCCTACGAGTTTTACATTCCAATACAACATAGTCGTATACAGAGATTGTAAATCTCTCCGGCGTTTGTTTCATGGTTAAATGATAATGAAAAACGAAGGATAAAAATTTCTCCATGCTAGGATGAATCTTTATTGTTTGGAGTGTTTTGCCCAATGAACACCATATATTACTGACATTATAATTAATTGTATATGTCATGTATTTGCTTATTACACTCTGCATGTAAGAAAAAAAAACACTGATCATACAATTAATGGACTCGAACCGGAGGTAGGCTCAAATCTTGCAAACGGTGCGAGATATTGAAAAGATAATTGAAAAAAATCTCTCCTTTATGGCAGCTATTGCTGATTTTTATCAAGACACCATTGAGTTGTGTCTGTAAAGGGACATGTACAGGTGTTGTGAGGAATGACAAGATGTGAATGATGCGCTGTGTATAGAGCGCAGGTTCAGCTAGTCTATATATTAAAATGCTAGGTTTATATATTTGTAATCAAGAAAAGTCTAAATGTTTGTAGCCAATCCTTTCAACAATGAGATCTCAAAAACTATAAGTGCTAGAAACGTGCTGTTTTCGCTGGTCCATTCCAAATTTTGTGTAGATATGCCAGTTTTCATTCAAATTATAAGAAAAACAGCCTTTATTTTTCTATTTCACATTTTAGGCGTCGTTTTCACCCTATTAGTTTAATATAGTTTAATATTGCCACTAGGACGTTAAGGTTGATATCCTTGTGAAAGGCAACCAGTAAAGGATCTACGTATAGCGGGTAGATGGACATTTCAGGAGCTTTGTTTTAATTTGAATGACAAACCTATTGCAAGCTACCAACTTCGATGGCTTGTGGACCCACAAATGAGGCGTACTCGGATATGGAGTTAGGGTCAGGGGGGCAATCGCCTGCCCCCCAAGAAGAGTAAAACTTTCTTATTTTATATATATAAATAAAACCCATTCCGAAGTAGGGAGCCCTTAAAAGTAACAGTATGATAACCCACCACCTCCACCACCTCCTGGATCCGCCCCTGGTTAGGGTAAGAAAAAAATTTGCATTTGGTATTGATTATTACTTATCCAAGTTTGCCACAAACTCACCCCAGCGTTCTGTATATTAAAATACTACATTTATATGTTTGTCTATAGCAATTCACTCCCTTTCAGAGCCTTCCTGTCCTTTACTTATGTTCGTAAAGGGACTTGCACAGATATAGTGAGAAGTGGGAAGGAGATTCAGGCTCATATTAGAACTGTGCGCTGTGTAAATTGTGCAGGTTCAACTATTGTGCTGCCAAAATGTCTTGAGCCGTGGCAAAAATGCGAACTAAAGCTCACACCCCGACACACCCACGCGATGAGCCAATAAGGGTTCAGCAGCTGCTAAGCGAGAGAGCCTTAACGAAAGAGAGTGGAATTCCTTCAGCCGATAGCAGCGCCTGAAACGGAAGACTAGGTGTCAAGTCAATGTGGTATATTTATAGCAGAAGAAAAAAAAACAGTTTATATGCAAGTTTGGTCGAAATCGCCTTCTTACGCAGACGGGGCCAATTTATGATTACCACTCTACGATCAATTGCACTAATTGCTTCAAATTGACCCCATCTCTGTAATAGGTGTTAAAAAGGTTCGTTACCAATTTCTCTCTGTGTGTGTGTGTGTGTGTGTGTGTGTGTGTGTGTGTGTGTGTGTGTGTATTATTTGCGAATTTTTCAATTTTGATCCACCCATTCGATAGAGCATCAAAAACTCGGTGCAACGACATTGCGCAAATTTTTCTAAAGATTAGATCGTTGATAATCTAAGTAATTTATGTCTTATTAACGAGGAGCAGAAAGTGCTGAAATTGCGCAAATTTCCGCCGCGACGTTGCCAACAACAGGATTTAAGGAATTGTGTGAAATTTTGCATCGAAATGAAATGTATAAAGCTATTCCTTTATGAGATATATTTTATTGCATTCTAATATTTACAAAGCAACATACTTATTTACAGAAAATTTCATTTTACAGTTTGAATGCTTGAAATTTAAATCCTACAGCTTTTAAAAATGTCATACGTGCCTTCTCATAGTTTCTCTGCGAATTCCTGAACTCAGCATACTTCCTCATGACAAACTCGCTCCTTTTGACTTCTGCTGGTCTTTGGGCCTTTGAAATTCCTTTTAATATGGACGTTATTTTCATGGCAGTTTCCGTTTGGATCTCTAACAAAGCAGAAATCACCGTATGAATATCAGGAGCAGGGAAGTAAAATTGACTATTATAATGTCTGTGAAAAGCTTCTGGTCCATTTGTCGTCCGACGCATCTCAGTTGAGACATGCTCTAAGACAGTTGAGAATGCTCTAAGAGCATTGCCAGAACGAACTTTAAAAGAATGGAGAGATCTAGCGGGAAGGATAGCTGTAATTGTTCCTAGATGTAAAGGTAAATCTTTTTATCCGCACCCTCTTCTCTTTCTCGCAAAAATTAACAAAATATCATCTCTTTATGACTTATAGTTCTCGAGATATGACTGCTTAAATATCTAGAAATTCGAACTTTTTTAGTCAGTATCACGGGAACGGTAAGTCATAGAGAGATGATATCAGTGTTAATCCCTAATAGAACATTAAACATTTTCGTACTGATATTAATTGATGGCCAGTTGCACAGTGGCCACCGGTTACTATTTGCTACCAAAATATTTACCACCCTTTTAGATATTGACCAACACCAATATGACCTCTCTATGACTTACGGTTCCTCAAATAATGCTCCTTAAATCTCTGGAAATCGGCCATTTTTGGCCAATATCATGGGAACGGTAATTCATAGAGAGACGATATTGGTCTTAATCAATACCTAAGAGGATGGTAAACACTTTGGTAGCAATATTAATTGGTGGCCATTGGCCAAACCAGAACTCTTTAAGTTCGTTGAAAACCGCGGCGAGACACAACATTCGACATGCTGCTTTAGAATTCTAACTGCATGTAGGAGGTACACGTAGATATAAGTTGCTGCATCACTCAAGGGGGCGAGCTTTCTTGCCAAGGGGCCCTATTTATCTCTAATACACTGACCACTCATTCTTGTAACAATTTATACGATAATACCTAGGTAATATATAACAAATGTTTCTCACAGCACCTAAGAACAACTAAGACGCAAATGCAAATCTAACAAGTAAACCTTACGTTTGGGTGAATCGAGTTGCTGACTGAGGCACATATGAGCAAGTAGTACTAAATGTGGTCAGTATTTCAGTGAAGTTATAGGTGCGAAGCTCCAGAGGTTTAGGAGATACAGCTATCAGAACGTCATATGGAAGTACAGAATAGTCTTCATACAGTTGGAGGTAAAAGCCCTGTAAGACCTCTTGTAACGACAAAAGGTGAATAACAAATATATGGGTACATATTAAGACTAGGGGGAAGTCATATAGTGAGGGTATATCTGACGGCGGCCATCTTGAAAACCGCCATTTTGAATTAAGGTTAAGTTTTTAAAATAGGAATAGGGTCATGTGATATATGATTTAAGGCGCAAATTTAATCAGAAGAACAATGGTGATGTTAATTTTTATTTACGCGCAATTGGTAAAAAGTTACAGGGAAATTAAATATTGTTGCAGCATATCTATTAGTCCTTTACAACACCTTGTAAATTTTGCGTTAATGATAATAATTAAATGAAAAGCAGGTGGATAAATATTAGGCCTATGGTAAGAGTTGCCTTGATGGCGGCCATGTTCAAATCCGCCATTTTGAATCAGACAAAAGTTTTAAACAAAACGCATAACAGTGACATCTTATTAATAGCAAATTTTACCATAAATCCAACGGTAAAACCATTTTTGCTTTATCATTAACCAGCATTTGTTACGCCACCATTGTATTTCTGATTAACTTCTAGCCCGAAGTCATCTATTGCATTACCCTATTCCCATTTAATTTTGTGCTGGTTAATGGTAAAGCAAAAATGATTATACCGTTGGATTTATGGTAAAATTTGCCATTATAAGGTGTCACTGTTATGTGTTTTGTTTAAAACTTTTGTCTGATTCAAAATGGCGAATTGAACATGGCCGCCATCAAGGCAACTCTTACCATAGACCTAATATGTATCCACCTGCTTTTTATTTAATTATTATCATTAACACAAAATTTACAAGGTGGGGTAAAGGACTAATAGATATGCTGCAACAATATTTAATTTCCCTGTAACTTTTTACCAATTGCGCGTAAATAAAAATTAATGTCTCCATTGTTCTTCTGATTAAATTTGCGCCTTAAATCATGTATCACATGACCCTATTCCTATTTTAAAAACTTAATCTTAATTCAAAATGACGGATTTCAAGATGGCCGCCTTCAGATATACTCTTACTATATTACTTCTCCCTAGTCCTAATATGTACCCATATATTTTGTTATTCACCTTTGTCGTTACAAAAGGTCTTACAGGGCTTTTACCTCCAACTGTATGAAGACTATTCTGTACTTCCATATGATGTTCTGGTAGCTGTATCTCCTAAACCCCTGGAGCTTCGCACCTACAACTTCACTGAAATACTGACCACATTTAGTACTACTTGCTCATATGTGTCTCAGTCAGCAACTCGATTCACCCAAACGTAAGGTTTACTTGTAAGTATCATTTATAGAAAGGTGAAAGGATAGTTATTAAGATATGTGGTAGACACACCTGAAATATGTATACAAGTGCTTGTTTCTGATTGGCCAAAACTGGAAGATATAGACAAATCTTTATTTCTGATTGGTCGAACGTCTGTTCACGATATTTCAAGAGAACTTCTAGAAATATTTATATATATTGTTTATTTTATATATGTTTGTTTTCCTTACAGTATTTCAAAACTATTTGCTTTCAATAACTATATTCTTACAGTTTTAATCTTACAGTTAGATATGATACGGAAAATGAATGACTGGGACACATTCCCCAGTCACCCTCTCTAACGACGCCATTGCACACATATAATATAGATGACTGAAAATGCTATTGTTATCCATTACTTTGTATTTTTTTTTTTTTTTGTTAAAACGACTTGCATTTTGGTGACTGTTTTTATTAGTCGATATACTTATGGTAATGATGGCAACGTTGCACAAGATTTTTTTCGCAATTTCCAATTTTGTTGCCTGCTCATTAAGGCTTTATCTGTGTCAACAGATAAGCGTGGGAAAATTTGCGCAATGTCGGTGCACCCTCAAAAACTATCTAAAAGAAGTGATGGAATTTTTCGCGTCACTCTTATCATTCCCGAGATATTGACCAACAAAAAGTTCAGATTTCGGGAGATTTAAGAAGCCATACCACGGGGACCGTAAGTCATAGAGAGATGATATTGGTGTTGATCAATACAAATTTTAATTCAATAACTGGTATTGGTATTGAAAAAATTAATTCTTTTTAATTTCGTTCTGACAATGCTGTTCGAGCATTCGCAATTGAATTTTCTTGTATTCAGGTCGTGAACACGCGTGTCGAAGTTGTCGGTTGTTTTATTCAGTCTAGCCACCCTACGACCAATTAGCTTAATTTTGTCTTAAATTGGCCCCATCTCTGTAATTAGAAGTTTCCGAACCAAAGTTACACATAAACTTATTTCTTGTATTGACGTCCTAAATATTAATTCGAACCCTGAAGGTTGTTTTATTCAAAGAAGCCATCTTGGGTCCAGTTCCAAGGCGTTTCCGACCAAAGACGCAGATAGTTTTTTTTTTTTTCCTTTCTTACATTTAAGTCCTGAATACGTAAGTTTGTCGGTTTAATATAGGAACACCCTGTAAGAGTAAAACAAAACAGAACTTCTTGTATGCGAACTTTTGTTCTATCCTGTAGAATTGTAGTTCTCAACTTTTTTGGTCACTGCATTGTGTACTTTGTTAAATATACTCAAGGCACATTAACATATGTATTGATTACATTATCACAAATTTTCACGAGTAGTGTCCATTTTGGAACATCTATGTAAAATAAATATTTTAGGCCATTAGATTTTTTTTTGACTTGATTTTAGTTTAGCGCCCCTTTCAACAGAGAGTCTATATAAGACGTGTATCTACTGAATAACGTGGAATCCGAACCACATTAGCTCCTGCCGGAAATCGAACCCGGGTCTTCCAAGCCAAAGGCGTGTCTGCTAATCGCTTAGCTACCAAGGAGCTCTTTAGGTCTTTGAAATATTTTTTTATTATTCTCTTTTCAAATTAATATTGACATATTATTTTTATGATTTTTCCACTTTTATTATCTCATTATCTTGACTGTTTCGCGACAGGCCCGTATCCAGGGGGGTCTAGGGGGCCGGGCCACCCTAAAATTTTCACGGTAGGCTTGCAAATGAACTATAATATGGTGATGAACTATAATATGGTTGGATCGCCCCCCCCCTCCTAAATTCAGCCGCCCCCTTCCTACATATATGGGCTGGCCACCGGCCTGTTTCGCGGCACACTACTGTGCCAAGCATACCGGTTGAGAATCACTGCTGTAGAATATATATACAAACCAAACCACTTATGGGCCCCGGGGCCGCGGTGGCTTAATGGTAGAGCTTTCACCTCTGGTGTTTGGGGTCCAGGTTCGATCCCAGGCCCGTCAAGTGAACTTTGTGGTGGACAAACACCGTATGCGTGGGTTTTATCGGGGTTCTCCCGTTTCCCTCGCACTTTCTTCATTCTACCACTTCATTCATTACCCATCATCACCGTCTCCTTTAGCCTAACCGGCATAATCGTGGGACGTAAAACTCAAAGATTTCATTCCATTTGTTTCACTTGTGGGCCCATTTTGTGGGTCCAAGCCTCCTTCAACGCCATTCGGTAGCGACTACCTGAACTACGTCCAGCCCTGTCCCTAGCAGGTGCATCAGATTTCTAGACCTAGTGGCCATTACATCTTGTTTCCATGTGAATCCCCAGTTCGCCTCACGACGCTGGGTAGACGCCGAAAATTGGGAAGCGCCGGCCGGGAATCGAACCTGGGACATGAATTGAATGCTGTAAGCACTAGACTACGGGCCCCATAGAATATATATACTGAACAATTTTATCTTCTTGAAAAACAAATGTTGACTCCTCTTTTTCTGTTGACAAAGTCCTATAAAATTTCCTAACTCCTTCTGTCTATGAAGCAACTTTTATTATAAAAAGTATAAAAAATAATATATTCTGGTATTTCTTTCTTTTCAGTTAGAGCAAAGGATAACCGAAGAATAGCCAGACAAACATCAAATAACATGAAATTACAAATAGCAGTTGTTCCACCTGGACGTCAAGGTAGACCAAGGATATTTGGGCGCCTGGGAAGGGCACGGCGTCTGGGAATTGAAGGACAAAGAAATCAGTCAAGGAGGAGACAAGTAGTGTGCTACGGTAAGTGACATATTACACTACTTGTTCCATTATAATTAAAAGAAAGAGTAATGTATTCAAAATCAGGGGTAGACCGTCCCGCCGGTCAAATGTCTGCTGCCCCTTCTACTTTATGGCCCCTCGGATAACATCTATTTAATAACGAAAATAGGATTAATTAATTTCTCTGCAGTGGCGGATCTAGAAGTTAAAAACTGGGGGCCAGCCAGAACCCAGACTATGATAGGTACACAATGAGTTCAGGAGCGTCATTTCAGATTTTGCTTGGGGGGGGGCAAAACCCCTTGATATAAGTAAAATTTCGCGTATTTCACTGATTTACTACTATTTAATTGATAAAATCTATAGAAATCTCAAACTCAGGGGGGGCAATTGCCCCTCCCTGCCCCCCCTAAATGACGCCCCTGAATGAGTTTTCTATAAATTTTCAAAAATATATAAATAATAGGTTAAATTATTTTTGTCACTAAGAAAACTGGGGCCTAAGTCCCTAGCCCTGGGCTAGATCCGTCACTGTTTACCTGAAATAGTATCATTATTATTTTTTTCTGGAATAATACTTAAAACAATTCGCGTATATCTTCTGATTTCTTGTTAATTTAATTGTAAATCTCTTGTTGTACTTACTATTTAAAATGTACATGTAGATTGATGATAAAAATAAAGTTTACAAATTTATTCAAATTGCGTCGCCATTTTAACAGCTGTTAGGTATATCCCTATAAATGCTAAAAACGAAATTTTACTTAAAATAAAAAGTAATATTTATCATTCTTTGTCAACGGCAATCTGATTTATTATAAATCTGTCAAAGTTATAATCCAGAAGATGTATTCCACGTTCGTCTTTGAACACTTGAGGCCCATATTGCTAATTAAAAAAAAAAAAAAAAAAAAAAAAAAAAAAAAAAAAACATAATTGGAAATACGTAGAATTCTTAAGAAATTATCTCGTTAAATGCTAAAATTAAATTATGTATTGATTAAATTTACTTTTAACCCTGCACCACTCGCGCAGTGTTAGGTATCAATAACCCTCGCGTGGGGTCACAGTGACCCCACTTTATAATAAACGTATTTTTTTGTGTACGAAAAATGTTGCAGAAAACAACTAACTAATTGTTGGCCTTGAAGTAGACAATACAACAGACAGCTAGCAGGGTGGCCGGGTCAGAATTGCCAACTGTCAAGGAGAGCAAAACAAAAAATATTCCTCTGGGGTCATATTTGCCCCGCGCGAAGGTTGCAGGGTTAATGACAGAAATTTGTATATGAGCATTTTAAAAAAGGAAAGGAAAAATTATATCTGTAATGTATGTGTAGTGTGTAACAGCTGATCTGAATTAATTGACAATTTTGATAATAGATGCTGTAATCGACTTTCAAGAGTTATTTTAATTATCAAATTTCTAATAAAAATAAATTTCGCATGTTATTACAAGATTGTGCTTAGCTGTTTACATGCATAAGTTATGGAATACGAAATCGTTGTTTTTTGTACATGCAATGTCGAGCAGGGGCGGATCCAGGGTAACGATCGAGGCGATCCCCCCCCCAAAAGAGGAAACTTTCTTATTTTATATATATAAATAAAACCCATCCCAAAGTTTGGAGCCCTTAAAAGTAGCAGTATGACAACCCACTGCCCCCCCAGAAGTCGGTCCTGGATCCGCCCCTGATGTCAAGATACAAGGTGTGATCCAAAAATTCGGTGAATAATTTCTTTAGAAACAAAGAAATAAACTTACATAGAATTTGATTTAATCTCCTTCAAACTACTGTCCTTGGGTGCCAATGCACTTATCCCAACATTGAATCCATGACTGAAAGTGTTTCTGGAGGGCTTCTTTGGAAGAGCGTTCAACTGCTCTGTTGTGGCCTTCTCAATATCAGGAATGATGTCAACTCAAAACGTTTTCCTTTAGGCACTTTTTTTTACGAGTTAATTTTTGAGAAGAGAGAGAAGTCACATGGTGCTATATCTGGAAAGCAAAGCGAATGCGGACAGGCAAAAATATTTTTCGGCCAAAAACTCGCAGATCAAAAGCAAGGTGTGGCACGGGGCAACAAGGAAGCTTTTGCCCATTTGATCGACGGTTAAAATGTCTCTCACAGACCCATAAGAGATGTTTAGGTCTTTGGAAATAGTCATTCGGCTGTTTGAACAAATTATTTGTGCCACTTTTTGCGCGTTTTCATCTGTTTTTGACGTCAAAGGACGTCTTGATCGTTGCTCGTTTTCAAGCAACTCCGTGCCGCTTTTGAATAGCTCATATTCATACCACTTATCAACAGTCTTCAAATGTCACGTTTTTATCACCGTACAATGATTTTGACATTTCGTGAGCTTCTTTGGGAATTTTTGCAACTTAGAACCCTAGGTATCTATCAGAGCCCGATTTTCACGAAATTTTGTATATAGAGAGAGTACCTCGGGAAACTCGCACAGCCAAAATTGTAGCTGCAGAGTCCAAGACGTTGGGACACTAGGGCCCGAGAAAGATCAAAAGTGGGACCTCAGTACATTAAGGACATGGTGAGAAAATGCACGTTTTTCTTTAAAACTAACTATTGTAGCAACACGAAATGAGCATACATGGATACGAGATCGTCGATATGATCTGTTAAAAGTTATAAAAAGAATATCCGCCATCTTGAAAGAGGCCATGTTGAAACTGATGTGATTGGTGTAAATGAGAAGAGGGTCATCCGATGCATTAATTTTAACGTAAATAACCACAAAAATCTGCTGGTGAAATCTGTTGTTGGATTACAATATTCTTGTGCTTCTGGTCTGTGGGTGAAGTCTGTTGTGGTATTACATTATTCCTGTGCTTTAGGTACAAAATGAGCAAAGTGTATCTTATGACACTCAAGCAGATGCAGATTATGGAGCGCTATGAGTGGGATCAGTGAAACTAGAAAACCGATAGAAATATAATTTTAGCACTACATCATTTATGTCACAGTCACCAAGTAATTGGTGTGGATGTGGTGATACGACGGGTTCAATCTTCATAATAATGTCATGGTTGACATTAACTTGTAACTTTTTATTTTTAGACTTGACTTAATTCGAACAGAAATCAGGACATCATATCAGTCCACCTATAGCGCTCCACACCCTGCATCTGCTTGAGTATCATGAGATACACTTTGCTTATCTTGTACCTAAACCAGAAGCACAGGAATAATGTAACCTCACAACAGACTTCACCAACTGGTTTTTGTGACTATTTACGTTAAAATTAATGCATTGGATGACCCTCTTCTCATTTACACCAATCACACCAGTTTCAACATGGCCTCTTTCAAGATGGCGGATATTCTTTTTATAACTTTTAACAGATCATATTGACCATCTCGTATCCACGTATGCTCATTTCGTGTAGCTACAATGATTTGTTTTAAAGAAAAACGTGCATTTTCTCACCATGTCCTTAATGTACTGACGTTCCACTTTTGATCTTTCTCGGGCCCTAGTGTCCCAACATCTTGGACTCTGCAGCTACAATTTTGGCTGTGCGAGTTTCCCTAGGTACTCTCTCTATATACAAAGTTTCGTGAAAATCGGTCTCTGATAGATACCTAGGGTTCCTTGTTAGAACAAAACCTAACGTTGGCGCGCGACAGATTAATATGTCATCACTCTCCTGCCTCTGGAAGCCAACTAACATGTCACAACTTGTTCAAACTCGATACTGGCTGTACCAAAGGTTTAGGCTATCGGGCTTACTAGTTAAAATGGACACAATATCGATAGATGGCACTGTGCAACTACATTCACCGTACTTTTTGGTCACACATTGTACATATCAAATCAAAACTCGTCTGTGAAGGGGCTAAATGGGTATCTTGGTCATTTTTTTTTTTTTAATTTGAAAGGAAAGAGTTTTGAAATTTCTCGTTGAGCTTTATACCATGCTACTCATTTCAAGATATGTCATTTTCAGAAAGTTCGTATCTCCGTTGAATATAAGAAACTCAGATGGGAAATTTCGCAGTTGATAGAACAGGTTAAATAAGGATAAATGTTGGTCATAAGTCAAACTCACGATTTTTCGAGTTACGCAACTTCGCCCCTTCACCAACGAATTATAATAATAGCCTTACAGGCTTCCTACACATTTTATAACGTACATCACTACTTTACTGTAATATTGGCCCTTATACAACTGTAAATTACGTACACAGTAAAAAATGGTTGTGTTAATTCAACTCAATTTTAACACAGGGCAGTGGATCCAGCGTTACTACCACTATGCAGTATAAGTTCAATACAGACCCCGCGGTGTTGGCGTTTAACACAGAGGGTGAGTTACATCTTTAACACACAACCGGTGTTGAGTGGTGTTAAATTCGGATCTGTGTTAGTATTTTCGGTGTTGATTCGACACCATATCATGGTCGGTAGTGTGGAGAAAAGTGTAGAGTGTTACTTGTGGCGGTGTTGCACCAACACGAAGAAAGTAACACATTGTGTAGTGTTAATTATTTTGTGTTAATATTACACCGTGTCAAATATCAATATAACACACTCCCTGTGTTACTTCAACATCATTTTCTCATTATTTCAACACACAATCTGTGTCATAATTCAAGGTCAAAGCCGTATAAGTAACACCGTTTTGGTGTTAATTCAACACTTCCTGTGTTAAAATTCAAGGTCGTTTTTGATGTTAGTTCGTCTCCAATTCTGTGTTACTACGACACCTATTTCGGTGTTCAAATAACTCTGTGTGTGGTGTTGAATTAATCATTTTTCTGTGTTGGTAAACCATGTGGTGTGCATGCTTACGCTTACCGAAGATTCTAATTTTAAAATAAGAATAGTAAAGTACAGAACACTTCATATGGAAAATCTTAATAAAAATTCTTGTCGTCCTCCCCAACATTTATTGTTTAAGTATTTCTTGATGGTACAAAACACAACCTTCACCAACATCTTGTTCAAGAATGATAGGAAACTCTTACCTCATATCCTTATAATATGTTTGTCTCTTAATCGTGATTCAACTTGTTTTCCGCCATTTTTGAAGCACAGTCCCCGGTGCTGACTGGTGAGCTCTAGTGCAGTGTAAAAGTGACAAAGTAATACGGTGTTATTTCTCGCTGTTGACATATTTTTTCAAAAACATTATGTAAAACAATTGAAAACACGTTGGGAGGTTTGCATGTTGAAATTTTGCGTATACCTGGGATTTGTTTAAGCATTTCTTTCTGCTGTGTTTGTCTGTAGCTTCAATTCATAAGCCTTTATAATTAGATGGCCAGCATATTTGGCAATCACGTAGAAAACAACACCGAAGATTCTACACTTGTCTTAATTTAACACAAAGGCTGTGTATCATTTCAACTACCGGCATTTGACACACAACTCCAAATGGAGAGTGAATTGTTCTAACCACCTGTTTGTGTTATATTTTAACACAATCGTGTTAACACATAGGCATGTCGTTGAAATAACACAACGATTGTTTTTTACAGTGTATTCTTTGTATTTTGTAATTCACATTTCATTCCTTACAATTAAATATCAATATTATCAAAACAATTTAAGGTAGGCTACTAAGCATGTATCTGTACCAGAATCAAAACAGGAAGATAATTGGATCTAAATATTCGTGCATATTAACTTTGTAAACATCAGCAAAGAATCATTTTCAATAAAAGTATCCATTGAACTGTGACTGTTCCACTGATATTAATTTGCTTCGATTATTTATGCAATAATAAGTACTATTCCACAGAACAAAACTGGTTTCAAGGATTTTTGTCGTTACTACGAATTTAAGTCATTGAATTGAGAATCAAAATTACATTTTTGTTCACCAAGACTCTTTCATTCTAACGAAATAATAATTTACATACGTAGAACATATTACAAATTTACCGTTCTGCTCTTGAATTTACTATTCTCTCCAAATTTACAATTCTTCTTACTAAAATTTCCGTTTTGCCCTCAAATTTACCATTCTGCCCCTAAATGTATTATTCTTCTCTCTAAATGCATAATTTTTATAATCTAAATTTCTCACTTCCTTAAAAATATACTGTACTGAATATACTGTTCTGCTTTTAAATTTATTATTTTGTCTCCAAATTTACCACTCTTCTAATTAAAAATCCCTTTACCCGTGAAATTTACCATTCTGTCCCTAAATTTACTATTCTTTTCTCCAAATTCTTATAACCAAACTTTCCCATTTCCGTCGAAATTGACCGTTCTGCCTTAAATTTACTATTCTTCTCTCTAAACTGACAATTCTTATAACCAAACTTTCCCATGTTTCTCCAAATTTACCGTACTGCCCTTTAATTTGCTATTCTATCTAAACCAACAATTCTCATAACCAAACTTTCCCATTTCCCTCCAAATTTACCGTTCTGTTCCTAAATTTACTATCCTTGTCTTCAAATTTATAATTCTGCCTCCCACTGTATTTTTCTTTCCACACAAAATTTACCATTATCCACTTTGATTGTACTACTTTCAGTGAAACGTTATATGTCTCTCCAAATTACTCTCATGGGCACAATCTGTGTCCTATAGAACATGTTGGTAACTTAATTACCTTTGGCATGGTTCTCTTAAGCTAATAATCAATAAAGAATTCAAGAGAAATTATACTGGATATAGGTCTTTTACAATATACGCGAAGCAAATATTCTTCTGAGATTGAGAGACAAAATTATACACTAAACTTTGGTGATTGGGCCATGAGGTGATAACTACACTTTCATTTCTCTATTTCTACCAACAGATGTAATTGGCTGTTTCCGCACCTCAAGGAACAGATTGTTGCCAGATCCTCCAGAAGCCGTTGGAACAAGGTTTTTGCTCTATACAAGAGATACTCGGGACAAACCACAGACCCTGGAGTATGACAATGCAGACACTATCACTGCTAGTGCTTTTGACCCCAAGAAACCTACCAAGTTCATAATACATGGTTTTAAATCAACTGCAGTCCACGAGCTACCATTGAAGCAAAAGGATATTATGTTAGATTTGGTAAGTATCAAGTGATAATTAAATAACTTTTACGTGCAGGTTTACTTTTGGCGCACCAGTCGAAATAATTGTTAAAAAAATACAATTCTTTCACTAATTTCCTTCTTATTTTTTCCTAAATGATTTGCGCTAGGCGACATGAAAATATCTCAAATAGCATAGTTAAAATTCAAGGAGGCCGTCATGAGTAATTATTTAAAAAAAAATACAATTATTTTATGATTTGCGTATAAATACGAAGTCCGAATGTATGCATAAAAACTACATGCAAAAAAACACAAAACAACCTGTGCTAGGTGGCCACTAAAAACACGAATGCTATCTAACCGAGTCAGGGCAGGTTGTATTTTATTTTGTAGTATAACTCGTATATAAATATACGACTGCTATCTGCATTGATATCTATCTACTGAAAATATAACGTCTTCAAAATAAGATTATTCATGACATTATATCATTTTCTTCTTCTTTTTCTATTGTATAGCAAGTGCATACGTTAAAGCACTTTTACCCTACATATTAAATGAAATAAACAACCTAAATACAGGTTATCGTTGTAACAGTTTGTTTCGTAAACTGAGAAAGGATGAAAGAAAATTTTTCAATTACTTCAGGAGGTCTATATCTTCGTTGGACGAACTGTATAATAGTACAAACTTTGTACTATAAAGTGTGCATTTCATCAGAGTAACATCAAAATTAGAAAATATTCAATATCAAATATATCATATGTACACTTTTCTCCATTCCGAGTTTACCTCAGGTGTGAAAAAAAGCTTTCATAAGACTGGGTGTTATTTTCTTTCCCGCTAGCGGCCCGCTGGATCCAGCTACTGGCGGGGTGATCTTCATAGCTGCTTAAGGCCGCGGCTCACTTGCACCGAAGCGCGTATGTGTGAAGGCGTACATTTAAGACAATGTAAAGCTAGTAGCTGCAGCTTACATGAGCGGCTCACAGGATCCTAGTGTGAAAGCATACTAAGAAAACAAGTTCCCAACTGAAAACAAGTTTCCAAACAATAACCATGTAATCGGAGACCTTCAGATCTACACGATGTAGACTGTACTAATGAAAGAATAAGGCATCCATAGCTTTCAGTTAGAAACAAAGGATAATGAGTTGTTTTCACCGTAGTTTTTTTTTTTTAAATATTTGTTAAAAAAAAGTTATTACTAGTTTTATGATCGGTAGTCCTTTCTTGTCTCGTAATCAATATCGCGAATGTTTCTTTGCCGAAAATTCTATCTCAAACAGAAAAGAAAAGGACACCGGTAGTCGTACTACAGTAAAAACTTGTCCTAACCGAAACGTGCATATGGCAGAAACTTACCCACAATGAACAAATTCCGTGGTCCCAGTCAACAAAATATACTGAGAAAGAAAACATATTTGCCGTACGTAAATACGTAGGTTACATACGTAAATCCTGTAGTTTTTTGGACTTAACGTACAACCCTATCTAACATTCTGCAGAAAACTTTAGTTGTATATATCATTCAATAATATGTCCTTTATACTAAAAAAGATGGAGGCTTAATGAAAATGAATGATTATGGAAGAATTGATGGTACAACAATATATGGGAGGAAACAGGAAAACCGCAAGAAAACCCACGAATATAAAGTTGACCACCACAAACTTGCAGTACGTAACCTGAGGATGAACCCGAGACTCCTGCCTTCCACCTCCCAATTTGCTTAGGACCCCAGACTCTGGTGGGGGCACGGTGGCTCAGAGGTAGAGCGTTTACTTCTGATGCATTGGGGTCCCTGGTTCGATCCCCGGGCCAAATAAGTTTGTGGTGGACAACATCGTGCTCGTGGGATTTTCCCGGGGTCCTCCCGTTTCCTCCCACTTTCTCATGCCGCCCAATTCTTCCATCATCATTCACTTGCTTTAATCATCGTTTTCCTTAGTTTAAAGGACATAAACGTTGGACGTTAAACTCCAAGATTTTCCCAGACTCTACTGGATGTCTTTATTTTGATCTTTCCTGGGATATCTGACAACAAAACAAACAATATCTGAACCTTTCCCCCCAGCTCCCCTTCAAAAGTTAAACAGAAATCCAGTGCCTCTGCCCCGCAGCAGATGTAAGCGGTCTATCACTCAGCAGCCATGCATCCGAAAAGACCTATTTGTGTAATAATACAGGTTTGAAGAAATAAAAGCGTCACCTGAGAATATTTATGATTGAAGGTTAATAGTCTACTGTTTATGCCAATAGGCGTCCAATGAAAGAAATCTGAAACGCAACTTGGCCTGGAAATACACTTTCTATAAGATTCTGTAACGGAATTAATTATGCGCTGTCTCTTTATATACTGGTGTCTGCGTGTGTGTGTGTTTTCTGTGAATGATCTCCACATAGTTTTATTATTTCTTTTCGCCTTTGCTATAATTGAGGTCGTATGTTTGTATAGCACGGCCATTGACATTTGATTCATTAATGTGATATGTATAGCAACACAAATGTTAATAGTTAAAAATTCAAGCTACCTCTCGTATCTATCCTTGTCACGTTTGTAGGTCCTATGTTGAACTCATTGTATTTTTATTCTTCTTGTATTGTTCTACATTTTAATTGTTGACGGCCTTTTATTTATTAGCATAAGAATGCCCGTTCTTCGCACGGGGAGAATACGTTTCATTTTGGACCAAAAACAGCAATAAAACTGTCAACAGTCAACTTAGAAACCTCAAAAACTATGAATTCGACACTAACATCTGTCGTTTTTAATTAAATTTTACATGTCACCATCCCCCTTTAGGAGTACTAATGTGGTTGAATTTGGATTTAAACGGCATTGGAAGTGTCACTGTTCGTCACAGCGACCCCGAAAACTATGGATTGGACATTAATATACGTCATTTTCGATCATTTTTAAATACCTCCCCCAGTGGCATAACTAAAGGCTTGGGGACCTCCCCGCGGACAATGTGGAGTGGGGCCCCTTCTTTACGTTCCACTTTACGATTTGGGGCCCCCTGCAATGCGGGGTCTGCGGGGGCCTAATTTACGCCCCTGATCTCCCCCTCCCCTAAGTTACACCGTCAAAGTGAAATGATAAAAACCAGCCTAGGCTCGAATTTCACATATAATGAAAATTTCATCGAGATCGGTGGGGGTGATTCAAGAGTTATTAAACCACAAACATAGTAACTTTCATTTTTATTTATATAGGTAGGCAGTTTTATTTATTTATTTTGTACTTCTATTTTTACTTTCGAACGACGGTAGAAGAGAAGGAAGTGCGGTTATCGCTGAAAAATCAAAATTCGAGATTTCAACCGATTTACACGTTCCATGGCTCCTACATGCCGAAAACGTGATTTTTTGGATGTATGTCCGCACTTCCGTCTCGGTGTATCCGCACCAAACTTTAAACTAAAGATGGTTATAAGATTTATCAGGAGAATTTTACACTCTCCCACCTCCAAAATAAGGGTAATACGCTCAAGAGTGGAAATTAAAAAAAAAAAAAAAAAATCACGAAAACGGTTTTATACTTCTTACATCAATATTGCATTAACAATCCTATACTGTTATTAATTTACAACACAATGTTCTGTACTACACAGGCCTCTTTGCTCCAATTCATATAGAACTGGTTCTTCTAAATCAACAAATATAAACAGAAGACTCTCCTTACAACAATTGAATCGCACAGTTGCAAAAACACTTTAGCTGGTTATTTTAGTTCCTCAAGAACTACAAGACATGATGAAGTGAGACTATTTCGTCTTGAAAAAGTGTTCTAAATGTCATTTCTCATATTGGGAAACGCATATTTGTATTGGAAGAGTTCTGTCCCTTTCTCTTGGACAACCCTGAACCAGGCCGGTAGCCAGCTCAAAAATTTAGGGGGAGGGGCCGGTAGAAGTTAGGAGTTCCCAATCCAACCATATTATAGTTCATCACTATATTATATAGTTCATTTGCAAGCCTACCGTGAAAATTTTAGGGGGCCAGCAAAACTTTAGGGGGGGCCTAGACCCCGTGAATACGGGCCTGGCCTAAACCCCTTATTTCCCAATGTTTTCTTTTCGTCGGTGCCTTGCCCTAGCGTATGCTCCTTTTTCAAAATTTAAATTCTAATTATTTCAATGCTTTCTTTAAAAGCAGTTTGGCATCTTCTTTCGAGAGGACGTTGACCCTTTAAACAGATTTAAAGCTTTTAAATTATGGTGGGTAATATTTTCATTATTCAATTTTTTTAAAAATGAAGCTTTTAACTTCGTTTTTTTTTTCAAGCATTCTAGAACACATTATATATGGTTTTTCCACCTTTCTGCGTCGAGACATAGGAGGTGATGACGTCATAACTTACAAAAAATCATTTTTTCTTAGGGCTAATTTTATAATTTTTGGTGGGCTTACTTTTGCACCTAGAAGGTTGAAATTTTGCACACTTGTTCAGTGTATCCCTTATTATGTATCAGACTTTTTTCAGATCTCTGCGTCAACACAGAGGGTCCAGAGGGGAAAAAAAGTTTTTAGAATGGGATACTTTTTTTTTAACAAAAAGGTCCTTTTTTCGTGATATTCCCACAAAAGATACATGATGGAGACATATGAATGATACCTTTGAAAGGCTGTTCTGTTCTGAAGAGAATGATGTACAAACCATGATTCTAGGATAAATAGAGATGTCTCAGGAAATTATCTGAGATCCTGTATTATACATGAATCAGAGGTATTGTGGGGATTTTTTTTTTTTTTTTTGGCTGGCTTACTTTTGCACCTATAAGATTGAAATTTTATACACACATTTAGCGCTGCACAGAGTATTTATCAGATTTTTTAGATCTCTGCGTTAAAACATGGGGGTTCAGAGGGGCAAAAAGGTTGTAAAGGGGATATTTTAAAAAAATCCCTTTTCGCAATTTTCCCGCCTGAAATACATGATGAAGACATGTGAATGGTACCATTTGAAAGTCTATTCCATTCTGAAGGGAATGATGTGTGAACCATGATCTAGGATATATTGGGATGATGCTGTAGCTCAGGGCCGTGCCTTAAGGAGGGGCGAGCGAGGCGACGGCCCCGGACGCCGAAGTAAGAGGGGCGAAAAATTCTGGAGAAAAAGGAAAAAAGATAGGAAAAATTGCTTGGAATATATGTATGGGGGTGCTGTCGTATACTCGCGCCCCGGGCGCTGATTTTCCACGGCACGGCCCTGCTGTAGCTGCTTGACTGGAAGTCTACAATTTACCCTTAAAACGCCATAATTGAAAAGAGTTTTAAACCTTGAGTGTTTAAAATCGAGTCTTCACATGGTGGTTTTCTCCGTTAGTTGACAAACACAATTGCTGAAAGACACTGCTGAAATTCTATAGCTTCTACTATGCTTGTAGCAGCATCATTTCCGTAACTCACCTCAACCTTCCCCGATAGTCTAGTGGCTAGCGCGGGTACCTTCGGTGCTCCTGGTCCTGGATTCGATTCCCAGTGCATAAATGTGAGACGTTAAACTAAAAAAAAAAAAACGTTCTTTTTCTCGTAACTGGCCTCGCCTTCTGACTGTCATGGAAATGATTCTATAAGCGTAGAAGTTATAGGATTTCAGCAGTGTCTTTAAGAAAATGTGTTTTTGTTAACCAATGAAGAAGAAAGCCATTAGGTAAAGACTCGATTTAAATACTCGAAGGTTACGCCCTCTGACAGCTTATTTTGATGCCAGATTGCTTAAATAGGCATCAAAATAATTACGATTTAAATTTAAAAAAATGGAACATACGTTAGGTACGTTGAGTTAATATCTTATTTATAGACATTGGTGTTCAAAATGAATGCTTTAACATAGGTATATCTTAACCTTTTTACTGTACGAAAAATCAATATTGAAACCGGAAATGATAGGAATTTCTAGTACTTTTGGTTTCAAAAAAGTGAGAATATCATAGGTTAAACCTGTAGACTTTCTGCAAAACTTCCGATACTTATTCATAGCATAGTCTGGAAATCTAAAAATTGACTATGTGTTGATGTTTAAATCTATCCTAAAATGGAATATTGTTCACCTATCCGGACAATGGCAGTTGCTACAAAACTATCTCGGTTAATCTCAGTTCTAAATTTCTTCCTTGCAACGGTACGTTTTAGAGTACCTCGTGCACGTGTGACGACAAAACACGAACTGTTTCAAACACTAAGTATTCAACTGCCTGACACTCGTCATAAAATCAGTGACCTCCAAATATCTGTATAAACTCACACACGGTCAACTCAGGTCCGAAACACTATTTTCAGAGTTGTATTTTCGAATTCCGTATTTTTTCCCCCATAAGTAGAAGCTTTGCTTGGTATATAATTAAACACAAACAAACTATTTGCTGAGCAAAATAATATATTCACATTAAAAACTACATACGTGTGAGAGTTTCGCCAACTGACACTTTGGTTTCATCAGATGAAACCAAAGTGTTAGTTGACGAAACTGTCACACGTAGGGTTGCCAGATTTGTAAAACCAGAAAGAAGGACACTTTGACTTTAAAATATGACTAAAAAATTTGCTTTTACCCAGTGTTCGAAGTGGAAAAAGAGCAGAGGCGGTATGTTTTGTTATGATTTTGCTCCAACATATCGGCTATTTACACACTGCCTTGATGATTGAAAAACCAGAGACGGTATGTCATAATTACTGAAAAACCAGAGGCGATATGGCATACTACCGCATACTGCATCACTTCAACCACTGCTTTTATCGAAACTTAAGTTTGCTTCCAGATTATATCAAACAGCACATTTTAACCCTTCTCAGGGCAAGACATTTTTGTAGTGTAGACGGGCAACCGGGGCCTGTCAGGCCCAGTATATATTTTAAGTGCAGAACACGTAAAATTCAATGTATATTGTCACATACTATTTCGACTAAAAGCTACAATAGCCACGTGCTCAATATATAATTATGTGAACATTTGATCTAGTATTTCACAGGAATTTCACTAAAGATATACGAGGCTTCCTAGGCCCCGGTTGCCCGGTTACGTCAGGAAAATGTTTTCAACTTTTAAAAAAAATAATCCATTAGTTTTATCAACTCGATATGTTCATGATTTTAACTTTGACTAAGGATAGAAGAATTCAGAATTTTATGTAATCGAAATATGTATGGTTATTGAGAAATTCCAAGAAAATGAAGCTACTGGGCCTAGGAGGCCCCGGTTCCCCGGATAAGGGTTAAAGAAAAAGAAAAAATAATACAGAAATTAATACATTATTAAAGTAAATAAATACAGTAATAAACCATTAAAGTAAAGTAATACAATTCGGTAGTAGTAATTTTTCCACTTTCATGAGAAAACTTTTTAGGAAAAAATGTCTCCAAATTCTTCTATGTTGAATCATTGTTCACCTTTAAATTATGTTTAGTTGTCTCCGTATGTTTAAAAGGTCACCCTTTCCTTTGTTGGAAATCTCATTGTCACAATAACAAATAGTACAATATGCATAACCATTACCTTTTGCACTTTTCCGTACACATGGGAATTCATTTTCAAAATAATTACAACCTCTTTACGTCATATCGTCAAATTCTTTCCGTTAATATTCGATTTCTTGAGCATAAAAATTACATGACAAAGTTGATCATAATCTTCTTCCTTTCTCGTTATTACAAACATAGGACTAAAATTATATTCTGGATCACAGTTCATAGACGCACTTGAGCGACAATTACAGGTTTTCGGATCAAAGCGAAACTGTTTACGTAAATTAATCATCAATCAATATTTTATACAAACAAATGACAAGTGACAATCGATATTGTTTCAATGTTGTCACTACTTATTTGAAAAATATTCATTGGATTCACCGTACTATAGTGCCCCACGATCAAGTATTTAATAAAGTCATGCTACTAATAACTTATTTATAATATCTTCATTCTAGCAATATTTTATGCATCTTGAAACTTTGTTGACTTGTTTAATTAATTAGTCTCCACACTCGAAAAGGAGGACAAAAGCGCGTGGGGCTTGGGTACATATAACTCTGCACTACGTCATTTTAGTGAATAAATCCTAGTCAGCTATTGTCAACCTTTCTTGTTATTCTAAGATGTTATTATTATTATTATTATTATTATTATTATTATTATTATTATTATTATTATTATTATTATTATTATTATTATTATTATTATTATTATGTTATGTTATCATCTCTTAGATCAGTTAAGACCCCCGCTTGGCGTAGTGGCTAGCACGCTTGCCTTTGGTGTGCATGGTCCCAGTGGATTTACAGTTGAACGAAATAAGTGGTTCGGATTTCACTATAATCAGTAGGCCCACGTCTCCCTTAGCTGCCCAGACATAAACGTGGGACGTTAAACTCAAACAAAAAAAATCATAGATTTGTTTGAATAGAATAGAATAGAATAGAATATTTATTGTCATTAAACAACATTTGTTGCAATAGACATTGTCAGCATATAAATAAATATATACAAAAAAAGAAAGAAAAAAGTTACAATTTACACTTGGCTTCAAATTCGTTGATACTATAAATAGAATTACTTACAAGAAAAGATTTACAATGTCTTTTGAAATCATTATCACACATCATTCGTATATGCACTGGCAATGTATTATATAGTTTCACTCCTGTATATTTATAACTTCTTTGTGATATACTTAGCCTAATATAAGGCGTATTTAAGTCATCTTTATGTCTAGTATTATATGAATGGATATTGTTACGATAACCTAAACTGCTCTCATTTTCTTTAACGTACATAAGACAACTATAAATATATATAGAGGGAACTGTCATAATTTGTAAATCCGTAAAATATTGTCTACACGATACACCATCAGTTAAACCTTTTATTGCTCTTATGGCTTTTTTCTGCCATTTAAAGGCAGTCTGGGCACCTGGTGAATTTCCCCACAATATTATTCCATACTGTAGATGAGAATGAAAAAAGGCATAGTATGCTGCAAGAAGCATTGTTTGTGTGACTGTTGCTTTCAGTTTACGTAATAAAAATAGCACTCTAGATAATTTCCTGCATAAATTTTCAGTATGTTCACTCCAGTTTAATTTCGGATCTAGATGGATTCCCAGTAGTTTTACGGAATGGTGCATATCCAGTGTAAACTGGCATTCAGCTATATCTGAAATTGTGTTCGTAAATAAATAAATAAAATCAATTTTTATAGCCTTTCAATTTGTTTTATGATTCATATTTTTATGCTTTATTTTTCCTTAGGGTGACTACAATATAATTCTACCAGACTGGCATCAAGGGGCTAAAGGAAATTATGTTCAAGCATCTACTAATACAGAATTAGTAGGGAGACAGATGGCCCATCTGATTCAGTTATTGATTAAAGCAGGTGCTAATCCAAAAGATTTCCATCTGATTGGAACGAGTCTGGGAGCCCATATTTCCGGATTTGCTGGTGAAGCTTTGATAAGTAAAGGAATCAAACTGGGTAAAATCACCGGTAAGTAAAATTAGGATTACACACACAAAAAAAAAAGTTTTCGATTTTCAGCAAGTATGTCTTCAAATCAATTATGGTGTAATATGCCCAAGTACATAATCAACAGTAACGTTACAAGTACATAATCAAGAATAATGTTACAAATAAATAATGAACAGTAACGTTACAAGTACATAATCAAGAGTAATGTTACAAGTACATAATCAAGAGTAATGTTACAAGTACACAATCAACAGTAACGTTACAAGCACATAATCAACAGTAATGTTAAGTCATAAACATGTATGCAGTTCAAAAGATTAAAAATTATCATATAGTGAAGTCTGGAAGTTAATATTTACAAAATGTATTGTTATATGTTTGTATCTAAATTAGAATAATGGAAAATTGTGTTGCTGTTCAAAGCTAAATATCAATATCCTGTATACATAGAATGTTTTCTGATGTATCCAGTTCATACGTTCACTTTGTAAATGATCTGTATGATAAAGGATGAAAATAAATACAATACAATACATTTAATACTGAAAATTACCTTTTGTTTCCAATTGAAATGTGTCCCGTTTTAACAGAAGATCACAGAACTTTATATACAACTAGCTAGAATTGCGCTCTCTACACAGAGCATCATTCACATATGAGCATGAATCTCCTTATAATTCCTCACATCTGTACATATATCCATTTACAGACACAAGTGAAACACATCTTGATAAAAATCGGCAAAGGGTACCCATACAATGGAGATTTTTTCGATTATTTTTTCAATATCTCGCACCGTTTGCAAGATTTGAGCCTACTTCCGGTTAGAGGTTCTAATTCATGTATGATCAGTGTTTTCTTTCTTCTTGCATGCAGTATGTAATAAGAAAACATTACACACACAATTAATTATAATGTCAGTAATATACGTATGGTGTTCATTGGGCAAAACACTCCAAACAATAAAGATTCATCTTAGACTGGAGAAATGGTTATCCTTCGTTTTTCATGATCATTTGGGCATGAAACAAACGCTTGAGAGATATATTACTTCTGCATACAATTATATGGTGTTGAAATGTTTAACTTGTAGGACATTTTTTTTTTTTTAATTCCAACACTTTCAGTGTACCCCTGAAACATGTAATAAAGAAATAACAGCAATCTTTTTAAAATATTCAATTGGAACTGAACGATCTACACAAAATTTGCAGTCGATCAGTGAAAACGGCATTTTTCTAGACCATATAGTTCCCGAGAACTCACTGTCCAAAGGATTGGCCATAAGCATATAAACTTCTCTTGACCACAAACATATAAACCTCTTTCCAGGAAAGTTACATCAATAAACATTATATATATATATATATATATTTGTCACTATCAGCCAAGTGAAGAAATCTTACATCATGTTACAAATACTCCTAACAAAAAAAGTAGAACATTATCATGTAGGTTTTCTTCTCTTAGGTTGTAGTGTGACAATTGTAGCTTTCGCCGATATGTCTGCCCTCAAGAACCTCCACTGGTTAAGCGTATACTATGATACCTTGGAGGCAGATCTCAGGCTTGCTGAGGTTAAAAAGTATCTTACGTGTGCTGCTATTGATCTTAACAGAAAATTCGTAGTGGCGAAAGCAATTTCATAAACATGATTTAAAACCTGATATATATATGAATATTAAATTTTGTGAAAAAGTGTAAAAAAAAAAAAAAAGAAAAAAAGAAAAGAAAATAAGCTACCTAGACAAAATGTTGTTTATGATGGTATTGTCTACTTGAAATTTCTTAACTTATGCTTACAGAATATCTCAACATGAATCTTCATTACTTCACTTCGCATGTTGCCTAATCGGTACGTAGGTAGCCGAATTTTCCTAGATAATTTATGTGAAGAGCTGCATAAAAAACTTTAAAATGAGAAAAACAAAAGTGAGAAAAAACAAAAGAGGATAAGTTACAATTCTGTTTACTGCAATGCTACCTCATTGTAGTCAAATTTATATGAACAAGAGGAAGATAGGAAAAGAAAAATCGAAAAGTATAAGTTATAATTCTGTTTCCTTTAATTTTATCTTGCCATAAACACACAGCTTTTCTCAAAGAAAAATAACATTCTTTGTTTTGAAAAGATAGTAAGTTATATTTTGGAAACATACAGCCTCACTTGCTTGTAAAATTGTATTCTCGTTTTAATATTCTGGTTTGGAAAAAAAAAAGTAAAGATAGAAGATTCATTTTCAAAAAAAAAATCCGATTTTTAAATAAGCACACACGAGTTTTCATGAAAAAGTGTGAAATTATGAGTTTGTATGACTATAAAATTCTGTGATTGAAATTTTAAACAAAAATCGGTTTATGGCTAGATTTGTGATTGAAAGAACAATGTAGTGATGAAAATTACTTTTGTATTTTCGATTGTCTATATGTTATTGCCAGAAGATACTTGATTATTAGTACACACATATGTATATACAGAGTGTTTCAAAATAACACCGACAACGTTAGGGAGGTGATTCCTGACACCACGATAAGATAAAAAGTATAGACCAAAGTGGGTGCACAAATGCTTAATTTCGGAGATATAGGCTGCCGAAAACATGAAAAAATGAACTTTAAAGGTCCATAGCTTCAATACTATAGAACCTACCGTAATCGGGTCAAGACTTCACTTAGGAACTAATAACCGCCCTATGCAAATATCCATGTTTCAGAATCCTGCGGTATTTCCACAAACAATTTTTATAGAGGTAGTTGGTGAGTACTTCAAATTGTATGCCAGTAGCCAAACTTCATCTATAAAAATTTGTTGCAGAAGTACTTTAGAATTCTGAAACATGGATATTTGGATAGGGAACATACCAGTTCCTAAGTGAAGGCTTGACCCAACTACAGTAGGCTTCATATTTTTGGAGCTATGGACATTTAAAGTTCGCTTTTTCAAGTTTTCGGCAGGCTATAACTCCGAAAGGAAGCATTTGTGCATCCAGGTTGGTCTATACCTTTTATCTTATCTTGGTGTCAGGAATCACCTCCAAAGGTTGTCGGTGTTGTTTAGAAACACCCTGTATATAAGAAAAAAAGAAAAACTGATCCATCTTTCTTTCAAATGTTTGACATGTGTAATAAGTGAGTAAAGTGGGAAAAACTCTAATCAAGTGTAGGTGGGTCAAGCCTACAATATAAAGACAGTGTACGCTAGTCTAGGTTAAGAATATCAGCCAGTTTTTCTATTGAAGATGGATTGTGCAAAAACTCAGGCCACACTCTGGATTTTGATTGAGCATCTTCTAAGCTGCTAATGAGGACAAATGTTTACTATGTGAGTTGTGAACATTCAAAAATTAGAATAGAGTCTGCAAGAAATATAAATGTTCCTCCACTTATCATTTACAGTGTAGATTTGAATGTAATTTATTCCCAAAGAAATTTTAAAATCTGTATCCTTAAAAAAAAAAAAAAAAAAAAAAAAAAAAAAAGTTTTGGACTAGGTTGTACTTCTTAGAAACATTGAAAAAATAAATGAAATGTTGTTTGCATTATTACACTCAATAGCTACAAAATTTACTAATTTACAACAGTGATTGGCAATGTATAATGCACTGTGGAACAGAATAAAATAAGAACTATACTTAAGGATATTTTCAATTTTCCTTGCCCCTCCGCTGAGGCGATATTTCCGCTGGATGTGGGTGATTCATACATTTTTCTTTTGAATCTTTCTTATATTCTGATTCTTGTTTCATATGTTTAAACCAACTATAAGACCTGAGCTACGACTATTTGATAATAAGTGTATATAATAAAATTCTTCTAACAATGTCATTACCTTGTATAATTTGCCTGGTAACCATCAGGGGAAAAAAGAACATATTGTCACAGTTAAAAGTTAAGTCCTCATTCATGTATATTGTGATGGCCAGCTGTATTGTTCCTATTACACATGAAGTTAAAAAAATCACATATTTTTCATTTTTATTTATAGACCAGGTTCGAAATATGCAAGCGGGCCATAGTTTGGCCATCTCTGATTTTCAGTATCCAATGATTTTAACAAATTTCGCATTGTTGACCAATATATCATAAATCAGTGTATACATAGAATTAACAATACAATAATGAGAAATTTCCTAAAAATTCCAACTGTCTTAAATTATAGCATTTTTGTAAGCATCAATAAAATTACATTGTTACATTTTAATATGTTGCAGTGTTAAAATATTGATGATATGAGTAAGTTGTAAAATTTTAAGCAGTAAAAAAGTAAAGTCATTATATTTTTAAGTTTTTGTTCAATTCCTTGTATAATTTGGTGAATACCAAAAAGTTTCGTAACTTGACGAATGTTGTTAGTACCAAAAACCTTTTGTTATTTTCAGTATTTCGTTAATATCAGAAAATTACGTTACTTGTAGTATTTCGTTACTTCTATCATTTTGTAAATACCAGAAAGTTACGTTATTACATTTTAATATTATCTTTTATTTGTGCAGCATTTTGTAAATGTCTATAGTATTATTTTTGCAGTATTGAGTATTCGAACTACTGAAACATTATGTTGTTACGCTTTAGTGTTTTATTTTTTGTAATATTTTAAGAAAATTTGAAATTAACGCTGTAAACGCTTTAAATGTGATAGAAGACGACACTGAATCGGGGAGAGTGTCTACAGACGCGTTTAATAATAATAATAAAAAAGATTTCTCCATCCTCCCACATGGACTGCATTTAAGGCATTGATAGATTCACGGGGTCACCAGTAGACAACCATCCTCTTCCCCTAGGACTACACTTTTATAGGTCTATATATAAAATATTGCACTATTTTGTTTTGATTTGATGTCAAACTTCATATTTCAAGACTATACTAATCGCTCAGAAAGCAACTCAAAGGACTCTTTTTTATTTTTATTTATTTATTTATTTATTTTGTGCAGTAGAAGCACGCCGCATTAAAAATGTTAATAAGTTTTCTTAACCATAATCACAGGAAAATGCAAGAGGGAGCATTTCAGAATTTTTTACTTAGAAAAAAAATTAATAAATAAAGGAAATTTATGACTACACCAGTAAAATAACTACCTTTCTACGTACTTTATTACTTCAATGTGTAATATGTAATATCTGCGTTAATTTAGTCGGCATCTATCCCAGGGCATGAAAAACCAATTACGTTGTACATCTTTACATTTACTTTATATTTGTATTATATGTTAAATTTCTTGAAGTATTTCATTAATACCAGAAAGTTACGTTATTTGCAGTATTTCGTTATTACCTAAAAGTTCCGTTACTTGCAGCATTTTGTAAATGCCTGGAAGTTACGTTACTTGGAGCACTTACAGATAACCTTTTATATTTTTAAATCAGAACAAGCAGTTTTATTGTACATATTTCATAATAGTGCGCAATTTCTTATAAATACTTGGGTTTTGGCTTCAACTTTTTATTTATTTGTTTATTTATTTATTTTTTATTTATTTATTTTTTTTTTTTTTACTAAAATTAATGTTGGATATAGCTAGATAATTTCATAGATTTGTTTGGCAACTTAGATTGAATTTGTTAATATTTGGAACTAACAGTATATTTTAACATACTTATAATGTGCAAGCAAGAGGTTTTAATATTTTGGGATGTTTTACCACTGTTTGTTTATTGGCTAAACAGAATCGTGATGAAATGAAAAGCAAATCATTGAGCTGTTAAATGTATATTTGTAATAAATTGAATTTAATTTGTGTAAGGTGTTGGTGTAGCAAGTTTGTCAGATATTGTTTTAGGTGTCAGTGTTAGGCTTTAGAATGTTTTAGGTAGGTTGTGGTTGAAAGACACATACTTTCATGCTTTTTTTTTTTTTTTTTTAAGAATGAGAGAAAACGTAATTTGCTTTATCATTTTTTTTTTTTTTTTTTTTTTTTTGAGTAATAAACTTAGAATTTTGGTAGAATGATGGTTACAATGAATGTACTTGTATTTGATGAAATTATTTTTAAATACAATTTTTGAATGTTAATGAAAATAACTTTTGAGTTAGTGAAACAGCTACTGAGTTTGGCATTTGTATTTTTAAAAACAACGTAAATTTTTTAACGTAGTTTTGAATAACTTTTTTATTACTGTGGGATAAACCATGAAGTAAACTGAAGATTATATACTACTAGAAAGTGTTGAATTGCTGTAATACGATTTTTATAATTGGGTTTGAAATTTTTCACATGCTTTTAAGATTTTTTTTATGAAATTTTGATTAACCAAAAATCTTTTCGATATCATCTGTTTTGATATTACACTAAAATGATATTTTTAATATGCTGTCTGACAATTATGTTGTTGTTAACGAACAGATCGTACAATGTTTTACAATGGCATATCAAAAATAGTTTACAACATCGACTTACAATACCAGACATTTGTTGATAAATTAAAATCTGAAGACTATGGGTTCATAATATATTAAGTTGAAGTTTGTGAAGTTGGAACTCATTTGGGGCTTCGGGAGAGAAGGGATTAAATTGCCTCACCTCTGAGTTTAGGATTTAAATATATACATATATAATAGATATAGATAGATAGATATATATAGATGTAAATAGATAGGTAGATACATAGATAGATATTAATCAATAGAATAATAATATATTAATGAAAAACTAAATATTGCTTGTATCAGAGGACCTTAACCCCCTCCCAATCAAAACCTAAAGTAACGCTGCTGCCATAGTAGTGTACATTTGATTCTAAGGGGAAATATTATTTACTTGAAAAGCATTACTATTATTTTACCTAGGTATACCTTTATTCCTCTCCTTTAGCTGGAAATCATTGGAAATTATGTAACTTAAGAGATTTCTGCCATTGCATATCATAAAATATATGCACAATAAGACACTTTCTAATATACTATTTTATATAAACAGGTCTTGACCCGTCAGGCCCTATGTTTAATGGAGCTAATAACATAGGGTTAGACAAGAAAGATGCTGACTTCGTGGAGGCTATACATACATTTTCAGGTTACCTTTTCTACGGTAAACTGGGCACCGTGAAAAACGTTGGGCATATTGACTACTTTATCAATGGTGGTACCAATCAGCCAGGATGTGAGGGAGATCCATGGAATGCCATAGATGTGTTGGTGTCTGTTAGTAAGTATTGTGTTTTAAAGATTGGCATTATTTTGCACCGTTCTCAAATACTTGTGCTCAGAGTAAATTGCAATCCGTTTTTCCATAATGAAGTGTGTTGTGCCATATTATAGTTTTAATACTTTATTCTTATTTCAGTTCATGGGGCTCAGTGGAAGAGGGTTCACCTCTGCTGCATGGGGTCCTTGGTCCTATCCCAGCTCGCGCCAAGAGAGCTTTGTGGTATACAAACACCGTATGCGTGGGATTTCTCCGGGTTCTCCCACTTCCTTCATTCCACCATTCCATTAACTTCTCATCATCACTGTCTTCTTTAGCCTAGCTGGTATAACCATGGGATGTAAAGCTTAAAGATTTCGTTTCATTTTCATTTCTTTTCATTTCAGTTCATTTATTTTTCAGTAACAAATAACTTATTCTTGTAAGATGATAAACAATTCATTAAGTTATTAATTCGTTAGAAAAAGACTAACTTTCCCAGCATATTCAGTATCTATTCTACGTCTTCCCTTCTCATGCAGTGACGTATTTTGTGGGTTACTGGGCTTACCGGCAGTAGCCCTAGAATATTACAAAATAAGGTTATTCTAATATAAACTAAATTATATTGATAATTTTACACTTTAGTATCTTCTTTCAATGATAGAAGTTTCTGAGAACTGCATGTATTCAGAACGATCTACTAACTTTTTTCGCACGTAGTCTGTCCCGCTATCTTAAGAGGTCTTTGATATGACAACGCAGTAGTTACCATTCTCTAGCTACTACAGCAAGAATCGTATCGGCGTATTCCCTTTCGCTTCACCTCCGTCCACAGCGTACGAACGGGCTGCCAGGTAACAGCAATTTGCTCTGGAGAAATCGGTTTCTTGAGTGTGAGCGAGGAGTAAAAGGAAATTAATGACGAGGCATTTTGGAGGTCTCTGGAAATTGTCTCGGATATCTTGAGCCTCGTTCGGTAGCGGTTTGCGTCAACGCACAAAAATTTTGAGTTTTACAGAATTTTGCCATAGTTGGCATAGCTGTTATAAATACATGTTTCATTATTTGCGTTTCGTTGTCAAGACTCTTACAGACTGAGGCTTCTTCGTTGGCTAATTGCCTATTTCAGTGTTCTTTATTACTCGATTAGCTTCCATTTTCTTTGGTGAGTAGGATTACCCCTATCCAAAGCAAAATGTAGGGTTGCTTCACGGAAAAGAAAAGGTAGAAATATATGATCGTTGTACTATTTGGTCTAGGAATTAATTCGTGCGGGTGGACAAGAGATGGCGCAACGAACGGAGCGTCCCACAGTTCCGTGTATCCACACATGTGTTGCAAACCCCTGTCATCGCGTATCGTTCGTAGTATAGGGCAGTGGATTAAAGCGTCAACAACACCAGTTTGTAGTTAAGTGAACATGGCGCAATTTGTGCCTGATAAAGTGTTTTTGCGGGGTGTCCTGCTGCATTACTTTAACATGCAGAAAAGTGCGACTGAAAGTCATCGTATTTTGGTGGAAGTGTATGGTGACCATGCTCTAGCTGAGCGAACGTGTCAGAAGTGGTTTGCACGGTTTAGAAGTGGTGATTTCGGCTTGGCAGACCAAGAGCGAGCTGGACAGCCAAAAAAATTTCAAGACGAAGAATTGACAGCATTGCTCGAGCAGGATTCGTGTCAAACGCAGGAACAACTTGCAGCAGCATTAGGCGTTGATCAAACAACAGTCTCCAAACGCTTGAGCGCCATGGGAATGATTCAAAAGATGTCACATTGGGTTCCACATGAATTGAAAGACAGAGACGTTGAAAGACGAAAAACCATTTGCGAATTGCTGCTTCAACGACAGAGCAGAAAGGGGTTTCTGCATCGAATTATTACGGGTGATGAGAAGTGGATCCATTACGAGAACCCTAAACGAAAAAAGGCCTGGGTGAAACCAGGTGAACCAGGTCCATCACAACCAAAACGAGATATTCACTGTGCAAAGGTTATGCTGTGCATATGGTGGGATAGGAAAGGTGTGGTGTACTATGAGCTGCTGCAACCGGGTGAAACAATGAATGGAGAACGTTATCGACGACAATTAATGCGTTTGAAGCAAGCTCTGGCCAGAACACGACCAGAATGGGAGAACAGACATGATAAACTTATTGTTCAACATGATAACGCTCGCCCACATGTCGCAAAACCGGTCAAAACCTATTTAGAAAATGTCGGATGGGAAGTTTTACCCCACCCGCCGTATTCACCAGACGTTGCTCCTTCGGACTACTACTTGTTCGATTGCATGAACAATGATTTGATTGGACAGCGGTTTACTTTTTCAGAAGATATCGAAACATGGGTCTCAGACTGGATCGCTTCCAAGGATGACTTCTTTCGCCACGGAATCCGTACATTGCCTGACAGATGGGCGAAAGTGGTGGCTAGCGAAGGACAATATTTTTCTTAAGGTATTTATGTATTTTGTGTTTGTACTACAGCTTTAATGTGTGCGTACCAACCGCACGAATTAATTCCTAGACCAAATAATAAGGTAATATGGGCCTTATGCAGAGTCGTTCTGACACGTGATTAGTGCCATACTAAAGAGTTCAACTAACATATGTTTTCTACAGTAGTCAGGCCTTTAGTATGACCCTAATCCTATGTAAAACGACTCTGCATAAGGTGGGATATGTCTTGTTAATGGAGAGAAAATCATATCATATTATTATTATTATTTAGGAAAGTGTGTTGTAACGTTTTCTTTTCTTTTGAAGACTGTATAATAACGTGGAAACTAAACTCCAATAATAATAATAATAATAATAATAATAATAATAATAATAATAATAATAATAATAATAATAATAATAATAATAATAATAATAATAATGTACAGATGTTATAAAGGTTAGTGGTAGCCCAAGTCATCAAACCAGTATATGCCACTGTTCTCATGTATGACTGTCATTCCGGAAAGGCAGGTTTTTTAATGCCTCCAACCAGTAGCGTACCCAGGAATTTATTTCGGGGGGGGTTCAAACTAAATATGAAGCTATTTTATATTAAAATTGCTAAAATTGCCCCTAAAATTAGGCTAAATTTTTAAAAAGTCGAAATTTCGGGGGGGGGGTTCGGACCCCTGTGTCCCCCCCCTTCCGTACGTCCCTGCCTCCAACTTACCTTAGGATTACTAGAGAAGTAAAAAGGCAATTTTCCTTTCCCTGTGGGTATGTGGAAATCTGGGAATTGGGAAGCTGAAATGAATGGATAGATTATGAATTGCATTGAGAATAGGGGCTTACTCGCTCAGGAATTTCAATAATCATTTAACTTACTTGAAATTCTGACTCCTGGACTTACATTTCCAAGCTTACACTGCTGAGTCCGTTCCCCTTTATTTATTTATTTATTTATTTATTTATTTATTTATTCGTTTTATTATTATTTTTCTCATAATGTTATCCTCTGTGAACAAGGCTCCAAACGAGAGCCGAATGGTAGGTATTTTTTCCTTTTCATATATATTTTCATTTAACGTAGCACGTTATGCTTCAGGGTTAAGGAAGATGGTGATGATGATAATGAACGAAAAGGTGGAATTATTAATCCACGTAAACCTTAACAGATGGCATTGAATATTGTAAACCATCAATATTAAGATTTACAATGAAAGAAAGTATGTTTTTGTCGATTATATATATAAACTACTCAAAATGATTAATACAATATACTCTACTCTCACTAATCTGAAAGATACCAGACCTGGGTAGTGGCGAATTGTCGAAATTGCCCGATTATTGGAAGATTGTCAACGAAAATGTATTTAATCAAGATAAGCTACAATTTACTAAACCATCCTTATGCTATTGCACCGTAGTTTTTAATTATAAAATTGCAAATAAAGCAAGAAAATAAACAGATTTCAAAAATATGAACACCAAAGTACAAAAAACAAAAATACTTATTTATACATATGTCTGAGCATTACCGGCATTTATTGCCTTAAACCTGTCACGTGAGCAGTTAAATCATCCATTTGTTTACTTATTCAACAGTATCGTAGGCTTAACTAACTAAATCTATGGCCTATCGAACACGGAGGTCCAATGTCGTGTTCACAAAAGCTCTCCACTGACTTCTATCCTTAGCCAACTGGATCCAGTTTCTACCTTGTATTCCTATTTTTGCGAGATCCATCTTAATATTGTTCTCCCATCTGCGCCTAGGTATTCCCAATGGTCGTTTTCTGATTGGTCTTCCAGTTACGACTTTGAAAGTGTTCCTACTTTCTTCCATTCTGGCTACATGACCTCTCACCTCAACCTTCTAGATTTGATGACCCTAACAATGTTTGGTAAGCGTCATGTACATAAATTATAACATGTCATTTTAATTTTAGCGTTACACAACATGACGCTGAGAAGGTAACCCATGGATTAGAGAGCTTCGAAATGCGGTGTTGAAAGAAAATGTAGAAGATAAATGGACAGAGAGAGTAACAAAATAAGATTTTTAAAAAGGATAGGAGAGAAAAGAAGGCTTCTAGCCACCAATACTTGTAGGAAGGCCGTTTGGATTGGACACATCTTGCGAAGAAATTGTCTTCTTCACACCGCCATAACAGGAAAGATGGAAAGAAAGCTAGGAATAGGAAGAAGAAGAACACAAGTGATCGATTATTTGAAAAATAGAAGAAAATATTTGGAGTTAAAAGAGGAAGCTGAAGGATCGAGAAACATGGAATAAACATTTCCAGACCCAAACCTAATATTGAAAAAACAACTCATTAGTCCCAGGACCTGCCAAACGGCAGAATACTTTAATAATGATAATAATAATAATAATAATAATAATAATAATAATAATAATAATAATAATAATAATAATAATAATAATAATATGTCATTTATAGCAATCTCTGATTTGTTCATCTAATCATGCAAAGCTAACTGATGATGGAAGGAAATGTAAAATACCCGATTGAAATACATAAATTTCCAAGATTTTCTAGAGGAAAGTATTGTGTCGGACACTGTGCTACGAGATCTTTTCAGTGGGTAAGAGATTAAAAGTACAAATACTTTATTATTTTTATGTAAAGAGGAAAAACGCCAATCAAACTGACGCACTCCAGTGAAAGGAACAAAGAATAGGGAAACGGAACACCAGAATCTTGTATTTAGAATATTAACACGAAGTAGAAATGAAATGAAATGAAATCTTTAAGTTTTAAGTCCCACGGTTATGCCGATTAGGCTAATGGAGACGGTGAAGATGAGAAATGGTGGAATGAATGAAATGGTGGAATGAAGAAAGTGAGAGGAAACGGGAGAACCCCGAGAACGGCGTGAACTGGGATCGAACCAGGGATCCCAAGCACCGGAAGTGAACCCTCTACCAGTGAGCCACCGTGTCTCCCCAACATGAAGTAGAGGCAGCGGGACATATGCTATGTTTATGTTGAAAGGTCAGGATCAGAGAAATAAGTAAACATACAGGGCTAGCATGAATAATAATTCATTTATATTGAAAATACTATATTTTCAAAAGTGTTACATGTACACACATATGAAAGATATATGAAAAGAACCACAAATTCACCAAGTTTATACACTCCCTACAAATGTTTAATATGTGTCCCTTTGATGGCATGACACACATCCAGACGATACTCAAGCTTATTCCATACATTTTGTGACATAGTAGCACTGATGCCTTCTTTGAGCTCGACTAAGGATTGCGGTAGTGGGAGTACGTAAACAAGATCCTTAACGTAACCCCACAGTAAGAAGCCGCAGGGCGTTAAATCAGGATATCTGGAAGGCCAAATGCTTTTTCCCTTTCAACAAGCAATCAGTGTCCTTGAATTGCCGATACAAAATGCTTTGTTTACATGGCGGTTCTTTTCCATACTTTCTTATGAAAGTATGTTGCACAGCTATAACAGACGAACATCTGGCATATTCAAGCACACAAAACTTTCTTTTACTTTCCCTCCGTTTTCGGCAGGTACTAACTTCGTACTGCCGCACTGCCACACCTGATCGGAAAGATAATGGATTCGTGCAGCAAATTTGGTAAGTTTGAAAATATAACCTTTTCGAAACGAATGAATCATTTATGCTAACCCTGTATATTCTACGAAACAGAATAGGAAGATATTATTATTACTATTACACTTGTGACACATTCTCTTCCATCCAACATTTCTGGCTTCGTCTTTGACAACTCACGAAAAGTTAACTTATCCCACTGCACTCCTCGTAATATTTTTAATCTCCATTTCCTTTATGCCTATCGCACCCATTGTTATACTGTATGGTATTTTACGACTAATAATTAATATTTGTGTTTTCAGATGATAAGTCCAATTTTGTATGCAGTCACTTAAGGGCAGTCGACATATATTTTGAAGCTCTGACCTCAGATTGTAAATTTATTGGCATTCCATGTTACGGATTAAGGCACTACGACAGAGATTTCGTCCATGGAAACTGTTTCAGCTGTCTCGGGAGCTTTTGTGGAACATTAGGACATGACATAAAGAATTCATCCGTTCAAGGATCTTTGTTCTTGTTGACAAGAGAAAAAAGTCCGTTTTGCGGTAAGTATTGGGGTAAACAATAATAATAAATAGTTTAAATATGATGTACTAGCAATTGTGTTATTGAGCCGGTTGTACCGGTTTGCTAGAACCGGTTGTTAAAATATTTAGAGTTCGCAGAACCGTTTGTTGTGTCCAGATATAACAGTAAAGTTGAACTAGTTATACTCAGAAACAGTAAATTTTGATTAAACTTTTTTTTTTTTTTTTTTTTTTTTTTTTTTTTTTTTTTTTTAGAAATTCTTACAGCTACAGAGTTAAATCTATGATCTCTCAGAATAAGGCATAAGCGTTTATTTCTTAATCTCAAATACTCAGATACCAAGAATGAGAACTGGATGGGTTTACATGAATGTGGTGGTGAGGGTTATTTATATTTGAAACGTATACATACCATTATCAACAATTGTCGATCCATTTCTGGATTGAGGGATTGAGGGATTGTCAAAAGGATTACCAATACCTTTTGACAATTATCTATCTTGGATAATTCGTTTCCAAAATATTTGTAGTGCTACCTAATTTCGTCACACCACCTTGTATTAGGATGCTGTGTAGGTCCCTACTTGTCATTTCTGGTATCCAACAAAAATAATGCTTTTCTCTACCTTGTATGGTTTGTTTCCTAAGAGAGTTGTATCTATCTTTTTATCCATCTACTTTCTCTCTCTCTCTCTCTCTCTCTCTCTCTCTCTCTCTCTCTCTCTCATATATATATATATATATATATACAGAACCAGTTACTAAAAAGTTAGAATAACACCATTGTGTACTAGTGCATTACAAGGTGTCTCAGGGACCAAACTCTATCCCAAGCCCAATTTCGTATGTTGCTATTAAAGTTACTTGGAATTATAATTCAATTTTGTATCAATATTCTTCTTTATATACATTTGAAACGCTTTTTGGTTTCGTCCAAGTTCAAATCCATAACGACGGATGTGTATCGGGTCTGTTGCGTAGAGCATAACCATAAAGAAAATCAGTATACAATGTAACGTTTCAATGTGTACAAGTATCTTCATCAGACATATGAGTGGATGGGAAAAGTACTTTCAGAGGCATTAAGGTGTTTAATGAAAATATCACTGTAGTATCTAAACGTTAATATATATATATATATATATATATATATATATATATATATGTATAATTTTTAGTATTTATCTTTGTTAGGTGTATGTAACTATAACAGTATTTTCATTAGTCACAAGGATCCGTGTTAAAAGTAGCTATAGTATCGAAACAATACCATGTATAACTTCTTTGACAGGTGTGTGTGTGTGTGTGTGTGTAGTTATAATTTTATCTTCATAGTGACTTTAAAAGGCTTCGTTGGGTTTGGTCTAGATAGGGCTATAGTATCTAAACGTTACCATGTATAAGTTTTTACTTTGGTTAATGTGCATAACTATAACAGTAGCTTCACTAGACACAAGAACACAAGAATACGTCTCGCGTTTGATGAAGATAGTACTATAGCATCGAAACGTTACCCTACATAACTTATTTGTTAACTATGTGTACGTATAGTGGTATCTTTATTAGACACAAAAATGCATGGAAAAAGTGGCTTTATTTATATATTTCATTCTATCTTCTCTTCAGAGAAAGATCACTCCATTTAAAAGAGTGTTGAACTGATTTGTATATACGAACAAATCACGGATATACATAGAAATACAACTGAACATACAAAACTCAAATCATACAGACAGAAAAAGACGATAGAAAGATGCAAAACATGAATATTAAATCCACAGAAAGTAAAAGATACGTAATAAGTAATAAATAGTTCGGAATATAACAAAGCACGTGTATAGGCTTTACAAGTTTGCTTAAGTAATTGCAAGTATTTGTGAAACGGGGGATTCAAATCCAAATCCTTCTTCTGACATGCAACATTATTGTTGGTTGAACACATTCTTGTACAGGCAACTTCTTAAAATGCTCGTTTATGGGTTCTTTCGTCGTGTAGACGATAGAAAGGGACTCTCATAGCGCATTTGGGAATGTTGTTGTCTGTGCAAATGGGTTAAACTACTCGGATGATATTCACACTCCTGCAATCGCAAACACAGTTGCAATTACAAACGAATCTGGACGTGCTTCGTGCTTTCCTGTATCTAAAATTTTCTGGAATTTGGTTGACTTATAAAGTGTATAACCCCTAAACATACGAAAATTCATGGCAAATATATAGAATTTAAAGTAAGTCAAGAATCTTTAAGTTAATAGACGTTGATACTGCAATCTGTCGTATGTAAAAAAAAAAAAAAAAAAAAAAAAAAAAAAAAAGTCATTTCCAGGTCTTCAAAATTTTGTAATCAAAGTTGTCGACAGCATCTTGTTGAAAGACGACATGCCAATAGTAAGGGAGTTACTTTTACACTGACAATATAGCTGATATCAAGGCACTTCGGATTTGGTCTCAACATGTCTTTTAGCTGTTTTGAAATCTTGACAGGCAAATTGTTGTAGTATCAACGACTTAATGCTTTATATATGCCCTTATTTATAGTATTTAATTAGTAGCTTAAAAATAGATTATTTAGATTTCACGTTTCTTGTATATTGCAGGAGATAACCTCCAAGCAAAAATAGAAATTTCTGAAGAAACACTTCTTACGAAAGGAAGACTGACCATGGAACTTAATATCAACGGATCAGCTCTTAAATTTGAAATGACACCAAGGTAAATGATAGTATTTAGGTGGTAAAATGTAATATTACGCCCTGCCATTTCAAACAGTTCAATAATATCCAATATATATATTTACATAAAATTATGAACGAATACATGCAATTTGTAGTACAATAATATTTTTCTTCAATTTGTTTCTTTTAAATCCGGATATTTGTCGATGCGGATGGTTGGAATTCAGGTGATTGAATTTTTTTTTTTTTTTTTTTTTTTTGATCGAAAGATCCAATATATTTCAATCAAAAATTTTTTCTTGTAAGCCTTATATCTGGATGTTTACATATAGGGTTGCCAAACTCAAACTATCACTTGGGGGGCGCGGTGGCTCAGTGGTAGTTTGGGTTCACCTCCGGTGCTTGGTTTCCCTGGTTCGATCTCAGCTCGCGCCGTGTGGACTTTGTGGTGAACAAACACCGTGCTCGTGGGTTTTCTCAGGGTTATCCCGTTTCCTCCCACTTTCTTCATTCCACCATTTCATTCATTTCTCATCATCATCGTCTCCTTTAGCCTAACTGGCACAATCGTGGGACATAAAACTTAAAGATTTCATTTTTCAAACTATCACTTAACTCAGTATGATGTGCTGATTCTGAAAAAAAAAAAAAAAAAAACTCGATTTAGGAGCCATCGAAAAATTTTTGGCCCCTGATCCAAAAACTAATTATTGACCAAGATCGCAATCTTTTGAACCATTTTTTTGATCTTTCTAAAATTCTTGTTTTATGCACATACCACTGCATTCAGACCAATCTTTGAAAACTTGGAAATATTTAGTGCCGTATCACGGAATTAAACCCTGTTGTGTAGTCTCCCATCACTACATTGCCAAAGGCAAAGATATTACTAATTTTCTTATTTTTAAACTTCTTATTACTTCAAGTTCTCTTAAGAAACTCAATGTAAACATTAATAATCGTAGCATTTTATCGTTTACTAGAAACAAAAATCAGTTAGAATTTAATCTAATCTTCTAATATAAATAAAATAAAGAGTTTGTTTGTGTGTTTGTCTGTCTGCCTGTGTGCGGCCTGGTGACCAGACGAGTGGACCAAGGGTTATCAAATTTTGGTCAGAGGTACCTTGGCCCAGGCCGGGTTTCAAATTTCGAACCAGGGGGTCTCGGGGGGGGGGGCGTTTACCGGAACCGGCTTGGGAACCAGACAAAGTGCTGTTCTTATAACAAAATATGTATCGAGCACAAAGAAATTGACATCTGTAATATGAATTATATAATATGTAATAATAAAACTATTGTAAATTTATTCTGTAATACACCAACACAATAATTGGGCTTATGCCTGTTGTGTTGTTCATAAATAAATAAATAAAGTAACCAAACATAGAAAAAATGTAAATGGTTGAGTGGTAGAAAAGGTTATGCCTTAACTCCGCCATTTTAAATAAGAAAGAAATAAAACATAAGAAATAGCTGCTAGGAATTCTCACCATTTATTTGAAATTAGATCTTTTCCATTTTAAACATTTGTTAATTATTATTAGTTCATTAATATAAATGCCTGACCAACATAATTGAAACAAATATTGTGTTAGTATCATTCATGAATAATAATTCCTAACTGTTACTAGAGCCTGTCTATTTCAGGTGTGCCCTCGAAAAATATGCGAAACATACTTCAGACCCACCCTCGCCACCCTCTGACGGAGGAAACCCTCCCTTTGCTTAGGGAAAAGAAGTGAATGACCTCAGCCGTGTTGCCAATTTGTCATTCAGTCGTTTGGTCTTGACGAGGCTATTTAGAATGGCTAACAAGACAGAGCACTGCGAAATCCGTGAAATAATTCATTGTGGCAACGCTTCCGCATCTAACAAATGAAAGATCTCGGCCGCAGCAACTCGTCCCTCCTCTTTCGAGAAAGGTACGGGAAAACACACATTCACTGCAGCGCCATAAAGGGCAAACCTGAAATAAAAGGGCTCTAGTGTCTGTGTCATTGTTAGGAGTGTCATCGTTAAGAAAACGCAGATAACAATAAACACCACCATAATATAACTAACAGCTTATTCTTTTTACATATCCAGTACATAAATTAATAAGTAATATCTGTTTCAGATCTAACGAAATGATCCAAGGAGGCAATAGTCTTCAGTCCATGGTGGCAGCTGAGCAAGGAATTCTTCGTGACATGGAGAACACCACTGTTACAGCTACTTTATCTTTTCGACCTGATTTTACAGTAGAATTACTCGGAGGAGCCAATCACATTTTCTTTAACACAGTCTCAGTGATGGACTTAGCAGGAAATGGGTAAGAAACTTAGTTTCTTTTTAAAAAAAAAAGCTGTCTTGACTGTACATTAAGTGCTAGCAATCCATTTAAATCATTTGTGTTTACGGCTAAATTAAAGATGGAAGTTTATACGTTGTCGTCTGTCAGCCGAGGTTATGAATAGTCATCTGCCATCTGAGGGTACGTATAGTCATGCCATCTGAGGGTAGTGTTGTAAAAAAACGGTTTTTTTCTGTGAAGTTTTTTTTCAATAAAAAACATCGTTCTTTTTCATGTTTTTTTTCAAATGTCTGTTTTTTTTTCTGGCAACTATTATTTATTGATTTACGTTGCAGATTATTCAAATAATCAACAGAACTTGAGTTGAAGCCCTCGTAACTTACAAATCTTTTGTTTCTTTGTACGTATATACTAGCAAAATTGTGTGATTATTCCTTTCGGCCCCAGGTCATTTTTGGCGTTTTCCTACATTTCCAGTTAGTGACTTATTGCTCAAAAACCATTCATTCGATTGATATGGTTAAGGCCTTGCTTTTTAGAAAATAGATGTGACTATTTTTTGGTGTAAGTTGCATTGCAGTGTTGCTAATGGGTGGGAAATTATTGAGGGAAATGTAGGGGTGAAATTTACAAAAAAATCCCTAACCGAATTTCAATTTTTTTTTTTTTTTTTTTTGTATCTAGTACCACTCCTGCTATATGGGTTCAAATCACCTAAAAGAATCTTTGGTGTGTTGACAAGGTACAGTGAAATCCTGTAGTTGCTTGCTTCCATCCAAAGAGAGAAAGAAAACATTCTGTCATACACATGAAATTTTGACACTTTTTAGGCCTCACAAGCAAAAATCAAATATGCCGGGGTTACAACTTCTCTAATTATCCTATTGAAACATTTTATGATGCGTTCTGTAGGGCAAAGAGGAAGCTTTCAGGTAGTGGTACGTTTGTTTCAATGTAGCCAGTAAGAGGGTAATATTAGAGGGGAAAAGGGAATTTTTTCCGAATTTTTCACCTAAAAGCGGGAATTAATTGTTTTGGCTGGAAACACTGCCATCAGACAGACGAAAACTATCTAAAAATAAACCTTAGTACTCCAAGAATATATCCTACAAGTATCATGGTGATATATAACAAAGTAAGCATGAAATTTTAAAAAAAATCTCATTCTACCTCAGAAATTCGTCATTTTCTTACCACTTACAGAACATGGTTTATTATAAACCTCAACTGTACTTTCCCTAATTATTCTAGTGAAACTTTTTGTGGTGCGCTGATTAGGCTAAGAATGAGGCTCCTAGACACTGCTACGTTTGTTCGAATGTAGCCAATAATAAGGAAATAATAGAAATAAAAAAGGGAATTTTTTCCAAAATTTGCCCCTAAAATCTGGAATTAAAATTTTCTGTATCTGGCAACACTGCTATCAGACACACACAAACTATCTTAAAATAAGATTTGGTATCCCCCTAATATATCCTACAAGTAGTATGACGATATCTAATAAAGTAAGCATGTCAATAAAAAATATCTCATTCTACCTTTTAAAAAATCACAGTTATTTTCCCAATTAGAGAACAAGGTCTACTGTAAACCTCAACTGTACTTCCCCTAATTATCCTATTGAAACTTTCTATAGTGCGTTGTGTAGAGCAAAGACGAGACTTCCAGATACTGGTACGTTTGGTCCGATATAGTCAACAAGAGGGAAATAATAGAGACAAAACAGATATTTTTTCCAAAATTTCCCCCTAAAATCTGGAATTAAAATTTTCTGTATCTGGTAATACTGCTACCAGACAGACGTAAACTATCTTAAATTAAACATTGGTACACCACTAATATATTCTACAAGTGTTATGACGATATTTAAGGAACAAAACTTGTAATTACCAAAAATATATTACGGCAAACAGAAAAGTAGGGAAAAACTAGAAAAATCAAGGGTTAGAACCTAAATATGAATTCTTCGTGCGTTCCCTAATTATCCCATTGTAACGATCTGAACTTGCGTTTCTTAAGTAAAGACAAATGTTCGATTGGCGTAAGTTGACTTGCACTCGGACGTATAGGTACGGATTTATAAATAAAAATTTCTAATTTTTGCCCAAATTTAGGAAAATTTTAATTTCCCTAATTGGCAACACTGCGCGCAGGCCCATCCAATTGATGTCATCAGTTAGGTATCCATCCGAGGTATCTACTTGGCAAGTCTTAAGGAGGTCTTTCTACAACGAAGGAAGCTACAAGGAAAAAAGTAGTAGAGGAAATTCGTAATCAGAAAATTCTCGCATTTTTGACTGGGGTGAAATTTGAGAAGGAAATTCGACACCAGAAGAAAAAAATTAATATAATAAACTATAGTCCAACCATATTTTGCAAGAATAATATCCCGATATCTTAATTAGTGTCCACACAGGAGTGGATTAAACAAATGACACCCGTGTGTGCCACTTTGGCTACCTGGGCCACTGAATATACATTTGATTACATTTTGTTTTACTACTAACTCGTGTTGTTGTTGCAGTTATAGTCTCGACTAATAATATTATCGTAGTTGTAAACAATAACTTTATAAGGAACATTTTCTCCTTTTTACATCTTAGTTCCAACACTGTTGGTGAGAAATGCAGGGTGTTTCAAAATAAATTTTGGGGTTTTAAGTCTTCGTAGTACTTATTACATTTTAAGTACAATTATAAACAATGCATCAAGTAAAAGAGCACCTCAAACAGTCTTTGCTACAAGTGTTCAATGTGAGATTCATTCGTCACACGGCACACATCTAGTCGATAGGCGAGAAAGGCCCATAAACTTTCCGCCATATGGCACAAAACACATTCAATTTAGGAGAGTCTCGTTTCAAGTGTACCATCTCCTGAGGATTTGCTGACTGCCAGATACAAACATTATAAGTGTTCACGTTAGCTCTTAGGTGAAATGTCGATTTACCACTGAAGACGACACGATCCAGAAAATCTTCATTGTTATGCAGCAATATTTCAGTTGCGAAATTGGTATGTAAACCGTAGTCTGTAGACTTTCGACCTGTAGCAACTGCAAACGATAAGGACGTAGTTGCAAGCGTCTCCTTAATATTCTTCACACAGACCGTTGCACTGTACAGATTCAGTCTTTATTAAAACACAAAAAACTTTCTGCTCTCCAGTTTACATCTTTGCTGCTTGCTGTTTCTAACGGCAGACAGAAGAAACAATGTATGTACATGCGTGCGTACAAAACTGTTTGAGTTGCTCTTTCATTTGATATAATATTTATAATTGTAAGTTAATTGTAATAGATACTACAAAGTTTCAAAACCCTAATATTAATTTTGAAACATCCTGCATTACTTCAATTTGAGTCATCCTATATTCGTGTCTTTTATACACATATCATCAGGGCCGGTCCTAGTCAATTTGTCGCCCCATGCAATGGCATAATTTGCCGCCTCCCCCTTTCTCCAGAAAGAACAAATCTTAAAAGTCATGATTTTAAGTATACTACTCCAGCATGAACAACAAAGGTGAGGGAAGTGCAGTTGCACTCAGAAAGGCTTAACCCTTATCCGGGCAAGACATTTTTGTAACGTAAACGGGCAACCGGGGCCTGTGAGGCCCAGTATATATTTTAAGTGCAGAATACACAAAATCAATGCCTATTGTCACTTACTGTTCAGACTAGTCTAGAATGTACCGGTATATATTTTTGTCAAGTAGCGAAACTTCGTGTCACGCTTTTGTAAGCCGACCAAGCAGAATAGCAAATCCGGTCCAGACATTTTTGTAACGTAAACGGGCAACCGGGGCCTGTCAGGCCCAGTATATATTTTAAGTGCAGAACACTCAAAATTCAATGTCTGTTGCCGCATACTGTTCCGACTAAAGGTTACAATAGTCACGTGTTCAATATATAATTATGTGACAATTTGATCTAATATTTGACAGGAATTTCACTAAAGTTATACGGGGCCTCCTAGGCCCCGGTTCCCCGGTTACGTCAGGAAAAGATTTTCAAATTTAAAAAAAAGCTTTACCAACTCGATATGTTCATGGTTTTAACTTCGACGAAAGATAGAAGAATTCAGTATTTTATGTCTTCGAAATATGTATGGTTATTGAGAAATTTTAGAAAAATGAAGCTACTGGGCCTGGGAGGCCCCGCTTGCCCGGATAAGGGTTAAATACTCACTAAAAATGCAATCCCGTTGTGTGTGTGTGTTTTTTTAAATATTAATCTATTATGTTAGTGAAACATAAAGCAAACACACCTGCAGAGGATAGATGGTAATCCTTTTTATAGAATTCACTATTGAGCTTCAATCTCAATGTATCAGTTTGCAATTCCAGTGCAACTAGTTCTTTTACTTTTATTTCTTGATTTCTCTTCTATATCTGTTAACATTTTCTAAAAAAAACTTGTTTCTATCTTCAATGATAAGGAACTTGTTTCTGACAAAAACAAGACTAGTTGTCATATCAAAACTGTGATAACTTACTAAATGGAACAGATATTCACTACTATTCCAGAATTGAATTCTTGCATTTGGCAACAATCAAGCAATTTGTGCTCGGATTTATTCGACTATTTGCTTTAGCATTGTCCATGTGGCCTTAAACTAATGCATCCTAAACTTAATTTATGAATGTAGTATTCAAATAGAAGGTCAGCTTAGTAAATGTAACTACCATCATCATAAAGTCTGTTTCCAACAAGAAATATTTAATTTAAATAATATACTTATGACAGATTTTGCCGGACCATCCAAACTTGCCACTCCATGCAAATGCACGTGTTGCATATATGGTAGAGCCGGCTCTGCATATCATATGTATCTAGTCGACAAATTATTTATATATGACATTTAGAAAAATACTATTAGGCAAATTAGTATTAGTTTTTATCTTTAGACAAGTTATATGAATTTTATATTGTTCGTGACATTATTTTCGTACTTATTAAAGGCCTGCTTTCACGAAAAAAGAAAATTTCATTTCTACTTTTATTTCTTAGTTGATATTGATGAAAACTGCTGAAACCCGAATTGTCTATAGGTATGGTATTCATGTAAATTGTAAAATATTTGTAGCGTATCAGTATCTAGCGTTTAATTTATGTTGCATTTTACGGTGATTATACCTACATAAAAATATTTAATACTTAAATAGACGTAAGATGTATTAGAAATGACTATTTGAAAAAAAACGAAATTTAGAAAAAAAACGAGAGGCAATGTTTTTTTTTTCTAAAAAAAACGTACATTTCTGAAAAAAAACGAACGGTTTTTTTTTCTATTTACAACACTATCTGAGGGTACTTGTAGTCATCTGCCAGCCCAAGTTATGAACAGTCATCTACCACCTGAGGGTACGTATAGTCATCTGCTAGCCCAGGTTATGAATAGTCATCTGCCATCTGAGGGTACGTATAGTCATTTGCCAGTCGAGGTTATGAATAGTCATCTGCCATCTGGGGGTACTATGTATAGTCATCTGCCAGCCGAGGTTATAAATATTCATCTGCCATCTGAGGGTACGTATAGTCATCTGCCAGCCGAGGTTGTAAATATTCATCTGCCATCTGAGGGTACGTATAGTCATCTGCCAGCCGAGGTTATGAACAGTCATCTGCCATCTGAGGGTACGTATAGTCATTTGCCAGTCGAGGTTATGAATAGTCATCTGCCATCTGGGGGTACTATGTATAGTCATCTGCCAGCCGAGGTTATAAATAGTCATCTGCCATCTGAGGGTACGTATAGTCATCTGCCAGCCGAGGTTATAAATAGTCATCTGCCATCTGGGGGTACTACGTATAGTCATCTGCCAGTCGAGGTTATAAATAGTCATCTGCCATCTGAGGGTACGTATAGTCATTTGCCAGTCGAGGTTATGAATAGTCATCTGCCATCTGGGGGTACTACGTATAGTCATCTGCCAGCCGAGGTTATAAATAGTCATCTGCCATCTGAGGGTACGTATAGTCATCTGCCAGCCGAGGTTATAAATAGTCATCTGCCATCTGGGGGTAAGTATAGCCATCTGATAGCCGAGATTATGCATAAGGTCTAATAATCTTCCAGTCGAGATTATACATATTCATTTGTTAGCTAAGTTGCTGAATTGTCATCTGCTAGCTCAGGTTATCCATACTCACCTACTGTCAAGATTATGTAGAGTCATCTGCCAGTAGAGATAATAAATAGTCATCACTAGCCAAGGTTATGCATAATCATCTGCCAGCCGAAAGATGCATAGTCATCTAACAGTCCGGATTATGCTAGTCATCTGCCAGCCGAAATTAAGCATAGTCATCTGTCAGCCGAAATTATGCATAGTCATTTGCCAGGCGAAATGATGCATAGTCACCTACCAGCGAAGCTTATGCATAGTTATCTATCAGCCCGGGTTATGCGAAGTCATATGCCAGGCAATATGATTCATTGTGATCTTTCTTATTGATTCAAGTATTGTCAAGAGATACCATATCAGTTTATAGTGATTCACCGCTGATTCTAAAAAAAAAAAATGATGTTTAGTGTCAAAAATGAGTTGAACCACACACTAGGTTAATGGAACGGAAATATGGAAATTAAAAAAAAGTAACAATCAAATATATTTAATTAATTGGATAGGTGTATGCAGGGCATAAATATTTTAAAAATCAATAGATATTAAATGGACACATCTTTTCTGACATAATTAAGTTATATGGGTCTGACCTTTCTCTCATATTTCGAGATCTAGATTTGCTTATGGTAAATAACAAAGAAATGTGCGGACGTCTGGATTAGAGAGGATCTCTATACGTAGCTGTCTCTTTTCAAAAGAAAAAAATATCAGCCGCACTTAAAATCAGTTTCGTCGGACAAAGTTGATATTGTTTTCGCAATCAGAGTTTAATGTAGAATTTTTAAAAAAATATTTTAAAAAAACTGAGCCGAGTTACAGTAAAAATTCGTTGTTTTGCCGAATGTCTGACGATAGGGGAGAAGAGGAAGCCAATTTGGAAACAGAGTTGTGCACTGTCAGCGGAATGTAAGGCCAAAGTTCAACAGTTCTATTCATGAATAGTTATTTTTATAGACCAAGACACCACTGTAGAGATAGTGTGGTCTCAATGTGTGCGCATGAACACTAAACAATCTATTGCTGAAAGCCAGTCCATGTTTTCGCCTTTCTCTGGCAGAATGTGACACCTGTTCATCTCCGAGAACGTCTTTGTTTGCCTAAGGAAATATTCCACTGTAGATGCGAATGAAAAAGTACAAATATTTAGCGAATAGAATCGTTTCTGTCTCGGACACAGCGATGTCCGTGCACATCACTGCAACTGAGTGGAAAAAATTCAATATGTGTCCGCATTTCCCATACAGAACTCACGTTTCTGGTATGGAAGAAATAATCTAGAGATCCTTATCGCTTGTAGTTTTCATTCAAAACATTATGACGAGCGTATCGTACATTCGTGATGTTGTCAATCCTCGTCTTCGACTTATTTGGACACTTTTCAGGAACCCATCTCCCAAGCGTGAAAACGCACATCCTAACAATCCAGCGTGCTCGACTCGATATGCGCCTTCCCCTAGGCCGCTAGGTCTCCAGGCCTAAACCCTATTGACTATGTGTTTACTAATTTCAGGCCAGATCTGTAAGTTTCTACTCTGCTTTCTCAAATGCGTTTCCACAGCAGAAAATTAACAAATTGGCTGAAACGTAAACGTTCCCATGTGTTTTGTGTATCGCGTTCCAATATGGATGTGATACGCTGAGGGAAAGAAACATATATGTCGTACGTAAAAACGTAGGCTACATGTGTAAATCCTGTAGTTTCTGGACTTAACGTATAGTAAACGTATAAGTAAGAAGGTATATTTTATACGGAAAGTACGTATAAGTATTCCGAATAAACGTACTTTCAGTACGAACGAAAGAACTGTATATAAGCGGTTAGGGTCTCACATGCAGATGGATGTATGTAACATATAGCTAACATATGTAACATACGTATACATATGTAATATAAGGGAGATTGTCAGATGCCAGACATCCTGCAACGGCATGGTGTAAAATCTAAGCGGAAAAAGGGCAGTGCAAATGTAGTATATGTATAACGTATGCTCCGTACAGATTTCCGTAATAAACATAAGGATTCCGGATATTTGTACACTATACTGCTGTCCGGGTAACAGATTTTTCTCAGTGTATGTAAGTCAGAAGAAACTACGAAACTTAAGTTGTAGATCGTATTTTGAGCCAACGAAAGTGCTTCTTTTAGTTAGAACAAGTAACAATGACACGTACACCACTTGAAGGAGTTTGGTTTCATGTCTTGCTGTTTTCTCAGTTAATATTGAAACCGGAAGTTGTACTTGATTTCTGTTAGTTTTGGTTTTATTTAGTTGAGAGATTACAGTGAAGATAGAGTTATTCTCTGGACACTTAATTGATTGCAGAAAAACCTCTTATCGCTGTCTATTATCACCTTCACTCTATAGTGATCAACGTTAAAACCGGAAGTGATTGATTTCTGCCACTTTCGGTTTGAATAGAGAGCTAAAGAAAGTTGGTACCTATTCTTAGAACACTAAATCAATTCCTAAAAATAGAGGTGCTACTCATTATGTCTTTTCGCTTTGGTCTATGTAAATCAATATTGGAACAGGAAGTAGTAATGGATTTCAACCTCTTCCGGTTTTAGTAGAGAGTTAAAGATGGAGATGGAATATATTCTTCGGACTTTTAATTAACTGCAAGAAATCTCTTAACTCTGTCTTTTATCTTCTTTCCTCTATAGCAGAGTTTCTCAACCTGAGGGTCGGCGAGAGGGTTTCATGACGGTCGCGAAGATAAGCGCAAGAGATAAATATAATTAGAATCTAATATCGGAGAATATTTTTAAATATTATTTTGTTCTGATAGACATATTTTTATTTTTATACATGAACAACAAAACATAGGTCTACTAAACATTTCCAACAGGTCTAGAGCTGTTTAATAATCAATTTTAATGAAAGAGATACGATATGAAACAAATGAGAACTCTATATTGAAATACCAGAAAAATACGAATTTAACAAAACCTGCATATTGAAATGCAATTAAAATTGAAAACTAATGAGATACCTGAGCATGTTGTGATTTCACTAGTGCGGCAATGTCCTTTTCAATCTTCGTGACATACATTAGGTCTATCAAGTCATTTTCAACTGATAAGCGATTTCTTGTCTTTGTTTTTAATGCTTACCACGTAAAAACTACTTTCGCACATTAACGATGTAGCAAATGGAATTATTACTTTCTTAAGGCAGCAGATACCAGACCAGGATATTCTTCTCTCCTCATCAGGCAGAACTTGTCCAAGTCTTCGTTACAGAAAACCAGTTGCAAAGACTTGTAGCATGATCATTCTATTATTTGGTCAAGAAGTTGTGGGCTTAGATCAGATACGTTAATGGCCTCTTCAATGAAGGAGTTTAGTAACCATCTTGAACCAATACTTTCATCGTAGGGAATATATTACTATTATTGTATCCACTATATACAAGAAATGGATTTTAGTATTATGGAAATAGATGGATATCGTGTGTGAGATCTCCGCAATAGGTATAGGTTATATAAAAATCGCACACAAGCTTATTACAAACTAGAAATTATAGGGGGATCGCTGGCAAAAATATGTGATAAAATGGGGTTCGTGATAGGAATTAGGTTCAGAATTCCATCATTATATTACAGCAAATAACAATATTATACTCATGTGCGCTGAACTTATTGAACACCCTTTATACAGCTATTGAAGAGATGTATAACAGTAATTGAAGAGATGTTAAAAAGCTTTATAAGCAAGGTTAAACGTGCACCTAGATTTCTGTAAGTATTCTGTTAGCAGAAATTATATTGAAGATGATATTCATGTGTTATGAATAGAAATTGAATATACAGAGGTCAAAGTTTACAGTATGTGTTTTCCATAAGGAAAATACAATTACTCATTACCTCAATTCATATTCTCTTTTGTTAAAATTACCTTTTTGTTTTTCAGTTTACAATTAGAATATATTTTTAACATATCAAGAAAACACGAAAACATTTTACACTATATTTTCTACACTATGACTTCAATATTGATGTTCTATACCTCGGGAACCAAAGTTTTAAAAGTAAATACTGCATTTCACACAGGCTTCCGTTAAAAATATGATATAGCGATTGATATTTTTAAAAAGAAATCAATTTGGCGACTAGATCAAGTAGCTATGTCACGTGTACACCATTTAAAGAGGTTTAGTTTGTATGGCGTGATACTTTATCTTTTAATATTAGAACCGGAAGTAGCACTAGATTTCCACTACTTCCGATTCTAGTAAAGAGATTAGAGTAAAAACTAAACATATTCTTCCAATCAGTGGTGGATACAGGATATGATCAAGGGAGGGGCTAAACCATAGTTTGCCGCTTTATCCAGTATAAAGCAGGATTGAAACCCATTTTATCCCGTGTATACCTGAGCGCCAAGGTGGGGGGGGGGAGCAGTATAGCCCCCTTAGATCCGCTCTTGCTTCCAATACTACATCCTTTCTTTTCTGCTATTCTCTCTAATTTATTCCATTAAAATGATGAAAGAAAAGAAAAAAAGTACCTAGTATTTGATTTAGAACGTTAAAAAACATAGAGAAAGAAATTGGACCCGAGTAGCATTGCATTTGGTTGCAATATATAGACTGCATCTGAGAAATTAAGCTCTATATATAGACTCATTAAAAACCAAGTTATCTTATTCAATAATTTATATAGTGCCCGTGCCGTTCCGTGGAAAATCAGCGCCCGGGGCGAGAGTATATGACGGCGCCCTCCCCGTACATATGAGTGAAGTCGACAGACTTGCCGCGAAACGCCACCATAATTGGCGCGAAGTGCAAGAAAATTTTAAAAACTAAACCATGCTTTTCCTTGATTTTTAGCACTTTTTATTACTTCTTCCATTATATATATATATATATATATATATATATATATATATATATATATATATATATATATAACTTTTCTTTTTTCCTCCCGAATTTTGCGCCCCCTTACTTCGGCGCCCTCGGCCATAGTCCCGCCCGCCCCCTCCACGGCACGGTATTGTAGTGACAACTTTTTTCTTTCTTTAAGTATATTTGCCGTTAATTTTTCTCTATTTTGCTTTCCATTACCATAATTCTTTACGATGCACCAAAAATGTTTTATTGTTTTTATTTCATATCGACGGAAAATAGTTAAATAATGCATACTGCTACTAGTACTACTACTACTACTAATACTAATACTAATAATAATAATAGTAATTTCCTTTGTTGTCGGAAATGCGGTACAAAACTTATAAATTTTTAAAAATAATAATAAATTAAAAACGCTGATATATATATATATATCAGGGTGGTTCAGTAATGTTGGACAGCCCTGAATAAATCGAAAACCAGAAGAGATATTAGCAAGAGTTTGGTGGATCCATATACTTGTGGAAGGGGGACGTCTTTTGAGATACCACACAATGTTACCAGGTCAACAGTGTTGCCAGCTCAGTACAAAGTTGTATTTTTTTAAATGGAACATATAGAAGTTTATGCAATCAAAAGAATTAGTACAGAATGTGAATACCAACAAGCGAAACCGCACCTGTCAGTGTTGCCAAATAACGAAGTTATAAAGCTTCAAAGATCAAGAAATTAAAGTTTCCGTAGAGCAAAACTAGCAAAAAGGCAAGAAAAATAATACTACGGAATGAAAAGAAGTAACCGAAAGAGTAAACCAAAGAACGCACAGCATCCAGTGAGTAACAGGGTTGCCACAGTAAAGGGGGAAAAAATTGAAAATTTTGCAGTTGCTATAGGAGGAAAAGTGTCCATATGACATAATGCTGGAAACACCATAGAAAGTTCATGTAAGATTCAGGAATCCTAATAGCGTTTGTTCGAAATCAATATCTCTAACCGTTTCCGAGATACACCAAAGGTGTGCGGAGTTTGCAACACTGCATAATAATTCCCTCGCCCTCCAAACTACAGGAACGAGTAATGAAAATGATACGCCCAACAAAATGTAAGAACTACACGGGTCTAATCGTCAAATCAATTATGCAGTGTTGCAAACCCCGCACACCTTTGGTGTATCTCGAAAACGGTTAGAGATATCGCTTTCGAACAAGCGCTATTAGGATTCCAGAATCTTACATAGACTTTCTATGGTGTTTCCAGCATTATGTCATATGGGCACTTTTCCTCCTATAGCAACTGCAAAATTTTCAATTTTTTCCCCCTTTACTGTGGCAACCCTGTTACTCACTGGATGCTGTGCGTTCTTTGGTTTACTCTTTCGGTTACTCCTTTTCATTCCGTAGTATTATTTTTCTTGCCTTTTCGCTAGTTTTCCTCTACGGACACTTTAATTTCTTGATCTTTGAAGCTTTATAACTTCGTTATTTGGCAACACTGACAGGTGCGGTTTCGCTTGTTGGTATTCACATTCTGTACTAATTCTTTTGATGGCATAAACTTCTATATGTTCCATTTAAAAAAATACAACTTTGTACTGAGCTGGCAACACTGTTGACCTGGTAACATTGTGTGGTACCTCACAAGACGTCCCCCTTCCACAAGTATATGGATCCACCACACTCTTGCTAATATCTCTTCTGGTTTCCGATTTATTCAGGGCTGTCCAACATTACTGAACCACCCTGTATATATATATATATATATATATATATATATATATATGAGCGGCTCGCAGAAAGATAATGATAAGCCCCACTTCTGGCCAAATTGAGTTACTTGGTGAAATGAGTTGGGATCGGACCACAGAACAATATGTAGCTAGTATAAGTTCGGAAATTTATCTGCACATGGCAAGGGGTGCATATTGATATGTGACCTTGCATTGCATTGCGTTAGAACACTGAACTTCCTTTTTCTTTTACTTCAATGTTAAAAAATGTCGCTTACTATTATCTTCCCCCGAGTTGCTCATATATATGAGGGTGATTCAGAAAGTGATGCCTCCAAGGTGATACTTTTATTTGTGTTTGACAGATAGCATCGATACAGGTATCAGTGGAAAGCTTGTAATGTCAGCTACAAATAGTGCTATAATTTTCAAACATAGTCCCTCATTACGGGCAATACATTTGCGCCAACGTGAAACAAGGTTTTTCATGCCGTCGGCGAAGAATTGTGGTAGCTGCTGGTGACACTATTGCCGAGCAGCTGCTTGCACCTCCGCGTCATAACTGTAGCGTTGGCTTTCAAAGAGTCTTCATCCCGGCGAAATTAAAATACCGCTAATTTTATAGTAATTATGTGATATCTTCAAATAGATGAAAGATAATCGAAATGTGGAACAAGAGCGCACTAGACAATATTATTTTGCGTGAGGTACCGTTATCACAAGTCACCTAGTGGCTTTCCGTTTTCAGCTGTTTAAAAAACGCGAAAATAAATACCGATTTTCAAAATGGCTCGAAATCGAAAGCAGATAAGTGAGTCGTGATAACAGTTTCTCACGCAAAATAATACCGGTACTGTCTAGGGCGCTCTTGTTCCATATTTCAATTATCTTTTATCTATTTGATGATATCACATAATTATTGTAAAATTAGCGGTATTTTAATTTCGCCGGGATGAAGACTCTTAAGGTGATCCTTAAGTTTTGGGAAGAGCCAACAATTGCAGGGCGGAAGACCCGGACTATGGGCAGGGCGTGGGCAGAATGTCAACAACACTTTGCCAGCAGGTGGAACAACTTTTTTTTTTTTTTTTTTTTTTTTTTTTTTTTTTTTTTTTTTTTTTGCGGACGAGAGGTACCGCATTGATTGACGCTTCGTTTCCGGGCCGTAATGGTGTATCCACTACTCGTCACCGGCGATGAATGTTGCTGGGCGCACAACCTTCTGCAGTCAGAAATTCAATGACAGCCCGCTATTCTGCCCTCTCGCGACAAATCGCTGTAACTTTGGCGGAGCAGTTTTGAGGAAAAGAGCCGTCAAGTCGCTACAGACCGGCTAATTTCCTACTTACATCGAAATTCTCTTTGGTACCGGTATATTTTCAAAAGTATTTGACTCAGCTCAATGCTGGACCTGGTGAACATAAGTATCGGTGGGGGAAATTCAAAAATGCTTATAGCGACAAAACAATGTAACTCAAGTTACAGCGTTTTGTCGCGGCACGGCAGTATTGCAACCGGTCGTCACCACTGGATGCCATAGGTTGCTCCATTACTCTGAAACGAGAAGAGATAGAAGGTAAAACAAAGTGACCTTCTATAGTTTAGCGAAATTAAACTACCGCTAATTTTGAAGTTTTTCTGTAATATCTTCAAAACAAATAAAAATATTCGAGAAGCAGAAAAGTAGTGAACTAGACAGTACAATTTTGCATGTGATACGTTTACCATAATTCACTTATCTGCTTTTGGTATGCCGCTATTTACAGAACCCGCAAAAAAATGCGAAATTTATCTACAGTTAAAAATTGAAAGCAGATAGATGAATTGTGATAACGGTATAATATGCAAAATCATTTTATCTAGTTTACTACGTTTCTGCTTTTCGAATATTTTTATTTGTTTTGAAGTTCGCTGTAGTGAAGACCCTTAATGATAAACAGTTTGCAGTACTATTGGCCAAGTAGTGGGCTAGGGGGCATTACTTTCTGAATCACCCACGTATATACGTACTTAGGCTACTAAATTCATATTGATTTGCTTTCATTAATATTATTCTTTTTATTTTCTGTTTCAGCATCTATTACTGCGGAAACAACACCGTATTACACGACCATCCTGAAAAGGAGATAGATAGTGTACAAATCGAATTATCCTCGACGCCTTGTTGATACATAAGAACAAGAAACCAAGTTGCAGAAATTACGAGGCCAAAGTGTTCCTACTGATGGTCTATTAAATATTCACTTTTCTTTTGTTATAAAAAGATGTAAATATACTGTGATATTTTTTGTAATAAACATGTACATAGTCCACCCCAATTTTATTTTTGTTATTAGGTGTTTGTGGTTCACAGTAAAAATAAAAGAAAAAGGAAAGTTTAACTGAAAAACACAAGAAAAAACAAAATAACAATGATGCAGATAGTTTTTTAATTAGATAGAATTAGTAGAATATTTGAAGACTTTGGGGCAAAAACCCATTAAGTCCAAAATTGAAATTGTAAAAGAGATGGCTTCACAAGGGTTTACCTTCATCCAATTTTCTTCAAACTTGGCACATACCGAATATAAGTAACACTTATTTTTTTGTTTCTTTTTCTGAAAATAGGTTAAGGGAAGGGGGGAGACACCTTTTCAAAGAAAAAAGTCCCCTTGATTAAAAGGGACACACCAAAGAAACGAACCTCTGCCGATGCAAAGATGACTTCAAAGTAGGAAATACGGGTTTTGTCGTTCTTGCGAGAACAGGGTTATAGGGGTAATGACCCCCTTCGAAATGACAAAAGAACCCCGCACAATTCTTATGGGAATTGGAGTTCGGTGGAGTTGCTTAAAACGGTGATATGTTGTAGATAAGGTGTTCCTGAGAAAAAGTCTCAATGCATACAACTACAAATCACTGAGCATTTGTCCACTACAGGGCCACTTGTTTGGAAACAACCCAAGATAACTACATTCTGGATTTCGGTAAAAATGACTGAAACCGTGATATGTTGTAGATATTGTGATCCTGAGAAAAAGTCTTAATGGGAAACACCACCAACCACTGATCATTTGACCACTACAGGGCCATTTTTTTTTAAAGCAGCAGAAGGTAAAATATCATAGTCCGGGTTCTGACTGACCCTCACAGTTTTTACCTAAGCAAGTGAATGATATTGAAACAATCATTGGAATGAAAATGTCGGAGGAAACGGGAGTGGCCCGAGAAAACCCACGGATGCGATATTGTAGTTCTCTACCACTGATCCCTCTTGTCCCTCAGGATAGAATAGAACGGATTTCGAGATAATAAATTACTATCATTAATCATCCTGACCTGGAAAATAACACGCAACAGAAATAAATATACTACTACAAACATCGTTTACAGCTCTCTGTATTTCAGTCTTTCTTTCAGTTTAATGTCCCACAATTATGCCCTTTTGGCTAAGGGGGACAATGATTAAGACAAGTGAACGATGATGGAAGAATTAGTGCAAGGAGACTGTGGATGGAAACCCACGGGCATAATGTTTCTTACCACAAATTTACCTATCCGGGTATCGAACCTAGGACCCCACACACCAAAGCTAAGCATTCTAACACTGAGTTACAGTTACCCTTTCTTTCTGATTTAAAACCAAACACATAAATTTAGCCTATACATTACGCTTAAAGTTCTATATCCTATAGCTTATCAATATGTGTCAATACGAAATTTAAAATAAATAGTTATAACTGCTCGTAACTCCTGAAAATCCGGTAAGAGTATATTTTAACATAGTATTTTGTCGAACACAGAAGTTGGCAAAAAATCTAAAATTTTCACGTTTACTTCTAGTTTTTGCCTGACGCCCCAGCATATAAACGGGATGCAAAAGTAACAATAATGGGAGTGCAGCAACAGCATTGACCCTAATAGTATATTGGTTTGCAGCAAGTCTTCCACTATATTTGATTTTAACTTGCTAGACTTTTCGTGCGCTGTACACCTGCTTCAGGCTTTTTAAAAGAGCTACCCGCAAATGTCGTAATTTGATTTTCACTTGCTAGATTGTACTTGCCTCGGAGGCTTGCTGCAACTTTGTAGCAAGTGTGTCAGCTCTGGATTCTACCAACAGGTGGCACAAAAGTCCAATCTTAGAAATCTCCCCGCCAGGCCGCCATTTGTAGTAGGTGCGAAGTGTGCGAAGCATTAAAACAAGTGGATAATTAAGATAATTACGTAAGTATCCAGTATGTAGAGATAATTTATATTTTAAACGTGTATTGTTTGACAAAGTTGTTGAGAAAAATATACTGTGTGTATGTTCGTATACAGTAAAGTGCTTGCTGCAGGTTTACTATGCTAACATCCACACACTTGAAGTTGACTTGCAATGCAAGTATATAAATGCAGAAGACGTACTACACTCACTTGCTGAAGACCTGCTGTAGACTTGTAATGCAAGTATATACTTGCAGAAGACTTACTACAAACTTGCTGTAGACTTGCTGTGCAAGTGATATGCTTACAGAAACAGGGTGCGAAATCATTTGAAAATGGTGGGGGGGAAGAAGTTCAGCAATCCACACTAATGCTTCGTGGAGCCTCCAAAAATTGAAATATTATTGGATTATTATTATTATTATTATTATTATTATTATTATTATTATTATTATTATTATTATTACTACTACTACTACTACTACTACTACTACTACTACTACTAATAATAATAATAATAATAATAATAATAATAATAATAAATGTTCAAACTAGTCGTCATTGTTATTTAAAAATACTTTAATGTTATTTATTCATTTAACCAAAATTGGTATCTTATCTACTGCATTTAATATACACTTCGGCGCGTATGGTCCAGGGTTAGACTCTCATGGGAGCACAGTACCCTTGTGTTTACCATCATATTGAAGACTACATTTATGAAAATAGCGGTAGAGATCTATAGGTCAGAAATAATAGTCCCTGAGAACCGATGTCCTAACCAAGCATTAGAACTACTAACTTGAAGCGCTCCACCTGGCCAGCCATAGATCCTCATGAGCTGTCGAGTCAGAGTATAGTTTTCCTTTTTTTTTTTTTTTTATGAAATTCTCGTTTCTTCGCTACGTACGTAGTGTTTCAGTTTGGTCGTTCAGATATACGGTCACCTTTGTAAGTCTAAATAATACTATGTATCTATATTGTATTATTAGCAACAATATATTATTATAAATAACAGATATGATTTCAATACAAATAGATAGAACACAAAATGCCGTGTTGCCTCAGTGGTAGAGCGCTCACCTCAGGTGCGTGGGATCAATGGTTGTATCCTAGCTCGCGCCAAATTCTGCTTTTGGTATACAAACAATTGTGTGGGGTTTTTTTTTCGGGGTCCTCCCGCTTCCTTCCACTATCTTAATCCACCCTTATAATTCATCTCATCATGACAGTTTTCCTTAGCCTTGTGAATATTCGTAGGACGTTAAACTTTAGAAAATAAAAGCACAAACACTATAATACGATTGATTTGTTGATTTAAGTTTAATGACCCTTTTCAGCAGCGAGGCTATGAGATGTGGACTTACAGTTTAAGGTGGAATCCGAACTACGGTAATCGTTCAAATTTTTGTAAGGCGCTCCCACCGGGAATCGAACCCAGGATCCCGTGCACCGAAGATGGTGCGCGCGTGCTAACCACTAGACCACTGAAGAGAGCCACAATAATACAAGCATTGAATGGTTGTGTTACTGTATTTATAGACCTAAAATATAGTTTGCAATAACGTATCTTACATTAGAGAAAATTTTTAAGATTAAACTTCACTTTCTTTCCTTGTGTAACAAGAGTTGAACATGTGATGGCCAGAAGAAACCCACGTATGAGCAGCAGTAATAGCATCCCATAATTTTAAAGGAAATCCACTGAGTTTAATTATCAATAAAGATTGCAAGGTACTCGCCAACATACGGTTTCTTTCGGAACTTTTAATATGAACAACATTGAATCCACGTTCACAGGCAGCAGTTGATAATGACACAGAACTAACTTTCCGTGTTAAGGTTTTAAGAACTTGAAAATCATTTACCGACTTAGAACTTGACTTGTACTCTCTCCATTCTGACACTGTAGAACCCCCACTTGGTCTATTGGCTAGCACGCTTGACTTCGGTTAGCGTGGTCCCTGGTTCCACGGTGAGGTACAGTTGAACGACCAAAGTGATTCGGATTCCATTATAATCAGTAGGTCCACGTCTCCTTTAGCCTAGCAGGCATAACCGTGGGACGTTAAACTAAATCAAATCAAATCATTCTGACACTGCAGTATGAAGATTCAATCCAAACAATTAAGCTGCTTTATATACGTCTACGTTACCGTATAAACCACTCAGGCTATTACGATCTTTATTTTCAAACATTGAAAAGCACTTTAGCACATCATTAAAAGGAAACCTTCTTTCCACTTTGTCTATTAAACCCTGGATTACCTGCCCCCTTATTTGATCAAACTCACTATCATCATTCCCTGTATCAGACGCTTGTCTGCAATGCACTAAATAATTATCTTTACAAAGACTTTGGTAGACATTATCTTTCATACGCATTTCTCTCAGAGCTTGGATTGTAGGGTCAATTTTTTCTCTATTTCATTGTACGAAACTGCTTCCTTTTGCATCGTTTTACTAATATTAGACAGAATGGACGCAATATCCAGAAGAAACCGAGCAATGGAATGTTCTTTTTCTCCGACTGTTTTTTTTTTTTTTTTGTTGTTGTTGTTTTTTGTTTGTTTGTTTGCTTGTTTGGTAAATACCACTCAGTTTAAAACTGTCTCTGTTGAAATGGTCAGTATTTTCATACTCCAAAAGTAGGAATTGCATTATACAAGAAAAGTATGTAAAGACTGCCAATAATGCATCCTTCTCATTTGAAATCCAACGTATGTGAAACAATCTTTTGATTTTCAGCAGTCCTGCGACATCTGTGACTGTCGCGATACTTTTAAGTGTTGCAGATGTAGATGACTTACTGAACACCTTGTAAAGTTCGCCTAACAAACATTCAAAGTTGTGAACAGCATTCACAACACCAAAAACTCTTTCTGAAACGAGATCAATTCGATGTGCCATGCAGTGTACGCTAATTAGGCACGGGTTGACATTTCTTCTAATTTGAGCAGCAACACCTACGTTTCTCCCAGTAAACTCTGCATCCCCGTCCGAACTAAATCCAACAAGTTTTTCTTTAAGATTAAAAATATCTATGCCATCTTCGGAAAATGCTTGAATAATTTTCTCTTCGAGGGATTTTGCATCGGCGTTTTTTACAGGCACTAATGTATAAAAACGACAACAAGGTTTATTTTCTTCGTCCATATATTTTCATATAAAAGCAAGTGCTTATCCGCAAACCTGTTTGTAGATTCGTCCACTGAAATTGAAAAACAATCTGTTTGTTTGAGAAATTTTACAAATTTTGCATGTAACTGGTACGCTAGAGAATAAGTCTTCATCTCGTCAACAACCGAACAACCGAAAAAGTTAAACACCTGATCCTTCTACAAATAAACTACGTTTTTTAAAACAGCATGCATTTACAATTATTGTTTGTCTGAAAAATTTCATTATATACCTACTTATATTTTCCTATTAAGGTGTCCCCCCTTACAGATTTTGGTGAGGGGGAAATGCAAGTGTAAAATTTTTGGTGGGGGGAAATCCCTCCCGTCCCCCCCCCCCGGGATTTCGCACCCTGTACAGAAACTTGCGTCAAACCTGCACTAACTTGCTGTGCACTCGCAGTGCAAGTGGAAACTTGCAGTAGGCTTGATTTGCAAATCTGCTGCAAGTTTATTGCAAGTATATTTTGCTGTCTGGGGAGACTTCAAATTCACAGCTCCCGAACCAATCAGTCGCTGTCAGTATCATATAATAAAAATAATGATCCATAGACGTATTTCATTAGAAGAAATTTATTAAGTTTCGGAGGAAAAATGTGCAGTAACCCAAGGAATCCATATGATCAACATTGACATGGAATAAGTCACTTGCGCAAAACAAATGCACCGAATCCTAACTGATTCAAGCGAATCACTCTCAACAAGTTTACTTGCGCGAAGGGAATGCGCTGACGTATAACAACTCATACGAACGAATAAAATAATGGAGTAATTTGAATGAATCAGAGTAAACAAATCACTTTACCCATTCTATCTTTGAACACAATGTTCTAATTGTGCTCTCAAAAAAATGTTTAAACCACTGACCACGGGGTCAGTCTGATTTTAAAGGCCATATAATTTGTGATATTTACTGGCGCCATTATTTTCTACGCCTTGGAACTAATATACTGAATTTGCTGCGTGAATTTATGAGTAATTATCTTTCTCTAAAGCCGTATATTTGTATATATATATGGCTGTTATAAGCTTTCCATAATAAATTATAAGTTATGGCCGTATTACAAAACATTCAGTTGTTTTCTCTATTATTGCATATAATGTTTCGATTCTGTGAACAGACATTTATGCTGCCATCTGCTGGGCATCATGAATAACACAACTCTTCGTAAGAAAAATATGTCTACTACACCAGGGATGCAAATAAGTAACAAAATTTTACTAGCCCACATTCCACATCCCAATTGTAACTTTTACAGTTTTTGCTGTTTTAAAGCTCGCCCGCAGCGATGAACCGTTCGCCCGCAGCGAGTGGACGAGCGGTTATTTGCATCCCTGTACTAGACATATCTTTCTTAACTATATATAAAACAACATGAGCTGACATAAATTATTGAGCACTTCCTGTAGGGCTACAATGATTAAATTTGGCATGATTGTAGCTTTCCGAAACTAACCGATAGGAAAATTGCTAAAAGTGAATATTTTTAAATTTTAGGAGGTCTAAAGGAGAAATGAAGAAATCCCCCATGTTATTTTAATGGGTCTTTTTTTGACTTATAATCTCATGTTTTAGGTACTTTAAATTGGAATAAAAAATTGAAATTCGGTATGCTTGTACATTGTCGTTAGCTTTACCTAAATAAACCAATGAAAATAAAAATTTCGAACTTTAGAATTGTTTTATAGGGAACTGAAAAATGGTTTTATGGGGAACAGGTGCGAGGCCGTAGGTCTGGGGGCGAAGCCCCCAGCTAGCCAATTGCTAGTTCTCTAATAAAACATGATTAACGAACTTTTTCTTTGGTGTGTACCAGTGGAGTAGGCCTATACTGGTTTGAAGGCATGGGCTACCACTGACCTTTTATAATAATAATAATAATAATAATAATAATAATAATAATAATAATAATAATAATAATAATAATAATAATAATAATAATAATAATAATAATATACAAAATATGGATAACAATGAACAAAAAGTGGTTGGTGTGTTTTGCTTGAAATTTTGCTTTGAGACCATTGTTTTCCACCGTAAATGAAATTCCATCATACATTTATCCAGTTAACTTTTCGTTGATTGCATTTGTAAAATGTTGATTTTTACTAATGTCACTTCCCGCAAAAGTCGCCTCTGTTACTGACATTGATTGTTATTCCGTACAATTCTTCGCAAAAATTCTAAGTACAGCATTGTAACGCAAATATGCAGACAGTCATTATAATTGTCATGTCCATTATCGCTACTTACATCGCAAAGTTTCCGTTGTGTTAACGCAAACGATTACAGAATGTGACCGGTTATCCCATACAATATATTTCGTTCCTCAATTTGCGTCACGAAATATGTATAGTAATTTTGGTATTTGGTCTTAAATCCATTATTGTATTGATTTTACCCTTACAGAAAAACTTTCTATAATGAATTTCCTTTGTAACAAATATACAAATTGATAATTTTCTTTGTATCATTTCATTTTCCCTTTAGATATTACGTACTTAACAATTCTCACCAGAGTAAAGGCGGATTTTCATGTGTCCTTTACCTTTGTGAGTTGCGAGCGATTGTGCTAAACAGCCAATGAAATCACGCATTGGAGATGGCGCGCTACACTCGCGTCAGAGTAGAAATTTGTTCAATTCTGACGGAAGTAGCGCGCGTACACTATTGTATTCACTGACTAACATGGCGGAGGTAAGAACAACGTTTGAAGAACTGCTCGTAGAACAAGTAAGAGAAAACGAAATTTTGTACAACCTTAAGCATCCGAAATACAAGGATTCAGTATTAAGGACAAAAACATGGCATCAAATTGCTGAAAATATTGGTATCGATGGTTAGTACTTTTATATTTGTGTAATTAATTAGTTGTATTACCGGGAACAATAGATAGTTCATACAATAACTGGTATGTACAAATTATCAATCCCTATATAAAATAAAAGCAATGTGATTTGAAACATGCTTTAGTATGATTTATAAATATTTTTATTTGTTTTATAAAATATATCCGGATCGGATTTTAATTCAAAGAAAAGGTTCCTGTATATTCCGTATTCTCGTCGAAGCTGGAAAATGGGGTGAACCCACCACATTTTCCTAACATACTTCTGACGGCGGCGTTTTGAAATATAATATATTCCAGCTAAAACGATAGCTCTCCTTCGGGAATCCATTACCACAAACTAAAGTCGCTAACTTTCTATTTTACGCATGCGTATTAGCTAGCGAGTAGTAATTTGGCGCAATACACGCACGGATGTATGAAAACGAAAATAATTTACGATGAATACGCTACATGTGATGCTTCCGTTCTAACGCGGGCATGAAAATCCGCCTTAATAGAAGTTAACACATTACAGTATATCCAATATACAATACTATCTGTGGGCCTCATTTCGTAACGGTTAGGCACAAACTCAGCGGATTCAACTCAATGTAAATAACGCAATAAATAATTGTAATTACAATAACAAGAATCGCAAAGTAAAACAGAAATTTTGAATTGAGTTGACGTAAAGAGCTACGAAATGATGCCCTGAAATTATCAGATAGCCCCAAATGGCTGCTAAGTCCTTGTTCTTATAATACACGACAGAACATAACCAATTTTTTCCTCGAAGGTTAAGATCTAAGGCTTTACTTGTCCCTACCATAAATCCTTGCTTGTAACTAGATTCCGGCGTTGCCGCTCCAACTCAGGTACAACTGTTGTTCAGCTCTCAGTACGGCTAACCCCATTACAGTTATCATAGCATCGTACAGCGTTTGTTCAGTCTGGCATCCGTAGCTTTTACAGCGTGATTGATGAACGTATCTGTACATTTCGGTTGCTAGGCTTTGCAATCAGCCCACGTCATATGACAATATATGAAAGCTATTTTGCTCTAGTTCGTTCAGCTTAAAACACAAATTACTTTGATGTAAATTATGTCGGGGAGTATGTAAATGTTATCGAATAGAGCAAAACTTCTCTACTTCCGATCCAAGCCTTTGCATTATGTTTTCTTCATAAGTGACGTAAAGGCAATGGGAGGGGGTATGTGAGGTATACTTCCTTAGATCTTCCACTTCGAGCACTGTGTAAAGGAAATGTAACACAATTTAAAAACCGAGATCTTCCTATTTGGAATATTTTCAGTGTGTAGCTGATGGTTATTGTACCCAATTACACCATTGGTCAGGCACAGAGATCATGGACCATACCTCCAGGGAGTCAATTTAGTTTCTTCTCTATATTTCCTAGCTGATTTCCTCGCTATTTCAATATGCATTTATTATTTTATTACCAACACCCTAGCAACACTGGAATATCGTTCCACGTGAGATCAGCGAAGTCAAACAGTGCCGGGTCTGGTCAGAGGTAAGATAGGTGTGACCATTCGTACTCACCAGACCGTGTTGGCGTTGCGGCGTCCGCTCACCGTCGTGAGGACAGTTGGGAAACTACTTGAAAGAAAAAAATTAGGGAACTGCAGTCTAGGAAGCCAGCATTGATGGCGAGGGTAGCCGATCTGATGGCATAGCATCACCCCACAGGAATGAGTGCCCAAAATCCAGGCCTCCTAAGGGCTGTTGTGCCAGAAATTTATCATTACTATTATTGCTAATAATAATAATAATAATAATAATAATAATAATAAAGTTGTCCCAGAATACGTCACTGATATAGTAATTAGTTAAACTAATTAAAATAATTATAAAAGTTTTGTTTTCATGGATATATAATGATTTGACCCCCTTGGTCCTAGGTGCTACCCATCTTTGTTTTCCCTAGAATTCCTTTCATTTGTTTTTTATATCTAAAATTTGTATTACTTTTTTAAAATGTTACTTTTCTCCTTTATATAAACACTTAGGCTTTTATATACCTTGTCGAATGTTAGTTATAATATTGGTTTTCTGCATAGTATTATAAGCAACTTGGTATAATATAGAAGCAATTGTACACATTGTACTTAGCGAGTTTTTTTTAAATAAAAAGCACAATTTGTTGAAAAGTTTCTTTTTTCTTTTTTTAAAAAAGTTAGTTCAACATGTCAACTCAAATTGAACAAATATAGTCTGAAAGCTACTTAAAACCAGCCCGGGAAAATTATCGCTTCCCCCCTGGTCATTCACGTAGCTGATGTGAGCACGGACTTTCTAGGGTTAATATTGGAGAAAATTACTTCGTTGACTGATCTGTAGTTATTCTTGTTTTATTTATTTGCTTATTGTTTTGCAACACTGAGTACGGTTAATAGTTCGTCTTTATTATTTACCCTGGCAACAGGGTGAGCTTCTAAGTTTTCACAATACCGGCAACATCCAACTGATTGACAAACAGCACGTGGCCGCTAATTACCTTTTGACAGTTTTACTGCTGATAAGAAACTTGGTTTAGCTTTGGAAACAATTATAGCTTGAATTTACTTGCTACGCCTACGGAAACCGATCCACAGAGAGGAAACCTGCTTGATTATCAGCCGGGCAGCCAGTAGCTGGCTAGCACACTGTTGCGGAGGAACCTGCGTGGGAGCGCGAGCATTTACACGTTTTGGTCTGTTGGGAGTAAACAGCGCAGCGGTATCCCAGGGGTTGCGAAACCTTCAGTGCCTACGAAAGCTAGAGGGATTGTGTTCTAAGCGTTAACGGCTGCCTTAGTACGTATTCACGTTCTACGAAAGCGAGAGGGATTGTGTTCGAAGCGTTAACGGCTGCCTTAGTACGTATTCACGTTCGCGAAAATATAGAGAAACTGGTACCATGAAAAGAAGAAAAACTGTAAACGTATTATTTTAAATTAATTTATACGTGTTATATTAGCTTTCTTTATTAATGTTGCAGATCTACCGCTGGTAACCTCGGTTGCCCATAAAATACGCCACTGGTATGTACTGATAATACGTAATATATAAATATTTAACAGTTTGGGTGCACATTTCTACTAGGACAGTCAATCATGGGCATAGCTAGAACTTTATATTTGGGTGTGCACAGGCCGGTAGCCAGCCCAAAAATGTACGGGGGGGGGGGCGATCCAACCATATTATAGTTTATTATCATGTTATAGTTCATTTGCTAGCCTACCGTGAAAATTTAAGGGGGGCAGCCAAAATTTAGGGGGCCCGGGCCTCTCCCAGACCCCCCTTGGATACCGGCCTGGGTGTGCATAAAGGAAGCAAATTAGGTCTTGTGCCTTTTTAATTAATGTTTAACTTTACAATTCAATCATTAGGCTCTTTAACTGCATTAATGTTTTCAATAGAACATAAATTCGTTAAATGACAGTGTTGAAACTTTCTGAATATAGTTATGTAGTAGAAAAAGAAACAAATTGCATAAAAATTACGCACACGAAATGTTAGTAAATGTTACAAACAAATACATCAATATACACATAGTCTATAACAAGAGACGTCTGTCAAAAGGTACAATGTTGTTAAATTCATAAATTACTTCATCTAAATCATTAGACGAAGCTCTTTCCTGTTCTATAAACAACAAAAGCAGGACTTCCAATCTATCCTGCTTCTGAGTTGCTCTTTATTTACTTTCAATTTGAGTAAGCTCGGAGAAAGCTCTCTCACATTTGCAGGCAGGCCCGTATCCAGGGGGAGTCTAGGAGAGCCGGTCCCCCCTTAATTTTGCTGCCCCCTTAAAATTTTGACGATAGGCTTGCAAATGAACTACAATATCGTGATGTACTATAATATGGTTGGATCGGGTCTCCCCTATCTTCAGCCGGCCCCCCTACATTTTGGGGCTGGCCACCGGCCTGCTTGCAGCTTGTGACAAGTGTGGAACAGAAGCAGGTCCCAAGGGGGTCTAGGAGACCGCCCCCCATAATTTTTCTTGACCCCCTAAAATTTTCACGTTAAGCTTGCAAATGAACTAGAATATGGTGATGAACTATAGTACGGTTGGGTCAGGTCCCCCTAACTTCTACCCCCCCTACATTTTTGGTTGGCTACCGGCCTGAAGAGAAGCGGTACAGAGTAAAATGTAGTAAATATGTTCTTTCTATCTTATTTCTCCAACCACTGAAACCACTCCTGTAGCGTAACAGCAGAACTTCCCTTAGGTTCAGACGACTTTCCTTTCAAAAGTCTTACTTCTGCAGCCAACTTAGGGGTCTATAACCTGATAATTTTTATGTTTTAACTAAGAGGGTTATTCATCCTTTAAATTTAAGTGAACCAGCTTTCCCATGGCGCTGATGATTCCAATAGTTTCTTGACTAAATCTCTCATCAATACTACAAACAACTGAGTCTAAAAGAGGATAATAACAAGAAATGCTGATCTCCTCTTTCTTTTCTTTTGTACAAATACTGTTTTGTACAATACAAAGATTTTAATAGCTTTCGTTGAAAGTTCCATGAATTGAGATGAGTTTCTCATGGATTGCACGGAATTGCGAAGCGATCAAACAATCTGGCTTCTTTTAGTTAATTCGTTTTAGCTCCCCTATCACCCTGATGACTGTTTTGAGTGAATTCTTCCAAAGCAAAAATAATTTGTCAGTAGATTTCCTTTTAACTGCAGAAACTAGGGATGGCCACAAAGTTTCGGTTCCGGCGGAACCGGTTCCAAAAGGAACCGGTTCTTTGAGATCGGGTTCCAGACCTGGATCTGAAAACCCGGTCTCAGAACCGGAATATTAGGAGCCGGTTCCAGATCTGGCTCTGAAAACCCGATTCCAGAACCGGATCTTAGGAACCGTTTCCATACCTGGATCTGAAAACTTGGTTCCAGAACCGGATCTTAGGAACCGGTTCCATACATGGATCCAAAAGCCCCCATACGCTTGTGCCCTCCCCGCCCAGACCCGCTTCAACCCCACAGAAAAAGTTTTGGTACACCACCTGGGTGCTTAGCCAAATGAGTTTGCCAATTTGCCTGTTTAGCCAATGAATTTGCCAGTTACACAGTTTAGGCAAACGAGACAAGCTGCCGCCTCCTACGCGAATGCTTGTCGCTTCCACCATTTCATCTAGGACACTGTTCACAGCCTGTCAGCAGCTCGGGTTTAGCGTAAAGATGGCCACAAAGTTCTGGAACCGGTTCCTGACCTGTATCCGAAGAACCGTTTCCAGACCTGAATCCGAAAGCCGGTTCCGGAACCGGATCCGTTCAGAGCCGAAAACCAGTTCCGCCAGGTACCGGTTCTGGCCAACCTAGCAGAAATAGCTTCAGCATGGCAGGGCCATTTCGTTGTCGATAAAGACTTCAGTGTTCTCAAACTTAGAGCAATTTACTGGCATACACTTTCAAACACTACCGATTCTTATGTGTCCCGTTTTTGCAAGTAAAAATTCTGGTCACCTCGATCCTATCGTAACAACCAATTTATACATTAAGTATATTCACAGCGTGAAAATAATCTCACACTTTCAAAAAGTTTCCTATATATCATTTGTGCCTTGCATTATTCTAGTGGTCTTGCGCTGTTCAATAATATACCCAAATTAGATCCATTAATTTAGCAAGAGTCGCGATAAATTGTAATAATCTTAGTAAAATTTAGCACTCTGTAAAGAAAGATACATTATATTTATTGCAAGCAGTATTAATAGTTGAAAAATGTTTCAAATTCTTGCACTACGTTGACGAGTTGTAGAATAACCTTATACTACTTGCAGGACATAAGTTTTGCCTTCTATTGACAACATATGAAGTAACTTGTGAAAAGAAGGAAATCATCAACTTCGCAGAACAAGTGACCGATTCAGAAGAGGAGCATGCAGACATGTAACATTTTGCGTGTTACGTCTTAACAGTGTAGTTGGGGCTATCGGTCTCAAGGCCCCCCCCCCCCCCCCCGAAATAAATTTTTTATAGCCACACACAAAGAGTAAATGTTCTGTGCACCAAACCTCAGGATATGGATTCGATGTCTATTTTGTTACACAGAATCCAAATTTCGAAACCCCAGGATGATTGACTCCAGGATATGGATTCGATGTCTATTTTGTTACACAGAATCCAAATTTCGAAACCCCAGGATGATTGACTCCAGGATATGGATTCGATGTCTATTTTGTTACACAGAATCCAAATTTCGAAACCCCAGGATGATTGACTCCAGGATATGGATTCGATGTCTATTTTGTTACACAGAATCCAAATTTCGAAACCCCAGGATGATTGACCCCAGGATATGGATTCGATGTCTATTTTGTTACAAAAAATCCAAATTTCGAAACCCCAGGATGATTGACCCCAGGATATGGATTCGATGTCTATTTTGTTACACAAAATCCAAATTTCGAAACCCCAGGATGATTGACCCCAGGATATGGATTCGATGTCTATTTTGTTACACAAAATCCAAATTTCGAAACCCCAGGATGATTGACCCCAGGATATGGATTCGATGTCTATTTTGTTACACAAAATCCAAATTTCAAAACCCCAGGACGACTGACCGTCAGAGCCGTAGCTAGGGGGGGAGGGCAGCGGGGCGGTCGCCCCGGGCGCTGACAGCAAGGGGGCGCCGAACGAGCAAGAAGAAAGGAAAAATTTTAGACGATAGTAAACAACGGGGCGCCTCGTGAAAGTGTTGGCGCCCTAATAAATCAATATTGTTGTTGGTTTAGAAAGAAATGGATTTGGTAAAAAAAAAAAAAAAAAAAATTCTTGCTCGCTTCGCTCGCAACCCAAACTAAGTATTTCAATAAGAGTCACAAGCTTTTACTTATTACTTAAAGGAAGTTATTATATAATATTTGTTAATGATGATGTGATATACAAGGTGCGATCTAGTGTTACATTTCACAAAATATTTTTTTTTTTTAATGTAAAAGAATCGAAATTAAAATGCTATTTGTGTGGTCACATACAGAATATAATTTCAAAAGTTTACAATTTTTGTTGGAAATTAATGATGTTACTCATTTCAAACATTTTAAAAGCACAGAGCTTCTGATGTATTGAAATTTCATTTCTTATCGATAGTGTGAAACGTAAATAATTGTAAATTTCCGTAACTGTTCTCAAAGTTGACCTGTATACCAACCAAAGGTAATTTTGCCAAGTTTAACGAAAAGTACGAAATAAGCGTCTTGAAAACTGCTCTTATTTGTAAAAGAATGTATAATGATCGGTTTTAGCTGTTGCAAGTCTGTCCAAGAAAAGTGCAATGTGCGCTTTCTCATTGTTTCTGTTTAGCATGCCTCAAGGTAAGAGAAAACTGTTCATGGCAGTTTAGTCCAGTTATAACGCTATTCGAATTTCTTTAATCTTTTTCAATAGTGTGTGTGTTTTCGCTTGTTGCTATATCTATCCAGAACCTTAGGATAAACATGAAATTCGAAGAGAGCGCTATGATTAATACAAACAGAATTGTTTATTTCCCGCTCCTGCACAAAGAGTCCGTGCTATTTTATTTTTAAATTTAGCTACAACAGAGCAGACACACAGTTTGCAAGGAAGGAGTATTGTTAAGTCACCTTTTGTGTAGGTGTGTTTACGAAACCGAGCTTTCTATCGTTGTATTTTTAGTCTGTCTTTGTTTTCAAAGTTATTTTTTTGAATTTTTTAAATTAATATTTAGACTGTTATAGTATATACTTAATCATGCCTCCTAAAAAACTTTCTGGTGCTCAAAACAGAAAAAGAAAGAAGATGCAGGCCAACGAAGACATGAGAAGTGCAAAGCTTTTGAAGACGTTTATGACGAAGATATCCACTGATGACAACGAAGATTGTTCCGATTCACGTACAGATTCGCCAGAAACTCAAAGAACACAACAGGAAGAAGTAAGTAATATATTTCTATAAAGTTTCATATTCTATATTTTTTAGATCTATGAGTTACATCACTTGCCATGACGTTTGATGATAAAACAAGATTTGAATGTTACATTCTTTTAAAAGAATATCAGATTAGCTGCATCAGTTAGGTGCGGGTAGAATAAACTTCAGATTATTTAAGACCCACTTCATGCAACGAGACTAACAGGAATCTAAGGCTTTCAATTAGCTCGCTCCAACAGAGTTTCTGATTACCAACCAAACGATTGTAACCATTTAGCTACCCTAGCTGCAACCTACATTGTAGACATAAATTCAGACACGGTATTTTCGTGGCTGGTTTATTTGTTTATTTATTGCTTGTTCGATATAAATATTCAAATATATGACCTGTAGTCTAGTCAATACTTTGAGAAGCAACAACATTAATAATAATACAATTTTTTGCAACATTGTGTCACAAATGTTGATCAAAGTGGTAATAGATATATTCGTATCATAATCTATATATGCTTTGAATTATCAGTAAGCTATATTATATAAAGACCAAGCCACTCATCAATCGCTACCTCAGTCCAGTCGAGGCCAGGAGGTAGAAACGTAAGAGCATGTTGCATCGTGTGTTAGAAACAAAATAACAACCAATATTATTTTTCAATTCTAATAATGAATATTTATAATAAAGGCACTTCTTGTTTACTAAATTGTCAGGGTCAAAGAAATATTATTACTACATTACTATTGAATAGGTTCATGATCGTAACAAGATACACTTCCTGCAGTGTAAAGTTTCAAAATTATTTAATATTTTTTGCATATAAATATCATAATTTCAACGACTAATCCAAATTTTCCCCGAAGATAGGCACACACAAAATATTTTTAGGTAAACATGAAAATGTGATATGTATGTAGGGAGAATGTTTTTACTTTTTACGAAATCGCTAATTAAAATTATCATTAACATTAATTATTTGATTTAATTATTTCGACGGTGAGAGTACGAGCTACGATAGCAGGGTTCGTAGATTCGAATCCTTGGTAAGGCACTGATGTTTGTGTGTCTCTTCATGCCTTTCATATTCATCCACTCATTCACATTGTCACAAATCATCCAGTCGGTGTGCAAAGACATTAAATAACTCAATTCATCAACATAATTAATTATTTCGATTGAAAACAGTTAGCATATGAGTATTTTGTAAAAACTGAAAACTTGTTCCAACGATATGCATCAAATCTTCATGTTTATTAAACAATTATCATTAGTGTCTGTATCTTCTGAGAAATTTGGATAATTCTCTGAAATTATGATAATTAATTAACATGCAAATATTTTTGAAACCGTACACTTCAGGATCATAACATATTCTACCTTATGTTTTAAGCTAGTATAGTATGTATGGTATAGTAATAGCTTTATTACCACTTTCATATTTCCTGCATAAAACTTAATATTTTCAGAGTGGAGCAGAGCGAAGGTCTCTTAGCAGTCAAAAAGTTTTTGTTTGTTCCACTAGAACTCACCCATTTCTCAACCGATTTCGAAGAAATTAATTTTAACTTTAATTGGAGAGTGCAAAATTAAAGAACTAGATGAGATCTAAGTCGTGACAAAGCACAAAATATAGATGGGGCTTTAGGAGAGCAGAGCCTCCACTTGAAACAGTTACCTATATATTATAACCATTTCATGACAGTTTACATATATAGCATTTTATGGCATTTCTATCCATGCTGTAAAATCGTCCAATCCCCGGACGGAGGATAGTCGGAAAACGTATTTTCGCAAAATGACCGTCTTTTATATATATATATATATATATATATATATATATATATATATATATATATACCAAAATGGCATCTGACAAGGCAGCACGAAGCGTCGAAAGTGACACTTTTTTTTTCATCGTTTCAATGGAGTGAGTGGTCGTAATAACATAGTTTTGATCGCGTTGAATTTGTTTCATCCAGGAGTGGCTAGCTACTGCACTGAGAAAAATCCATTATCCGGACAGCGGTATATTGTACAAATACAAGGATTCGTTATGTTTACTAAGGAAATCTGTACGGAGCGTACTTTATCCATATGCTACACAGGTATTGCCTTTTACCCGCTTAGATATTACATCATGTCGCTGCAGGATGTCTGACATCTAACAATCTTCTGTATTTTACATACGTATACGTATGTTAAATACTTCAGCTATATGTTATATACGTCCATCTGTGTGTGAGGTCCTGACCTATATACACCTCTTTCTTGCACCATAGATGACGTCATGAAACAACGGTCGTTTGCTTGCGAGTTGGTTTATAAACGAGGTTGTTTACAAACGGAAAAGAAGAGTGGAAGGAAACAAAAGCCTGGGTAAGTGCAATAGTAAACTATCACTTTAGTTAAATATTCCATTAATTATATATTCCTTTAGTATAACTTGCTTTAATATAGTACTAAACAAGTAATGTGATTTATGACTACAATTCTTACTATTGTAACTCGTTAATGGTTGAGGAGAAAGGAATGGGTTATTCTGAATTTTGAGAAATCTTTGAATATTAATGTTTTGTAACTTTTTACATTTCAATGTACTCAAAATGAATGTTATGTGTCTATTCATTCCTTTTTATATGTGACGGTTTATTACTTGATGGAGATTTACTACAGGACTGCTTAACATAATTGCTAAGAAACCGTTTTCAGCGCGAACATTTTCTTGTGTAGTGAATGAAGATTTAGGATTTAGGTTTCTGGGCTTTCGGCATCAATGACCTTGTTAGCCCGTCACATGTGAGTTATGACGTCCCTCGGTGAGCATACTATCCGGGGAAAGGGAAGGAAGCAAACGGCCTGGGACCTATATGTTGGGTACCACCCGGCATTTGCCTGGTGTGAAATGAGGAAAACCCAAGAAAGCCTCATTCAGGATGGCTGGACTTAAAAGCTTTCGATACTTTTTCGACCGAGCGCCCCTACCGGAATCGAACCTGGGTCCGCTCGTACCGAAGGCGAGAGCGTTAGCAACTACGCTACGCGGAGCCACTTGTGTCTAGAAAATTTATTTTTACTAGGATATTTGCAACAAAATTTATTTCATTTCTTTTTTTATTTTTCTTTTTCTTTTTGTTTTTTAACAATAAAACAAAACATATTTTACAGCCTCACTGAAATTTAAAAACAGCAGTCAGTTCTTTTTGTTTTGTTTGTTTTGCTTGTTATGTTCTCTAGTTAACTAATGTTTGAGTTACTGAGAATTAAAACATTATTATTATTGTTTCATAATTTTGGAACCAAAAATTAGATGTTTTTCTTTTTTTCCTTGTGTTGACGTCATTGTGGCAAGTTGGGGTGTTTGTATCGTACCTTGGCATTAATTTGGTTACTAGCACTTAGTTTCAAGGTCATAAGTTGCAGACCGCTTGAAACAGCTACTACACAGCTTGAAGAGTTAGGAGTGTCAGGCGTTTGACTTGCAGCTTTCGTTACAGCGTCTAAATTGCAGTATTGGATTGCGTCCAGCTTCTATCGCTGGTAAAAAAGTTATATCGCTTTCGTAATATGGTAAGAAATACAATGTAACAGTTAGGTATAGTATATATGACTAGTTTAATCAGTCGGAAATTACTCTGTTTCCTTGTCTTATTCTTTCGATTATGTTTAAGTACTGTGACTTCATAGTATTGTTTCACTATTTCTAGAAGGAATTAAGTATTAACGAAGTAAAGAATAAGCAGAAGCCCACTTTGATTGACGTTTACTATTTCTCATACTTCATTGAGAATGTTTTGATCCCCAATTGCGCAAACTTCTAGTATATATATATATATATATATATATATATATATATATATATATATATATATATATATATATATATACGTATATATTAGGGATGGCCAATTCCGAAATTTTTACTTTCCGGAATCCGGAAAGTAAAATCGGAAAATTCCGGAATTCGGAAAAATTCCGGATTTCGGAAAAATTCCGGAATTCGGAAAAATCCGGAATTCAGAAAAATTCCGGAATTCGGAAAAATTCCGGATTTCGGAAAAAATCCGGAATTCAGAAAAAATCCGGAATTCGGAAAAAATCCGGAATTCGGGAAAATTCCGGATTTCGGAAAAATTCCGTATTTCGGAAAAATTCCGGATTTCGGAAAAAAATCCGGAATTCAGAAAAATTCCGGAATTCGGAAAAATTCCGGATTTCGGAAAAATTCCGGAATTCGGAAAAAATATTTTTTCTTTTTGTAATCCTAAGAATTTTGTTCAAATGCAAACGAACAAATTTCCTTTTTGTAATCCTAAGAATGTATGATGCAAGTTGAGCTGAAACTTACATCCTAAAGTATACACTACTCAATCTTCCCATGGTTAATGAGATGTAGTCCAAAAGTACGATGTACTCCTAATATTTAATTTTCGTTTTACTGTGATATTGTCCAGATGTAAGACATATATCACACTCAGATAAACAACTTGACATAATGAAAATGTTATCATACGTAGTTTTCCAGAAAATCGTGAGAAACGATTTTTTATGAAGTTAAAATATGCGTCGCTTGTTGCCAGTGTGATGCAATTGATAACTTTTCTGCTGGAATAGTCTTATTATTATTATTATTATTATTATTATTATTATTATTATTATTATTATTATTATTATTATTAATCGTTTATGTATTGTAAAAGAAAAATATGAACCGTTAAGTAGTAGATTTTATCTGTTGTTTTTTGATATCTTCTAACAGTAATAACAAATTGCTTGTAAATACGCAATGATTATCAAAGACAATGGCATATTAATGTAAGGACTACTCTGCAGACTAGCAATAAACAATAAACAATAACAGATAAACAATAGTCCCCCCAAAAAAAGTAACTAACTTGGGCACGTCAGAATATTCGCGAGAATGTAGGGACGCATTGAGACTAGCAAAAAGCGTGGTGTTATTATTACTCAAAGGGCCGTACGATGGAGGCTTTAACGTTAATGTTAATGGCACCAATGAGCACTTACTTGCTCTAACGGTTAACCTCATTTTTGAGATGATTCTTAGAAGTGGGCGTGTTGGCATGCAGTTGGAGTACTAACGATTTGCGTCACTATCGAACACTAAGGTAGCACTAGCGACGTTTAAAGTCGAAATTGGAGTCTGACATAAGTGGCTTGTCAACTTCACGGACATTATATTTTCCTTGAATGCGAGAATTTTGCGCCCTACCACAAAAATAGGAAAAAATGCGCTCGCAATATATTTGCACTGGAATATTTGCGCCCTACCCCCAAAAGAGGGGAAAATGCGCCGGCTATATATTTGCACTGGGATGTTAGCGCCCTACAATTCAACTTATTATTGTATTGTGTAAAGTAACTTCCACTCACACTTGAACTAGGCTTGCCTCTCATCGTCTCAGTAAGTTACTCATCCGTTATAATATTCCGAACAAATGAAAAAAATACAATTTTAGTTCACTAAAGGGCAATCCATACAAATACAATTTTTCATTATACTACAAAATTTAAAATAAACGTATAAATGACTGATATATAATTATTTATTAATATAATCAAAGAGTATAATTTAATCTACAAAAGGCTGTTTGGCTCTACCCAGATATCTCTGTTCACAATCCTTGAGAGTTGTTTGGCTTTTCAGGACACAAAATATAGAAAAGAAAATGTAAAGTGAATGTAAAATCAGTTCAGTAATATTATCAAGAAAACTATGTACAGTGTGTTTACTTGCTGGAATTACACTTCAAACACACAATTGCGTTCAGTCGTTCTTTCAGGAAAAATGTTCCGGGGGGCACATTTAGTATTCCGGAGGGGGGTCACTGCTGGTACTATTCTATTTATTATTATATTATAGACGTATTATTTTGGTCTCCTCCGAGGGGGCACTCTGAGAGCTCTGGGGAGGCCAGTGTTCCCCCAAAATCATCTCTGGAAGAAGCAGTGATTGCGTTGATTCGTTGTGTTCTTTTGGCTTATATTGAAGTTTATTCTCCCCTTATATAGCCACAATGAAAATAAATCACAAATGGCATGGTTGTGGGGGGAGGATTGTTTATGCTGTAATTTCAGCCCCTCCGAGGAAATGCGTAAGCTCCAATAGGTTCTTTTATTTTGCAGGGCTCAAACTTCCCGGTGGAGGTACATCGCAGGCGCAATTTTCCCTGTTCTTGAGGTAGGGCGCAAATTTCCCAGACGCAAAATTCTCGACACCGTTCGAATGACCTCGGAAGACGATATCTTTTTCAATACTTTTTTTATATTCTTTTACTCGAGATTTCTTCATAGCTTCTTATTAAAATACTTACTAATATATCCTCATTTTATTGTCCTAACCAATCAATATGGGTATGTTGTCAGTAAAATATTTAGATTGATCGAGCCTCTGGTGTGTAACCACAGTATTTCATATCATGCCCCCATTAGAAATCTTGGCTAAACGAACCAATATATGTTGCCAATAAAATAGTTTAGAATGATTGAGCAATTGGTAAATAACCACAGTATTTCGTGACAGATCCCCCCCCCCTTCCTATTACCATATTCTAGCTACGTGCCTGACTCAGATAATTCTCTACATTCTTTATCAAGCACACATTTTCTAAAGCGGAAAATGCTCTCTAAATACCTAAGCTCATTATTTTCAGCAGATGCACAAACTGGGTAACATTCTATCTACATGAATGTTATATATGTCGATTACTGGAAACCGCTTCTCGCTATCTATTACCATATTTACTATATAATGATTAACGTTAAAACCGGAAATGGTTGATTTGTACCGCTTCCGGTTTGAATATTACATTTATCAGGGAACTCGATTCTTAACTATTGACTCTGTACATCATGGCCAAAATTGATTGGTAATCCATCAGATAGTTCTTGAGACTGTTTGTTTCACTGACGGACAGAATGAATATATGGCTATAGAGTTTTGATAAACTAAATTCGTTAATGAGTGATGATGGAACAAATATAAGAAAGGGAACCAAGAGTACCACCGGGAAAATTTTCGAACACAAAATTAGCCATCGAAAACCCACATGTCCTGGGTTAGAATACCATAGATGAAAACTCTACCACTGAGTCATCAATCACCCGCTTATTAGTTTTGTTAACTATTATATTAATATAAATTAATGAATGCCTGCTTATGTTAATTATTGAACAATTACATTGTATACTTCGTAAAGTCAAAAATTATAAATTTGTATTTACTGTACATACAGTGAGCGCAGAAAGTGTTCGTACACCTATGCTATTGAAACGAGAATGCCTGCGAAAAAGAAACAGAAAATTTAAGAAGTGTAATAACACACACAATATGAATAATGAAAACTAAGCTTTATGAATATATCAATAAAGAACCACAAAGACAAGTTTAATGGTCAGAAAGTAAATAAATTCCGTAGAAAATATATAGAGTAGACGCAAAAAGTGATCGTACACCTGACGTACGAATACGAAACAAAGATACCACAACTGGGGTTCACTAGTATTCACCTGAGTATACACCTCTGTATAGCATGGCGAGTAACAGAATGAGTTTAGTTGTGAATAGGAGTGAAAAAACTGCACGGTGGGCTGTCGAAATGGGAAGCAACCGAACAGAAACAAATGAGGAGACAAGAAAAGTAATTATTAAAGCGCATAAGAAGGGTAAGTCTTTGAGAAAGATAGCAAACCTCAGGGGCAGATCCAGAGGGGGGCGATCGGGGCCATCGCCCCCCCCCACACACATACACACAAGAGGAAACTTTCTTATTTTATATATAAATAAACCCATCCATAACAAGTTTGGAGCTCTTAAAAGTAGCAGTATTACTGCCGACCGCCCCTTCCCCAGAAGTCCGTCCTGGATCCGCCCCTGTATAGAGTAGCCACAATCGAGTATTTTCCGCTGTATGTTTGGAGTCGTTGTCTTGCTGAACAATAAATTGTTTTCAAGAACCATCTTCTGCGCACTAGTATGGAGATATTCCTTTAATATGTTAATATACACTTTGTGGATCATCACTCCATCGATAAGGTGGAGACGACCCACTCCTGAGGCACTCATACAACCCCAGACGAGCACGGACCCTCCTCCGTGTCTTACTTTAGGGACGAGATTTTGAGGATTCATCTCTGTATTCACCTTGCGCCATACCATACGCCTCCCATTGGACTCGATAAAATTAAATTTATTTTCGTCCGAAAATATGACCCTATTCCAGAAAGAAGCCTGATCCCTTATCTTTATACTCTTTTTCAAACTTTAGTCTCTTTATACGATTTGTCTTGTTCACCCAGAACATTTTCCTGGCTACCCGACCATGATACCCTGCAAATATTCCGCACTGTACTGGCTAATACTTTAACACCGCGTGTTTCCAGATCCGTTGCCAATTGCACAGCACTATTTTTTGGAATCTTTTTTCTTTCCCTAATAATGTAACGTTTAACTTGTTCACTCAACACTCTTGGTCTTCCAGTTCTTTTTATTATTATTTTTTTTTTATTATTTTTTTATGGTTTCGCACAGTGATAGAAACATTATACATCGCAATTATTGTTTGTACTGTTGAACAAGGCCTGTCTGCAAGGTTTGCCAGGGGCGGATCCAGGACGGACTTCTGGGGGGGGGGCGGTCGGCGGTAATACTGCTACTTTTAAGAGCTCCAAACTTGTTATGGATGGGTTTATTTATATATAAAATAAGAGTTTCCTCTTGTGGGGGGGGGGCGATCGCCCCCCTCTGGACCCGCCCCTGACTCTATAATACCTTGAAACAGCTTCGCACACCTCCCCAATCCCCAGACATGAACCCCATAGAACATCTATGATCTGTTCTGGAGACAAGAATCAGAAGGCACAGCTTGTCTACTAAAGAAGGCCTAAGAAAAGCTATTCAAGAAGAATGGGACATAATCAGTCCCGAAGCTACAGAACTACGAACTACTACAGGTGAAATCAATGCCACGAAGACTACAGACAATCATTAACGCACAGGGTAATCCCACAAAATATTAAATAACGTAATATACTTTATAAGCATTAATTCAAGCATAAGTGTACGGTGACTTTTTGCGTTTACAAAAAAGGAATTCTCTCTTTTCTTCTGAACAGAACAGTGATTGTGTTTGTTTGGCCTTTCTCTTGTATATAGAAATAAAATGTATGAATGTGTAGTCTTAATTCTGGTTATATATATATTTTCCACCTCCCGTTCTCATGCTAGCTGTTTTCAATATAAAGTAGGCACGGTGTACGAACACTTTCTGCGCTCACTGTAGGTATGTTGACAATAAGCGAATGTTATTAGAATATTTGTTGAGATTTATTTTCCTTCACTGCCTTTCGCCTGGTTAAAAAGTAGTTTGCAGTGCTTTGGAGCAGCTGCAGGTGGGAACGCGATAATGTTTGAGACATACCGGCGACTTTTTTGTGTGTGAAAATAAGATCTTTCTCATAAAGTAGTAAATAACTGCAGTAGCAATTGTCTACGTAAATGATAAAGACATATCCAACTAAAAGAAATTAATACAGTATATAGAGCCTATTCATTATTGTGTTTCTCTTTTAATAGCTACTAGCTAAGGATGGCCAATTCCAGAATTTTTACTTTCCGGAATCCGGAAAGTAAAATCGGAAAAATTCCGAATCTCCGAAAAATTCCGGATTTTTCCGAAATCCGGAATTTTTCCGAAATCCGGAATTTTTCTGAATTCCGGAATTTTTCTAAATTCCGGATTTTTCCGAATGTCGGAATTTTTCCGAAATCCGGAATTTTTCTGAATTCCGGAATTTTTCCGAAATCCGGAATTTTTCCGAATTCCGGAAAGTAAAATTTCCGATTCCGGAAAACAAAATTTCCGGAATCCGGATTCCGGAAAATTTTGGCCATCGCTAGTATATATATATATATATATATATATATATATATATATATATATATATATATATATATATATGTGTGTGTGTGTGTGTGTGTGTGTTTCTTTTTTTGTTGTTGTTGTTGCTTACACTGCTTTAGAGATGAGCTCCTTCATGGCTAAGTGGTTAGCGTACACGCCTTTGGTGTGGGAGACCCGCGTTCGATTCCCGGCGGGAGTGGTTCGGAGTCCATGTTAATCAGTAAGTCCACGTCTCATACAGCCTCGTTGCAGGAAAGGATATTAAAATCAACTCAGCACTGCTTTACAGATAGAGTTGTTTGATTCAGGGTTCGAATGAAGCTTTTTACGGGAAGCAGGCACGTAGCCGAGGGGTGGGTCCAGACCCCCCCTTTGGATCTAGAAATGAAAAATATTAAGGAAAGATGAAACAGATGAATCAGCCTAAAAAATATAAAGCTACGAGAAGCGTTTGGTTACTCTTTCTTACGAGGAGCTTTGTGTGGAGGAAACGGGGGGGGGGGGGATCAAGTTGAAATTGGATATTATTGTAACGGAACATTCCGAATTCCATCTAGCTCCATGTTAACCCTATGCAGCGGCGCAAATCTGTCTTCAACATTGAGAGGGACGCGTAAGACAGTTCTCATAATTTTTTTAAAGATGTTCAAAATATTTATGACGTTGAAAAACAATGCTGCGGAGGATCAGGGGAGCAGAGTTGTCTTCAAAATTGTGAGGCGGGCAGATTGAAGGTTTATTCTGGGGTGGGGACATCATTTCATCTTACTTTCCTTTGTGGCAATCGGACACAAATCATCACATTTCTCCCCCCCAAAATGCATTTCAAATCGGATTATTGAGGGGAAAGTCCCCCCCAGTTCTAAGATTGGAGGGGACATGTCCTCATCCCCCCGGGATTTGCGCCGGTAACCCTATGGACTAAAATGACGATCGATAAACCGGTTCTTTCAGATAGCCTGTCAGTTAGAACTTAAGCAATGCCCAGAATTACCAATAATATGAACCATTTTGAATTTCGCGGCAACACTAATCCATTTTATAGGATGTCTTTACTCCCGAAAGAGATCTCGTTTGCTATCCTTGACGGCATTAAACTAAGATAAGAGAAATAGAAAGAAGACGAGAAGAACCGAGTTCGAATGACCTCGGAAGACTATGTCTTTGTTAATACTTTTTTCTATTCTTTTACGCAAGATTTCTTCATAATTCTTTAATTAAAATACTTACTAACATATCCTCATTTTATTGTCCTAACAAATCAATATGGATATGTTGTCAGTAAAATAGTTTAGATTGATCGATCCCCTGGTGTTGTAACCACAGTATTTCAAGTCACGCACCCCCTTCCATTACGAAATCCTGGTTAAACGAACGAATATATGCTACCAGTAAAATAGTTTAGAATGATCGAACCCAAACGAAGCAGGTAATTAACACTAGTACTAGGTATGTGTAGACTAAATGAGGTGATTTGCTTCGTGACCCTTCGAACAATGTACGAAGCGGATGCAAGCAGTTAGTACATGGAGTTAGCTTACCTAAATTTAGATTTCGCTTTCTGAAATCTTAATGGATGTATTAAGTGATTTCGTTACTTACACTCTCAATCTCTAAGTACAAGGATTCAAAACACATTTTCGATTCCAAACTATGACTCTGCTAGACAAAGAAAGCATAGTCCAGTGTATGTTTTACTTCATTTTCATATACGTGCTTGTAGGTTTTCTCGGGGACTTGGTTTCCTCCCACTTTCTCATTCCACCAAATATTCCATAACCATTAACTTGCTTTAATCACCGTCTCTCTTAGCCTAACAGCATAATCGTGGGACATTAAACTCAAAGACTTTATTTTTATTTCCAAGTAATTACTTTTCTCTCCCTTATTTATTTTTAATTTAATTTCTCTTTCAATTTCCCTCTTTTAGAAACATCAACATAATTTGCAATTCTTTCTCATTATAATAACACTATTACAAGTCCCATATGCAGCTTACCACGTTGTAACCCAGCGGAAACGGATGAACAACGAATATTGTCGAAAATATGTATTGCTTACAGCGGCGTAGCGAGCATTACAAGATTGGGAGGGGGATGAAACTTGAAATTGCCAAGTCTTGGTTTCTTTTTTTAAAAAATGTCAAGTCTTGATAAAAAAAAATTGCCAAGTGTTTCGAAAATCTTACAAACCCTGTGGAAAACTATTACAGGAACCTTATTTTCATATTCGTTCCATTCCATGCCCTGTCTGAGACACTAATAACATCAGCCCTTGTTCCGCTCTCGAGTCCAATTTAACATCTAACCTCAGGATCATTATCATCACCCACGATGCACAACTGTTAATTTGATAACTCATGGCTATGTTAGGTAACCTCCGCCAGCTAATCTTCACGAGAACCTTTAAAGTTACAATCAGTTGTAGAAATGCATTTAAAACGTAGAATAAGGTAGGTTATATTTACTGTTTGTGATGTAGGAGTGCCTAATTTACATATTAAACATTCAATTGAGGGGTTCAGTGAGGACCAGGCTAACCTACATCCAGGTCAAGATTGAGATTTTGACGGAACAGCATACCAATGTCATTAATTGACCTTTGCCTCAACCACTTGTCGGTGTAGCTTGTCCTGAGTTAGGGGCGGATCCAGGGAGGGTCTATCGCCCCCAAGAAGAGGAAACTTTGTGTATTTTAATATAAAATAAAACCCACCCAGAGTTGAATCTCTTAAAAGTAGCGAAAGCTTGTAAGTAGTGGCATTACAACCCACCGCCCCCCAGTAGTCCATCCTGGATCCACCCCTGTTGTATACTAAGCCAAACTATGAATATCAGACGTATCCTTTGTAACGTGCTGTTTTCATTTGTTTCCTTTTCTTTCAGAAAGTTAAAATTGTCAGTTAGCCTAGTCTCTCGCTAAACTGTCAATTGTGACAAAACACACCAATAATTGTTGATGCCAACTAAAACATTCATATCCAAAGCCTACAAAATATATCACATTATTTAAGTTTTTTTTTTTTTTTTTTAGTTGCTTGCAATGTTTTTCTTCGTGCCAAGCATCCGAATGTCATCTTGAATTCTGACCTTCTCATTTCACTACAATTCTTTGAAGTGTAAAACTGCACAGCTTTTTTTTTTTTTGTTTTTTTCCTCTCTCTCGCTCTCTTCAGTCCTTCAGTCTCCCTCACTTTGATTTCATGATTTCGCACTCTGATGAAAAGTATTAAACACCAAACGGAAAAGTACTAATATATAACCTCTCTTTTAGTAGCCCCTCCAACCACGCGCCTGGGGCACGTGCCTGGCTTGCTCGCCCATAGCTCTGTGAGCTATATAAGTAATATACAATGCGCGCGCATATGTAAACTTGGTGCCAGCTTTGATTCTCGCTGAGAGAGTATACATATAATGTTGGTTCGACTTCCATCAAACCATAGGCTCATTTTTGTGTAACCTTGGTAGTGAAGAAGACAGTAGACTTCAACAAATATTCCTGTCGGGCCTCGATGGCTCAGTGGTAGAGCGTTCACCTCTGGTGTTTGGGGTCTTTGATTTGATCCCAGCTCGCGCCAAGTAAACTTTGTGGTGGACAAACACCGTGTGAGTGGGTTTTCTCGGGGTTCTCCCGTTTCCTCCCACTTTCTTCATTCCACCATTTCATTCATTATATCATCATCAGCGTCTCCTTTAGCCTAGCCGGTATACCCGTCGCACGTAAAACTCAGATTTCAACAAATATTCCCTTTTCAGCAAGACATTAGGTTAAATTGGAAACAACATTCTAGATCACATACTTCCAACTTCATTATTGATACAACTATTATATACAGGATGCATCAGAGGTCCCTTGTCATCCTTTCTGAAAACTACAGGGATGTAGTTTCATTGAATGCGAGATAAGAGATACACATTAGGCCCAGAGGGATACTTTCGGATTACATCACGCGGACGGTCGCCATCTTAGATTCGAAATTGTAATACGGATGATAAGTGGGTAGTGTGATACATGGCCATGCACTAAAATGTTCTGAGGATGTCAAATGTGCAATCAGATATCATTTAACTTATTCCGGTGAAATGTTATTGGCAGTGAACCAAGTGAGACTATATGTAGTGGTATGTCATACCCTTCTGTTTTTTTTTTCAGTGATAGAGACATACCGTTTCTGGTTTTATAGTGATCAAGATATACCTTCAGGGAAGAATAAATGCTAAATACCTTTAATAAATCCATTTTTATATATTGACAAAGATTTTATTTCTCATGTAGAAGTAACTTCTAAGTTGACAATACTGACATTTTTTTTTTACCTTTTTCTACCTTTTGTTTGTAAAATGAGGTGTTTTCAAAGAAGTTCATTAGTTTATATTTTGATGTGCCATATTGAATTGTTTCTTTCGTATGTTGGTATGTGTCGTCTTGTCTGAAGTCTTATAAGCGTCGTGGTTTGAGCGTGGGCGGATTTAGGGGATTGCAGTGGGGGCAAATCTTACGAAAGTTTGAAATACCCCTCATTCGAGTGTGTGGTCCAGGAGTTTTCCCGCTGGAAATTGTTAATATTAAAAGTCGGTTTTTGAGCACTTTCGTGTATAATTCTCTGATACAAGGTAAGGGGCTATTTTTATTTATTTATTTATTTATTTTTTCAGAAAGTTGTTCACGATGGATGGAATAGTCTCTCCATTTTTTCTCCGTAACTAAAGAGGCTTTCCAGTGGTTTTCAGACATTATGTAAATAGAAATGCAATCTTGTAGGCTTCACACTTCACTGCATTTGAACATTTAGATAGCCGATATGTCGAGTCAAAATCGTAATAAAACGCACCGCCTCTGATTGTTCCCACTTCGAACACATTTCCCTGTTATAGTCAGGGGTAAAAGCGAGGGGGAACGCGGGGGACACAGTTCCTCACCTCGAAAAACATGTACGGCGTCTCCCAGACCCTAAAATGGTACAATGGGCTAAGATAGGCAGGAGGAACGGCGTGGAGTGATGCCGCTACCTACCGTCCCCCCACCTTTTCAGGTCCACTTTTACCCCTGGTTATAGTATATGTTCCACATGTTCCTACTGAGCAATAAACATTTGCAGAAGCTTCTTCCAATTAATGTGGACACAAAGTAGGATATAGGGTCAAATTCGTGCACAGACGATGGCGATACTTTGTTCTAGATGATAAAAATTATGAATATTTACTGCACAAACCATAGGCTTAACATGTCCACAAAGCTAGAAATTGAACAGCGTTAGGTCCGGTGATCGGGCAGCCATTCAACTGCCTCTCGTCGATCAACCCATGTTCTAGGGAATTGTTCAAGTAGTGACGCACCACGAATCCATAATGAAGAAAGCGCCATGGTGTTGAAAAAACTGCGAGAATGTACCATCCTCGGGCATCGCAGCTCGCAATATCTATCCCTGTACGAGCGTGAGGTATTATTCCGCAGTTAATTTTATGGAATGAAAAAGTGACTGATTAGACGTATTCCTCATTTATCTGCCAACACCATAATTAATTTTCTTTGCGCTGGTCATGTTGGAGGGGTCTTGCACGCGGGGTTGTCAGGTGACCAATTGTGCATGTTCTGCCTATTAACCTTCCCATTTACGTAGAGGTCAGCTTCATCTGAAAAGAGTATTTGCATAAAAATGTTAGTTTAACCATAATTACTCGATAACTCGGTCACAAAACTGCACTTGGCGACCAAGATCGTTCTCTTGGAGATGTTGCTTCATTTGCACCTTGTACGGATGCACTTATACACGCGCAGACAGTAGTAGGGGTCCCCGTTCCCCCGAATGACTCATCCTCACTCTCTTTTATGACCGGGGTCAAAGGTCAATGACCTGGCCCGGGGTCAATGACCTAGGGGTACCTAGGACCACCCCCTCTAAATTTTGGCAGGGGTACCTTGGCCCACCCCCTAAATTTTGGCAGGGGTACATAGGACCACACCCCTTAAATTTTGGAAATTGCCAAATCTAAAAATTTGGTATGGTAGCCTAGGACCATAGTATGTACCTCTATCAGTATTGGGTGTCTATGTCGTTCCCTTTCATGGGTAAAAAATTGCCAAAAATTCAAATTTCGGGGGTTTTTGACGTAATTTATCCCCTTTGATGAGGTGTTATTACCCTATATAGTTATATGAGCGTATACAGGAGTCTATTATCTTTCATAAGATATGGGTACATTGGTGCACCCCTTTAAAAATTTGGGAGGGGTACCTTGGCCCACCCCTTAAATTTTAGAAATTGCCCAATTTAAACATTGGGTATTATACTACAGGACCCTAATATGTATTATGATAAATTTGGATGGTCCACCTCGTTCCCTTTTAGGGGTACAAAATTGCCAAAATATAAACGTAAGCAATACGTAGTACCACGTGTTTGGATTTTGGTCGATTTTATCCCCGTTGATGAGGTCCTATTACCTTATATGGTTATATGGGCGTATACAGGGGTCCATTACCTTTCATAAGACATGGGTACATTAATGCACCCCTTGAAAAATTTGGGAGGGGTACCTTGGCCCACCCCTTAAATTTTGGAAATTGACCAATTTAAACATTGGGTATTATAGTATAGGACCCTAATATGTATTATGATAAATTTGGATGGTCCACCTCGTTCCCTTTTAGGGGTATAAAATTGTCAAAAATATAAACGTAAGCAATACGTTGTACCACGTGTTTGTTCTTTTGGCCCATTTATCCCCTTGGATGAGGTCCTACTACCTTATATAGTTATATGGTTATGTATAGGGGTCTATTTCCTATCATAAGACATGGGTATATTGGTGCACCCCTTGAAAAATTTGGGAGGGGTACCTTGGCCCACCCCTTCATTTTTAGAAATTGCCCATTTTACACATTTGGTATAATAGTATAGGACCCTAATATATACTATAAATTTGGGTGGTCCACCTCGTTCCCTTTTAGGGGTACCAAATTGCCAAAATTTTAGTACAACCACGTGTTTGGACTTTTGACCTAATTTATCGCCTTTGATGAGGTGTTATTATCCTATATGGTTATATGGGCGTATACAGGGTTCATTACCTTTCATAAAACATGGGTATATTAATGCACCCCTTGAAAAATTTGGGAGAGGTACATTGGCCCACCCCTTAAATTTTGGAAATTGCCCAATTTAAACATTTGGTATAATAGTATAGGACCCTAATATATATTACTATAAACTCGTTCCCTTTTAGGGGTACAAAATTGCCAAAATATAAACGTAAGCAATACGTTGTACCACGTGTTTCGTTTTTTTACCTAATTTATTCCATTGGATGAAGTCCTATTACCTTATATCGTTATATGGTCACGTATGGGGATTCATTTCCTATCATAAGACATAGGTACATTTGTGCACCCCGTTTAAATTTTTGGGAGGGGTACTTTGGCCCACCCCTTTAATTTTGGAAATTGCCCCTTTTACATGTTTGGTATTATAGTATAGGACCCTAATATAGATTAGTATAAATTTGGATGATTCACCTCGTTTCCTTTCATGGGTACGAAATTGCCAAATTTTAGTACAACCACGTGTTTGGTTTTGGCTCAATTTATCCCCTTGGATGAGGTCCTATTACCTTATATGGTTATATGGCCATGTATGTATTGGTCCATTTCCTATTATAAGACATGTGTACATTGATGCACCCCAGGGAGGGGATTCGGTATCATAGTACATGCCTCAACATGTATCATGATAAATTTGGATGGTCCATCTTGTTCCCTTTCATGGGTAAAAAATTGCTAAAATATAAACATAAGCAATATGTTGTACCATGTGTTTGGTTTCTGGCCCAATTTTTCCCCTTTGATGATGTTCTATTACGTTATATGGTTATATGGACATGTATATGGGTTCATTTCCTATCATAAGACATGGGTACATTGACGCATACTTTAAAAATTTGGGAGGGGTATCTTGGCTCATCCACTCGGTTTTAGAAGTTGTTTAATATAAGCATTTGGTATCATAGTACAGGACCTCAATATGTACCACTATAAATTTGGATGGTCCACATCGTTCCCTTTCATGGGTAAAGAACTACCAAAAATCAAATTTTGGAGGTTATTGACCCCGTCTTATAAGGTTTTAACACGTTATATGGGTATGTACAGAGGTTTATTACCTTCATATGTTTATGTTCCCTTTTAAATTTGGGAATTATCAAATAACAAAATTCGGTAAACGTTTTCTAGGACCCATTGGTGTTCCTCTTATGGCCAAATATTCAAAATTTAAAGGTTATTGACCGGCTTTATTATTGAATAAGTACAGGATTTATTACTTTTTTCATAAGACACAGGTGTGTTTGTGTACCAATCTTAAATTTTGGGAGGGGGTACATTTCTTATTGTCATATCAATAATTGGTAATTGTTCTTAGAATTGGGTGGTATCTCTTTCTTTGGGTAAATCATTGTCAAATATGAGTATGATCACGTGATCAGTTATTGACCTATGATGGGATTAGGAGCCCAGGACATTGGTACATTTAAACTTTATAGGATAATTTGAGAATGCGTCATTGGTATTGATTATTACAGCCAAATATAAACGTAAGCAATACGATGTACCACGTGATTGACCTTGATGAGGTAGTGTACAGGGATACATAGCTAACCTTATTGAATCTTATGACTCATAGTCTTAAGGAAATACATGCTACAACACTGGCAAAGTTATTGTTGATGCAATTTGATTGGTGGATCACTATCTTTCGTGCAATCTGATTGGCTGATCACTATCTTTCGTGCAATCTGATTGGTTGCTGATGTTCAAATCTTTGCTGCATTCAGTTTTAAGTTTTGTTTAACATTTAAAAATCTTGGTTTCGTTCAACATTTTGCACTCACTGATAAATATGATCAAAACCGTTTATTTGTTAATCGAATAGTTAAAAACCGGATAAAGTTTGACGGCTAACCGTGAAACGTAAAATTTTTTTGTTTGAAAGATTTTGTTTGAAAACTCTTGTTTCAAATTTGTTTGAATTTTTTTGAAAACCGTTTATTTGTTAATCGAATAGTTAAAAAACCGGATAAAGTTTGACGGTTAACCGTGAAACGTAAAATTTTTAGTTTGAATTTTTTGTTTGAAACTTTGCTTGAAAATTCTTGCTTTCAAATTTTTGTTTGAATTTTTTGTTTCAGAATTTTGTTTGAAATTTCTTTGACAACTTTTGTTTCAAAATTTTTTGTTTAAAAATTTTTCGTTTGAAATTTAAAAAACATTTTGTATCAAAATTTTGTTTAAAATTTTTGTTTGAAATTTTTCGTTTCCAAATTTTTTGTTTGAAATTTTTTTTCAAAATTTTGTTTGAATTTTTTTGTTTAAAATTTTTTGTTGAAATTTTTTGTTTGAATTTTTTCGTTTCCAAGTTTTTTCCGTTTCAAAATTTTTTTTTCAAAATTTCTTCATAGATTTTTGTTCGAAATATTTGTTTGTAAACTTTTTTGTTTGAAATTATTGTTTGGAAAATTTTGGTTTGACATCTTTTAAGTTTGTGCACTCATTAGTAAAGAACCGGAACTGTTTAGAACTAAAACCTCTGGCAACATTGTGGTGCAATAGTACACGTCAGAACATGATAATGCAACGACATCGGTTTTGCATCATATATAAGTATCGTTCGAGTTAGTATTCATGATAACGTCATCATGGCTACTTGTCTGCAGTTTCTAAACACACGTGATGTGATGAAATCATTTACCAAGATTACTGATTTACCACAGAATGTACCTTATAGAATCTTAGCTAGCCAAAAAATCCCTACAAAGTTTGGATTAAGAATCGTAGTGAAGCTTCAAAATGATAAGAATATAATCTTACCAGCAAGATATTTACCCATGGAAGCATCAAAACAAGAAGAACTGCTGCGTTTCTTAAATACTGGATCTGTATCTTTATGTTACAAAGGATTCTTGGGCCGAAGTCATCAATTTGAATTTAGTACACAGCAATTGTGATGAAATCATGAATTCAAACGTCAGCACATTAGACATAGTTGTATGAATTTGGTTGGTCAGCATGACGTCAGCAAATGTGATGAAACCATGAATTCAAATGTCAGCACATTCCTTTCCAATGACGTCAGTAATAACTATAAAATCAGCAAATACAGTGTCATCCCACGAAATCATTTGAGCAAGTGCTTTTCAGGAGGAAAGATGTGTACTTCTAACGATAAAGAGTTCATCTTCGCAAACTATTATCCAATAAATATATTTCAAACAAAACATGTGATGATTGGTATCAGTGCTAGAACATTTGAACCAGTGATTCGATTGGGCAAAGCAGAACAATTTGGTGTACAACTGACCTGTGAAGAATGGCAAATATTATGTTCACGAATCGACCAAATGAACGATTATTTTCATGATGAGCTAAATGTGACCATAGTCAAATCATTAGGCTCAAATCATGAAGTGGTGATGCGTACAGTCCTCGAAGAGAAGATGGTGCTGTTACGTAAAAAGAGTACATTCCATGTCCCTCGCGACATGGTGTATCTAACGCAAACGGAATGGAACAAATTCATCAGCGTATTTCAGTGTGTTAAACATGCAGTGGAAGTCTGCATCAAAACAAGTATATTCCTGAAAAAGTACTATTTTGAAAAATGTGTGATGCATATTGTACAACATGTATCTAGATATTGTGATGGCTGTCAACATCGTTCGTGGGTGCATACCTGTATTGATGAACAGTTTATTTGTGATCAAATGGACATTGAGTTTCCACCAATTGATATTGCAATAGACCTTAAAAGACTTCAAGTGGAATTAAAATTATATGCTAAAGACAAACTAGTGCAAGAAGTTCAAAATACATTGTATCGACAATATCCAGAACCACTATCTGGTATGGATGTATGTGGAGTGTAATAAAATGTTCCATTTCAATCAATTGTGTTTTTTTTTCATTTCAAGTAAAACCCCATGTTCTGACGTGTACTATTGCATCACAATGTTGCCAGAGGTTTTAGTTCTAAACAGTTCCGGTTCTTTACTAATGAGTGCACAAACTTAAAAGATGTCAAACCAAAATTTTCCAAACAATAATTTCAAACAAAAAAGTTTACAAACAAATATTTCGAACAAAAATCTTTGAAACAAAATTTTGAAAAAAAAATTTTTGAAACGGAAAAACTTGGAAACGAAAAAATTCAAACAAAAAATTTCAACAAAAAATTTTAAACAAAAAATTCAAACAAAATTTTGAAAAAAAATTTCAAACAAAAAATTTGGAAACGAAAAATTTCAAACAAAAATTTTAAACAAAATTTTGATACAATTTTTTTTTTAAATTTCAAACGAAAAATTTTTAAACAAAAAATTTTGAAACAAAAGTTGTCAAAGAAATTTCAAACAAAATTCTGAAACAAAAAATTCAAACAAAAATTTGAAAGCAAGAATTTTCAAGCAAAGTTTCAAACAAAAAATTCAAACTAAAAATTTTACGTTTCACGGTTAACCGTCAAACTTTATCCGGTTTTTTAACTATTCGATTAACAAATAAACGGTTTTCAAAAAAATTCAAACAAATTTGAAACAAGAGTTTTCAAACAAAAACCTTCAAACAAAAAATTTTACGTTTCACGGTTAACCGTCAAACTTTATCCGGTTTTTAACTATTCGATTAACAAATAAACGGTTTTGATCATATTTATCAGTGAGTGCAAAATGTTGAACGAAACCAAGATTTTTAAATGTTAAACAAAACTTAAAACTGAATGCAGCAAAGATTTGAACATCAGCAACCAATCAGATTGCACGAAAGATAGTGATCAGCCAATCAGATTGCACGAAAGATAGTGATCCACCAATCAAATTGCATCAACAATAACTTTGCCAGTGTTGTAGCATGTATTTCCTTAAGACTATGAGTCATAAGATTCAATAAGGTTAGCTATGTATCCCTGTACACTACCTCATCAAGGTCAATCACGTGGTACATCATATTGCTTACGTTTATATTTGGCTGTAATAATCAATACCAATGACGCATTCTCAAATTATCCTATAAAGTTTAAATGTACCAATGTCCTGGGCTCCTAATCCCATCATAGGTCAATAACTGATCACGTGATCATACTCATATTTGACAATGATTTACCCAAAGAAAGAGATACCACCCAATTCTAAGAACAATTACCAATTATTGATATGACAATAAGAAATGTACCCCCTCCCAAAATTTAAGATTGGTACACAAACACACCTGTGTCTTATGAAAAAAGTAATAAATCCTGTACTTATTCAATAATAAAGCCGGTCAATAACCTTTAAATTTTGAATATTTGGCCATAAGAGGAACACCAATGGGTCCTAGAAAACGTTTACCGAATTTTGTTATTTGATAATTCCCAAATTTAAAAGGGAACATAAACATATGAAGGTAATAAACCTCTGTACATACCCATATAACGTGTTAAAACCTTATAAGACGGGGTCAATAACCTCCAAAATTTGATTTTTGGTAGTTCTTTACCCATGAAAGGGAACGATGTGGACCATCCAAATTTATAGTGGTACATATTGAGGTCCTGTACTATGATACCAAATGCTTATATTAAACAACTTCTAAAACCGAGTGGATGAGCCAAGATACCCCTCCCAAATTTTTAAAGTATGCGTCAATGTACCCATGTCTTATGATAGGAAATGAACCCATATACATGTCCATATAACCATATAACGTAATAGAACATCATCAAAGGGGAAAAATTGGGCCAGAAACCAAACACATGGTACAACATATTGCTTATGTTTATATTTTAGCAATTTTTTACCCATGAAAGGGAACAAGATGGACCATCCAAATTTATCATGATACATGTTGAGGCATGTACTATGATACCGAATCCCCTCCCTGGGGTGCATCAATGTACACATGTCTTATAATAGGAAATGGACCAATATATACATGGCCATATAACCATATAAGGTAATAGGACCTCATCCAAGGGGATAAATTGAGCCAAAACCAAACACGTGGTTGTACTAAAATTTGGCAATTTCGTACCCATGAAAGGAAACGAGGTGAATCATCCAAATTTATACTAATCTATATTAGGGTCCTATACTATAATACCAAGCATGTAAAAGGGGCAATTTCCAAAATTAAAGGGGTGGGCCAAAGTACCCCTCCCAAAAATTTAAACGGGGTGCACAAATGTACCTATGTCTTATGATAGGAAATGAATCCCCATACGTGACCATATAACGATATAAGGTAATAGGACTTCATCCAATGGAATAAATTAGGTAAAAAAACGAAACACGTGGTACAACGTATTGCTTACGTTTATATTTTGGCAATTTTGTACCCCTAAAAGGGAACGAGTTTATAGTAATATATATTAGGGTCCTATACTATTATACCAAATGTTTAAATTGGGCAATTTCCAAAATGTAAGGGGTGGGCCAAGGTACCTCTCCCAAATTTTTCAAGGGGTGCATTAATATACCCATGTTTTATGAAAGGTAATGAACCCTGTATACGCCCATATAACCATATAGGATAATAACACCTCATCAAAGGCGATAAATTAGGTCAAAAGTCCAAACACGTGGTTGTACTAAAATTTTGGCAATTTGGTACCCCTAAAAAGGGAACGAGGTGGACCACCCAAATTTATAGTAATATATATTAGGGTCCTATACTATTATACCAAATGTGTAAAATGGGCAATTTCTAAAAATGAAGGGGTGGGCCAAGGTACCCCTCCCAAATTTTTCAAGGGGTGCACCAATATACCCATGTCTTATGATAGGAAATAGACCCCAATACATAACCATATAACTATATAAGGTAGTAGGACCTCATCCAAGGGGATAAATGGGCCAAAAGAACAAACACGTGGTACAACGTATTGCTTACGTTTATATTTTTGACAATTTTATACCCCTAAAAGGGAACGAGGTGGACCATCCAAATTTATCATAATACATATTAGGGTCCTATACTATAATACCCAATGTTTAAATTGGTCAATTTCCAAAATTTAAGGGGTGGGCCAAGGTACCCCTCCCAAATTTTTCAAGGGGTGCATTAATGTACCCATGTCTTATGAAAGGTAATGGACCCCTGTATACGCCCATATAACCATATAAGGTAATAGGACCTCATCAACGGGGATAAAATCGACCAAAATCCAAACACGTGGTACTACGTATTGCTTACTTTTATATTTTGGCAATTTTGTACCCCTAAAAGGGAACGAGGTGGACCATCCAAATTTATCATAATACATATTAGGGTCCTGTAGTATAATACCCAATGTTTAAATTGGGCAATTTCTAAAATTTAAGGGGTGGGCCAAGGTACCCCTCCCAAATTTTTAAAGGGGTGCACCAATGTACCCATATCTTATGAAAGATAGTAGTAGGGGCCGGCGTATATTGCGCCGAGTCAGCAAAAATTTTTGTGACGTCATAGGTCAAAGGTCAATGACCTTGGCCCGGGGTCAATGGCCGAGGGGTACCTAGGACCACCCCCTCTAAATTTTGGCAGGGGTACCTTGGCCCACCCCCTAAATTTTGGCAGGGGTACATAGGACCACCCCCCTTAAATTTTGGAAATTGCCAAATTTAAAAATTGGGTATGGTAGCCTAGGACCATAGTATGTACCTCTATTAGTATTGGGGGTCTATGTCGTTCCCTTTCATGGGTAAAAAATTGCCAAAAAGTCAAATTTCGGGGTTTTTTGACCTAATTTAACCCCTTTGATGAGGTGTTATTACCCTATATAGTTATATGGGCGTATACAGGGGTTCATTACCTTTCATAAGACATGGGTATATTAATGCATCCCTTGAAAAATTTGGGAGGGGTACCTTGGCCCACCCCTTAAATTTTGGAAATTGCCCAATTTAAACATTGGGTATTTTAGTACTGGACCCTAATATGTATTATGATAAATTTGGATGGTCCACCTCGTTCCCTTCTAGGGGTACAAAATTGCCAAAATATAAACGTAAGCAATACGTAGTACCACGTGTTTGGTTTTTGGTCGATTTTATCTCCTTGGATGAGGTCCTATTACCTTATATGGTTATATGGTCATGTATAGGGGTCCATTACCTTTCATAAGATATGGGTATATTTGTGCACTCCTTTAAAAATTTGGGAGGGGTACTTTGGCCCACCCCTTAAATTTTGGAAATTGCTCATTTTATATATTTGGTATTATAGTACTGGACCCTAACATGTATTATAATAAATTTGGGTGGTCCACTTCGTTCCCTTTTAGGGGTACAAAATTGCCAAAATATAAACGTAAGCAATACGTTGTACCACGTGTTTGGTTTCGACCCAAGTTATCCCCTTGGATGAGGTCCTATTACCTTATATGGTTATATGGTCATGTATAGGGGTCCATTCCCTTTCATAACATATGGGTATATTGGTGCACCCCTTTAAAAATTTGGGAGGGGTACATTGGCCCACCCCTTAAATTTTAGAAATTGACCATTTTACATATTTGGTATAATAGTATAGGACCCTAATATATATATATATATATTACTATAAATTTGGGTGGTCCACCTCGTTCCCTTTCATGGGTACGAAATTGCCAAATTGTTAGTACAACCACGTGTTTCGTTTTTGACCTAATTTATTCCCTTGGATGAGGTCCTATTACCTTATATGGTTATATGGTCATGTATAGGGGTCTATTACCTATCATAAGACATAGGTACATTTGTGCACCCCTTTAAATTTTTGGGAGGGGTACTTTGGCCCACCCCTTTAATTTTGGAAATTGCCCATTTAATATATTTGGTATTATAGTATAGGACCCTAATAGAGATTACTATAAATTTGGGTGGTCCACCTCGTTCCCTTCTAGGGGTACAAAATTGCCAAAATATAAACGTAAGCAATACGTTATACCACGTGTTTGGTTTTTGGTCGATTTTATCCCCTTTGATGAGGTGTTATTATCCTATATAGTTATATGGGCGTATACAGGGGTCCATTACCTTTCATAAGACATGGGTATATTAATGCACCCCTTGAAAAAATTTGGGAGGGGTACCTTGGCCCACCCCTTAAATTTTGGAAATTGTCCAATTTAAACATTTGGTATTATAGTACTGGACCCTAACATGTATTATGATAAATTTGGGTGGTCCACCTCGTTCCCTTCTAGGGGTACAAAATTGTCAAAATATAAACGTAAGCAATACGTAGTACCACGTGTTTGGTTTTTTTTTTTGTCGATTTTATTTCCTTTGATGAGGTGTTATTATCCTATATAGTTATATGGTCATGTATAGGGGTCCATTACATTTCATAAGATATGGGTATGTTTGTGCACTCCTTTAAAAATTTGGGAGGGGTACTTTGGCCCACCCCTTAAATTTTGGAAATTGCCCAATTTAAACATTTGGTATTATAGTACTGGACCCTAACATGTATTATGATAAATTTGGGTGGTCCACCTCGTTCCCTTCTAGGGGTACAAAATTGCCAAAATATAAACGTAAGCATTACGTTGTACCACGTGTTTGGTTTTTGGCCTAATTTATTCCTTTGGATGAGGTCCTATTACCTTATATGGTAATGTATAGGTGTTCATTCCCTATCATAAGACATAGGTACATTGATGCACCCCGGGAGGGGATTCGGTATCATAGTACAGGCCTCAACATGTATTATGATAAATTTGGGTGGTCCACATCGTTCTCTTTTAGGGGTACAAAATTGCTAAAATATAAACATAAGCAATATGTTGTACCATGTGTTTGGTTTTTGGCCCAATTTCTCCCCCTTTGATGAGGTTCTATTACCTTATATGGTTATATGGTCATGTATATAGGTTCATTTCCTATCATAAGATATGGGTACGTTGATGCATCCTTTAAAAATTTGGGAGGGGTATCTTGACACATCCACTCCCAAATTTGGTTTTAGAAATTGTTTAATATAAGCATTTGGTATCATAGTACAGGACTTCAATATGTACCACTATAAATTTGGATGGTCCACATCGTTCCCTTTTCATAGGTAAAGAACTACCAAAAATCAAATTTCGGAGGTTATTGACCCCTATTTAGCACGTTATATGGTTTATTACCTTTATATGTTTATGTTCCCTTTTAAATTTGGGAATTATCGAATAACAAAATTCGGTAAACGTTTTCTAGGACCCGTTGGTATTCCTCTTATGGCCAAATATTCAAAATTTAAAGGTTATTGACCGGCTTTATTATTGAATAAGTACAGGATTTATTACTTTTTTCATAAGACACAGGTGTATTTGTGTACCAATCTTAAATTTTGGGAGGGGGTACATTTCTTATTGTCATATCAATAATTGGTAAATGTTCTTTGGGTAAATCATTGTGATCACGTGATCAGTTATTGACCTATGATGGGATTAGGAGTCCAGGACATTGGTACATTGAAACTTTGTAGGATAATTTGAGAATGCGTCATTGGTATTGATTATTACAGCCAAATATAAACGTAAGCAAGACGTTGTACCACGTGATTGACCTTGATGAGGTAGTGTACAGGGATACATAGCTAACCTTATTGAAACTTATGACTCATAGTCTTAAGGGAATACATGCTACAACACTGGCAAAGTTATTGTTGATGCAATTTGATTGGCTGATCACTATCTTTCGTGCAATCTGATTGGTTGATCACTATCTTTCGTGCAATCTGATTGGTTGATGAGTTTTAAATCTTTGCTGTATTCAGTTTTTAAGTTTTGTTTTACATTTAAAAATCTTGTTTTTGTTCAACATTTTGCACTCAATGATAAATATGATCAAAACCGTTTATTTGTTAATCGAATAGTTAAAAACCGGATAAAGTTTGACGGTTAACCGTGAAACGTAAAAATTTTTTAGTTTGAAATTTTTTTTGCTTGAAACATTTTGTTTGAAAATTCTTGCTTTCAAATTTTTTTTGTTTGAATTTTTTGTTTGAGAATTTTGTTTGAAATTTTTTTTGACAACTTTTGTTTCAAAATTTTTTGTTTAAAATTTTTTTGTTTGAAATTTTTTTTCGTTTCAAAATTTTGTTTAAAATTTTTGTTTGAACTTTTTTCGTTTCCAAATTTTTTGTTTGAAAAAATTTTTGTTTGAAATTTTTTTGTTTCAAAATTTTGTTTCAAAATTTTGTTTGAATTTTTTCGTTTGAAATTTTTTGTTTAAAAATTTTTCGTTTGAAATTTTTTCGTTTCAAAATTTTGTTTAAAATTTTTTTCGTTTCAAAATTTTGTTTGGAAAATTTTGTTTGAAATTTTTTCGTTTGAATTTTTTTTTTCGTTTCAAAATTTTGTTTCAAAGATTTTTGTTTGAAATTTTTGTTTCAAAGTTTGAGTTGACATTTTTAAAAGTTTGTGCACCTATTAGTAAAGAACCGGAACTGTTTAGAACAAAAACCTTTGACAACATTGCGGTGCAATAGTACACGTCAGAACCTGGGGTTGTACTTGAAATGAAAAAACACAATTCATTGAAATGGATCATTTTATTACACTCCACATACATCCATACCAGATAGTGGTTCTGGATATTGTCGATACAATGTATTTTGAACTTCTTGCACTAGTTTGTCTTTAGCATATAATTTTAATTCCAGTTGAAGTCTTTTAAGGTCTAATGCAATATCAATTGGTGGAAACTCAATGTCCATTTGATCACAAATAAACTGTTTATCAATACAGGTATGCACCCACGATCGATGTTGACAACCATCACAATATCTAGATACATGTTGTACAATATGCATAACACATTTTTCAAAATAGTACTTTTTCAGGAATATACTTGTTTTGTTGCACATTTCCACTGCATGTTTCACACACTGAAATACGCTGATGAATTTGTTCCATTCAGTTTGTGTTAGATACACCATGTTGCGAGGGACATGAAATGTACTCTTCTTACGTAACAGCACCATCTTCTCTTCGAGGACTGTACGCAGCACCACTTCATGATTTGAGCCTAATGATTTGACTATGGTCACATTTAGCTCATCATGAAAATAATCGTTCATTTGGTCGATTCGTGCCATTCTTCACAGGTCAGTTGTACACCAAATTGTTCTGCTTTGCCCAATCGAATCACTGGGTCAAATGTTCTAGCACTGATACCAATCATCACATGTTTTGTTTGAAATATATTTATTGGATAATAGCTTGCGAAGATGAACTCTTTATCGTTAGAAGTACACATCTTTCCTTGTGAAAAGCACTTGCTCAAATGATTTCGTGGGATGACACTGTATTTGCTGGTTTATAGTTATTGCTGACGTCATTGGTAAGGAATGTGCTGATTCATGATTTCATCACAGTTGCTGACGTCATGCCGACCAACCACATTCATACAACTACAGCTGACGTCATTGGAAAGAAATGTGCTGATTCATGATTTCATCACAATGGCTGACGAATCTGGCTGTGTACTAAATTCAAGTTGATGACTTCGACCCAAGAATCCTTTGTAACATAAAGATACAGATCCAGTATTTAAGAAACGCAGCAGTTCTTCTTGTTTTGATGCCTCCATGGGTAAATATCTTGCTGGTAAAATTATATTCTTATCATTTTCAAGCTTCACTACGATTCTTACTCCAAACTTTGTAGGGATCATTTGGCTAGCTAAGATTCTATAAGGTACATTCTGTTGTAAATCAGTAATCTTGGTAAATGATTTCATCACATCACGTGTGTTTAGAAACTGCAGACAAGTAGCCATGATGACGTTATCATGAATACTAACTCGAACGATACTTATATATGATGCAAAACTGATGACGTTGCATGATCATGTTCTGACGTGCACCACAATGTTGCCAGATGTTTTTGTTCTAAACAGTTCCGACTAGTGCATACCTGTATTGATAAACAGTTTATTTGTGATCAAATGGACATTGAGTTTCCACCAATTGATATTGCATTAGACCTTAAAAGACTTCAACTGGAATTAAAATTATATGCTAAAGACAAACTAGTGCAAGAAGTTCAAAATACATTGTATCGACAATATCCAGAACCACTATCTGGTATGGATGTATGTGGAGTGTAATAAAATGATCCATTTCAATGAATTGTGTTTTTTCATTTCAAGTACAACCCCAGGTTCTGACGTGTACTATTGCACCACAATGTTGTCAAAGGTTTTTGTTCTAAACAGTTCCGGTTCTTTACTAATAGGTGCACAAACTTTTAAAAATGTCAACTCAAACTTTGAAACAAAAATTTCAAACAAAAATCTTTGAAACAAAATTTTGAAACGAAAAAAAAAATTCAAACGAAAAAATTTCAAACAAAATTTTCCAAACAAAATTTTGAAACGAAAAAAATTTTAAACAAAATTTTGAAACGAAAAAATTTCAAACGAAAAATTTTTAAACAAAAAATTTCAAACGAAAAAATTCAAACAAAATTTTGAAACAAAATTTTGAAAAAAAAATTTCAAAAAATTTTTTCAAACAAAAAATTTGGAAACGAAAAAATTTCAAACAAAAATTTTAAACAAAATTTTGAAACGAAAAAAAATTTCAAACAAAAAAATTTTAAACAAAAAATTTTGAAACAAAAGTTGTCAAAAAAAAATTTCAAACAAAATTCTCAAACAAAAAATTCAAACAAAAAAAAATTTGAAAGCAAGAATTTTCAAACAAAATGTTTCAAGCAAAAAAAATTTCAAACTAAAAAATTTTTACGTTTCACGGTTAACCGTCAAACTTTATCCGGTTTTTAACTATTCGATTAACAAATAAACGGTTTTGATCATATTTATCATTGAGTGCAAAATGTTGAACAAAAACAAGATTTTTAAATGTAAAACAAAACTTAAAAACTGAATACAGCAAAGATTTAAAACTCATCAACCAATCAGATTGCACGAAAGATAGTGATCAACCAATCAGATTGCACGAAAGATAGTGATCAGCCAATCAAATTGCATCAACAATAACTTTGCCAGTGTTGTAGCATGTATTCCCTTAAGACTATGAGTCATAAGTTTCAATAAGGTTAGCTATGTATCCCTGTACACTACCTCATCAAGGTCAATCACGTGGTACAACGTCTTGCTTACGTTTATATTTGGCTGTAATAATCAATACCAATGACGCATTCTCAAATTATCCTACAAAGTTTCAATGTACCAATGTCCTGGACTCCTAATCCCATCATAGGTCAATAACTGATCACGTGATCACAATGATTTACCCAAAGAACATTTACCAATTATTGATATGACAATAAGAAATGTACCCCCTCCCAAAATTTAAGATTGGTACACAAATACACCTGTGTCTTATGAAAAAAGTAATAAATCCTGTACTTATTCAATAATAAAGCCGGTCAATAACCTTTAAATTTTGAATATTTGGCCATAAGAGGAATACCAACGGGTCCTAGAAAACGTTTACCGAATTTTGTTATTCGATAATTCCCAAATTTAAAAGGGAACATAAACATATAAAGGTAATAAACCATATAACGTGCTAAATAGGGGTCAATAACCTCCGAAATTTGATTTTTGGTAGTTCTTTACCTATGAAAAGGGAACGATGTGGACCATCCAAATTTATAGTGGTACATATTGAAGACCTGTACTATGATACCAAATGCTTATATTAAACAATTTCTAAAACCAAATTTGGGAGTGGATGTGTCAAGATACCCCTCCCAAATTTTTAAAGGATGCATCAACGTACCCATATCTTATGATAGGAAATGAACCTATATACATGACCATATAACCATATAAGGTAATAGAACCTCATCAAAGGGGGAGAAATTGGGCCAAAAACCAAACACATGGTACAACATATTGCTTATGTTTATATTTTAGCAATTTTGTACCCCTAAAAGAGAACGATGTGGACCACCCAAATTTATCATAATACATGTTGAGGCCTGTACTATGATACCGAATCCCCTCCCGGGGTGCATCAATGTACCTATGTCTTATGATAGGGAATGAACACCTATACATTACCATATAAGGTAATAGGACCTCATCCAAAGGAATAAATTAGGTCAAAAACCAAACACGTGGTACAACGTAATGCTTACGTTTATATTTTGGCAATTTTGTACCCCTAGAAGGGAACGAGGTGGACCACCCAAATTTATCATAATACATGTTAGGGTCCAGTACTATAATACCAAATGTTTAAATTGGGCAATTTCCAAAATTTAAGGGGATGGGCCAAAGTACCCCTCCCAAATTTTTAAAGGAGTGCACAAACATACCCATATCTTATGAAATGTAATGGACCCCTATACATGACCATATAACTATATAGGATAATAACACCTCATCAAAGGAAATAAAATCGACAAAAAAAAACCAAACACGTGGTACTACGTATTGCTTACGTTTATATTTTGACAATTTTGTACCCCTAGAAGGGAACGAGGTGGACCACCCAAATTTATCATAATACATGTTAGGGTCCAGTACTATAATACCAAATGTTTAAATTGGACAATTTCCAAAATTTAAGGGGTGGGCCAAGGTACCCCTCCCAAATTTTTTCAAGGGGTGCATTAATATACCCATGTCTTATGAAAGGTAATGGACCCCTGTATACGCCCATATAACTATATAGGATAATAACACCTCATCAAAGGGGATAAAATCGACCAAAAACCAAACACGTGGTATAACGTATTGCTTACGTTTATATTTTGGCAATTTTGTACCCCTAGAAGGGAACGAGGTGGACCACCCAAATTTATAGTAATCTCTATTAGGGTCCTATACTATAATACCAAATATATTAAATGGGCAATTTCCAAAATTAAAGGGGTGGGCCAAAGTACCCCTCCCAAAAATTTAAAGGGGTGCACAAATGTACCTATGTCTTATGATAGGTAATAGACCCCTATACATGACCATATAACCATATAAGGTAATAGGACCTCATCCAAGGGAATAAATTAGGTCAAAAACGAAACACGTGGTTGTACTAACAATTTGGCAATTTCGTACCCATGAAAGGGAACGAGGTGGACCACCCAAATTTATAGTAATATATATATATATATATTAGGGTCCTATACTATTATACCAAATATGTAAAATGGTCAATTTCTAAAATTTAAGGGGTGGGCCAATGTACCCCTCCCAAATTTTTAAAGGGGTGCACCAATATACCCATATGTTATGAAAGGGAATGGACCCCTATACATGACCATATAACCATATAAGGTAATAGGACCTCATCCAAGGGGATAACTTGGGTCGAAACCAAACACGTGGTACAACGTATTGCTTACGTTTATATTTTGGCAATTTTGTACCCCTAAAAGGGAACGAAGTGGACCACCCAAATTTATTATAATACATGTTAGGGTCCAGTACTATAATACCAAATATATAAAATGAGCAATTTCCAAAATTTAAGGGGTGGGCCAAAGTACCCCTCCCAAATTTTTAAAGGAGTGCACAAATATACCCATATCTTATGAAAGGTAATGGACCCCTATACATGACCATATAACCATATAAGGTAATAGGACCTCATCCAAGGAGATAAAATCGACCAAAAACCAAACACGTGGTACTACGTATTGCTTACGTTTATATTTTGGCAATTTTGTACCCCTAGAAGGGAACGAGGTGGACCATCCAAATTTATCATAATACATATTAGGGTCCAGTACTAAAATACCCAATGTTTAAATTGGGCAATTTCCAAAATTTAAGGGGTGGGCCAAGGTACCCCTCCCAAATTTTTCAAGGGGTGCATTAATATACCCATGTCTTATGAAAGGTAATGAACCCCTGTATACGCCCATATAACTATATAGGGTAATAACACCTCATCAAAGGGGTTAAATTAGGTCAAAAAACCCCGAAATTTGACTTTTTGGCAATTTTTTACCCATGAAAGGGAACGACATAGACCCCCAATACTAATAGAGGTACATACTATGGTCCTAGGCTACCATACCCAATTTTTAAATTTGGCAATTTCCAAAATTTAAGGGGGGTGGTCCTATGTACCCCTGCCAAAATTTAGGGGGTGGGCCAAGGTACCCCTGCCAAAATTTAGAGGGGGTGGTCCTAGGTACCCCTCGGTCATTGACCCCGGGCCAAGGTCATTGACCTTTGACCTATGACGTCACAAAAATTTTTGCTGACTCGGCGCAATATACGCCGGCCCCTACTACTAAGATAATAGACTCCTGTATACGCTCATATAACTATATAGGGTAATAACACCTCATCAAAGGGGATAAATTACGTCAAAAACCCCCGAAATTTGAATTTTTGGCAATTTTTTACCCATGAAAGGGAACGACATAGACACCCAATACTGATAGAGGTACATACTATGGTCCTAGGCTACCATACCAAATTTTTAGATTTGGCAATTTCCAAAATTTAAGGGGTGTGGTCCTATGTACCCCTGCCAAAATTTAGGGGGTGGGCCAAGGTACCCCTGCCAAAATTTAGAGGGGGTGGTCCTAGGTACCCCTAGGTCATTGACCCCGGGCCAGGTCATTGACCTTTGACCCCGGTCATAAAAGAGAGTGAGGATGAGTCATTCGGGCGAACGGGGACCCCTACTACTCAGACCCTATGACTCAATCCATAGATTAATTGCATTAATAAATGACGTGTGCTCCTTTGGGGCCACATCGAGAAGGAAGTCAGCACTGCCGTAGGCGTTGCTTCATTTGTAGCTGTCTACGATCGTCCGCTACGACGTATGTCCACGAATGTGCCCGTCTCCTCAAATTTAGTTAATTACTGTGACACTGCAACATGTAACACAGTCACATTGTGGATAATTCTGTTTGCAATCGGTAACCACTGCACAGGCACTCCTCCCGCTCCACAGTTTGAATATTTCGATACATTCCTCACGTTCTAACCGTATGGTTCTACATCTAGAAGAAAGAGGTAAATACAACGTTCAATTGGCAATAACTTTTCACCAAATTAAGCTCCATGGAATCTGATTGCATATTTGACATACTGAGAAAATTCTAGCCCGTGGCTATATATATATATATATATATATATATATATATATCACATTACCCACCAATTTATAACAAACAAATTTAATCCAAAATGGCGGCCATCTGTGTGAGTATTTTCAAACGGCCTAATGTATCATCCATCTCACATTCAATTAAACTACACCCGTGTAGAATTTAGAAAGGAACTTCGTATGATGTATACAGGGTGTTTCGAAAGTCCCCTGACACAGAGTAACTCTGTTATCAGAGTTACAACAAATTGTAAGAGGAAAAACCATTTCTAAATATGTTGTTTTCAATCTAAAGTGAACACTTTTTAAATCAGAGGAGCCGTTTGGGCTGTACTCTTTATGCGCCCAATGTGGAATGAAAATGCAATGTTACCATTTACCTGGACCCACAACATATGTGAATGAAGTTACTGTTTGAAATGGGCCATCGACATGTTAACGTAAAAGACAGTAACTTCATTCACTTAGGCCTATGTTGTGGGTCCAGGTAAATGGCAACGTTGCATTTTCATTTAACATTGGACGCATAAAGAGTGTACAGCCAAACGACTCATCCGATTTCGAAAATTCCTTCAACTTACATTGGAAACATCATATTTGGAGACGGTTTCCCAATTACATTTTGTTGTAACTCTGATAATAACCGAGTTACTTTATGTCAGGGAACTTTTGAGACACCCTATATATCTTATGGAATATATGTTTGATGTCCCTATAACTGTAGTATAATTTTGTTTAAATTTACAAGTTATTACAAGTAGATTCTGACTTACATGCGTAAGAGTTTCTATGTAACTAACTAATGAATTGTATTTCATGAATTTAAATACAATTGTGTGAAATATTTAACACAAAATCTTTTATATTCATGCTTAGTGACTTGGCTTTGGACTGCAACTGATTATTGTACCCCATTATTGCTTGAGAAGAAAACCGATGTCCGAATCTTCATTTGGAGAAACCAAAGTTCTATTGGAATGCTGAGGATTGCAATTATTAATTTCTAGACTTCAAGGTGCGTAAATTATATCTAGGTATATTTTGTGTTTATTGTTATAATTACTATTACTATTATTGGGTTTAGAATCAATCAAGTACTTCATGATATTTTAGAGGGATCAAGATGGCTGCCAGATAGATAAATATTTGAGCGTCAGGCCCTTATTTCTTTTCAATTTTATATTTAATCAATGTCTATTCCCCCCCCTCATTATTCCACCAAATCGTATTCCAAGATCATCAATTTTCAATACTCATTTGTGACTGTCAGCATACACAGTATAACCGCAGGACGTAAAACAAAGATTTATTTTTATTTTTCGTTTTCATGTCTTTTCTTCATAGCTGTGAAAAATAACGCCTTCAACATCATAAATTTGTATGCTACTTGCCTGCATTCGAGCACAGTAATCAACTATTTGGACATTACGAAGCAAAGCAGGTCTACTTTGCAGTTAGCATAGTTTTGAAAGGATGTGACATAATGATATTGGTGTTGCGATGTTCAGCACCGTAGATAATTAAACAGTGCTAGTAAATAAATCTGTAACAATTGTATTGGTGTTTAGCTTACATGACCTCCAGACGGGCCAATTTTTTTTTTTTTTTTACAACATATTGTTACTTGTACTCTATATGAGGGGCCGCGGTGGCTCAGTGGTAGAGCGTTCACCTCTGGTGCTTGGGGTCCCGGGTTCGATCCCAGCCCCCGCCAAGTGAACTTTGTGGTGGACAAACACCGCGTGTTCTCGGGGTTGTCCCGTTTCCTCCCACTTTCTTCATTCCACCATTTCATTCATTACTCATCATCACCGTCTCCTTTAGCATACCCGGCAAAATCGTGGAACGTAAAACTCAAAGATTTCATTTCATATAAACTTTGGTGCAAAGTAACCCCATAGATGAAGATATTTTGCACCACATACAAAAAAGTATGTTCAACATACTAACATAATGTTTGTCTGCAATGTTTTCTCTCCTGTATTTATACATTTCACTTTTTACACAAAACTGCATGTAGTCTACAAATATTGATGTTGGAATTATGGTACCGGTATCAGTACTTAGTATGAATTATCGATATTTGTAAAGAAAATTATGTATTTTCTGGTACCGAAATAGGAGCCACATTCTGATAGTTTAGCATGACCCACAAAAATGGCAACTGAAAAACAGAAAAAATCTCCGTGAACAGATTTGCCTTGGTTGCTCTTTATATCCAAGAATATCATCTCAATCGTAATCAGTGGAAGATTTACGGGATTTGGGGCTTTCAGGCTGAAGCCCACCCAAATTGCAGGATTTCTTTTTTAAAAAATCTAATTTAGTCATTCCTATGCATATGCCCGTCAAGCCCTTCAAAAAGTCTACTGATTTCTAAATAAACGAAGTATTTCTGTGTGAAGTCCCTCTCAAACTATTCTTCTGAATCCGCCGCTGTTCGTAATTTATTTTCCAACAAGAAATCCATTTCGACATCTACCTAAAGAGGAAATTTTCCTAAAGTTAGACGGGAGGAGGTGCCAGTAGTAAGAATTTCCCATTTAAGGGGTTACGTTGACCCGGTGCAAAGTAACCACGATTTGAGGCTCAAAACAGCCTTCTCCCAGTGTTATTTTTTCTATGACTTTACAATGTTTCACCCTTCAGTTTCAACTATTGCTTGGAAGTCCCATCATACACAGTAGAATTCTACGAAACCGACTTAACCATTTCATTCATTACTCATCATCACGGCTGGAACATTTGACGGAAATTCTTGTAGGTGATATCTTCCAAATTTTGTCTGCATTTACAGTGAGTGCTTTCCATACCTCTACAACAACAAACCCTTCAGGTGATTAGAACTGATGTTAACCGCCAACATTATAGCCAAAATCCAATTAGATGTTCTATCTTACGGTGGCAGTTGAAACTTTCTCTTTACAGTTCATGGGTTTACCGACGGAAGACAGTGTAACTTTTTTCGTATTTTGTGCGAAGTTAACCCTGAAGTGCAAAGTAACCCCGTCTTAAGGTACTTACAGATTACCTAGGTAGTTAGCAATTTTCACATTCTTTTTTAAGGTGGTAACAGTTGGAGCCAAGGGATGTGCGATATTTCGATCGAACGATTAATATTTTCAAATATCAAACTATCGATATCGAAATTTTTGACCGATATATCGATGTTTTTGATCTTTATCAATTTCTATATTTTCGATTTTTGATATTGCTTATATTTTGATATTGCTGTATTTTTTGATATTTCGAACAAGTTTCAATAGTATTTCAATATCGATTATCTATTTCAAAATTTGGATATCACAAAGCCCTATCGAAACCCCACCGAAATGAAGTTTTTGTCTATGGCCTGATTAGGGTTGCGCACGGCACGAGACTAGACAGAATTTTTGTTACGAAATTCGAGACGAGACATAGCTCTTCCAATAGAAACAGATACAGATTTCGAGAGGAGACAACTTTCGCGACATCTTTGCGAGAGGTGACAGTCTCAAATCATTTCTCGTGCGCACCCCTAGCCCATATCGTGCGTTATCAAAAAGCATGTTAATGAGAAATAACATGTAAATACAATATAGGTAGTTAAAAACATTTTTGTTTTCATTCTTCAGTAATGCATTATTATTAACCTCAGTATTTTATAGTCCATTCTTAATCTTAAGGTGATGTATAATTAAGTTTTGAATTCGGTTAACTTATTTTGTTTCTCAAATTGTTTTAAAAATGTATGTACAAACATGTTTATTTTCATTCTTGAGTGCTTAAAGTCACTATAGTTATTAAACATAGTATTTAATATTGTACTCTTAACGTTAAAATAATATACAGTTAACTTTTGAATTCAGTTAACACTTTTCTTACTGAAATTGCTTTAAAAAAGTATGTAAAAACGTTTTTATTTTCTTTCTTGAGTGCCAAAAGTGATGCACAGTTATTAACATTAGTACTTTATATTCTATTTTTAATTTTAAACTGATAAACAGTGCGTTTCTGAATAAATTATGTCAAGTTATTTGAGTGACGAACACTGGTAGAAAATTCTGACTACTACTGGAACATTTTGATTTTAAGCTGACGACTACTGGTGCAAGGATTTTAAAATATTGTTTTTCCTTCAACGGCTACTCCTTTTTGAATTCTGACTACATGGTCATTATAGGAAGGATCAGTGAGTCTTTCCAACTATGGTACAGCTCCGACAGATTCACGATGCTCAGAGAAGAGACAATATATTATGTTTTCAACCTTAAAGTGAGAACCACTGGCGTTTTTACCCTGCTATGCAAAAGTAAGTGAGTACTCCAATGGGGTTCCAATGCAGTACCTAATTTTTGCATTTTAGATATATGGAAATGCATGTGTCTAAAATGTAAAGAACTGATATTTGTTTACTGAAAACTGCAACTCGCTAAGCCTTACGGATACCGAGATATGGGAAAATAAAGAGCGACTCGATATGTATGTGGGGCTTGCATACTTGAAGGTACAATTTGGAAAATGAATTAAAATATGACTAACGGCTATCAAGATATTGTCAAATAAAGAGAGGACCAATACAAGTATGAGATTTTCGTGTTAGATGATAAAATTTCCGAAACCGGTCATGGAAAGTTAATAAGCACCAGTAGCAATTCCATCTTCAAGTAATTAGATATTTCCATGGGGTGTTAGAACATCTTACAGTCTACTAAGATTAAATTTTAAAAGCTTTTGAAAATATAACTTGACATTTGTAAAGAGTATTAGAAATATGTAAGTATAAATATAATATGTTTACCTAAAACTTCCAGCCAGTACATCTAACATATAGAGAAACACCGTAAAATAAAAGAGTATGAGATGTTGAAACTTCGGAAAAAATATTGGTCCCAACAAAATTAAATAAGATGGTACTTCTATGATTTAAGTGAGTACCTCATTACAATTTCGATGGAAAGATTAGTTCTAGGTTTTCTTCAGGCAGTTCCAAAGGTTCATCGAGCTGTGTAAGAGAGTGAAAATTCCCTGTGAATATCTAATATAGTAACCAAAATATAACGAGTCATATGTTTTATGACGTAAAAATAGAGATCTTTTAGGATCTGTACTTCTGGGTCTTTGCTATAAGAAAGAAATTCAAAAACCTACTGTATATACCTTAATAGACAATTAAATCAGTGAGGACACAGTAACTTCGTGGTGGGGTGTTTACCTAGTATGTTTTGCAGAAACTACACTGGAGTATTCTCTTAATCCACAGAGATACGATCACACTTAACTGCCCATTTAATTTTAAAATGAAATTAAGGCAAATGAATGTTGATGATAGAATTGATGGAGTGTAAAGGTGGGAGGAAACGGGAGTACCCCGAGAATACCCACGAATACGATGTCGACTACAAACTGACTTGGCCGCGGATCGAACCAGGGACCCAATACACCAAAGGTACGCACTCTACCACTAAGCCACCGTGCTTGCACCCATTTAATTGTCTATTAAGGTATATACGGTAATTTTCTGAAATTTCTTCTTCTTACAGCAAAGACTCAACAGTACAAATCCATGGGGGTCTCCATTTTTACGACGTCATAAAATACATAATTACTTATATCTCGGTTGCTATATTAGATATTGACAGAGAATTTTCATTCTTTTTTTACGCTAGGAATTATCACGCTTGGATTTACCCGAAGAAAACTTCGAGCTGAATTAATCTTTCGATCGGAATTGCCCTGACGAGTGTGAGGTACTCACTTCACCCATATAAGTACCATCTTATTTAACTTATATTAAGATCAACAGTTGTTTTATGAAATTTCAAGATCTAATACTCTTTTATTTCACGGTGTCTCTCTAGCTGTAAGATGTACTGGCTGGAAGTTTTGGGTAACTCTATTCTCTTTTCTAATACTCTTTACAAATGTCAAATTATATTTTCCAAAGCTTTTAAAACTTAATCTTTTTAGACTCATGATGTTCTAAAACCCCATGGAAATACCCAGTTACTTTAGGATGAAATTGCTATTGGTGCTTATTCAGATTTCATGACCGGTTTCGGAAATTTTACCACCTAACACCAAAACCCCATAACTGTGTGGGTCCTCCCTTTATTTGACAATATCTTGATAGCCATTAGTCATATTTTCATTAATTTTCTAAACTGTACTGTCAAGTATGGAAGCCCCACATACCTATGGTGTTCCTATTTATTTCACCATATTTCGGTAACTGTTAAACGTACCGACTTGCGGTTTCGGTAAACACACACCTGTAACGTTCTTTATAAGTTTATTAAGATATATTTTAGAATGTTTAGAAATGGGAGGTCTGTGAATGCCATACTACCCGAAAACCCCCATAAGGACGTGTGTGTAGTGTATTGAATTGAAACTACTTTTGAGGTTGTTGTTAGCTCTCAGTAATTACGTTTTCGAAACTGCACATCTGGTACACAAACCTCACACTTCTATGGTGTTGTTCTTTATTTTCCCATACCTCGGTATCCATAAGGCTTACCGAGTTGCGGTTTTCTGTACTAAACAGATATCAGTTCTTTACATTTTAGAGACATATATTTCCACATATCTAAAAATGCAGACATTAGGTACCCCATAGTACCTCGAACGCCATTGGGTACCCACTTACTTTTGCATAGTAATACATTTCGAGTTGTTCAGCATCAATAAACACTTTTTTTTAATTAATCGTTTTTCTACCAGAAACCCAAAAGTCCATACCTGACTGAACAGATTTTGTCCATTTAATTTAAAAAAATGTTAAATATTTTAAAATGTAACATTTTAAATATTTTTTTGGATTTTTCTTTCAGGTATTTCATGCATCAAAACAAAACCAGGATTCTGCATGAAAGACAGCGAAAAGAAGCAGTGTAATTTGTGGCTAAAAGCACGTCCTTTTTGAAGACAGACCCGATTATATTTACATTCTTTTGTACGAATATGTAACCTTAATAAATATACTGCTCCTCAAATTATTTCTTTCTTCCATAAATTAGAATAAATGTATGTCTGTTTAAAGAAAATGTTTGTTAGCGTTAAGTCCTTTCAACTCTTTTTCTCTGTAAATAAGAAGATTATACCTTGCAACATTTTTTTTATCATTGTGCAATTCCGATTGGATAAAGTATCTGCACGAAGCACTATTATTTCAGACATACATTAATAACTAATGTATTGTTCTGTGAATAAGGCAATGGTATAGTGAACATGTTTTAACATAAAATCTGTATAACTCAGCTTTTCAGTAGTCAACTTTATTGAGAATCCGAAGAAAGAAAAAATGTTGGACTTAACAACGAATTTCAAAATTATTTTTGTTCGAATTCTGAACTAATCTAAATTATCCAGAGAAATCATTTATGTTGCTCTCTACAGATGTATCCTTTATCCAAATCGTATGAAAAGGAGACTTCATACATCGCTATATTTTGTATGAACTATGTTTCGTATTTATTTAATCACTTTGTACCTTTCTCTAGTGTTGACAAGGCCGCAAGTGTCAATCGAATAATTTAGTGTTTCACTCATGTAACCTTGTGACTAACGTACGTCCTGTCGGTATATATATGTTACTGGGTTCGATTAGCGACAAACAATTTTTAGCGTTAAACAAATACAAAAATCTACACGCAATGAGATACGATGATCTTTGCCTCATAGACAATACCAAGCAACTAACGGTACTGAGTGTGGTTGAGTTTACTAGTGGTATTATCTGGCTATAATCAGTGTTCCGAGAGCTATACTTCTTTTTGTACTCTGAATTGCAAACTTTGATATAACCGTTTTAAATTATTGTATATCTATCTATCTATCTATCTATCTATCTATCTATCTATCTATCTATCTATATATATATATATATATATATATATATATATATATATATATATATATATATATATATATATGATATAAAATTGTAAACTAGAAACTTCCGAGTAGTTCTGAGAATTATCGCTCTTTCTTTAAATAATGTATGAGACTATTACACTGCTCGTTACTTAAAATGTTGAACTAAGAAGGATACATCCAGGAAAGTCCTAATTTGCAGAATGTATAGAGCAGGGAAGGATAAATATATTTGGTCGATGGCTGCACAGCTTCTCATACCTGTGAACTCCGCCAGCTACAGTTGATGAGCTGTGGCATTGGATCGTAAGACGCATGGCTTACCATACCAGAAGAGAACATCCTCTCGATGTCTCGCTGTGTTACAGTCGTTCTGGTTGTCAATGTTGGGTCAGTTCTGCTCCTTTGTCACCACGTTGTCACACAGCGAAAACAGCGGTAAGTTTAACCCTTAACGTACCAAGCCTAAGTCGTCAAAGTTTACCAAGCTGGAGTCTTCTGGAGACCCCAAGTATTATTTTAATTTCTCAACATAGTATTGCAGAGGGTTACTCCAACTATTATTTTTTGGATGTCTAGAAGCATACTTAAGTTAAATGAACATTGTTGACATCAAATATTATGTATATTTAAGCACTATTCAGTTCTTCATACAATTTTATATTTTTGTGTTCGTAAATCTGAAACACAGGTTTAACAATGGAGTTTTTACATTTTCAAGTGTGTTTTTATTTTTTGTATTTTTTAAAGAAACGAGTCGTTGATCTAATCATGTAATTAATATCTCAAAGGGTTGCAGGATACATATAAAAATTGAGAATAAATTGATTCTTATGATTGCGGCAGTATCACTAAATATCACTCTCTGGGGTCCCTAGAGTACTCCGCTTGGTATGTTAAGGGTTAAGCATATTCGACACTTACTATTAGATATCGGCTTGGGAACTTTGGCGTAGCTACCCTGTCTCCCTGAAGTTGCATTTTTAATGGCGAGTACTGTGTAGGAATCATCTTGTGAGGGAACACGTTTTCAACTGACACCATGTTTTTAATTATAGCGTCATTTAAAAAATAACTTATCTGTTAATTAAAATGTGCAGAGAAGTTATTTCTGGAAAATCCTATTCACGCCTCTTGTGGTAACAACTTCTGCATTTTGGAAGAGGATATTATTAAGGAAAAGAATGAGGTAAAGTCGTCTTTATATAGTACACACGGAAAAGAGAGTATTTGACAGTTGACAAATTTTCTTTTGCCAATAGCTCGGGAACAAATGAATTTATTTGGATCTTTTTGGTGTTATTCTTCGAATAGTTATAACTTGATAACCTGCCAAAGTCGGTACTCTAATAGGTTAATTTATTGTTGAGTTTTTAGGAAAACAAATTTTGTCAACTGAAGAATATTTAATTTCGTGACTGTACAAGCAATGGATGATAACGGCTTAATAAATGACTGTACGTAAGTCTTTTTTGAGTTTGAACATAGGATTGTACATGGTTGTGCATTTTGCATTATTATTGAAGTGCTGCAACTAAGTTATTGCAAAAGGTATGATAAATTCTTACAGTAATATTGTCACATATTGATTTACTCTGTATGAAAACTAAAATAGTTTAACATATGGTTAACCTCCTTTGTGCCAATAATTTTAAAATTAACGCTTGTGCCACTTTTCAACACTTGGCTTTGCAGTAGCTTTCCAAAGAATTAGCAGGAAGTCCAAACTTATACACTGCAGGTAAATACATTTCTCTGGACAGTTTCACTGCTCCAAACTAAGATTGAAAAGTGTAGTATTTTTAATTTTATTATTATTGGCACAAAAGATCAACCATATTTTAAGCTATTTTTGTTTCCATACAGAGAAAAACAATATGTGACAACATTACAGTAAGAATGTATCATGCATTTCTCAGTATGTTGCAGCACTTCAATAACGGTGCACTATACGTACAATATAGATCCTGAATATGTCCAATCCATATATTACAACAAGGCAATACGTATGCGATACAGGTAAAATCCGTATATTTCATACGGACAATCTATAAGCTACATACATCCAATCCATACATTACATATGGCCAGCCTGTACGCGACATACGTATAATCTATATGCTGCATGCACACAGTCTGTAAGCTGCATATGTGCACTCTGTATGGTGCATACGGATATTCTGTATGCTGTATCGGGACAAGCTGTGTGCGACATAAGGAAAATCTGTATAATACATACGTACATGACGCATACTGTATCTAGTCGTACGTACGGGGCACAAGTACAATATAGATGCTGCCTCGGGGTTGAACGCAAGAAACACACGTACAGAACGTATATTGCATACTTCTTGAAATTATGCTCCGTCCTGATAGTCAGTGAGTGTCGTCATTATTAACCCACATGCTACATACGATCGTGACGTCACAAAGCTAGATATTACCTCCGTATATACTTGTTACTGCAGATGACGTCACACGAATGACGTGATTGCACTTATGCAGACAGTATGTATAATACATACTTTTTCAGCTATACGTTTGCTGCAGGATGTTATATACGGTTGTACGTTAAGTCCGGAAACTACAGGAATTACGAATGTAACCTACGTTTTTAAGTATGCCACCTACATTTTTTTTTCTCAGTGTGGAAATAAAATTGCCCCGCTCTGATAATGTTGAAGAACCAAGTGTTCGGTGACCACCGTAGTTATAATTTGTTCCCTGTGTAGATTTATTAAATAGTGTCATTACATTCCTTCCCTAGAAATTTGTCATCACACGCCATTGCTCTGTACAGAAAGTAATATAAATTTTACTAATTACTTCAGCATCATAAGTTTAAAATGATATTTTAAAGCTATTTCAACTTGTTAAATAATGTTATTTTGCTTTCAGAGCACATCTGCTGGGAACACAGAATGCGATGCTTTTCAACCCGGATGTTCTCTTCTCGTTCACGAATCAAGTGTTGGAGAAAGAAGAAGCAGTGCTTCCTATAAGCCATCAGACACTGCACAAGAAAGTGGTCCAACAGATCCTTCATTGCTTGGGAAAATACAAGAGGAAACAGTGTTTCCACAAGTTGTCGCTTCATATGATATAGGGTTGGTGCCTTTTCAGCAAAGACAGCAAGACTCAGTTAGGTGTTACATAACAGAGAATAGTGTAAGAGTTCCAGAACAAGGATGCGGACTACACCAGAGAAACAGAACACGATGATGGGCGGTATTTTTCAAAAAGGTGGTTTACTCGTACACTTCCAAATAATGTTGAAGTTGAAAGAACATGGTTAGCATATTCTCCAAGCAAAAAAAAAGTGTGTATTGTCTTCCTTGTTTCTTATTCGCAAAACCTGATTCGTCACAGTTTTGCCGTGCTGAAGGATTTTCCCACTGGCGTAAACTTAATCCGAGAATTCCGGATCACGAAATTTCACCGATTCATAAAAATGCTTTCGACGAGTGGAGGCAGCTATTCTCTCGTTTGAAAAATAGGACTGCTATTGACAACGAACTACAACAGCGAATTGTGAGTGAAACTGGCAAATGGAGACATATACTGCGAGCAATATTACACTGCATTTTGTTTCTGGCATCAAGAAATCTTGCATTACGAGGCAGCGATGATGTTTTGTGGAAGAAAGCTGATGGAAACACAGGACAACATGGAAATCTATTGGATCTGTTCATGTTGTTAGCGAAGTATGATGATGTATCAAAATCTCACGTTTCAAAAATTATGCACTCCCCATCAGCTCTTGCTGTGACATATTTATCTCCACAAATTCAGAATGAACTTGTCTACTTAGCTGGAAATTGTGTACGTCAGGCAATAATTGAGGACATTAAAAAAGCAAAAATATTTTGCCATTTTGTATGACTCGACTCCAGATGTAAGTCATAAAGAGAAGATGTCCCAGATTTATCGTTATATTACAATATCTTCTGATGGAGAGTGCAAAATTGAAGAAAGTTTCGTAGGCTTCATTACTACGAACAACAAAACTGGAGCTACCTTAACTGAAGACATTTTACGTGCTGTTCAGAATGATGGCCTTCCCATGTCAAATTGCCGTGGTCAGTGCTTTGACAATGCCAGTACTATGTCGGGAAAGTACTCGGGTGTTCAAGCTCGCATATCTCAGCAGTTTCCTGCCGCTCGTTATGTTCCTTGTGCATCGCACTCGTTAAATTTAGTTGGTGTTCACGCTGCATCAGTGGAAATAGAAATTGTCAATGGATTTGGGGTAATTCAAAATGTTTACAATTTTTTTAGTAAGTCAACGCATCGCTGGGATATTTTAAAAAATCATGTTCATATTACTGTGAAGGGACATTCAGCAACCCGGTGGTCTTCGAAGCAAAATGCAGTACATGCTCTAAGCACCCAATTTCCGGATGTCTGTGCTGCTTTGGAAGAACTTTCGGACTTTTCAAAAGAAACCCCCGAAACTGTAAATGGTGCCAAGTATCTCCTATACAATCTTAAGAAGTTTGATTTTCTTGTGTTTTTATTCTGCTGGAATGATATCCTTGATGCTATCAACAACATTAACCTACGACTGCAAGAAAAGACAGTTACTGTAGATATAACTGTCAGTCACTTACAGGGACTGAGGAGCTTCTTTGCTACCAACCGGGAAAGAATTGTGACCAAGGTTATTGAGAAAAGCAAGGAGATCTGCAATGATATGATGATCACAATTGAAGAGCCTTGTCCGAGAAAGAGAGCCAAGTTTTTTGACGAAGTTACAGAGGATGAATCTGTACTCATCAATATAGAAGACAAAATGAGAAAGATCTTGTTTTGTGCTTGGATTCAATTACATCACAAATAGCTGATCGATTCCAGCGCATGAACGGAGTTTTGGAGGATTTTTCAGTAATTATTCCAAGTAATATGGCAGTTATGTCAGAAGAAACATTGAGGAAAGGTATCTCTGATCTGGCCTTATTGTACCCTATGGATATTAATGGAGGTGAGTTGCTTCAAGAACTGTTGATCTTTAAATACCATGCGCAAGCATTTTTGAAAAACTTTCACTTGGAGAGTTTGTCAGAATTTCCCCTCTTGCTGCTCTTACGTTCATTCGTAAAATATCATGTCTTGAGTTATACCCTAATTTTGTCACTGCATTGAAAATACTTTTAACATTGCCTTGCTCTATTGCATCTTGTGAAAGGAGTTTTAGCAAGCTAAAGCTTATAAAGAATTACTTGTGCTCTTCCTTGTGTCAAGAAAAACTTACTAACCTCGCTATTTTATCTGTTGAAAAGCTTCGTGTTCAGTCACTTGTGTTCGACGACGTTATAAATGATTTTGCTGCTCGGAAGGCAAGAGAAGTTAACCTGTAGCTTTGTTCTCACACGAGAAACCTTTTCGTTCTAAAATAATTGTTCACTGTGTTCATTTTTTAAAACCATTTCCGTTTAAATTTTTATTGTTTGTTGATTTCATCAGATTTGTGTAATAATGTTCCAGTGTATTTTAAGTAGTGTTATGTGAATAACAACACTGTATTACATTAATGATTTTACTTATATTTTTCTCCTGCCTAAGAAATATATACTGTTCATACGGTAAAGTATTTTGTATTTATAAGTTTTATTTTTAAGGATTTTTTATAATATTGATTTTTCTATTTGCGGCGAAAGACATTATTTTAGTGCAGCATAACAACAAATGTTGCTCCTTTAAAAAAAAAAAACTTGGTGAGATGAGTGTAGGGGGCGCCAAATTCTAATCTCGCCCCGGGCGCAGAAATCTCTAGCTACGGCTCTGCTGACCGTGTCAGTGTTTTATGGGCGAAAAATTTGAGCGATTTTGGAAAAGGAAGACATACATTTTTCGCCCATAAAACAAAATTTGAACGATTTTGGAAAAGGAAGACACATTTTTCGACCATAATACAAAATTTGAGCGATTTTGGAAAAGGAGGACATACATTTTTCGCATATAAAACAAAATTTGAGCGATTTTGGAAAAGGAGGACATACATTTTTCGACCATAAAACAAAATTTTGAGCGATTTTGGAAAAGGAGGACATACATTTTTCGCATATAAAACAAAATTTGAGCGATTTTGGAAAAGGAGGACATACATTTTTCGCCCATAAAACAAAATTTTGAGCGATTTTGGAAAAGGAGGACATACATTTTTCACCCATAAAACAAAATTTGAACGATTTTGTAAAAGGAGGACATATATTTTTCGCCCATAAAACAAAATTTGAGCGATTTTGGAAAAGGAAGACATACATTTTTCGCCCATAAAACAAAATTTGAGCGATTTTGGAAAAGGAGGACATACATTTTTCGCTCATAAAACAAAATTTGAGCGATTTTGTAAAGGAAGGACATACATTTTTCGCCCATAAAACAAAATTTTGAGCGATTTTGGAAAAGGAGGACATGCATTTTTCGCCCATAAAACAAAATTTGAGCGATTTTGTAAAAGAAGGACATACATTTTTCGCCCATAAAACAAAATTTTGAGCGATTTTGGAAAAGGAGGACATACATTTTTCGCCCATAAAACAAAATTTGAGCGATTTTGGAAAAGGAAGACATACATTTTTTCGCCCATAAAACAAAATGTGAGCGATTTTGGAAAAGGAAGACATACATTTTTCGCCCATAAAACAAACTTGACACTGTCAGTCTCCTAGGGTTTTGAAATATGGATAATGTGTGACAAAATACATTGAAGCCATACCTGGGATCCGGTATACAGAACTTTTATGTTTCTGTGTGTGTGGGTGTTTTATTAATAATTACCTTGAAACAAAGAACTTTAATCTGCTTAGATGTCGTTGCCACATGAATTTTCTTCTATGTAATTGTCAATATAAAAGCTTATCTCAAGTTTGACTGCATTATTCAACTCTTTCTTAAACAAACGCAAAACAATAACAAAATTTCCTTATTCCCAAGGGCGCCGATTATGGGAGGGCCGAGGGCCCCCCCCCAAAGCTCATGTGGGTCCCCTATTGTATTTGTGAATATACAATATTTTGCATAATTTGAGTGCAATTTGTCTTAAAATCTTCATATATATATACCTTCTGCATCTGAATGCCCCCCCCCCAAATTTACAGAGAAATCTTCGCCCTTGCTTATTTCTGAAGTATTCTGAACATATAACAAAATCATTACTATTATTTGAAATTATTGTTTCCCTACGCACACTGATTGGGTTGAAATTGACCCTATTGGTGCATATTTTAATACAACCAGGTGGCTAAAACTGCTCCGACCCAAATAGGGTCAAAGCGTTTAGTTAACCCTTAATGCACTAAGCCTAAATCGTCAGCGTTGTTTACCAAGTAGGCCTATTATTTTAATTGCTCAACTTATTTTTTTTCCCCTGAACGTATCATTGATCTAATTATGTGGCAGATACCACAAAAGGATACCACAATAGGGCACACATAAAAATTGAGAATAAATTGGTTCTTATAGTTGCAGCAGTATCACCAAATATCATCCTCTGCGGTCCCTAGCGGACCCCGCTTGGTGTGTTAAAGGTTAAATTGGGTTGAAATAAATTCAACCCAACGTATAGTTAAATGTAGGAGTCCAACCTATCGTATAGTTTAATGTAGGAGTCCAACCCAACGATCCAATTTGTGTGAAATCGCATAACCGGTTAATACGTGTAGCCCAACTTGGTAAGACTTATACAATATAACCCAACAAAGTGTAAATTTCACTAACCCGGCTTTGTGTTTGAAGTTACAAGTGAACAAACGTGGGTTCGCTTGGAGAAGGGAGGGAGTGCAAATAACCCAACAATGAAATAAAATTGACCACGACGGAGTTGAAACATGACGAAATAATAGATTAAAAACGTCATGGTCACATTAATCATTACGGGATTTAACATAACATGTGATTAATGTTAAACCATCAGTTGGTTACAAAGGTGAAAAAACAAGCATAAAATATAAACCTAAAATAAAATGCACATATTGCTATGTTGATCACAGTGTCGTGTAGCTAAGCTCCTACTCTTTCCAGCGAGCCCAATCACATGTCAGTACGAGTAAAACTGTGGCCACAGTAACGTCTCCCGTGAAAGATGTCAATAAAATCTGACCTGAAGTTCGAGATTCGCAGTGTTATCTCGTTCTGAAGAGAAAATCTTCTCCTGAAGTTTTCAACGAGACAGACCGGTAGTCAGCCCAAAAATGAAGGGAGGGGCCGGTAGAAGTTAGGGAGGGCCCGACCCAGCATATTATAGTTAATTTGCAAGCCTATCGTGAAAATTTTAGGGGGAGGGGCAGTGAAAATTTCTGGTATGAGATCAAATCAGTTTATGGCGAAGGAGATGCGAATGGTACGAGTGTGTTTAAATGGTATCGTGAATTTAAAAACGGTCGTACTGATGTGCAAGATGAGCAAAGAAGTGGACGACCGTCGATTTTGACTGGTTCGCGCATGCTCCTAAACTGGCGTCTTTAGACCATCATGTGTTCACCTCCTTGAGGATGCTCATAGGTTGAAAAACAAAAGTTTCAATTGACAAAGAAGTGAAGATGGAGATGAATAATTGTGAAAAAAAAAAAAAGATGGCGGAAGACTTCTTTGACTAAGGCGTAAAAAATTTAATCCCTCGTCTCACTAAGTGCATCAAGAGGGATGGCGACTACATGGAAAAATATTCCACATAAGTACTGATGTAAACCATGCAAAAGTTTTGTTTAAAAATAATTTTTTTTGAAACATACACAAATCTAGTACACTTATTTTCCGGACGTGCCTCGTATGATAATAATTGGTGTTTCTTTCTTTTTTTTTTAATATCTTTTATTCATTTCAAATAAAAATGTTCTTGGCAGTCTTTGTGTGAGCATAAGATAACTCTTCGAACATAACTCTTGTGTCTGCTTAAGGTGAGAAGGGCTAATGAAACAATCTCTGAACAAACACAGGATGTCTCTGTGTGCAGTTTCTCACAAATTATTTACACGCACAACAATAAATACTAGCATCAGCACTCTGAAAGCTTTTTTACTTACTCAAATAAAATTATTTACTAAATTACGTAATTTTCACTACATACGTCACATATAATGCCTATAATAATTAATTATAAACAATACACTTCTCTGCCCTTTTCATCGTTTACTGAGATATTAAGTATAAAGTAATAATCAAAAAATCAATATAAATAGTCAGTCTGATAGGTATAAATAACAGTGGATTAATCTGCTTGAGTCACTGTGTCATTGTGGCTTCTGCGGTCGATTCGTACTCTTCAAGAATAGTCATTGTTAACACTATAGCATAAGACAAGTTGGGAGTGAAACAATGTCCAGTGGTGTAGAACGTTCATTATTAGTCCGGCCCGTAGTAGTGCTACTCTTTCTAGGCAAGTGTAAATGATCGGACATAACGCTATATTTTAAAATTGGTGTGTCTGTGTGTTATTACTAGTGTTAGTGCATTATTAGTGCTAGTTTCAATGCGATTACGTCTATCTGACGACAAAAAATTCAGTGTTCTGTGTGTTAGTGTTGTGTCATCGTTGTTCCTTAAGGATGTTGAAGATAGATATATTTTTATTTTATTGTCCTTCTTTCTTTTCTCTCTTAACAAATAGTAACTAAATACCAATAGCAGGATGAAGCATGTTACTATGCCTCATGTCAACATTATTAGCATGACCTAAGCCTCCATTGTCTGTAAAAATAAAATACGAGGGCTATTCGGAGAGTAAGCTCCGATCGGTTAAGAGTCTTCATCCCGGCGAAATTAAAATACCGCTAATTTTACAGTAATTATGTGATATCTTCAAACAGATAAAAGATAATCGAAATGTGGAACAAGAGCGCCCTAGACAATATTATTTTGCATGAGAAACCGTTATCACGACTCACTTATCTGCTTTCGATTTCGAGCAATTTTGAAAAGCAGCATTTATTTTCGCGTTTCTAAACAGCTCAAAACGGAAAGTCATTAGGTGACTTGTGATAACGGTACCTCACGCAAAATAATATTGTCTAGGGCGCTCTTGTTCCATATTTCAATTATCTTTTATCTATTTGAAGATATCACATAATTACTATAAAATTAGCGGTATTTTAATTTCGCCGGGATGAAGACACTTAAGAATTAAACACCAAAGTAAATAAGAAGAATTTATTATATACATCTGAAAAGTACTTCTTTGCTCTATATTTCAACATAGTTTCCATAAACATTCAAACACTTATCATATATCTGCACTAGCTTAGAAATTCCATCAGTATAAAAATCTTGCGTCTGTGTCTTGAGGCACAGTACTTTCTGCAGCTAACCTTTTATGTCACTACGTCATGTAACACAGTCCTGGAAATTTGTGGAAATTCATCGGAAAGGTCCGAGATTATGAAACGTCCTATTTTCACGAACTTTTCTATCAATTTTCTAAACGAGTTCATCAGTGACTACTGATGTCCTACCACTGCTCTCTTCGTCATGAAAGTTTAAATGAACGAACCCATTCACGAACAACTTTACTCATCACACTTGGTCCATACACGGCAGAAAGTTCCCGACAAATAGCTGCTGTCGAATATGTGTTTTGCCGTAAGAAAACATATAAGAGTTCGCACATCGCACTTGGCTGGGTTTTCTATTGCAGCACATATTTTTAGACGCTAAAAAAAAATGGAACTTGTGATCAGGTAACCTTCATTCTACCACGGCTGGATGCAGACTGATCTGCTGCGCACGTCTGTGCAAAGATTGTTGCGCTGCACACCCACTATTTCACGCACCGTGACCAATCGGAGGTTACTTTCCGAACGTCCCTCGTAAATAGAGTCGGCGTGTGTTGGAAATAACTAGAAAGAAAATAATAGAAACTTCTTAGTTACAAAATCTATTCCCTCTCTTCCAGACAAATTTTCTATTTTTCGCCACTATAAGAAATTCACCTTTGATATAATGCACTATTTTTGTCTTTGATCAAAATTCCATTATCATATTCATTTTTAGATTCTATCGGTTAATATGGATAACACATCGGGAAGGAATTTGAACGAAATAGTAGACTCTCACGTTGAGGGCCTTGGTGACCCTCCTAAACATCACAGGGTAATAATTTGTATCTCTTTAGAAAGCTGATGAAACACTAATTCCAACGAAGAATCACTTGTGCAATTCCGGCCATATTCGTGGAAGAAGGAGAAACAAAAAATTATAAAAAAAATATATATATATTTAAAAAAACGAATTTGGGGGTTCTGATAACCCTTACAGTCACTTTACGCTGACAAAATGAAGCTAATGTGTAGGAAATACATTTGTGACAATAATACAAAAATGGTAGCCATTGCTGAAATAGAAAGGGAGATACAAATTTAGAACAAAATATTCGTAAAAACGCTTTGTATACCATTTTCGAAAAATTCATAGAATTTGACCTTCGCCTCTAGAATTTGACCATCATACTAACACGTTATATACACACACCATGTTTTCATTATTGTCCGTAGAATAAACAGAAACAAGAATTATGCTTCTAGACCAATTCAGTGAAAAGATATCTTGTAGTATATAGGGCTGTCCAGAAACTAAATGTAATTTACCTAAAAAAAAAAAAAAAAAGGCCAACCTTGTCCCTGCCCTATTTCCCAAAGATAAGTAACAAGTACTTTTGCAAGTTGTTACCGAATAGTGAACTACTTCATTGCTTCATATACCAATTTATATGACTGTAACCCCAAGGGAAGAAATAACCATTCCTAAATAATCTCATGCAAAAAGAAACACGAGCTTTACCCTCCACCACTCCACCGTAGCATCTCCATATTCATACAATGCATATCGGCCGCAAGTTGCCATCTTCAGAAACACATTGATACCAAAATTATCTTTCTAGTTTAATTAGCGGCTGACTTAAGCTTTAAAGCCTTGACGCAACAGTTGCATTCTACAGCACTTAAAGGCTAAACCTCAACTAATAAAATAATCTTTCTCTTTTCATTTTAATGTATTCTTCAATATTTTCTTTAATATAGTAATACATTTCGTTTCAAGTGTACATTTTATATATTAACAAGGATATAATAATAATAATAATAATAATAATAATAATAATAATAATAATAATAATAATAATAATAATAATAATAATAATAATAATAATAATAAAATAGAAACAAGGAATATTCCTATTTTTATTCCGTCATATTTCTTAAATGTAACATATATTTCGAATTTTCTTTCATATATCATATATATACTTATTATTTCATCATCATATTATTATTATCATGATAAGAACGTCCTAGGATCCTAGATAATATTATATTCATTAGTTACCTATTGCAGTATAATTATTATTATTTACCTTATAAGGCTTCTTACATCTTACAATGACAACTATCTTCATATATAATGATTGTCCTTTGAATTAAGTATTTGATTAATGAATTTAATGAATCAATAAATTAATTAACTAATCGATAACCTTTTAATCAGTCAATCGATAACCAATCAAAATCAGTCAATCGATAAAAATCAATCAATCGATGATGAATTAATTTTTTGAAGAACCTATACATGGAGCACTTTTAAGAACTTAGACACGCCATTTTATAGTAGTGAATCACAACACACCAGGAAATAGTCATTTTCACTTGATCATTTTCCTTAAAATGAAAATCCCGTGTATAGGTAACTATAGAGTTAACTTTCCCTGTAGTTCTATTCAAGAAAATAATAGCGCACAGTCTTAATCAGTGTTTCCTTTTTAGAAAAAGTGTTCCGAGGAGCACACTTAATGTTCGGAGAGGCACATATTATTTTCACATGGCACTATTCTATTTATTATATTATAGACGTATTATTTTGGTCCTCTGTGGGGGGCACTCTCAGAGCTCAAGGGGGACGTGCCTCCCACCAAAAACATGTCTGGAAGAAATACTGGTCTTAATCCACACAAAACTAAACAAAAGTTTAAATGGTGTTTTCATTTTATCTTTTAGGTAAGTGTTGTATGAGTATTTGGACCAAAATAATCTAAAGATGTGTTTATACATTTTGGTTAGGGATGCGCACGAGACAGGATTTTCCTGACAAAATTCGAGTCGCGACACGGCTCTTCCAATAGAGAAATATATATTTTTCGAGTCGAGACATCACTTTTACAGCACATTTTCGAGACGAGACAGCCACAAATCTTGTCTCGTGCGCATCCCTAATTTTGGTTGGTGGCGTTAACCTATATAACTTCTATTTTGTATGTTAGATTACCACTTCTTATATTCAACACAAATTTTTCTTTGATATTCCATAAAGAGTCTGACTTTGTTGTTGTCCTTCCAATTGGTGAGTACAATTATTTTTTATCTTTTCCAATATAAATTTCTTTATTTTAACATATCTTAATGCTACTATTAGTGTTACTAGAAATTATAACGATGATCGCACCAAGAACGAATGTCATAGAATCTTTATATTAATGTAAATATTCTATTTCGTCTGCATTAGAGCCTTCTCCAATTTATCGAATGTCTGAGTGTAATTTGTTAAATTGAAATGAAACTCTTTCCAGTCCTGCATTACATCTGATATTTAGTTCGACCCATTTAACAATATTATTTAACAGGTTTATACTAGCTTTGTTATCTTAAATAACTTACATTAAAAATACAAATCGCTGAGCAAAACAACGTTTATTTTCAAAAAATAATAAATGTGTAACAAGTTTCGCCAACTAACTGAACATATTGGCTTCATTAGACACTGTAACTTGTAACTTGTTTGTTACTGTAGCAGTTTCGCCAGCCGCTGTAACAGTTTCGCCAACTAACTGAATATGTTGGTTTCATTAGACACTGTACCTTGTAACTTGTTTGTTACTGTAGCAGTTTCGCCAGCCGTTGTGACAGTTTCCGCAACTAACTGAACATATTGGTTTCATTGGACACAGTATCTGGTGACTTGACATTGTTTGATGAAGCAAATATGTTCAGTTAGTTGGCGAAACTTGTCACACATTTATTAGTTTTGAAAATAAACGCTGTTTTGCTTATCGATTTTTTTTTTTAGCGTAAGACAATATTATTTGTCTTGTTGGTAACGCTGTATCAACAAAGATTGCATGTGGAAAATTTTCAGACGCAATGAAATGTGATCGATTATAACCAAGAATCAATTGCTTTGATCTCAACACATTATCACTGCCTAATATTGTTTTGAAGCTTGATTCTTTCGGCGAGTACAAAATACGAGCATTAGTACCAAGGGAGCCGATCGTGGGTGGCCAAGGCCCCCCCCAAAAAGCTCATGTGAGTCCCACATTTTATTTATGAATATACAATATTTGGCATAATTTGAATTCAATTTGTCTTAAAATCCTCATATATGCCTTCTGCATCTGAATGCCCCCCCCCAAATTTACAGAGAAATTGGCGCCCTTGATTAGTACATTTGAAAATAAAATTTTACTTTCGCTTTTCCGAAAATAGATTACAACCTTTCAGTATTTTTTAAAAAAATATAATATTATAGAGACATAGTGACTCTTTAGTCATTCTTATCGAGTCTGCTTATTAATATTGTGGAATTTAGATTCTGATAAATACAAACTCTCTGGTAAATCATAATAATACCTTGTATTTCCTGGCAAAAAGAACGGAAAGATTTTACTCCGTACATTCTTAAAATGCTACTTTCATATAAAGTTGTGGTCTTCAACAAGATATCGATATTATTCGCATTGAAATTAAATTGAATTAAATATGCTGATGATAACTTATAAAATAACCTTAAATTTGTTCTTATAAACAGTAGCTTTCAAAACATCATGACCATCCAAAAACTGTAGTGCCTGATCGTTACTTAAGATGTAAAATAAAAATGTATTAGCCATTATGTTATGAATCATTTGCAATATACGAGGTGTTATCTAAAAATACGGTGAATGATTTTATTAGCAACAAAGCAATAAGCTTACATGGAATTTTATTAGAAACAAAGCAATAAGCTTACATGGAATTTTATTAGAAACAAAGCAATAAGCTTGCATGGAATTTTATTAGCAACAAAGCAATAAGCTTACATGGAATTTTATTAGCAACAAAGCAATAAGCTTACATGGAATTTTATTAGAAACAAAGCAATAAGCTTACATGGAATTTTATTAGAAACAAAGCAATAAGCTTACATGGAATTTTATTAGAAACAAAGCAATAAGCTTACATGGAATTTTATTAGAAACAAAGCAATAAGCTTACATGGAATTTTATTAGCAACAAAGCAATAAGCTTACATGGAATTTTATTAGCAACAAAGCAATAAGCTTACATGGAATTTTATTAGCAACAAAGCAATAAGCTTACATGGAAATTTATTAGAAACAAAGCAATAAGCTTACATGGAATTTTATTAGAAACAAAGCAATAAGCTTACATGGAATTTTATTAGGAACAAAGTAATAAGCTTACATAGAATTTGATTTAATCTCCTTCAAAGTACTGTCCTTGGCCTGCAATGCACTTATCTGAACGTTGAATCCATAACTGGAAGCAATTCTGGAAGGATTCTTTTGGACGAGCGTTTAGCTGGTCTGCCGTGGCCTTCACAATGTCAGGAATAGTGTCCAAAGATTTTCCTTTAAGAGCTTTCATCCCGGCGAAATTAAAATACCGCTAATTTTACAGTAATTATGTGATATCTTCAAATAGATAAAAGATAATTGAAATATGGAACAAAAGCGCCCTAGACAATATTATTTTGCGTGAGATACCGTTATCACAAGTCACCTAGTGGCTTTCCGTTTTCAGCTGTTTAGAAACGCGAAAATAAATGCCAATTTTCAAAATGTCTCGAAATCGAAAGCAGATAAGTGAGTCATGATAACGGTATCTCATGTAAAATAATATTGTCTAGGGCGCTCTTGTTCCACATTTCGATTATCTTTTATCTATTTGAAGATAAAAGATTTATCTATTTGAAGGTGCATGGTACTATATCAGGAGAATACTGTGGATATGGACAAACATCAATATTTTTATTGACTAAAAACTCCCGTTCGTTAGTCAAAAGTTGAGGAGCGAATTTCGCACTCACTCTTCTCACTTGCAAATGGGTGGTTAAAATGCTTTCCACGGACCCGTACGAGATGCAAAGTTCTTCAATAAGCTCTCGAATAGTTATTCGCCTGTTTGAACGAATAATTTTTGCCACTTTTGGCACGCTTTCTTCTGTTTTTGAGGTTAATGGATGACCCGAGCGTTGCCCGTTTTCCACCGACTCATTTACGCTTTTAAATCCATTATATCACTTGTAAACTGGATCCCAGGTTAACAGGAACCAGCCAATTATAAATGAAGATAACCATCATCCTGCACTAGAAATCACTATTCCATTTAAAGGACAAAATTATTCACTAAAAAATGATACAAAAGTTGTATTCAACTTTTGGAAAGCTAATTTTTTAAAACTATATCAATTAATTCAAGAAGTTGACTGGTCGGTTTTAAAAGAATTTAATAATGTTGATGACGCAACTAACGCATTTTATGAAATAAGAAATAAAATAATCATTGATACAGTAGCTAAAATGCGAAAATGTAACATTAGAAAATATATGTGCTGGTTTACAAAAGAGGTAATAAATAAGTTAAAATTAAAAGAATATTATAGGAAAGACATGAAAGACTCAAAACACAATAAACATATGTATAAGGAGATAAGGAAGGATACAAAGAAAATCATTCGTAAGACGTATGAACATTATATCAGGAAAAGTGAAATTCAGGTTTAAAAGGATGTAAAAATCTTTCTGGTCTGATATAAAATGTAAACAGAAGAATAATAATAGTGAAAATGGTAGTATGACGTTAAACGGTAATACAAATAAACTAGTTGCTAGTGGTTCTGCAAATTATTTTAAATCAATATATGATAAAAATATATCATTACACAACCCTCCTGAGGAAGAACATATTGAGATAAGCAACTGTTTAGTAATTGATAAAGTGTCGAATGAAGAGTATAGGAAAGCTATTAAGAAGTTAAAACTAGGGATGGCCACAAAGTTCCGGTTCCGGTTCAATAATCCGAAAACCCAGTTCCAGAACTAGATCTTAGGAACCGGTTCCAAACCTGGATCCGAAAGCCCGCAAAGACTCGTAACCTTCAAAACACTGCAAAGAGGACCATGCGCTTGTGCCCTCCTCGCCCAGACCCGCTTGTGCCCCCAGAAAAAAAATTGGTCCACCAGTGGGTGTTTAGCCAAATGAGTTGGCCAGTTTGCCTGTTTAGCCAACGAGTTTGCCTGTTTAGCCTGTCGCTTCCACCATTTCACTAGCACACTGTTCACAATCTGCCTGCAGCTAGGGATGCGCACGAGTAGAGTCGAGTCGAGATTTAAGCCTGTCTCGACTCGTCTCGAGAAAATGTTGTCTCGACTCGAAAATATCTTTCTGTCTCGACTCGAGTCTCGACTCGACAGTCTCTGTCTCGACTCGACTCGAATTCGAGTCGAGACAAAATATATGAGTTAAAATATATGCACACATCAGCCAGACCAATATGATTACCTACCTAATTGTCAGTATGTCGACCTTTGGCACGGATAACAACGGCAACGCGTCTTGGTGCACGCAATGATCCTTGGTAGGTCGCTGGAGAGAGTTGACACCACATATGCACACACAGGTCACCAAATTCCCGTAAATTCCGGGGAGGGGGCGATGCGCCCTGACGTCACGTTCAATCTCATCCCAGATGTGTTCGATTGGGTTCAGATCCGGCGAGTTGCGAGGCCAGCACATCACTTGGAACTCGCTCTTCGTTCCTCGAACCACTCCATCACACTCCTGACCTTGTGACATGGTGCATTATCTTGTCGAAAAATGCCACTACCGTAGGAAACATGGTCGTCATGAAAAGATGTACATAGTCTGCAAGCAGTGTGCGATACGCCTCGGCCGGTATGGTGCCTTGCTCGAGCTCCACTAGACAAATGGATGCTTACATGAATGTTCCCCAGATAATAATTAAGCCGCAGCCAGCTTGTCTCCGTCCCGCAGTACAGGTGTCAAGGAGCTGTTCCGTTGGAATACGACGGATTCGCACACTCCCATCGTCATGATGAAGAAGGTATTGGGATTCATCAGACAATGCAACGCTTTGTCACTGTGCCAAGATCCAGTGGCGATGGTCACGTGTTCATTTCAGTCGTAGTTGCCGATGTCATAACATTCTCACATGAATGGGTCGTCGGCTGCGGAGGCCCATTGTTAGGAGTGTTTGGTGCACTGTGTGTTGAGATTAGTGTTGTGAAGGCCTGGGAAAAAACGGAAGTTTTGGGTTTTAAAAAAAACACCTTCTTACGGTCTTCCCGATGTTGGAAAAAACGGCAAATTTGGTTAAAATTGAAATTTTCGAATATTTTATTATATTATGCTTTCAAAATTAAAACTATTTTGTATTTACTAGTTTAGAGTTAAGATAATTGAGTACTTATGTTTCTTGAATTAGAAAGGGGAATTTTGTGCACAACTCAATCAAACACTTCAAAGTTAGCACCGTGATAGAATGGAGTTATGTCTACAAAAGAAGCTAAAATATAATCCTAGTTAGCTTAATTAGTATAGACGCATTAAAATTATCTTGAGCAATCTTATGAAGTTCCCCCTTGATGGCAGGGAAGTGTTAAAATAACGGGGCCAGAATCATTTTAGTTAATATGTTAAATCAAACATATATTTTATAGAGATATCTTCCTTGTTCTATGTAAAATTTCCGGAAATTTTGAATCCATTAGAAAAATCATTTGTTCGAAAGTATTGGCAAAAACAAGAAAATATAGTTTAAAAACTATTTCTTGACCTCATGCTAATAATCTTACTTGCTGTAACATGTCTGCAGCATATACAGTAGGAAGTCGAAAATCCGAACTAATTAGGACTACAGGTAGTTCGAATTTTCAAATTGTTCGGATTTTCGAAAATGACCAAGTAAATGCCATTTAGGCTTACATATACTGTACGATATGTTCTATCGATACAGTGGTTATTCAGTACATACAGTAACTGCAATACCGTACGTAAGGCTACTTACATTTAATGTTTCCGAAGAACCTGCTCGTACACTAAATTACACTGATCTTGTACGTCACACTTAAAACTTATAGGCCTAAGAGAAAATAAAAATAAAAATATGTATGACAAACAGTTACATATGAATGTACTTTTGTAAAAACACTGACTTCACACAACGTCGACGGACACACTATTGTTTATTATCGTTAGCGTTAAGAAAGCTTCTAGGGACCGCGTTCGGATTTTTGACGTTCGTTTATCGACGTCCTACTGTATATACAATGTATTTCGCTAACGGAAAAATACTTAAAGCAACAGGTTTTAATTCTACTTATTAGTTTTCTGATTTCTGGTAAAATTCCTCTTTATTCTTTGTATGGTGCTTTCCATTTCAACTCAGGCAAAAAAATATAAAATTGTACCATCACCATCTCAGATATTGTTGAAACTTTTTTTATAGCAACTAGACATGTTTTTAAGAGACCCATATTTTTTTGTTTTGTCGAAAAAAATTTTCCCGCCAAGTAATGGGCCATCAAAGACGGGGAGTACAATTTATGAATTGTAGAAGACATGGAAAATGGTCAATTTCGGAGCCTCACCATTCGGCTATGGAGACAGGTAGAGTTATAATTCTTGTTGTGGTATGTACATAGGGATATAAATAAACTATATTTTATTATAGTTTGGTTTGCGCATGCGTATCTTTTTGTACATAAATTAACAAATGAACGTCAATTTATCTGAAAAGTCGAAGTTTGCGAATTTTTTTCGAGCACTTCCGGTTCGAATTTTAAAATTCTGTTTCCACGGTTGGTAAAACCTTGTTACCCGCTTTCCGAAAAAAAATTTGTATCGCTTCTGTGGTCAACCGTTTTGTCGCAAAAAATTCGAGAAATTGTAAAATTTTCAAAAATCGCCATTTTTGGGCGCCATTTTCTCGAAAACACCATTTTTTAAAATTCTGAAATTTTGTCAGATGGTTCAACTTTACCTGAATAATAAACACACCAAATATCATTCTCGACCAATGCTTCATGGATTAACTGCAGCCTTTTAAAGTTAGCGAAGTTTCGCTAATTTTGATGTCACAGTTAGCAACACTGGGAACAATGAAAGTGCAATGATTTGATGATGTTTGTGGTTTACATTCATTAAATGAAGAATAAATGGTTTTCTTGACTGTTTTTTTATTATTATTTTGATTAAAATGCTCTCTGAAATAGTAAAATGAGCCTCCCTCTACTCCTGCGTTTTCTGAAACTGAAGTAATCTGAGGTGGAAATTACGATTACGAAACACACAAATTTCAAGTTCACTTACTTAAAATGGTCTTCGGAAACAAAATTTCACAGAATTTTTTTTTACATGGACCAATCATTTGCTTGGTTGTTGTCTTCTTTGCTAATAGCATGTAACCGTGCAAATGCTCCAATAGATGTTGGTTCACTTATAACTGATCCAGGAGTGGATCTAGGGGGACGATTGCCGCCCCTTCCCCCAGAAGAAGAAACTTTCTTATTTATATATAAATAAAACCCATCCCAGAGTTTGGAGCTCTTAAAAGTAGCTCTAAGTAGCAGTATTACAATCCCCCCCCCCCAGAAGTCCGTCCTGGATCCGCCCCCTGCGTAGCACATTGTCGATAGTCACAAAACACTTATTTTCACTTCTCTTATGCTCTTCTGGAAACTGTACGCTGCTGAATGTTCATGTGGAAGCATAAACAGCACTTCAACTTCACGTAATTCATGATTTATTCATAATATTTCTGCTACGCACCACTGGTTATCATACGTATATGTATATAACAAAAGTTCCTTTTTGCAGATTTCTTAAATCTTCACTTTGAATTGCAAAAGTTCGATTTTGGGGGAAGTATGAAGTTAGTTCATGGTGACCCGTTACTGCCATAAAAACTTCGCAATTTTCCGAAAGCCAAAGATAACTTCGTTGAATACCAGTTACCGGTCGCATACTTTCCCTTTTTTCTTCCGGAAGTCGTTGAATTCAGTTCCAGGTAACAAAACGAGAGTAATACCCGGAGTTTGTACTTGCACTATACTCACGAATTCTTCTGCGGTTTTAGTGGGGACGCGGTGGCTCAGTGGTAGAGCGTTCACTTCCGGTGCTTGGGGTCCCTGGTTCAATCCCAGCTCGTGCCCTGTGGGCTTTGTGGTGGACAAACACCGTGCTCGTGGGTTTTCTTGGGGTTATCCCGTTTCCTTCCACTTTCTGCATTCCACCATTTCATTCATTTCTCATAATCACCGTCTCCTTTAGACTAATCGGCATAACCGTGGAACGTAAAACTTAAAGATTTCATTTCATTTTTTTATTCTGCGGTTTTAATACTGTGTATCTGTTTTAGCCTAAGGCTATGGCGCGTTGCCACATTCTTTGCCCCTACCCCACTACCGTCGCAGAGACCCTTGCATGGCCGGTTTCACTGCAAAAACACTGCTTTATCGGACCTGTCTGCATCTCGAACATCTGAAAGCGATTTTTAAAGTAGGATGCAGCACCATCAGAAATCACTGACACGGTTTGGGAAATTGTAGACACCTATTTTCACGTATTCAAACCTTTTTCTATAAAATATATTTTCGCTTTTCTTTGAGTATGTTTAGAATCTTGTCTATGACTATGAGTACATGAGCCGAATCGTGTGTTTTATCGTCGTTTATTACAACAAAACTGTCAGTTGTTTCATATTTCGGTGATAACTCTGAATTGCACTTTGCAGAATAACAGTCCAGTTTTCAACAAAGTCCACATGAAGTAAAATAGAATTTGTATCTTGAAATTTTATATACGGTGGTTTTCGGTAGCAATTGATTCTCTTTGGATTTTCTTGATATAGTCATGAATTACAATTCTTACAGTTAAACCAGCAATGTACGATACAAAAACAGAAAGTGGCACAGTTTTTTTTTTTTTTTTTTTTTTTTTAACGAGATCATTATTCTCTCATACGGCATACGTAACCACTTTCATTTTCATCAGAATCAATAATTAAAGACACCACACTTATTTCTTCCACTACAGGACATTCACCACATTCCTGAAGAAGACAGCTGTCATTTTCTACGGATCATACTACTAAAGGAAATATGTCACTCATGACAGCTTCAATACAGCTTGCACCTTTGATTTGTAGCAACGCAGTAGCAGCTAACTTAAAATTTGCACAATACACACACACACACACACACTTCCCTCTCAGGTTGCGGACTGGCACACTTTAGTCGAATACTATAAAATTCCGAGTGACCCATTTTTATGCTGCAATTGTTCTGTTTAAAAATTCAGTAAATTTCTTTGAAACGCGTAAGAAAACATTTCGATTTTTTTTTTTTAACTTTTTGTCATTTTTCGATCACTGTAATGACATCGCACTTAATTGAGACTTTGTCTGGAGCATTCCAAATCATACTGAGGTAATAGTTTAGGCCTTTTATAGATCATCAGAATTCGTTGGATGGCCATTTCAAGTGAACTTAAAATTTGTGTGTTTCGTAATCGTAATTTCCACCTCAGATTACTTCAGTTTAAGAAAACGGAGAAGTAGGGGTAGGCTCATTTTACTATTTCAGAGAGCCTCTTTGTTCAAAATAATAAAAAACCAGCCAAGAAAACCTTTTATTCTTCATTTAATGAATATGAACCACAAACATCATCAAATCATTGCACTTTTATTGTTCCCAGTGTTGCTAACTGTGACATCAAAATTAGCGAAACTTTGCTAACTTTAAAAGGCTGCAGTTAATCCATGAAGCATTGGTCGAGAATGATATTTGGTGTGTTTATTATTCAGGTAAAGTTGAACCATCTGACAAAATTTCAGAATTTTAAAAAATGGTGTTTTCGAGAAAATGGCGCCCAAAAATGGCGATTTTTGAAAATTTTACAATTTCTCGAATTTTTTGCGACAAAACGGTTGACCACAGAAGCGATACAAAATTTTTTTCGGAAAGCGGGTAACAAGGTCTTACCAACCGTGGAAACAGAATTTTAAAATTCGAACCGGAAGTGCTCGAAAAAAATTCGCAAACTTCGACTTTTCAGATAAATTGACGTTCATTTGTTAATTTATGTACAAAAAGATACGCATGCGCAAACCAAACTATAATAAAATATAGTTTATTTATATCCCTATGTACATACCACAACAAGAATTATAACTCTACCTGTCTCCATAGCCGAATGGTGAGGCTCCGAAATTGACCATTTTCCATGTCTTCTACAATTCATAAATTGTACTCCCCGTCTTTGATGGCCCATTACTTGGCGGGAAAATTTTTTTCGACAAAACAAAAAAATATGGGTCTCTTAAAAACATGTCTAGTTGCTATAAAAAAAGTTTCAACAATATCTGAGATGGTGATGGTACATGCTCTGCCTGAATTGAAATGGAAGGCACCGTATATTTTTTTGAATAACTCAAAAAGAGAGATGATCTTGTTTACACATACACACATATACCGCACACGTGAGAAATTTGAGCAGCGAGAAATATATTAAAGGGTTGAGTATGTGAAACTTCCGTTCGTTATTATTACAGACTAGCAGAATACCCGTTCTTCGCACGGGGAGAATACGTTTCATTTTGAACACAAAGGGCACCAAAACTTTCACCAACGGACTTATGGAGCCCCAAAACAATGAATTCGACATTAATATTGGTAATTTTCAATTATCTTTACATGTCACCATCCCCCCTTGGAGTACTAATGGGACTGGATTTGGATTTAAACGGCCGGAAGTGTCACTGTTCATTTCAGCGACCCCGAAAACTATGGATTCGACACTAATATCTGTCATTTCCTCCTCTCCCCTTCCCTCAAGTTGCACTTTAAAGGGAAATAATAAAATCCATCCCGAACCTCATCTATGTTGAAAATTTTATCGAAGTCGGTTTGATGATTCAAGAATTATTAAATTAGAAACATAGTCACTTTCATTTTGGTTGTAATAGATATTCTGTCGCACTAGAAAACATGTATTTGTTTACATACAAAATTTTGTTCCTAAAGTTTATATAAGTGTCTATATTAAAATATTAAATAATAGTAATTATACGAGTATGTTTTAGTGCATGTGTATTAGTGAAATTTGCCTATTGCTCTTTCTCTTAAGAAGTAATTTGGTTAAAATTAACAAAGCTTCACCAGATCAAAGAGCGTATTAAGAACTCAGTTTTATTCAAGAGACCTATTTGATGCGATAGAAACACTTCATGTTGGTAGGCTTGTATATAACTGTAAAAGTTCTGTAATTAATGCAAATCCACGAATGAACGACACAAGAGAAATAAGCGAAGACTATTAATCAAGCGCATCATTCAAGTATGAGCATGAATCTCCTTGTCATTCCTCATATCCGTACATGTCCCATTACAGATACAAGTGAAGGACGCATTCATAAAAATCGGCAAGGGGTATCATAAACGGGATTTTTTTTTCGATTTGTTTTCAATATCTCGCACCGTTTGCAATGGTTGTCCTTCGTTTTCTTATCATTTGGCTATTATCATGAAACAAACACCTGAGAGATATACAACCCCTATATACAACTATGTGATGTTGGAATATATAACTCGTAGGGTATGATGCTTTACTTTTTCAAAAATTTCAGTACTTCCAGTGTACTACTAAAAATGTAATAAAGAACTAATGGCCATGCTTTTTTTTAAAAAAAATATTAATTAGAACTGGACAATTTACACAAAATTTGGAATCGACCAATGAAAATGGCACGTTTCTAGCACTTGTGGGTTCAAGATCTCATTGCCGAAAGGACTGGAGACAAACATATAAACTTTTCTATGGAGACAACCATATACGCTTAAATCTAGTATTTTAATATATAGATATTAACTGGAATAGTTTGATTTTCGAGTGCTATTTTTTAATATTCGCAATATTGAAATTTTTGAACTTATATTTTTCACGGGTTTGAAAAAAAAATTTATATCATTACTAGTAAAATTAACCTAATACAAACATTTTTTTATTTTTTCAATTTTTCCGGAAAGAAATCGAAAAAAACGGTTTTGACCAACAGGTTCCAAATTTCCGAAAATTTTACAACACTAGTTCAGACACTTCTACTTTGCCCAGCATTAAACTTTGATGTTAGTTCCGACGCAGTTCGCTGCTGTCCAGCTTTACCAGTCTGGCCAGCGTGCGACGTCCGACATATGTAATGAGGTGGGAAGGCCCAACACCTCGACGTTTGGACGTCGTTTCCCCTTGGTTTCGACGCTTGTTGAAGACACTCACCACAGCACTCCTCGAACACCTGACAAGTCCTGCAGTTTCCGAAATTCTCGTGCCGAGTGTTTCTGAGTGAGTACTTTCTTCAAAATAATATTAACAATTATAGAAAGATTTTCGAGACATTCGAGTCGAGTCGAGACTTTTACGAGCTGTCTCGACTCGACTCGTGTCTCAAAAATTCGAGTCGAGAAACACGTTTGTCTCGACTCGTCTCGAATTTTACAAAGCGTGTCTCGACTCGATTCTCGACTCGAATTCGAGTCGAGTCGAGTCGAGATTCGAGACATGTCTCGACCCTGCGCATCCCTACCAGCAGCTCGGGTTTAGCGTAGGGATGGTCACAAAATTTCGGTTCCAGCGGAACCGGTTCTCGGAGATCCGGTTTTCAGAACCGGTTCTAGACCTGGATCCGAAAACCTGGTTCCAGAACCGGATCTTGGGAACTGGTTCCAGACCTGGATCAGGAAAACCGGTTCCAGAAGCAGATCTTGGGAACCGGTTCCAGGCCTGGATCTGGAAAAACGGTTTTGGAACCGGATCTTCTGGAACCGGATCCGTTCAGACCCGAAAACCGGTTCCACCAGGAACCGGTTCTGGCCATCCCTAGTTAAAACCTAAAAAAAGCGTGTGGACCAGATGTTATTCCTCCATGTATGATAAAAACATGCTCGGAAATACTACTAAAACCTCTGTCTATACTTTTCAATTTAATACTTAAAACTCAAACGTTTCCTGAAATCTGGAAAATTACTAAAGTATTACCAATCTTTAAAATGGGGATAAGAGTAAAATAGAACATTATCCATATAGCCATAATTTGTGCACTAGTAAAAGTTTTCGAACAAATATTATACGATCGAATTTTTAACCATGTAAAGAATTATATTTGTAAAAATCAGCATGGATTTTACCCTGGACGATCGCGATAACAAATTTACTTAATTTCACTCAATTCGTTCATGAAGCTATACACGATCGCAAACGAGTAGACACAATATATATTGATTTTCCAATGGCATTTGACACAATTTATCATGACAAACTAGTTAGAAAACACTCAAGCTTTGGAATCTCATCAAATTTACTAAAATTGTTTAAATGTTACCTGTATCAGAGAAACAGTATGTATACTTTAATCACATAAGATCATTCAGTTATAATATTAATTTCAGTGTCCCACAGGGCTCACACATAGCACCCTTATTGCTCCTACTTTTTATAAATGACCCCAAAATATGTTAAATATTCCAAATGTTTATTATATGCTAACGATTTAAAATTATACAAAGACATACAGGAAAATCTGGGTATTTTGAAATTGAATTAGGATCTAAATAATATATATAAGTGGAGTACAAGTGTAAATTCATGATATTTTCAAAACAAAGAAAGTCAACTAAAATTAAACCTTGCATGATAGACAATAAATTATTGAAACGTGTATATACATATAAAGATTTGGGTGTTACTTTCAGCTGTGATATGTCTATTAATAAATATATTTTGTTGGTAAAACATAACGCTTTTAAGCAATTAGGATTTATTATAAGAAACACGAAGATGTTTATAAACATTGATGGTATAGGAACTCTTTTCATAATTATTGTAAGATCAAAGATGGAGTACGCCTTACTTATGTGGACTACGAAATTCGTAACTGAAAAACCATCAATTAGAAGCAATTTAGAAAAGGTTTTTAAGGTATCTGTACTACAAGAAAACTGGACAATCTGCAATTACTAATAAAAATTTCGTATTCCAAACTACTTAGTCTTAAAACTTTGCTATAATAACATAACGAAGTCCATTCTCCATTTTCCTGCTGTTGTAAAACGACACTTCCGATAAATTATGTACACGCATCTATGCGCAATCTGCATTCTCCATTTTCCTGCTGTTGTAAAACGACACTTACGATAGATTTGGTACACGCATCTATGCGCAATCTGCATTCTCCATTTTCCTGCTGTTGTAAAACGACACTTCCGATATATTTTGTACACGCATCTATGCGCAATCTTAACAGTCTTCCAGAAAAAATGGGGCTTCCTTAGTGCATTCTTTAGCTTCTGAAAAGCATCGTCTTCGGATTTACTCAATTCATTTTTTTAATCTTTCCTGGTGACTTTTTTGCAGCGGCTCTACTACTTTTACATAGTCCTTACAATATTTTCGAAAATAGTCTGCTAAACCTAAGAATGATTTTAACATTTTCGGAGTTTTTGATGCTTCAAATTCTTTAATTGCTCTAATTATTTTGTCGCTTATATGGAACTCAAAATTCGAAACTATATATATCTAAGAGCCAACACTTTGCATGAATTTGCTCTTTTCAACTGATAATTTTATTCCTATATGAGACAAATGTTCGAACACTTTTACTAATATTTCAACCATTTCTCCTTGAGAGTCCGTGAATATCATGTAGAAATTAACTGCTGAAGTTTCTATATTCGCTGAAGTCATAATCATGATTCTAGTGTAAATCGCAGGAGTTGATAAATAAACCATGGGCAAACATTTCATTCTAAAGCTATCTTCTCCAGGTATATCAAATCCAGTGCAGTCCCTGCATTATTCCGTAATCGGAATTGTACAGTACGCCGATTTTACATCCAAGCTAAATCAGTGATGTCCTATTTCTGCTAACAAATTATTTATGGGCAGTAACGATACCGTGTGAACGATTGCATTGTTATTAAGAACCCTGGCATCTAATACGGCACGTAACGATTTATCCGCTTTTCTGATTAAGAAAATTGGAAAATTACATGGCGATTGGGCATACTCAATTACCTAGGTATATCCTGTTCCAGCAACATTCAGCTGTTTTCGCACTAAAGATTTAATAGCTGGAGGTATCGCATATTTCGGTCTATGGAAAGTAGTCTTTGTTTTCAACTCTATATGATGAGCAAAGTTCTCTACTAAACTATCGAATTCTTTTTTTTCCATGCGAATATATGTGCAAACGTTTCGCATATTTACTAATTTCACTCCAATATCTGATTCTATTTTTCTCCAATGACTACTTTTGATTCTTCAAATAAAATTCTTCTGTCGCTTTTCTGATTTCTTGTTCTTTTTCCTTTCCTTTTCTCTTCTTCTTTTTCACTGTTTAGGTCCAGTTTATTTTCCTGTATATATAGTTCTTCATTTCCTATCACTCTACCTGTTACCAACTTATTTTTTCTTTTTTTGTAATGGATTTACTAATTTCTCCAAATTTCGTTCTTTTGATAATAGTACTCTACTCTCGGAATTAATATGTGCATCTTTTCCTGAATTTTGTTGTCGAGCTCATCATACCACGTATTCACTAACTTTACTTGAACTATTACGTTTGAACTATGTGGCTAAAACACTTTTCTTCTTAATACAAATTTTGGTACTATATAAGTCTGCAACATAATGTATGCTATGTTGGAAATTTGTAATGTCTCCTCATTTCCGAAATCTCTTGCCGATTGCTTGAAAAATCGATGTGAAGTTGTTGTACACGCGCTATAATCAATTCGAGCTTCTTGCGGCTGTAGAAAATCATTTCCGATAAGAATGTCATACTGAAAATTTTTAATTACTCGAAAATAATAATGAAATATTTTATCGGCTATCTCAAATTTTACAATACCAACCTTATCAATTTGTAACGAATTTTGCGTGATTCGTTGAATTCTCATGTATTTCTTCAAAGCTTTCGCTCCGAAAGGTATTAAATTCTGATTAATGATTGGCAATTACGATGCTGAATCGATAACTGTCTTCACACGTTTATTTTCAATTTGCACCGGCCACATTCCTTTCTTCACATCTAATAGAGGCTTACAAGTCTCTTCTTTTCCGAATCTTAGCGCTTCTGGCATTTACAGTATTGCTTAGTTTAAATTCAGACTATTATATACATACTGCTGCATGTTGGAGTGATCATCACAATTATTGCAGTTTTGAAAAATCCCCTTTCGGTACCCTTGGTTGTGCATTATATTTTAACTAACTAGACATAGTAGTTAGTACGTCTAGGCACTAAAGACCCTATCCTACGTTGAAATTGTTGATACAAATTAAATTGTTGCGATTGCTGTACGCGTACATTCCTATGGTTCCTATTTATACACATGCTAGACCGTCTACCTCTATTTCTACCAAGGGCCACGGTGGCTCAGTGGTAGAGCGTTCACCTCTGGTGCATGGGTTCGATCCCAGCTCACGCCAAGTGAACTTTGTGGTGGATAAACACTGTGTACATAAATTTTTCGGTGTTCTCCCGTTTCCTCCTACTTTCTTCATTCCACCATTTCATTCATTTCTCATCATCAATGTCTCCTTTAGCCTAGTTGGCGTAACCGTGGGACGTAAAATTTAAAGCTTTAATTTCATCTCTATTTCTATTTCTACCACGAAATACTCCTTCATTTGTTCCCAAATTACCTCTATTTCGATAATACCTGCACTGATAAGCATTACCACAACCTTGTTATTGCATATTGCTGTAAATATCCGTTACTATTAGTTTTATTATTATTATTCCTCTGTTGAAACTGATGTCCATTTTCATTATTCATTCTAAAGTGTTTATTCGTTGCTCTAAACGAATTCTGCTGCTGTTGGTACTGCTTTCCCTGTTCTGTATCCTGGTTATTTGTCATTGAAACTTTAAGTTCGTTTAACGTCTTTTCTATCCTAAACATTTGTTCACTCGCAATCGGTTCTCCCTTTATTCTCGTTTATACTTTCCTACTTGATTCTTTCTTCTTCTGTTTCGTTAATACTGATTTCGTTTGTTCCGTTATTACTATTTTTTTCGTTTTGAATATTACTCTCTGACGAATCTATGTTTACTACAACCGGACTTCTAACTCTGTTAAGCAATTCCTGCACTGAATCTGCCTTTCTTTTTCTCTCGTTTCTTTCTCCTTTCCATTTTATACTTATTTTTCTCTGTTTTCAGTAGTAGTTGTATAAAGTCTTCCACAATATCGAATGACTTTGTGCCTACACTTTCAAGATAATATAGCAAATCGGAAGCTTTAAGTCCTATCTTCTTCCTATCTGTCATTTCACTGCCAAATTTATCTGCTAATGCTATCATGTCATAGACAAAACTAACAAACGGTTCTTTTTCCTTTTACAACTTGCCTGTCAATCAACAGATCAAACTGGAACCCCTTTCACTGAAGCGTTGGTGACAGTGGTCGAAGTGAGACGGTATGCGGTGGTATGCCATACCGTCACTGGTTTCTCAGTGATGAAGGCATACCGCCTCTCGTCTTTCAGTGATCAAGATATACCGTCACTGGAGAGTAGATGCTAAGTACCTTTAATAAATCCATTTTTATACACAGTAATTGACGAATAGCTTTACACGTAAAAATATTTTGTTTCTTATGGGCAAATAATTTCTAACTTGACAACACCGACATTTTTGTTACCTTTTTTCTACTTTTTGTTTTTAAAATGAGGTGTCTGCAAAGAAATTCACCTAGTTTATATTTTGATGTGCCATATTGAATTGTTTCTTTCTTATATATGTGGGCGTGTCGTGTTTCGAGCATGGGCGAATTTACGGGTTGTCTGCTGTGGGGGACGGGTCTTCCAGGGGTTTAGAATACCCCTCAGTCGAGTGGAGGATCCGGGAGTTTTCCTCAAGAAATTGTTAATACAAAAACTGGGCTTTTGAGCATTTTCGTGTAATTCTCTATAACATAACATTAGGGGATATTTTTTATTTCTTTCAGAAAGTTGTTGGTGGGGGATCAAAGTCTCTCCATGCCTCTTCTCCCCTCGTAACTAAAGAAAAGGTATCTAATGTTTTTTTAGTCTTTATGTTAATAGAAATGCAATCTTTTAGGGAACATATTTCACTGTATTTCAACATTTAGATAGACGGTATGTCGAGTCAAAATCGTAATAAAACATACCACCTCTGTTTTTTCTCCACTTCGAACACTGGTTGGTGGCAACGAAGTTTAAAGACAAAGTCTAAAGATGAGTGATGAAATATATCAGAGTTCAACACAGACAGAAATCTGGAGACTAAAGAACTGATGACACAGTCTCCGATGATCGAAGAATGAAGAAGAAGCCCGAGAGACCAGGACAGAACAGCACAACGGCTGATCATCTCCAATCTCCATATTTACATGTGTTCACCGTCTGTTGTATTGTGTTCTTCACTCTTGGGTTTTTTGTTCCTTTCTTCCTGCTTACAAAATCGGAGGTATTTTCCACCTTAGTCTTTGCTCAATGTGTATTCTTGATTTTGATTTTAATTTTAACATTCCTTTCAGCAGCGAGGCTACATGAGACGGGACCTAATGATTAACGTGGAATCCGAACCACATGAGCTCCCGCCGGGTCAATATGTATTCCTCAGTTAAAATGTTGACAATTTGTGGATTCTACTAAGCATTCCTTGAGAACACATAAAACTACAACGTTTGCAGTTTCATAGCATTTTCGCGTGTTACAGGTGTAGATTATCTGGCATTTTCTTTCTTTTTAGAAGTTACGAACCTGTCATTTGTTTTTCAATTAATTCACTACTTCTTCCTGGTTTTAACTTTATTGTCCCTATATTTCGTTGTACAGTCTGCAGCAAAAAAAAAAAAAAAAAAAACTGCAAAATGAGCATGTAAGTTTATTGTGAAACTACGACTAACAGCCCAGGGAATCAACATAACCTCTAAGTGGCACGAATCGCGCGAGGAGAAACCTCAGCATCTTCCCCTATACACTTATTTTGGAGCAAAAGACTTCGTCGTTTCACAATAAACTTACATTCTCATGTTGCAGTTTTTTTTTTTTTTTTTTGCTGCAGACTGTACAGATAACTTAAATGTTGACAATTTTTATCAATAACTCAAAATGACACCTCAATATATATATATATATATATATAGGGAGTCACAGACTTGCGCACACTTATACTATCTTCTTTATCAGAAAATACCAGATAAGAGGTTGATTGACAGTATCTTTGGCCAGGATTGCGCACAGGATCGGGAATCGACGTTGCGAGGTGATAAAAACAGAATTGTGCACAACATCTAATGAAGAAAAGAAAGTGAGATTTCTGGATGCTAAATCTAAAATACTAGTTATTCGTACTTGGAAGGGAAACACCACCACCTACTTTTATTTGTAAAGACAAATTTCAGGATATCAGGAATCAAAATTATTCTAAATGATTCAATTGTAATATTTTTCGGCTTTCCCCAGTTTTCAAAATCTAACAGCAGGTCAATAATTTTGTAAAATATTCAAGTCCAATAGTAATTTCAGAAGCATTTCTTAAATTACTATTGGACTTAAACTTCAGAAGCATATTCTAAACGAAGCATGTAAGAGAAAAGCAATGGAATATGTTAGTGAGAGACCTAATAAGATTATCAGGCAGGAGCTTTCAAAGATGACGATTGTGTACAGTTTACCCACAAAGATTCGAGATGAGCACGAGTCGAGTCAAAGGTAATTTTCTCGAGTCGAGTTCCGAGCATAGTCAGTGTTTTGAATTCGAGTTTCGAGTCGAGTCGAGTTTAATAAATGGCTCGCTCGTTCAGCTCGTTTTAACTCGTTTTGAAATCATGGCCTGATTAGATTGGAAAGCGAAAGCCATATGTAAGCAGTAACGTGGAATACTTTTAGTGATGCTTTTGACAAGGTTCATCTCATGTCTTACTTTTAGTGCATCTCGTGGAGTACTTTTAGTGCATTTAGTCCCGTCTCGAAAACGAGACGACAATAGATTTTTATAACGAGACATTGTATATACTGTATATATACTGTAGTTGTTACCGTCAAGGCTGAGACCTGCATGGTCTAAGTTTTGAGCCCAAGCATAAGCCTAACCCGGATAGTGATGTCAACCGGCTCTACTCGGTTCAACTCAGCGAACAGCTGAGCCAGCTCGGTTGGGATGAAGAGCCATCTGCTCAGATGAGTTGAGCCGGCTTGGCTGGGATGAGCCACCAACTCGGCTCATGTGAGCCATCAGCTCCAGCCAGCTCCGTTGTAGCGAGTCCATCAACTTGGTTCGACTCAGCTCAACTGAGCCAAGGCTCGACGAGCTCCTTCGTGGATGAGCGGTTAGCGTACACGCCTTTAGTGTTTGAGACTCGGGTTCGATTCCCGGCGGGATATCGTGTACTTTTGGATTCCACGTTAATCAGTAGGTCCCGTCTCAGATAGCCTCACTGCTGAAAGGGACGTTAAACTCAAAATCAATCAACCAACAGCTCGAACCGGCTCCGTTTGGGGTGAGTAGTCAGCTCGGTTCGGTTCGGCTCGGTTGAATGAGCTGTTGGCTCGTCTCACTTCTCGGTTCGACTCGACAGTGAATGAGCTGTGAACCGAGCCGCTCGAGCCGTTAATGACACTAAACCCGAGCCGAACAGTTTTGAACATGTTTGGCAGGTGCCTTATAACTTCTAACAATTTTTGGCTGGAGCTCGAATACTTGTTCCTCCGGAAGTCAAACCCAGAACCTCGTGACCGATGTCCTTGCCTTCTGAAGACTTCACGACGACCGAGATCGACAGTCAATTAGCTTTTACTATTCAGATGCAAACCGCATATCTTTCAAAGATTATACACAGTGTTCATATAATAATAATAATAATAATAATAATAATAATAATAATAATAATAATAATAATAATAATAATAATCTATATATATAAAAGAGAACGTACAAAATCCTTTGTCCGCTCATCACGCTAATACGGCTGAACCAATTTCTTTCATTTTTGGGGGGTTATTAGGATTTGGACCCTAGATGGTTTTTATCATATCACTTTAATTTTTAATTACCAGTGTCTTGAGATAATTGACCATTCAAGTGTCCATAACGTACAAATCCTTTGTTATTAGTTCATCATAGGTAAAAATAAACGTATTTATATGCAACCCGCATGACCGTGTCACTCGGCGGGTTAACATAAATGACAGGCGATATACAGCGGAAAATAGCTTGAATCTTCTGTTTAAAATTTTTTAATTGATTTGCTTATTTTTACAGACACTTTTACAATATGCCAGCACCGGGATGACCGCAGCGAAGCGGGGCGGGTTAACATAAATGACAGGCGATATAATGTTAAGATTTACTGCAATCTTCTATGGTTTTTATCATATCACTTGAAAGCGAAAAAGTAAAAATTATCTAAGTAACAAAGTTTATTGCGTTCCGGGGTGACCGCAGCGAAGTGGGGTGAACGCTGCTAGTAATAATAATAATAATAATAATAATAATAATAATAATAAATGCAATTGTGGTATCATTGATAGTTATATTATCTATGTAGGATACTTGAAGAGAGTACTTGGAACTACAGACAGGATTTAGGACGAATTGGCTCGTTTTGACTGGACTCGACTCGAAACTCGACCCAAATTCGAGTCGAGCCCAAACATGTCAGTTTCGAGTTGAGTCGAGTTTCAAAGAAAACTCGCTCGAACTCGCTCGTGCCCATCCCTAATAAAGATATGAAGAGTTGCAGAGAAGCAATGTATAATTGTCGAAATAAATTAGCCCCTACTCGACTCATATGCACTTTCCAAGCTGCACTTTCCACACCCCTGCATTGATCAAGTATAACATTCTAGTTTATGGGTTTGTTTGCTTCGGCTCTTCCTAGCTTAAGATGTAAGTAAAACACTTTAAAAACAAATAATAAAGAAACTAAGTATATCTGAAAGATAACAATAAGAAATGATATAAAATACCATGAGCCTGAGCAGTATGGTACTGTATACCTACTTTTGAGACATCCTGTAAACATCTAAGTTTGGCAACGTTGTAAAAAAAACTGTGCGCAAACCTGGATTTTTAGATCTTGATCTGTATAATTGAAAAGTGTGCGCAATCTTGGATCTCAAGTGTGCGCAAGTCTGTTGCACCCGATATATATATATATATATATATATATATATATATATATATATATATATATATATATATATATATATATATATATATATATATATATATAGGGTTTACCCAGGCCCGTATTTAGGTAAGTGCTATTCTGTGCTCGACCACAGGCTGTCAGAATTTAGGAGCGGCAAAATTTTGGAATTTCTTTTAAGATTTACAATAAATTAATATTTGAAACTAGCAATCCACAGAGTCCTGCGCAAGCGTGGGGAAATATGTTAATGTGTTTAATTCACTCTAATTATAGTAGTTACTAATTACCTAGCTAATCTTATTTAATTATTTTTTTTTTAAAGTCATCCTTCTCCACCTCCAACCTAAGAGGGTGAGGATGAACTTGAACATCATGAAAACTGATACCGTTGAAGTCAACGACCTCGAAAGTTATGAATTCTACACTAATATATGTCGTTTTCGATTACTTTTAAAATCTCGCTCCCTCCCTGGGGAGTGAAGTATGACCTTGAACTTGAATTGGATTAAAACTGTCACTATTCATCTCAGCTTCCCAAAAAACCACGAATTCAACTCTAATATTGGTAGTTTTCAATTATTTTAAAAATGAACCATGTTATTCTTATGGGGATTTTGCACCCACAAAACTCAGGTGTGATCTAGGGACCTGGAAGAGGTCATTTGGATAATTTCACTGGGAACTTTAAAACATATTAAAATTTCAAGTTTCTATCCATTATGATTCTCGAGTTGAAAGCGCTACAATCAGACAACTTATTGTACTATTAATATAGATGCTGTTAAACCATTACTGACGATAAATAATGTAAACAATTATTTTCTTATAAGTTAACACCAATAATATTGGTGTCTCACAATGACGTCCACCAATGGACGTCAGCCAATCCCAGCTTCAAAATCACGCTCCCATTAGATCTCCAGTAGGCTACTCTATCTCTCAGTGGATTCGGGTATTGCTTGTCTTCCACTTCTTGTGGATCGGTATCGGTGACAACAATCTCTCCGTCACTCGTCATTCCGACAAGTGACACTGTTTGCAGTGCCGTGCCGTGGAAAAACAGCGCCTGGGGCGAGAGAATACGGCGGCGCCCTCGTATATATGAGTGAGGTCGACAGACAGCCGCGAAACGTCAACATGGTTGGTGTAAAACGTAAGACAATTTTCAAAAACAAACCCTGCTTTCCTTGATTTTGAGCACTTTTTGTTACTTGTCTTTCCCTTTCATTTTATATATAGCTTTTCTATCTTCCCTCTTGAATTCTGCGTCCCCTTACTTTGGCATCCGGGGCCGTCGCCCTCCCCCCGAGGCACGGCATTGCGTGTTTGTGTGTTTTTAGTGCTTTTAGTGATTTGTGTTCTAGTTTTTCTAAATGTTAGTTTATAGTACACTCTGAACTGTAATGTGAAAAAGAGAAAAGTACGAGTTTATTATTACTTCTTTTGTATGAAGTTGCGATAGACGGTAGGAAAAGACTAAGTGGAGTGGCATATAGACGGAAGGCAGAAGAAAAGAAGCATAAAGAAGAGGAAACGTTTAAAAATTATTCCACCTTATGCACAGTCGTTTTGGCTTATGATTAGCGTCATACTAAATGCTTGACTACTGCAAGAAACATATGTTAGTCGAACCCTTTAGTATGGCATCAATCATGCGTCAGAACGACTCTGCATAAGGCCCATAATCTTTAATTATGTGATAAGTTCAAAATAAATAATGTCAAAACCACTGCCTAGTTTCTTTCATTCTATATTTTACTATTACAATGGTAAAAATAAATATTTAAGAATTTCAATCATAATTCAAGTGAAATTGAGAAACATAAAATGACATAACGGTTGATTACGAATTAATATAATGCATTTCTCCAGGCAGTAAATTAAAATCTACAAAAACAAATTACATACCAGTATTGAGATAATGGGTCAACAATGGGTGGTTAAGCTCGTTGCTCTAATTAGGGGGTCCCGGGTTCGATTACCGGTGGGGACACAAGAGGTTCGGATCCCAAGTTAAGCTGTAGGTCCCGTCCTTAGTACGTCATCATCCCATGAAAGGCAATGGCAGACTACCTTGGGACCTTTGGGTCAAACATTACCTTCGGGCAGAACACCACATCTGCTACTCAATAAGAGGTGGTACGGACGGAGAGGTACGGGTATGCTACCTTCTTTCTTCAAGAAGAGAAATTATTTGTGCCGTACAGTACATTAACGACACCTATTTAGGGAAGAACTTAGAGAACTTGGAAATGTGGTGCTCGAGGAAGATGTAGAAGATAAAGTGGACAGACAGAGTAACAAATTACAACGATATTGTATATTTATTTTGTACTGTAATTTCTTCTATTTTTATATCTTGATTTTGGGCAACGGTGCATAAAAGTATACAATCTGTCTGCAGAAGAAGAAGAAGAAGAAGAAAAGAATATATATATGTTGTTGATTCTAAATAGAAAGAAATAAGATTTAATCTCAATAGTTGAAATATATGTTGGTTTCATACGAGGATGTTATAAATAGAGGATCTGTTTATATGTATCTTCATCCTATTAAATCGATGAAGCCAAAAAAAGCAACCGAGCATAGACACGTCTGATTGGCTACTCTCGTTTCCGCCATCATCTGATTGGCTATTTTCGTTTCCGCCATGATTGTTGGCTCAAAACATTGCGATCCTATTGGGCGGAGTGGGCAGAGTAAGGGGGGAGGTGAAACTGTGACGTATGGCTTCAAGATTTTGTTGTAAGGGCAGATTCTCTATTTTATAACATCCTTGGTTTTATAGGTGCAATCTGCATTTATAGTTATCATAACAGCAGATAGTTAATTGTTTAAAACGTTGCTATGATAACCGAAAAAAGGTATAATTAATGAAGTTTTGGAGAATAAAGGTAATAGTAATATAATTTGTCGTGCCTGATTTAATGTGATTGGATTGTATTGACATATTTTAAAAAATACACGGACTGTGGGCTGAAATGTAACGTACAATATATATATATATAATATAAATTAATCGTTATATTTTAAATGGTGGTTCCAATATACGTTACAAAATGAAGACGTTTTGAAACGGATAGGAGAGAAGAGCCACCATCGATAGCCACCATCCTTCATACTAAGGCCAATTGAAGTGGACATATTTGGGAAGAAACTGTCTTCTTCATACCGCCATAGAAGGAAAGATGGAAGGAAAGCGAGGAATAGGAAGAAGAAGAACACAATTGATCGATGATTTGAAAAATAGAAGAAAATATTGGGTTAAAAGAGGAAACTGAACATTGAGAAATTTGAAATAAACATTTCCAGGACCAAACCTAAAATTAAAAGAAAAACAAATCATTAGTCCCGGGGCCTGCAAAAGGCAGAATGTTTAATAATAATAATTCTGTGAAGAAAAGGGACCTCTGGGACTACTTGATCTGTTACAGTATAACGTGTTTGGGAAGAGAATCATGGATCAGGTGTAGCCACGGAGGTATTCACCCCCATTTTCCTACTTCTAGCGCCATCACTGGTACCAGTAGTCATTTTATCGTGATTAAATAATTATTGAAAAAATTATAGCTTTTTTTGTTTTATCAGATAGACTATATATTTTCTGTTCACCCTGTAGATTAGTATTTATAAAAGATTTTCATCCTACCCCATACATAGAGAGAAGAGGTTTTTTTATCTGAACATTTATAAATAACCCTTATTTCGTTTCTTATGCCTATTAATAGTAACATTGAGGAGGCCTCCCTCTATCCTACTGCAGCACACATGCTTCGCAAGCATCATAAAACAAATATAAATAATGTATTCCCAACATATAGACCAGAACATGCAGTGAATTGTGTCTAGCTATTGAACGTCCATACGAAAACAACAACGAAAAACAAATATTTTATTAGTGATTAATCTTTATCTGTTATAACTCCTTTCAGTAGACTAACATCAATCTTATTACTACTGGCTTATCAAGGAATCACGTGCTCTGTGGCCGATAAACTGTGACGTATATTTTTTTGCGGTTTTTCTTCGTTTTTCAATGATAACAAACTTGTCCTGAACCTTATGTTCATTTGATTATGAAGAAAGTGACACAGTTCCGTATCTTATTTTAATGCTTATGAATATTAAAAGATTAAAAAAAAAAAAAAAAAAAAAAGAACTAGTGTCAAAGTACAAGCGGAAATACAATGGACTTTTATTAATTATTCGAAAAACTAATTCGTGATAGTGTGTTTAATTCAGAACGAAGAACTGAAATTAGTTGCACACTCTCCGCTCAGACTGCCGAACCAAGTGTGTGTATGTCGGTTCTAAGCTTCGTAATGTATTGATCCACGTTGAAAACAGCACGCAAACTCGAACTCTAAAACATCAATTGACGCAGTTCATATGATTTAGTACATACACACACACACATAGATCATATTTTGTACCCAGTGCCTTTTCTTATGTGCTACGATTTATTGTGATTTAATAATAATAATAATCAAATAATTGACAATAATTTTATAATACAACTTCTGGTCACAAGATGAATCTTAATTTCATTCAATCTACATTTCTACTTATGCTAGGTAAGTTTAATTAATTCTTGTGCTATTCTTGTACTTATATTCAAAATTACAATAATCTGTCCACACTATTTTTAACTCTTAATTTGCTTTTACTTTTTGCTTGTATAGTATTCTGTGTCACAGATATCTATATTTCTTTTATAAATGATTGTAGCCCTTATTAAAAGTACTGTTACGGATTCGATGTTATGTGGAAGGATGTGTGTTGAAAATGTACATTTGGAGAAGATTTTTAATATCTTTAGCGGTCAAAGTACCTGTTCAGCTTGCATGATACTGTAAAATGGCATTTGTAAATCTATATCTTCTTCGCTCCGTCGCGATTCCCAACTTAAATATTCTTACTGCAGGTTTTTCTTGCGTCATAAAATCTACCCAATATCTAAAATTTAATAAATAACCCCGTTTAAGACAATTTAATCCATTTTAAAAATACATACTAGCTGAACCTGCGCTCTCTACACAGCGCATAATTCATATATGAGCATGAATATCCTTGTTATTCCTTACAACATCTGTACATGTCCCTTTACAGATACAAGTGAAGGATGTTTTGATAAAAATCGGCTAGGGGTACCATACAGGGGATTTTTCGATTATTTTTTCAATATCTCGCACCCCTTGTCTACTTCCGGTTGGAGTTTCTTATTCATTATGATCAGTGTTTTCTTTCTTCTTGTATGCAGTGTGTAATAAGCAAATACATTACACATACAATTATTTATAATGTCACTGATATATGGTGTTCATTGGGAAACACTCCAAACAATAAAGATTCATTTTACATTGTTAGACTGGAGAAATGGTTGTCCTTCGTTTTTCATTATTATTTGGCTCTGAAACAAACGCCTGAGAGATATACAACCACTGTATACAAATATGTACTATTTGAATGTATAACGCCTAGGATATGATGCTTTACTTTTTAAAAAAATTCAACACTTCCAATGTACCCTTGAAAATGTAATAAAGAAATAACGGCTATTTGTTTTAATATTCAATTAGAACTGAACAATCAACCCAAAATTTGAAATCAACGAGAAAAAACGGCACGTTTCTAGGACTTGTGATTTCCGAAATCTCATTGTCGAATGGATTGGGGACAAACATATAAACTTTTCTTGGCCGCAAACATATAAAACTAGCATTTTAATATATAGATTTAAAGAGCATCAGTGAGGCGCTATTTTCAAGGAGGCACTGACTACAGTTGTACAGTCACAAACATTAATAAATGAAGTTTGGAGCCATAAGAAATAATGGCTTCAGCCTCCATTTATTAAAGTTCGTGACTGTACAAGATTTCTCGTGGCACAATAGTTAGCGTTCTGGCTTTTAAAACAAGATACCAAAAATCGATTTTCAGTTAGTGTGTGTGTGTGTGTGTTCATGTCTTACACAAACTTGAAACAGGGACGCAGGCAGCTAAGGGGGGTGTCCGAGGATCCGGACCCCCCCCCTCCTTCGAAACCAGAAATGAGAAAAACTAAGGAAGGATGAAACAAAAGGAAGAATCAGCGTTACAAATAAAAAGCTACAACAAGCTTTTGGTTACTCTTTCTTATGAGGAGATTTGTATTACTTCCAATACATGGTGGCGAATGAGCGGGATATCCCGGAAAAGTCGGGAATTTGAAATTTCTAGAAAAGTTACGGAATTCTCAGAATTTCTAATACTAGTCAGGGAAATTTCAAGCTTTCGACAGCATAGTGCCGTTCTGTAACAGTGTGGACATTTTTTGATAATAATTTTTCGTCATCGCTTCACTGCAGTATCAAACACGTTATTTCAGAATCAGTTTTCTACTGCTCCTTTAATCTATCTTTTGAAACAGAGAGTACTTGATGGAATAATGAAAGCAAAAAAGTTGTGTGGAAAGAAAATTTTGTTAACATTTGATTCAACAGAGAAAGGAATGCAGATATTGTAAAATATTTTACAAGACATTATTGGATATGTACTGTTTATAATAGTGGATGTGTACATTTTTATAATAGTTGAGGTCATAATGAAAGGAAAATTGTTATATTTGAATGAACAAAGGAAGGACGTAAATATTGTAAAATCTTTTTTCAATCCGATTTTATATTCTTTTACTCGAGATGCCTTCATAGTTTGTTATTAAAACATTAACAGATCCTTATTTTATTGTCTTGTTGCCAGTAAAATAGTTTAGATTGATCGAGCTCCTGGTGTGATAACCATAGTATTGGACCCCCAACCCCTTCACGAAATCCTGGCTATGCCTGCTTGAAGGATACCTCATGATTTTAACCTATTAAAGTATTATTCGTATTTTTACACTAAACACGCCAGTGCTATTTTACCAAAATTACTGTAAGACATGTACAATGTGTTGAAATAAACACTTAAATTATCCTCCATTACTACTTAGTGAGCGTGTTTTGTTTGTTTGAAACCCCAGTAAGGGGTACAAAATCTCGAATAATATTTTAAGCTATGGCTTGTATCCCATTTTCAGCAATAGGTGCAGTCTGATATACAGATGGTGATCAGAAAAATGGAAACACCTGAACGAAATTGCAACTTACCAGATTAATATGGTGTCGGGCCATCTTTCGCCTTCAGAACAGCCTTGATGCGACGTGGGATGGAGGCATAGGGGTCGTGAATGGTAGCAAGTGGAATTTTACACCATTCCTCGTACAGGGCATCGGCCAGTTCTGTGAGAGCGGATGGAGGTGGAAATCATCGCCGGAGTTGTGTTTCCAAGACGGACCACAGATGTTCAATTATGTTGAGATCTGGGGATTGGGCGGGCCAGCGGAGGTGTTGAACTTCTTCCCGATGTTCCTCAAACCACGCTGCAACAACGCCAGCTGTGTGAATGGGTGCATTATCATCCTGGAAGATAGCATCATTGCCCGGGAACAACATCCGGACCATAGGATGCAAGTGGTCTCCTAAAATTGCGACATAATCGTTGGCAGTGATTCGTCCGCTAAGTGTGACCACAGGACCCAATGAAAACCATGATATGGCGACCCACAGCATCACCGAGCCACCGCCATGTTTCACAGTTGGGCGGAGACACTGCAGATCATAAGCTTCTTTGGACGTTCTCCACACATAAACACGGCCCGTGGTTGGGAATAGGGTGAAGGATGACTCATCCCACCATATCACACGTTTCCAGTCCTCAACGGTCCAAGTTTCATGGTCGCGGCACCATTTGCGGCGTGCGAAAGCGTTATGGTCCCTGATGAGCGGTTTGGCCCTTGCAACACGACCCCATAACCTCATGTCATGTAATTCGCGACGAACTGTGATTGTCGAAATAGGGTGGGGGAGGTGCTGATTGAGTTCCTCCGTCACTTGCTCCGCAGTGGCACGACGGTTCTGCGCTTTAATACCCGGCGTGACCTGTCACTAATTATTTTCTTCCGCCCACTGTTCCGCTTCCCCGATTGGTTTTCCCGTGTGTTGAGTAGGCCGTCATCACCTTCGACACTGTCCCATGCGACACACCTAACACAGTAGCCACCGCCGTCACACTCACTCCACATAACCGCGCACTAACAATTTACCCTCTTTGAAAATCTGAGAGGTCTCCCATTTTACACTACCTCCGTCTGTTGCAGCCACTGGACACTGCTGTTCCACTGCGCCTGACGTAGTATGGAGACCGACCTAACACACCACCACCAGCGGTCCGGCGCTGCGGGTACCACGACACCACTGCCAACCCATACATCTGACGTGTTGCCAACTACAGGTGTTTCCATTTTTCTGATCACCATCTGTAGTTTCGGCAGTGACAAACTGAAAGAATCAACAAACTGCTTACAAATTATCCCCGGTTGCACCATTGTTGACGATTATAGACAATCGCAGCAAAATAACAACGTATCAAAATAACCTTATAAAACATATAGAGAACAATTTGCGCCACAAATGCTGAAAAATGAGATGACATTTTTTAGTTTTACGTCCGACGCTTATGCCGGCTAGGCTAAAGGAAACTGAACAATGCAGAGCCTGTGACGGGGAAAACATTTGGTATTTGCACCTGGCCAGTCACGTCTTTTAGTAATATATGGATGATTTATATTAATGTACTTACCAGCAGGGGTAAAAGTGGGGAAAACCACGTCCCCTCGCCTTTAAAAAATGTACAACGTGCCCTCGGTTCCTAAAAAAATTACAATGGGCAAAACTTCCTAACAACATACATTTGTACACTTTGTCAATAAAACTATAATTGTTTAACAGAGAAATGGTTGATAAAACACGAAATTTTGATCTTACGCTTCATCTGTACTCTTTCGCTTATAAAAATACTTATATATTTTTTTCTGAAAATATAGGTGGTCTTATCGTCTTTTTGGGTGCAGAATAATACACGTTCAATACTACATAGACGCAATGGCTTGTAGTATTGAAACCCCCAACACAAATTTCTGGGTGCGCGACTGAACATACTAATTGTTAGTTAATTTTAGGGATCTATATAGTACATAATGTAGTAATTAGTAATTGCATTATACGTATTATAAACTACAACCGAACTCCCAGCCGTCTCGCGTATGTCAACGTTTAATTTCAGAGCAATACGTATTTCGTGCACAAGCATAGGCGCTCTTTAAAAACTTTCTTCTTCTTCTCTTGTAACTGACAGTTTCAAATGTGGGAGTACCGGGTTCTTTGTTGGGAACCATTGCCTCCTATATGAGCTGAATGAGCATATGTAATAAACGCATATGAGCTGATGGTGAAGGGTAACTGTCACACCTTCGTGATGTATGTTTGTTAGCGTTTGTTATGAGCAAGCTTAACAAAGATATTTTATTTATTTTATTTTTATTATTCATAAAATTTGCATATGCAATCTAAATTTTATATTCAGAATTAATATATATATATATATATATATATAATTAGTTTGGTTATTCTTTATACATTAGATTTCAAGCAATCATTCTGATATTATTTTATTTTATTTTAAATTTCATTAAGTTTAGTGGCATAACAGAAAACTGATTTTTCTTTTATATATTTGTTGGAAAGTTCTGTATGAATTTTGAAACTTCAGGGAGATAGAGGTTAGTGACCTCTACAGCACCAAAGATTTCCAACCTATAGTAACTAGAAAATACTATAAACAAGATTCTTTCAATGTGTTATAACTATTATAGAAATATATTGTAAGAAAAGGAAAGAAACTCTAAGGATGGACAAAACAAAATTGGCGACAGAAAGTCGCTGAGCAATCTTTTCTTAAACTGTACACACCTAGATACGAATTTTCGAATACAATACGTGAGAAATTGTTTCACTGACCGCGATTTTCACACTTTTAATGGAACCGCTACCTCTCCGGTGGGGGTGGTTCAACAGTTCTGGGTGCCTAGTCAGCGAACCTTCATCAATTCAATTTTCATATTGTTCCAGGGTTACCAGAAGGTACTGATATATGAAATATATTTTTGAATATAAATTCCAACCTCTAACAATTCTTGGACAGATCCGATATCGTTATATTAACATATAGAATCGCGATCCTTACCGTATTTTCTTTATAGAATAGCTATTTTGGCAGTTTCCTATTCTTTGCTTAATTTTTAACTCAGTATGTTGATTCTGGCACTCCCGGCATGCCTTGGAGTGTGATGGAAGGTAGCAGAAGACAATTGTCTACCACAAACAAGTTACAACTCCACCCAAGTTTATAAATGTAAAATAGGATATTCAAATATTGGTTTTCAACTTTTGTTACATGTCAATTGTAATTCGTTAATCAGTAATATCATTAAATATAAATGTAAACAGAGAAGGATATCGGTCACTGAGAGAGGTTGTTTACATTCGAAAAAGAAACAGTAACCGCTAGAGGGATACACCTGTTAGGCCTCTCGCAAGCAACCCTTTGTGAAAGAAAGTCCCTCTATCCTCTGACAATGAAGAAAAAAACTTTTGCAGCCCCGCGGAGGAGGCGAGTTTTGGTAAAAGCTCGCGTTTGTGTGCGTAACAAAAGCAAAAGAGAGTAAAACATTGAGTTAGTTTAAAATCGACTGTCGCCAAAGTCAGACATTTATTTTTTTGTGAGAAACTGAGAGTTGAACTCATATCTTCATACATACATAACTTCAGCAGTAATGATAGAGCTAATTGTTATTTGGATATCTGTTATATAAAGATAATTATTCTGAAGAACTACATTTTATTTTATGCTAAAGTGAATAATCTTTGACGTAAAGTTACAGCTGAAAATGTCTGACAAGTTAACGAATATCAGTTTAGCATACCAAAAGTAAAACACTATGTTTGCATTGCAGAACTTAAATTTGACATCAGTGCAATGTTATTTATTTAAAAACAAGACTGAGTTAAAGATGCCAGTGTGTTTTATCAGCAGTTTCTCTGTAACTGAAACTTTATTCTCAAGAGAAGACAAGATCTAAAGACAGTGACTCCCAAAGAAGAAGGAATTGGACCTCTCCCGGAGAATCATCTGAAGTGAAGTGTAATTACAGTGACAGTGCATCGAAATATCTTGTTTAAACGGTTTAGTGACAGTGAACAGTTGAATTGAGAGAGATCTCTATTTTTTTATAAAAAAAATCATTTAAGGCAGTTATCAAAGTGATTGTTTAAAAATATATATATCTATATCTATATATATATATAAATATATATATATATATATATATATATATATATATATATTGAATATTTAGTGTGTATATATCTATATATTGCGTGTGGTGGTGTTGTGTGTTCAGTAGGGAAATTAAAAATAAATATGTGTGCATTTTCTATAAAGTGTGTGGAATTTTTAATTGAATATTAGCCGCAAGGTGAGTACAAAATAACTTGTATTTTTTTTTACTTTTCAGGCATTTCAGGATATGTTGTGTCTGCCAGAGTTAATTAATGCAAATTGATGATAAATTCACATTTTCTAAATATTAAAACAATATCTTACCTAAGTCAGATCTTCAAGCAGCATTACTGTCCCTAACGGGGCAATGGGACGTTAATATAGAACTCATGTTTACAGGAATGTAAATTCTAACTTTATTTGTAATTTGGCTCTACCGACACTAAATTATTTTTTTTATTTTTTTATATTTGGCTAATCTAAATTTTATTAATTATTTATAACAATTACATATCATTTGCATATGTCGTACATTCCTGTGGTGAGAGGGTGAGATGGTTATTGAAAGCACCTCCCACCTATCTCATGCTCTTCACAAGAATTTGGCGCCCAGCGTGGGACTTGATCACGCTGGTCATTGTGTTACATAAAATCACTCCAGCGTGTTGCTAGACTAAATGCTGCATCTGTCATTTATTGCAAATGAGAATTTATCATCACCAGTCAAAATTAACTATTCGCGAATATATTTTCCCACCTCTGGTCCAAGAATTGTTACATAATTAAGTATGAAGCTCACTAATACAAAAGCTATGTTTTAGATGTAAATAATAAAGGGGGAGGTAATTTTTTTTAGGATTTCAAAAATCGAATTTTAGAGATAATTTTGAGAATTTTAGAGAAAGTTAATGGTATTGACTCGGTCACAAAAGAGAAAAATGGATGAAAATCTGGTATTCTTAGATTATGCACAAAGGTTGAGTCCTTCAGAGGAAGACATGATAAATGTCCAAGAAATAAGTGAAGTAGCAACAGGTGATAGGAGAGAAATATTAGAAGTTAGGCAATCACAAGGTGATAAAGTAGAACGTAGTCAATAAGAGACAGGAGATAAAGAGAAAGCTAGGCCAAGTAATCCTGTAGTACCACCATTAGGAGTAAATAGTGAGGAAATGAGAAATCTAATGGAATTTATAAAATTAATGATAGTTGCTTCACAGAAGGAAATAGAACAGAAAATTGATAGTACAAATCATAAGTTATTAAATAGATCAAACGAACGCTTGCCAAAAAGAAATAGAAAGTAAACTTTTGCAGGTTGAAGAAAAATTAGAGAATACAAATACAGAAATTAGAAATGCGCGTAGGGATTTTGAAAATGCTCACAAGGATTTAGAAGACTATCTAAAGCTCTCGAAAATACAAAGCAACAGTTACATAATGATCTTGAGAAAACAGTAAATCAAGTAGATGGTGCATTAGGAAAGGTAAACGATAGGATTGAGGCCACTGAAAATTCAATTGTAAGTGTTAGGACAGAAATAGGTTCAAAACTAGTCACATTAGAAGAGAAAAATGACACTATTCAAAATGAAATAGTTCACACTAGATCAGAATTTGAAGATAAGTTAGAAAATGTAATCGCAGGACAGGTCAGTTTGCAAGAAGACATAGAGAAAAAAATTAGTGAGGCCAATACAGTGTTCAAGCAAGATGTAATAGAAAAAGTGCAAAATTTAGAAGGAAAACTTATTGCATTAGATAATGTTACCAACAAGAAAGTGCAAGAATTATGTAATTCAATAAGCAGGTTACAAGATAGGACACAACGCGAAGAATGTAGGGGAATGCATGTCAATAATGAAAATACAGGCAATGGTAATAGGTCAGACAGTGTAACCTTTCAATTAGAACAGGAATTGCCATCATGTTCAAGGGCAGTAGGTGATAATACGTTCCAACCAATAAGCTCACCACCTGCACAGTCACTAACTCAGATGGATAGTCAGGTTGCCTTGGCAACGGCTATGAATTCCTTTTTACATAGAGATTTAAAGTTACCATGTTTTCAAGGATTAGAAGATGAGGCCCAGACTTATAGCTTCCTTGTTGACCTAGATAATTATTTTGAACTAACTGGTGTCAACACTGAAGCATGTCTGTCCTTCATCTCTCGCACATTAAAAGGTAGTGCCTTGCAATGGTTTAAAGTCATGAGAAGCAAGATTGTTACATATTCAGACTTTATAACAGCATTTAAAGCCACATATTTGAACCAAGAGAGATTAGCTGCTTTAAGAGTAAACATATTGACAAGTCAATTCAATCCAAAAGTACACAAAAGCGCATCGGAGTACTTGCTCCACTTGCTACACTTAAATGCGGTCTTAGACCCTCCCCTTGAAGAGAAAATCCTGTTAAAGGTTCTTCCGCGCCAACTTTCGCCTTCTCTTTTCAGAATTATAATAGCCGCAAAACCAGAAACTATTTCAGAATTACTCACGCTTGTGACGGAAGTTCAGTATTCATACCAGGATAGGATTAATGTCCCTCAGAGGAGGAGCATTAATATGCTAGAGGTCACACGTGAACAACACGAGACCACACAGCCACAAAGGAACAATCGTGTTCACAGACAAAACCGTGGTCCTTACTCTAGAAATGCAAGAGGTCACGTAGAAAGGACTGAAAGAAATTCCAATGCAAATCAAGAGACCTCAAGAGGGCGTGGCCGAAATACTGAAAATCAATTATCCAGAAATAACAGACACAATTCTCAAAACGCATCTCATCAAAACACGAGACCACAGAGAGGTATACGGGGTGTAAATACAAGGAATTTTTACAGCCGTAGTAGTAATAATAATAACAGGAACACATATGATGACACAGAACAAATTCAAGTATTAGAAACATATGACAGCAGACAAACTTCCAACACTTACACAGCACAAGGAAATACAACCAGTGCAAGGGAAAACAATCTCAATGAACAATGAGAATTTCCAGCATGCACTGAGGAAGAGTTGATACTTGACATCCGAAATAACGAACCCAGTATCCAACTAGTGGTCCAACCCCAGTGCGTGCTCGATGACAGTCAAAACAGTAATAATGGTAGTATGATACACAATGAAAAAGAAACTTCATTGAAGATTTTAGAATGTAGGTCATTAGAAGAAAAAGAAAATTGTGTCACTTGTGCAAAGATAATAGAAAAGAAATATTTTGATCAAAGTAGTGATACAGAAAATAACTCAGTTAAGTTAGTATTAAAAGATGGTAAAAGTGTGTTAATTAGTAAACCCGTATTTGAACAAGCAAACGGAATATTTGATGATTTGCTTGATATTCGAGACGAGCCTGTGACTCGAAACAATATTATACATTTACCGGAAATTAATGTAATGATTTATGAGCAGTCAATCAATGCATTGCTGGACAGTGGATCATCAATCTCAGCATTGAGTGAAACTCTTTGGAATACAGTTAAGGACAGTAATCCCGCACCACCTTTTTTGAAAAGTAACAATATGAAAGTTACTTCTGCGTTTGGTAGAAAGGTAGCTGTTATATTGGGGCAAACTCTATTAGCATTGTACATTAATGGGAAACTATTTCACACAGTAGGGATCATAGTGAAAAACCTTAATCGTGATTTAATCCTTGGATCTCAGTTCTTTGTAGAAGCACATGCTGTGTTAGATTATTCTAGAGGATTATTAGTATTAAATAAGCCACACACTGTAGAAATAAATTTTCGAGACGTGGAAGTAGATAACCAAGATTTAGTATTGAGGTATATAGAGGAGACAATTAACTGTGATGCTGATAATGCAATTACGGTAGAGAATTTTTGTGAATTAGAGAGACATGATGAATTGCAGCAAATGGTTTATGGCAATTCAAGGAAGCAGCTAAATGAGACTGACCCCAAGCCACAATTGAAGCTTAGAAAGTTTCCAACAATCAAAGAACTGCAAGAAAGAGTATTGTCACCCTCAGAATGGTTACAGGTGGATACGAAAACCACTGTAGAAGAAATCCACGAACATGTAAACGCTTATGTAGAACTTAATAATGATCAAAAGGCCATGTTAGCTTCTTTGTTAATTAAACATCGTGATATATTTGACAAGAGACCTGGAACAATCAAAGGGTATGAACATTGTATTGAAATAATTGATCCCACACCCATTAGGTCAAAAATGTACAATTTTCCCATGAAATTTCAGAATCAAATTCGGAATGAAATTCACAGATGGCTCGCGTGGAAGATAATAAAAAAAACACCTAGTAGCTATAGTCATCCATTTGTTGTTGTAGAGAAACCAAATGGACAGATTCGTCTGTGTGGATGGGAGGAGGCTTTCGCAAGTTATAAAAGGACAGACCGACAAACCATTGGTCCCTCTTGACATCTTACAATCACTTAGTAATAAGAATTGTTTCAGTAAACTCGATATAGTTGAATTCTTTGTAAACGTGAAAGTCAGGGAAAAAGACCAACAATTTTTAGGTTTCGTATATGAAGGTATATCATACTGTTTCATGAAACTACCATTTGGAACAAAAACCAGTCTGTCATCGTGCATCAGAGCACTTGATCAAATTCTTGGAAATGATGTCAAATCATTCTGTAATACTTATGTTGATGATACGATTATAGCATCTACTAGCTTCGAAGAGCACCTGTCTCATTTGGACCAGGTGTTGACCTTATTGAAGGAAGGAGGAGTTACACTCCGGCTAAAAAAATGTGAGTTCGCGCAACCAAAAATTAAGATACTCGGTTTTGAATTGTCTCAAGAAGGAATTGGCAAGGACGAGAATAAAATTAAAAAAGTAATTGATTTTAGACCACCTAAGAATGTAAAAGAGTTACGTAAGCTGTTAGGTTATTTAGGATTTTACAGATGTTTCAGTGCGAAATATTCGGATGTCTTGTATCTGTATGAGTTGCTAAAGAAAAATGTTAAGTTTAAATGGAGTTCACAGCATCAGGAAGCTCTAAATAAAATTAAAGAAGTATTTCAAGAGAAAGTAGTGCTTAAAAAGCCACTACCTAACAAAGAATTTATTTTAGAAGTAGATGCGTCTGATCGAGCGAGTTCCAATTTGTTGTATCAAATAGACGATGATGGAGAGAAAAGAGTGATAGGAATGTCCTCGAGAATATTTTCTGGCCCTCAGAAACATTACACGACGACTGAAAAGGAACTTTTGGCATTGGTTGATGGGGTAGCAAAATTTAAACACTATTTGATAGGAAATAAATTCATAATACGTTCAGACCACGAGGCCTTAAGGTTTATTTTACTATGTAGACTCACCAATCAGAGAATTTTAAGATGGGCACTCTCATTAGCGAATTTAGACTTCAGTTTTCAGCATGTAAGGTCCCAAGATAATATGGCTGATTATCATTCAAGATATCCACCACATAGTAATGTTGAATTTGACATTGAAGCCAAACCAGTTTTGAAAGAATCATTAATGGGTATCTTAGAAGAGATTCCATGTGAAATGAGAAGTTTAATTAGCATGTTACCTGAACTACAAACTTCAGATTCATTTCTAGGTTCCATTAAAAGACAAGTAGAAAATGGAGAAAAGAATGGTAAAGTTTGTGGGAAAAGCCACCGGTATGAAATATTGAATGGTAGGCTATGTAAGAGAGATAACATGGGCATACGCATATGTATCCCGGAAGTCTTAGTCAAACCTTTATTAAATTATTATCACGAACAAAGTGGACATCTTTCAGCTAGTAAACTTGTGCCTCAGTTGACAGAGAGTTTCTTTTGGCCAAAGATGCGCACTGTAATCAGGAAATATTGTGGCTCATGCTCCATATGCCAGAAGGCAAACCCTCCTACTTGTTATTATAGAGGTCCTATGCATTCAGTTATAGCACAGAAGCCAGGCGTCTTTCTGGGTGCTGACTTCTGCGGTCCAATCACTAAGGGATATGGTGGTTATCAATACATATTAGTATTTTTAGATGTGTTTTCAAAATTAGTAGGTCTTTATGCTTGTAAGAGAGCAACTACATCCATTGCATTACAAAAATTGAGAGATTTTCTCAAACTATGCCCAAATGCAGAAATGCTAATCACGGATAGAGGGACCCAGTTCCAGTCCACACAGTGGAAAAATGCAATGAAAGAATTAGGAATTAAGCATGTTATGAGTAGTGTTTACTTTCCTCAGGGAGAAATTGCGGAAACAGCTGTAAAGTCTACAGTCCGTATGTTACGTAAATATTGCTCTCATAACCAAAAAGAGTGGCCACGATTACTTACTAAAGTGGAAAGGTGCTTAAATACAGCAAAACATTTAAGTACGGGATTTTCTCCCTATGAGCTACATCTAAACATCTCACAAACAAGTGATATAGCTCGTCTGTTTGAGGTACCAGAAGTGGACAGATCTGCTGAAACCAAGTATTACGTGGAGATTGCGCAGAAAAACTTGAAGAAAAAGGCGGAAGCAAGAAAAGCATACTTCGACAAGCATCATCGGCTTGTAGAGTATAATATTGGAGACCTTGTACTCGTTCGTCTCTTTCCAAAATCAGATGCTTTGGCAGGGGTGTCCAAAAGGTTAATGGTTTTATATAGTGGCCCCTGGAAAGTAGTCCACAAGACAGACACCAATGTCTATACACTTGCAGACCTCAACACAGGCAAGGAGATAATTAAGAGAAATGCTTTTCTATTAAAAAAATATAACATGCGAGAAAATACACCTGGAAAGGAGAATGCAGAAACGTAAATTCTCAAGATGGGAACTCCAACGTATCATGGGATACATAGATCTTAATTAATTAGTATTTATATTATTATATTCACACATATAATCACATTAGCTTAAAGCATATTCCTATATATATAGTATTGTTAGTAATATAGTTTTTCATACAAGTCTATAGATAGATAGGTAGACAAATACGCATAAATTTGCTAGGATAGTTGTATTTTATTAATTCTAATCAAAGTGTCATATATAGTATTCACTCTAGGTAACTCTATTCATGTTTAATTAGCATAAGTGAGAACGTTGTGATATCTTTTCACAAGTATATCCCAACCTTCCCAAAGGGGGATTTGTTATGAGCAAGCTTAACAAAGATATTTTATTTATTTTATTTTTATTATTCATAAAATTTGCATATGCAATCTAAATTTTATATTCAGAATTAATATATATATTTAATTAGTTTAGTTATTCTTTATACATTAGATTTCAAGCAATCATTCTGATATTATTTTATTTTATTTTAAATTTCATTAAGTTTAGTGGCATAACAGAAAACTGATTTTTCTTTTATATATTTGTTGGAAAGTTCTGTATGAATTTTGAAACTTCAGGGAGATAGAGGTTAGTGACCTCTACAGCACCAAAGATTTCCAACCTATAGTAACTAGAAAATACTATAAACAAGATTCTTTCAATGTGTTATAACTATTATAGAAATATATTGTAAGAAAAGGAAAGAAACTCTAAGGATGGACAAAACAAAATTGGCGACAGAAAGTCACTGAGCAATCTTTTGTTAAACTGTACACACCTAGATACGAATTTTCGAATACAATACGTGAGAAATTGTTTCGCTGACCGCGATTTTCACACTTTTAATGGAACCGCTATCTCTCCGGTGGGGGTGGTTCAACAGTTCTGGGTGCCTAGTCAGCGAACCTTCATCAATTCAATTTTCATATTGTTCCAGGGTTACCAGAAGGTACTGATATATGAAATATATTTTTGAATATAAATTCCAACCTCTAACAATTCTTGGACAGATCCGATATCGTTATATTAACATATAGAATCGCGATCCTTACCGTATTTTCTTTATAGAATAGCTATTTTGGCAGTTTCCTATTCTTTGCTTAATTTTTAACTCAGTATGTTGATTCTGGCACTCCCGGCATGCCTTGGAGTGTGATGGAAGGTAGCAGAAGACAATTGTCTACCACAAACAAGTTATTTGGTATTTTTTTTTGCTTTTTAACAATGACAACTCCACCCAAGTTTATAAATGTAAAATAGGATATTCAAATATTGGTTTTCAACTTTTGTTACATGTCAATTGTAATTCGTTAATCAGTAATATCATTAAATATAAATGTAAACAGAGAAGGATATCGGTCACTGAGAGAGGTTGTTTACATTCGAAAAAGAAACAGTAACCGCTAGAGGGATACACCTATTAGGCCTCTCGCAAGCAACCCTTTGTGAAAGAAAGTCCCTCTATCCTCTGACAATGAAGAAAAAAACTTTTGCAGCCCCGCGGAGGAGGCGAGTTTTGGTAAAAGCTCGCGTTTGTGTGCGTAACAAAAGCAAAAGAGAGTAAAACATTGAGTTAGTTTAAAATCGACTGTCGCCAAAGTCAGACATTTATTTTTTTGTGAGAAACTGAGAGTTGAACTCATATCTTCATACATACATAACTTCAGCAGTAATAATAGAGCTAATTGTTATTTGGATATCTGTTATATAAAGATAATTATTCTGAAGAACTACATTTTATTTTATGCTAAAGTGAATAATCTTTGACGTAAAGTTACAGCTGAAAATGTCTGACAAGTTAACGAATATCAGTTTAGCATACCAAAAGTAAAACACTATGTTTGCATTGCAGAACTTAAATTTGACATCAGTGCAATGTTATTTATTTAAAAACAAGACTGAGTTAAAGATGCCAGTGTGTTTTATCAGCAGTTTCTCTGTAACTGAAACTTTATTCTCAAGAGAAGACAAGATCTAAAGACAGTGACTCCCAAAGAAGAAGGAATTGGACCTCTCCCGGAGAATCATCTGAAGTGAAGTGTAATTACAGTGACTGTGCATCGAAATATCTTGTTTAAACGGTTTAGTGACAGTGAACAGTTGAATTGAGAGAGATCTCTATTTTTTTTATAAAAAAAATCATTTAAGGCAGTTATCAAAGTGATTGTTTAAAAATATATATATATATATATATATATATATATATATATATATATATATATATATATTGAATATCTAGTGTGTGTATATATCTATATATTGCGTGTGGTGGTGTTGTGTGTTCAGTAGGGAAATTAAAAATAAATATGTGTGCATTTTCTATAAAGTGTGTGGAATTTTTAATTGAATATTAGCCGCAAGGTGAGTACAAAATAACTTGTATTTTTTTTTTTACTTTTCAGGCATTTCAGGATATGTTGTGTCTGCCAGAGTTAATTAATGCAAATTGATGATAAATTCACATTTTCTAAATATTAAAACAATATCTTACCTAAGTCAGATCTTCAAGCAGCATTACTGTCCCTAACGGGGCAATGGGACGTTAATATAGAACTCATGTTTACAGGAATGTAAATTCTAACTTTATTTGTAATTTGGCTCTACCGACACTAAATTATTTTTTATATTTTTTTATATTTGGCTAATCTAAATTTTATTAATTATTTACAACAATTACATATCATTTGCATATGTCGTACATTCCTGTGGTGAGAGGGTGAGATGGGTATTGAAAGCACCTCCCACCTATCTCATGCTCTTCACACGTTGATAGATTGAATTGACTGGTGGTCCTGATGTTGTTGTATTTAAATGAAGAACTAGTGACACTGGCGATGATTGGTTCCTGAGTGAGCCAATGGTGGTTGTCTGAAGTGGTCCTCATAAGGGTGGTGGTCCTGATATTGTTGTATTTAAATGAAGAACTAGTGACACTGGCGATGATTGGTTCCTGAGTGAGCCAATGGTGGTTGTCTCAAGTGGCTCTCATAAGGGTGGTGGTCCTGATATTGTTGTATTTAAATGAAGAACTAGTGACACTGGCGATGATTGGTTCCTGAGTGAGCCAATGGTGGTTGTCCGAAGTGGTCCTCATAAGGGTGGTGGTCCTGTATGTAATTAGAAGATGTTTTCAAGGTATAGCTTTTGTCATGTCATTCAGAATTTCAGTAAGCATCGACAATTTGGTGAATTCATCTGCAGCTTTTTGTAGACGTGGAAGTCTGTTTTTGAAGGCTTTTAAAAGTTTAAATAGCTGTAAATCTCTAAGGATGGTCAGAAGTTCTGTTCAACTAGGTTCTGTATCAGGCAAAGTATCGTTTTTTGACGTACCATGTTTAGAAGTGAGATTAATCATTGTTTTAGGCACAGTTGTCGTCCTCTTGGCATAAGTGTCTGCATGAGCTAGGGCCGGCCCGGGGGCCACAGAAGGTGAATCAGATGTTAAAGCAGGAAATTCTCCTCTAGATGGTGTTTATTTGGTTTGTACGTCTTGATATTAATTTAAGGAGAAAAACCGTTAAATTATCAATGTCTTCGATGAACCAAGCGTTGCTGAGAGAAATAATATATCCTGGGGAGCTACATGTGTGCTGCAAACACCATTATTAAACATTTCAGATTCCGAATTAAACATTTTACTTCTAATAACGCAATAAATATACTTGGGTATTGTACGAATTTATTTTAAAACATTGTAATATTGTACTGGTATTTTAGACTCCCATCTAATAAGCATCTAACGCATTAGGAACGCAATATATCTTAAACCTTTTAAAAAACCTCGAAGTTTTCAAGAAAATTTTAAATTTTCACCTAGGAAGTGGGTGCAATTATCTTAGTTTAATGTTTTCTGTATATCATTATTTTTAAAGAAAATCAGGCTTTCGAATAATATGAACATTAGCGGATCAGTTACAGGTCCGTATCCACGGGGGGCTAGGGGATCCCTGCCCCCTAAAATGTTCACTGCCTCCTAAGCTTGCAAATGTACTATAATATGTTTCGATCGGCACCTCCCAGATTTCTACCGAGCCCCTCTATACAAGCTTGGCTGGCTACAAGCTTGAGTCAGTATAATGCCCAGGATACAACACACTAATCTGTCCTTGTGGAATACAATGCTAAAGTGAAATAAATTACTCTTTACTCGACAAATCTAAATATTTATGTATTTTATATTTTCAAATGTTCTTTATTTTAGACTACATTCAATTTGAGCTAAATGCTATATTTAAGCCTATGCTTCGTAAAATTTAGCTCGTTACGACGTCTGGTTTACTGAAACAAAACCAAATTCTTTCACGTGATGTACATTGTGACGTTGATGCATGATTCGCTATACGCTAGTGACATTGAAGAATACGAATATGCATTACTCAGTATTTGAACTAGAAGTTAGTACATATCACGCCATGACTTACATAAATCTCCAACGTGTTGTTTCAAAGAAGTGGTCCGGAAGCGCAAATCATCAATCCGGAACCTTGCAAATGAACTATATTTGACTTTGATACTGTCTGCTTCGTTTTAATAGAGATTTTCGGTTCAATTTACGCGTCTACCGGTCCATGTGAGAATATAGCAACACGATAGATCTTACCGGTACTGAATGACAAACCGATGAGTAAAGCCTGGCTGCGTTGACAAGGAAACTGTCACTGGCGTCTCTGGCATGTAAAATTTGGGGGGACATCAAAGAAAGTTATTTAAATGGTACTCCTTAGCCCAACCACTTTATTATCTTCGATTCCATTTATTACCTTTTTGCTTATCTTAACTGACCCCCTAAGGTAGATAAAGAACTGTTATAATCCTTTCACAGCCTTAATATTATATTCCAAATAAATATAATTATTATTATTTATAAGTTATTTTGTCGTTAGTAAATAAATTAAATTAGAATAAAATATTGGGGGAACGCGTCCCCCTCGTTCCCCGCGTCCCCCGCCAGAGACGCCTATGGAAACTTTAAGGATAATTTGGGTTACTACTAGTGATTGGTAGTTCCGGAACGATTCGTTCCAATAGAACGAATCATTCGCTGGAACGAAGAGATGGAATCTCTGAAAGGAATCGGATTGAGTTAAGCTGAATCAAAATACGGATTCACTCAGAGGAACAAAAATACGAATTCAGTTAGTGTCAGTATAGTTGATGTATTGAACCAGTGGATTTGGTTGATGAAACCGGAAGACGAACCCAAATAACACACGGGTGGATCCAGTTGATGAATTAATACGGGTAGAATCAAACAAAAGCAATATTTTAATAGCAGAGGGCACGAAATGACTGAGAAGCAAATGTTGAACCTATTGTGCATGCCTAGAAACAACCAATCTTTCATTCCTTTTAGTGTCATTTCTTTATGTAGAGCTAAAAATCAGGAAAAAAATGGGACCTTCTTCACATGACTTGGAACATAGCAGTACATACAAATCTATATATCCGCTTTCCTCACTTAAAATCAACTTTCTTAGTTCATAAAACTGGTTTGACAAGTTTGGTTAAAAGGAAAAATCATACTAAAGAACCATATAGATCCTCGGAATTATTCAGTTTATCGGAACCAAAGGATTCGATCCCAAGAAGGGATTTTATGTTTGGAATTAAATGAGAGGAATCGATTCCGGAAAGGGAATCAAGCTACCTATCACTATTTCCTACCTCAAAGATTGGTAGCGGAATGTGGTCCAGAAAACTAACAAGAATGAGTTGGGCATACGTGATATGTTAATAACACAGATGTCTTACCATTCACTGATTGTCTGTTACGCACCTTTGAACATTTTTAATTATTTAACATTTTTTTTAAAACATCCAAATAAAGTTAAATTCCTTCCCTGGCCTGCTCAATCTCCGGATCTAAACATCATTCAACATCTATATGGTTCCTTTGGAGACGCCACTGGTTTCCGGCTCTATCGTCTCTCATGGGACTGGGTGATACAGTTAGTAACGTCATTGCAGATTTTGCTGTGAGGGAGGGGGACAAGATAAAATTTCCCACGTAAAAATTCCACGATTTTTTTATTACTGTATTAGTATAAACAATGAAAAGTATGATCTCAAAACTCATTTGAGGAGCAATTCTCCCTACCCTTCCCTGTCCAAAGGACGCCCCTGTATAAGCTGCACGCGAGATGGCTACCATTCGTGACTTCTTACCGTAGAATCTGAATCACATGAACTGCCACCAGGAATCGAAGCCTGGTTCTCCGCACACAGGGAGAGAATAACAACCGTATAGTCACAGTGCAGCTCAATTTTGGAATTTTCAAGCCTTATAAAATGAGGTAATATTTTTGATCGAAACTGAGAGATTGATGGGGAAAACTTTCTCAATTAAAATTTCTAAATTCATAACAAGTTACCTCGTAAGGAGTGCAAGAGAGTCCTATTTACACATAGAACACGTATGTAATTAATTAATCTTTTGGTGTACTTTCGAAAATAGTACGCGTGAAAAATAATGATACTCCTGTTACTTACTATTTATACATTGTTGCCAACCCCGGAAAACAAAATTATCGATTTTCGTCTTTAAAATTATCGTATATTACAAAAAAATATCGTATATTCGTTATGAATGTGATAATTATAGAAACAAGTATAATACTACTAATACTATCAATAAAATATAATAAACTTACCTTACTAATGACATTTTTATCACACCCGTTGCCTTAGTTCTACCTAGTTGAGTCTTGTTAGTAATTTTAGAATCAGCAAACGCACTTGTAATCATTTACATATCTTAAATGATGATCTGCCGTGTTCATAGAAATATTGTGTTTGCCTCCCCCCCCAAAATAGCATTATTTCAGCTCGCCTACCTTCTGTATACAATGTGTAAGGAGTAGACGTGGATTATGAAAAATCGAGTTTCCTTTGGGCAAACCCTACACGTTTCACGGCACTCAAATACTTTTTTTTTCCTTTTTTACTACAGTCAACTTAGCAGTAAATTCGGTTCTGGAAACTTTACACCGAGCTTTATACACATTATCAATAATAGGCTCTAACCAGTCCTTGAATACAGCATCAATTAACCACTCTTTCCTGAAGTTTTGTTTTAAATGCTTAAGTTTCAACTCACCTCATGCCTTTAGCTTCTTTTGTGGATTGGATGACCCTTCAGGATCTCTGTCACTTTCCATAGCTATTTTACGTGTTCGCATAAGTAATTAGGAAAACATTAATTTATTCCAATTTCCACAACCATTTCCACACAATAATTCTAACTTCTTTGTTTTATACATCTATAGGCACTCACACTCACGCGCGTGAATAACAGAGCCTTCTATCCGACATTAACATTATTCCCGCCTCCCTGTAAATGCAATTGAATTTAAAGAATGGATGCAGGGTTACCATTTGCCAATTCTCAAATCGTTATTGATTTATTTCAGCAAGAATGATTGTTAAAAAATCTCAGTGTGTGTGGGATTTATAATTCTTTAATGCCCACCTACAATTTATTTGCACATTCAAAACTAAAAAAAAAAAAAAAAAAAATGTGCGTTCTAAAATTATCGTATATTCATGTATTATCGCAAGGCCATTATCGTATATCGTATTAAGGCTTAAATTACCGTATATGATGATAGATTATCGTATGGTTGGCAACCGTGTATTTATACAATAAAACAATTAAATTAAATGTCATGCTTTTTACTTGAGGTAACTTGTAGTTAGTTATAGATAATAAAGGTGTTATTTTTACTGGTTAATACAACATTCTAAACATCAGACCCTTGAGATTGATGTTAGTTCTTCTAAGCGTAATGAACATGTTAACAACATAAGTTCACTCAATATTTTATGGGATTTGTGTCCAATAGCTTAATCTGCCATCTATGATATATCATGTTTAGAATATTAATCTTTCTTAGAAATTGAACCTTTATGCACTATTAATGCTGTGCCCTATTCCTTGAGTTGGTTTTGAGCTTAACCTCCCTTTCAGCAGGGAGGCTATATCAGACGGGACCTACTGATTAACTGGAATCCGAACCATATGAACGCCCGCCGGGAATCGAACCCGAGTCTCCCACGCCAAAGGCGCGTAAGCTAACCGCTTAGCCTCGAAGGAGCTCTGTCCTATTCGTACAAAAAATATAATCATTTCTATGATTATAAACATCAACATTCAATGTTATAAATATGGCGCATATTGGGAATAGCTCGGCTATTGATATTTTACGAGTAAAATATATCCCCTCGCAGAGTGACACATTAAAAAAATATATTTATTTATTTTATCAACACAACAGGCATATGCCCAATTAGAGTGTTAAAATATTATAATTCATTTAACAACAGTTTTTTTTTCAGTGCTTTACAGGATATCGTTCACTCATCGAGTCAAGTCGATTTTGAGCTTAACGTCCCTTTCAACAGCAAAGTTATATGAGACGGGATCTACTGATTACGTGAAATCCGAACCACATGAGCTCCCGCCCGGAACCGAACCCAGATCTCCCACACCAAGCGTACACTAGCCCCTTAGAAACAGAGGAGCTCTTGTACACTCATGTCCAAAATGATTGTCGCATATCTATAGCTGTCTTCTTGTAAGATTATAATTTGATAATGATTTTGCAGGGTACTTTTAATACTGATACTATGTGTATAATCGGGAATGTATATTTGTGGTAAATTTCATAGCAAAAGAATTATAAATACGAAAATTAGAATGAATAAAACAAAATGTTGCTAAATGGACAAGAAAGTTTTATTTTCGTTTTATTGTTCTTATTTACTGCTGTTTTGACATGAAATTTGCCACATACGTGTCTTTGCCGATTATACACATACTAACATTATAAGAAATACCGGACGAATTCGTAATCAAATTATATTCCTACAACAACATATTTATAGACATGCGACAATAATTTTGGACATGAGTGTACATATGCCAATTTCATCATGTTTATGACATAATTTGTTATAGAAAGAACATCTTCTCCCGATTGGTGACTTCGGCATTATGTTGGTTCTAGCCTTTTTTGCAATAAAAGAAACCTGTATTATCCTTTCTAGTTCTAACTGAAGGAAAATGGAAGTATAATGAAGATATACCGCCTTATGCAGAGTCGTTTTGATGTCTGATTAGCGTCACACTAAAGGCCTGACCACAGCAGGAAACAAATGTTAGTCGAACTCTTTAGTATGGTACTAATCACACGTCAGAACGACTCTGCATGAGGCCCATAAAGTTTAAACAATCGAATTCATTTTAAACTATTTATTTGGAGAAACACGAGATCAGCAATATTACGTCTTTGTTCTGAAGAGTAAATATTACAATTATCTATTAGCGTAGTAAGAATTTCAGGTGAGGGATAAATTCCAGTTATTTTGAATACCTTAGAAATTTAGATTGAACTCCTTCAATTTGTTGGTGATATTTTTGTTATGAGAGGTTCCAAATCACGACTGCATATATTCCAACTTGGTGCGTACATATACATAATACATTTTCAATAGTGTTGCAATATTTCTGAAGTCCTCACCACTACTAATTATGAATCCTGATAATTTAAACGTATTATGAGTAACATTTTCTGTGTGTTTAATGAACGTTATTTTCGGGTCAAATGTAACACCTAGATCTTTAACTGTATTAGGTCTACTTATAGAAGTATTACTAAGCTTATAATCATATTGAAGGGTACTTTTGTTTTTGCTGAATGATAATACGTTACATTTGTGTATATTTACTCCAAGTTTATTAACTGAACACCAGTTCGCAATATCTTCTAAGTCATGTTGTAAATCAAGACAATCATGCACAGATTTTATCTTGGCGTATATTTTGAGATCATCAACGAACAATTATTTTTCACTGTTATGTATATGATCTGTAAGATCGTTGATAAATAATAGAAATAGTAAAGGGTCTAGGTTGGAGCCTTGTGGAACTCCTGATAACGTAAAATACTTCTCAGATTTAAATTCTTTATACACAACTCTGTGCTTACATTCAATCACATATAATGAAAAAAAATGGTGAGGGCTGAGGAAAAAATTATAATGATTGAATTTGTTTAACAGTATTTTATGACTTACTCTGTCGAAAGCCTTCTCAAAGTCAATACATATTACGTAAACTTGGCATCCTTCATCTAACGAGTTAACTATAAAGTCAGTGACTATTGCTAGATTAACGTAGTAATAAGGTAGAAAAACATAGATGTACGAGACATGTTTTTGAACTTGGTGCCTATATTGTTTAAAAGTAAACAAAGCATTATTTGTGCACTCTTTTATTTCCACAGAATGTTATAAACTTTAAACTACTTCTCCATATAGTTTCTACCATTATTAAGACATTTGTAACGGGAAAACATTCTGTGTATCCATTCGTCATAGAAGGATACCGCCTGTTCTTGTGTTCAGTAGAAAGATTTTCACGATCGCCGTGCGAACGATTTCCGAAATTCTAAGTGTTCTGCCACAATTTTGTAAAGAACTTATTCTCCCTCTTCTTTTACTTTCCGGGTTGCTTATTAAAAGTGAGTCCCCTCGCCTGTCTCTGCTTTTTATAGTAATTTATAGTATAATTGGATCCCATGTTAAACTTTGAAGAACGCAATAGGTGAGGGGACTCACTATAAATAAGCACCCCGGCTAGTAAGAGGCGATGAACTCACTATAAATAAGCACCCCAAATAGTGAGAGGTTCAGAGACAGTTTATCAAGCGTCCTGTTAAGATAAGTACAGAAAGTGGTTTCAAATCGGTCTGCAGCCTGCTCGCAATAACCCCTGCCAATTCTGATTGTTCTTGGCTAACTACAGAGCATTTTAAACCAGAAGAGAATTTGTAATTGTAATTACCATAACAGATTCGCCATTTTGAATTTTGTAATTTTGACTTAAGATTCTGAATTAGCTGTCCTAACACCCCCCCCCCCCACTGACAGTATGTTTTCTTCTATGTTAAATGATTGTTTTCTATCTATGCTTGCAGATCACTCCTAACGTTCAGAGGGTGGTTTCTATCCTTAAACCCGCACCATTGCCGAAATAAAAAAAAAATACATGTCTATTATTATTTTTCGATATTCTACAAGTATGCAAAGTTTCATTCAAATCGATGAGTTACACTTCCGTACGTCTCCTTGTAAGAGTCAGACTCGTACAGCATTAAAAAGTTAAGTAAAAAGTAGAAATCTGGAAATTTATTTAAAGACTCTCTTGTCCTGAGTTCGACGTTTTGTTATTATTGCTCCTATTCTCGAACTTAGAACAGAGAGTAACCATACCTGTTTGTCTCATATTTGGAGTTTTTTTATTATTATTAAACGTTTTAGGATTTTAGCAAACCATTTATAACATTTAAAATTTTAAATATTTTTTTCTGAACTCATTAAGAATTACTTCTGGTTTTTCCACAGGTATCTTATTCTTCTTTCGGTATGAATTTCGAAGAGTTTGTGTAAGACTTAAGAACTACTATTACCCTCGACCAGAAGATGTGCCTGCAATATTACGGAAAGAAGTGTGTTATGGTGAGTATTGTATATGATAATATCAGTTGGATATTTAGGTTATGGCGTAATTACCTGTGACTTACTGCAAACTGAGAAGACGCATTGACTTGGCATCCAACGACGGTTTTCTGAAACTAGGCTACAACCATTCAAACAACACTCATTACCTTGCCGGCACGTTCTATATTCTGTAATTATTACAGTTCAAAATCGGGTCATTCTTTTTGAAACACGGTATATATATCCTATCCGCCCCGCAAATACATTAACAAATAAAGAAATTTGAAGCATTTGGTACTGAATTTCTACAGTCAAACTTCCAGGAGAACGGATAGGAATTCCATAAGGATTACATGCAAAGGAAAAGCCTATTGATTCCTGTGTAGCACTCGGATATATTTTGATAGAGTGATTAGGAATTTACCGTCTATTTCAATGCCGAAGCTGTATGAAACGTTTCTAGCATTTACAAAAGGTTAACAGTGATCGATGTAAAGAGACAACATTAAGGGTAAAGATATACCGAAGATACCTCGGTCGAGATCGAGGTTTAAGTCTCGCGGTCGCTACCTCGATAAAGGCACAAACACATGGATTCAAATTGGTAAGCGCATGCCGAAGATGTACGCTACATCGCGACGTAGAGGTCGACCGCGATGGTGAGTTAGGGGTCGCGATGATAAACAACCGAGTTTGTTTTTAAATCGATGTTCAGTGGAAGTATCGTTGCGGATCGTGTTTTTATTGGTTATCCCTGAAGCACTGCATGGAATAAAATTTTCATTTGTTCAGAATTTCGTCTGCAGAGGATTGTATCTATGCTCAAGAGGTTTTGCTGCACTTTAAATTTGATTGTGAAAGACATATTAGTAGAACTAATGAAGAATGTTCCAGCAAATGGGATGAGAGGCAGAAACAACTTCATTATAAGGACGTTTTAAATAGAGAATGGAAGAAAATAGCAACTCAAATGGGAATGTCAGATAAGTTATTCATATTTATTTGAGAACAATACTGTAGCTTATTATTATGTAAAGTAGTGGCGGTTGTAGGGAAGGGGTTTTCGGGCTGAAGTGCCTAAAATCCGGAATTTCTAAAGAAAAAAGAAGCTAGTGTGAATCATATATATGCTTAAAAACTTCGCGCCCCCTCCTCAATTCCGAGATTAATAAAAAAGAATTTCTTCTAAATTCGTTACTGATATAAAGTAAAGAAATACATGTAAAGACAGGCACGTATCCATTGGAAGACAACGTCGAATAATGGAATTGCAGTAACGAAACTTCATTTGGTGAAATTAATACATCCTCCACCTCGAAACCTGAAGACATTCCTATTTTTTATTTTACTGGGAAATGATTTCTCGCTTGAGTGCTGAAAGAGGGTATTTCTTCACAGAAAATTGAAAAAAATGTAAAAGTCTTTTATTTATTTATAGGGATGAACAAGAGATGAGATTCAAATATTTTTGAAAAACAAGAGACGAGACTTTAGCATTTCTCATATCTCGTCTCGCATCCATCCCTATTTATAAACTGTTTGGTCCTTTCAATCTTAAAATGTGTTTTTGCAGTGATTTTTATGCACTGACGGAATAATTTCACACGTATTATCCGCGTAATTTCACACATATTGTCCGGAATAATTTCACACGTATTGTAATTGCACTGTCCGCGTAGTCACGACACCTTCACTAAAAGCCTTACATATCTTCCGTCCCGCTGTAGCGGCGTTTGACCTCAGTTTGAACTCATAAAGCATACACGCCCTTACGACGCTCTGTGGAGATCCCATATTCACTCTGTTTTTACGCAAGTTTACGGTAACTGAACTGCCGCAACCAGGTAGTATGTTGGATATAAGCACACCAACAACTGACCTTCGCGTTATTTCCATCCGCATTCAACTCACGGTTCGAGGGCCAATTGAACACAGATCTCCACAAAAAGAGACAGAACTCTTTTGGTTATCTTTATAGATATAACTGTAGAACCCCTCTAATCCGTCACCTTTGAGACTGAAGATATGATAGGAACACAAGAAAGATCGAATTATCAGGAAATTCAGAAAAATATGGATTTACAATAAAATAAACAATCTCTAAACTCAAAAATGACTGTATTGTTCTCTACAGTATAAACAAACGTACAGTAAGCACTAAAAATTGCACTTTACAGTACAGAAAACACGCACAACGAAAGAAACGGCAAGAGATGACCTATAGCACTAAAGTATTCATGCCATAACAGCAAAGTAAACAGCAATGCCGCGACGGCAGTAAATGACAATGGGCCTCATAAGTCACCGACGAGTCAGAATAAGTTCGGCTCGAGCGCGATCGGATCAACCGGAGTGGCGTAACAGCCGAGGGCGGACGAGAAGGGTACTACTGTAATTAAATTGAAACAATGCAGTTTTTTAAAGTTGCAATCCAATCGTCACAATACTTTTTTCAACCTGCAAATTGCTTGCATAGTAGTGCCATTTACTTACGTCAGGAAGGTAGTGAACATAGCGAAACGAGGGATGTTGACTATTAGTAGTTAAGTGTTACAACAGACTGAAATATTTCCTCTCTCTCTCTCTCTCTCTCTCTCTCTCTCTATATATATATATATATATATATATATATATATATATATATATATATATATATATATATATAGTTGGGTCCTATTGTTGCTAGTCCACATACCACTTGTAGTAATTAATCTGAAAATGTCTTCCTTTTTCCTTCTCAGATGATCTCGGATGCTTTTCAACGGAAGGAACATTTAACCATACGTGGTATTTGCCAGATTCTCCTAGTGCCATAGGAACACGATTTTGGATGTATACTCGCCAGAACCCAACAGACATCGATGAAATTTTGTATTCCGACCCAACAACATTGAAGTCTTCCCATTTTGATCCGAAAAAGAAAACAAAGGTTATCATTCATGAATTTGGTGGAAATGGCAACTCGTCGTGGGTCAACGAAATAAAACACAGATTTCTAGACCAGGTAAGTCAACAATAACTATAAAGTATCATTTCAGATGCTAAAATTATGTACTACGATAGATTCCCAAATTGTAGTCCAATCTTCGAACCGGAAGTGATATATTTATTTGTTTATCAGTTTTCAATATTTAAATAAAGCGGAGAAGAAACCTGAGGATGAGAGTAACATGAAAGGTAATAAAGGTCATCAGTATAGGGGGATTAAATTCTGGACTATATGAGTTCGCAAGGATTGATGTGATATTAGGTGAACAGGCAATAAAATATATGGAAATGTTTTAACCCGACTATCTTACACGTTTCTTATTGGTTGCAGTTTTGCGATTGTCCAAACTTTCTGGTGCATGTATTATAGTAATAGAAGAAAATTGTCACTTTGTGTGTCGATAAAAATAAAAAAAGATAATAATTATGTTTGGGTTACATTTCGTAAGAACATAAGGTATTCGATTCCCGGTAGGGTCACTCCGTCGAAAAAGTGTAATACGCTTTTTCAGGCCAGCCACCCTGAATGAGGTTTTCCTGGGTTTTCCTCATTCACACCAGGCAAATGCTGGGGTGGTACCTAATTTATAGGTCCCAGGCCGTTTCCTTCCTTCCCCAATCCTTTCTTCCTTCCCTTTGCCCGGATTGTCATCCCTCAAATTGTGAAGGGCTAAATGGCCTTAGATGCAGAAAGCCCAGAAATCTAAAAATCCTAATCCTAGAACATAAGGTATATTTTTCTTTCACGCGCTACCCTAAAAGAAATACGTATTTTGGTCACAAGAACGTGGGTGAGGTTCGGAGTTAGAAAATCCAAGTGTGACGTAATGTCACGTGGTATTATCATGGGGTAAAGGTGGAACAAAACAGGCCCTGCAGGGCTTCTAACCCCCTTCGCTCGCTCAGCTATGTTTCGTAACATAAGTAAATAACTTTTTATGTATTATATATTAAGTACAAATTAGTATTATTTATATCTTATTTTAGTGATAAAAGTGTTATGAAAATTTAAAGAAAAACTTTTCTTGGGTCGGGTTTGAACCCACGTCAAGAACATTTTATATTAATAGACCGTTCGCTAATACGCTTGACCAGCAGCAGGCGTTAGATTTGTGCTATATGTATGCTACGTGGCGAGAAACGGATATCTTCTACCAATCAGAACCGTGTATTTAGCTCCTATGACCAGGGTCAAGCGTGATTACAATATATGCGCTGCAATAATGGAGAGAAAACAGAAATGTAGAGCGCAAATTAGTAAGAGTTGAAACTGATCCAAATGTGGTGAAATGGGCCAAAATTTGAGTGCTATCCCATTTTATGAGGGCACAAATTTGTAAAATCCACGGAAGAAATATGTCACTTGATTTCACAATAAGATTGTACAGTCCGCAGCAAAAAACCTGCAACATGAGCGTATAAGTTTATTTTGAAACGACGAAATCTTTTGCTCCAAAATAAGTGTGCAGAGGAGGACGCCGATGTTTCTCCTGGCGTGATTCGTGCCACTTAGACATTATGTTGATTCCCTTGGCTGTTAGGCGTAGTTTCACAATAAACTTATATGCTCATGTTGCAGGATTTTTGCTGCGGACTGTACAACTAATCAAAATATATCGGGATCTTACCTCTTACATGTATAATAAGCTATAAATACGAAATGTAAAGTGTGCTTTTCATCACATTAGTATGTTGGGTACATGACTGGAGAAGCCAAGATGCTGCACTTTTTGATTGGAACATGCCACTTTCTGTGGTCATAGTTTATGTAAAAATGTAACATTTGAGCCGAAATTCCACTTCTAAAACTGTGTAGAACCCCGAAATGGCGGACATTCAAGACGACTGCCATGAGTCACGGTATTGCCTTGTTTAAATAGCTATTGCTTCAACACTACTCATCCGAATTTAATGATTAGTACCGCATTCTCTTAACAATGAAACAGTCCTTCAACTGCATAATTGCGTATATCCGTGTGACGTATGAGAAAAGGGAAATTTTGGGGAAATCGGGAAATTTCTCCGGAAAAAATACCTTTTTTGAAGTTTGGAGAGCCTCAGAGCGACTCCAGGTAAGAGTACGTAATCGCATTGTACCCCGAAAAATGCATTTATTTATTGGTAATGCTTTTGCCAAATAAGATTTTGATATCTTAAATATAGTGACGTGGGAAAAATATTTCCTAATCCTATTTGAAATTAGAAAATATGTATCAGTAGGGAACATTACGATCTAAAATTCCTTGAGCGAATACAATCCATCCAAATCTTATGATTTGTATTCCATTCTCTTTAGAATGATGTAATCTTTCAAATGCAATATTGTTTATGTCCTAATAAAGTACAGGAAAGAGGAAATTTTGGCAAAAGCGTGATATTTCTCCTAAAAATTCCTTTTTTTAAAGACGTTTGGATCCTCTTAGAAAGCTAAAAGTACGCAACCCTAACATGCCGCAAACAATGCGCCAAAGTATTGTTAATGCTTCCTTCAAACATTATTTCGATATCTTATTTAATGACGTCGCGAAACAATATTCTCCAGTCCCTTTGTAAGTAAACCTTATATGCAAAAGATGGAAAATTACGATATAAAATTTCTGGACAGAGTTGGAACCATCCAAATTTTGTGATTAGTACGTCATTCTCTTTAAAATGATGGAATGTTTCAAATGAAATATTACCCATAAACCCATGACCTACGAAAAAGGGGGAAGTTTATGTCCTTTCTTGAATTCTTGCCAATCTATTCAATGTATTCTCTTAAAGCAAGAAGAGCTAATTTCCTTCTGTGTTTCCTGCATAAACTTATACATAATGAGATAGATTCGCCAATATTACTGTCCGAAATATCCCTTCATATTCCGAACAAGAAAATTCGCTCGCAGCCACAAACATTTCATGAACCACCTCAGCGTACTAATGCATTAAATATATCGCCTATTAGGAGAATGTGCACAATATACATAGTATAATAGGTATAGTGTCCAAATAAGGTGCCCTACGTATAAAAAATACTTTGACTACATAGTTTAGCATGTAGAACAGATATTATGTATTCATTTATGTATACTACTGCACACTGCCAATGGGTATATACCTGTTGTGTTAAATATACAATAAATAAATAAATAAAACGGGTTCATGTGAGTCTAATCCGGGGCCCTCATCGGCTTAAGTTTAGAGTTGCCCCTCCAATCTGAAGGTGCCCTTGGACTTTGCAACATACAAAAAGCAGTCCTTAAAGTATTAAAAATTGTTACATTTCACGTAACTTCAGTACTCCGTGGGCTTCACAAAAATTTAAAAGGTTTTCTTCATTATTTTTGCGCATCCGTTACACCTGTTCGCCATATTCGCCATATTTTACAACTACCATGCTGCTGAAACCTTCCGCGAATGCTTCCGCATCCGGCAAATAGTACTAACTTCCACATATCTTTTCTCGTATTAAACATAACTCTCCTGACGAACTTACATTCCTAAACTTCAAATAAAACTTCAAATTATCATTTCTTACCTTATTTCTCCTGTAAATTTTCCTGATTTTTATAAAAAGCGGAGGGGTAACTCTAATCTTAACCCCCGTCATCAGCAGAAGAATAGCCAAATTATCTAAATTCAATACGGCACTTAGAATCAAAACACGAACTTAAATTTTAATAATTTTAATCTTTACAAAGCGACAGTAGATGTAGACATACTTCGTTAAGAAATAAGGATTTCGTTTGTGATGCACTATGCTGCAAATCTTCGTCACTGAATCCTAAAAACCACAAAATAAAACGTGAAAGTTTGTATGACTGATATCAGACAAAAATTTAATACCAATGAAATCTTCGATCAATAATTAATAAAACACCCCTACTGCAAAAAATTTTGTGTGTTTAGAAAAACAGCGAAGATGTGGGTGTCTATACGGTTTAATTTTTCTGGGGCATAATATGAAGATGAAATTATTATGTTTATCCAAATTATACAACTGAATGTTCACTAGTACAGAGATAGTGTAACCTTCTGCAAGGAATAGAAGAACGAAGTTTCTAACTTAATATTCAGTTACCTTTGCACCTACAATTATCATATGAGTTATTTCCACAGTATAAAGTCTTCACCCTCAATATTCTCACTTCTGCAATATGACAGATTTTTGTAGAACTCTTGGAAATTGTTCCGAATCGCTGCAGTTGGTACTCTGCAGAGAACCTGAAGATCTTTATACTTCTTTGTAGATAGCTTAGAAGCACTGATATTGAGACATGGAAGAGATTGACGCAAAACTTCCAAAACATTTCTCTTGAGAAGAACTCTTCCGTGAATTCTTTGTGTAAGGTGGCTTGTCTTTATGCAAATACAAGTCAGATCTTCCTTGGTAACCATGACCTGGTTGATATCTGTCCAATCGATTTTATCTCCCGAATCGAAGCTCTTGACAGATCTAGTGCAAATATCTTCTCAGACACTTTTGAAATCACTAAAAGTCTTCAACACCCTTATTACGAACAATGTAAGGGAAGATCCCCAAAGAGTACGCACTTAGTCTCGAAGAAAAGGGAAATCACCCAGGGTGATAATTTCTATAACAAATCTTTATTCATTCCTTAAGGTCAAAATTGGAGGCAAATATGAAGACAGTGACGCAATAGTTACAACAATAGACGCATTGTTATAAAACAATGCATTTGCTCACTCTTGAAGGACTATGCCTCTAAGAGTACGCAATGTGTCCTCTCCAAAAGTGCGCATTTGCTATCTGAGAATAATACTATTACAAGGCAGCAAACGAAGATCATATTACACAATTCAAAGAAAATTATGACAGAAATACGAAAAGAAGTACAAAGTGTTTTGGTTTTTCAAGAAATTGATATAAATGAATACAAATATAAGTGTAACATCAAAAGTATTCAAATTCTTGATATTAAGGGAAACCAAAAGATAGCCTACAATTAACTTAGGCCTAGATTACAAAATAAAATTGAAATCTGCAATTACAATTAGAATTACAAAATAAAATTGAAAACTGCCAAATTATACCAGAGTATAATTGGCACTGCCTTTGAACTAAATAGAAACTTATACGTACAAATAAAACAAATAGAACATTATAATAAAATTGTGCATCTAAATTCTGACATTTTTATGATCATTAGCAACTGTCACTCTTAAAAACCCCGAGGCCCTCATAATTTGAACAGGCCTCATGCTACCACTTCCTGCAGGCATGACACTGCACCTAATCCTCGATGATGGTTTGCGTCTACTGCTCATTACACCCAGGGCAGAAGTAATTCTCCTCGGATGAAGATCGTGGTTGGTCTGAAGAAACACATCTTCCTTCAGTCTTGACATCAAGTTAATCGTTAGGCCTATTCCTCTTGCAAGCTGCTTCTGTGGATGCTTCAAGTTTGTTTTTGAATGGTGGAAACGTCATCATCTCAGACTTCTTTCCTGCTCTTTTTATTTTCTGTACACCTGAGTGTTTAGGAAGAGGCAGACATGCTGACGATGTACTGCTACTGGTTCATTTGGGACATCTGATGTTGTTGCGCCATTCTCTTCGCTGTCAGCACAGCACAGTTGTTGATCGATCAATGCCAAAAGTTGGAAGTCTACTTCGCTCAAGACGTCAGGATTCAAAGGGTGGATCCCTGTAGCTATCACAAACTCCTAGCTTTCTTAATTGTTGCAATCCCTTCGTATGCAATGTGGATGACGCCGGAAATGTCCTTTTGTGTTATTCTTCCCGCGGGTGATCAATGGTTGTTGACCATCCATTTGTCACATTCAGCTGCAAAGGCAGTCTTCAGAGGTTCAAACCCCTTGTCAAGGGGCTGCAGCATGTGGCTTGCATGCGGAGGAAGAGAAAGAAAGGTAATGTAATTATCCCTATAATACAGCACTGCTTCCAAAGTGCAGTGTGTGGTGTGGTTATCAAAAAGTAGCAACATTTCATCATTCTGAGTTGGCTTCACGAGGTGAAAGAAATGTTTCAACCAATCCAAAAAAAAGTTTGCTGGTTATGTATCCGGAATCTGAGACCAGAGGTAAAGTTCCTTCAGGTCCATCTTCATACAACACTATTTTCATTCTATTTCTGAGAAATATGATGGCTGGAGGCACGTTGGAGACATATAACAGGGAACAGTAATCGTTTGTCCCCTCTCACCAGACACAACTTTACTCACCAGACACAAAAGGTTACCGATTGGCGAAAGTACTTTTGGAATTTTATTTGGGAGAGTTAAAATTCCATTTTCATCCATATTAAACATTCTATGAGAGATAAATTGTTTGTCTTGTAACACTGCCTGAAAGTTGCTGAAGAATATCGTGTATTGAGTTTTGTTGAAGCCAATTATTCTTCCAAGGCTGCATTTCTCCGGTGAGCGCAATGTTATAATTCCTTTTCAAAATGCATATATCCAATTCTTTCCGGCTTTCTTCTTCTCTCTCTTGAAGTTGTGTTGATCTGATTTCTCTCTGCATTATCGAACGCAAGGTCTATCAGTTGTTGGCATGTGATACCGTAAAGCATGGAGTCAAGGTCCCTTACGTGCTGAGCAAATTCCTGTTCTTGCAGAGGGCTGAATGTTGACTTTATCAGTCGCGCGGACGTTGGGACAGTCCCCTGGAAAAATTAAAAGAAAAGGAGCTATAGCTAAACAAAAACCATTAAAAAATCATTGCAGTATGTTAGTTAAGAAACTCTTTTCGGAGGTTAGTTCGCAAGCAGGAGGTTAAAATTTGTAATTTTCTGATCCTGAAAGTAATCATACCCATTTTGTTCTACTTCATTCACTTCAAGAATAGCGTAATTACACATTGCTATAAAGTAAATCATTGGTGATTTCACATTAGTATTGCTTTAGTGAGCCATGTAAATCGCCGGCGATTCACATCTTACCTAGGCCTACCTACTTTCTCGGGCTATGCGAATCAACAGCAATGCACACTGCTAGTGTTTATATTAGAGAAACCTATTCATTTTGCCTCATAGCAACCCCGCAGTGTCAGCATTGGAAAATAATCTGAAAAGGGTGTCTTCTCTGATAGTCTACACAGTCCTCCAAGAGTACGGCATCACCGGTCCCGGAGAGTGCGCGCGTACTCTTGAAGGAAAGAAAATGCGTACTCTTAAAGGAATCGCACTCATTTTACAAATCTATCACAAGTAGTTTCCAGATATGATGGTATTATCTGCTTTATGCCCAAACTTGATTGTGACACCTAATATTTGATACTAAGTTTAGAAACAAAATATATCTATATTCAACTACACACACTAATTAGTGGGAACTCAATTATTACACTGGAAGTATCAAAAATATTTACTTACCAATAAAACGTAGGGCACAGATGCTGGCAGCAGACAACTTGCGTACAACCACCTTTCACACAACGACGCTTCTGCAGGAATACAAACAAACATCGTACAGCTTTGCCAGAGCTGGCAAATTGTTGATCGTACTCTTAGAGGCCGCGTGCTCTTAGAGGAACTTCCCTTATGTATTTGAACGACGAGCTAAACGCAATATCGGCAGCAACTGTGTCTGGAATGAAGTCGCGAAATTGTGCTGTGAACAGTCTCCTTCACTTTGCCTATTCGGTTCGGTCCAAAGAAATAGGTCTACAAAGAAATGCTACGTAAATGTGTAAAATTTGTCAGAACGAAAAATAACATACAAATGATAATATTTTTGTTCTGTCCTGCACATGAATCTGGGAATATTTTCATTTCTTCCATACCGGTACCTTTTTTATTGAGTACTTGCAAATTTTGCTATACACCAGCGTTTCCCAACCTTTTTCAACTTGCGGCACATTATGGGTGTAACTTGAATTCTTGCGGCACACTCATAGATTTTATTATGTTTAAATATAAAATACCATGGTATCTTCTTCTGTGATTACTGATCTCACAGAGAAAAAAGCTCTATCACTGGTTTTTCCCAGTGGTAAATCATTATGCTTATTTTTCACTCTAATTTAAAATAGAAAACAACTGCAATGAAATTTTGGACTTAGGGTTTTAAAAATACGCTTTCTTTTTCGAAAACTGCATCCAAACTTTCACTAACAAGGAAGATCACTAAATAACGAACGAACAAACAAATCTCTTGTACTTTTAAAACAGAAATGTAGGTGTATGCATGTTTGTTTTGTCGAAAGGATTGAATATTTTAAAATTTGAAGTTACGAAATAGTCTGTAACAATAAAGAAGCAATAATGGTCATAATGTCATAACAATGATAACAAATACCTTTTTCAGTATTAAAAATGTACAGAAAAATAACGCGGTATGAAACTTAAAATTGTAGGTTCATATTAGAGATTCATAGTAATGTGAAATACAAATATACATTTTCCCCTACGTCCTGCAATTTAATTGCTATAGAACTAACAATTTTGTTTCGATTTACTTGCGGCACACCAGCGGCCCATTCACGCCACACCAGTGTGCCGCGGCACACCAGTTGGGAAATGCTGCAATACATCATCTGGCCATACATTTGCATTACATACAGTATGAAACTCATTTTCTTGTACACTTACATAAAATGAAGAGTAACTGTTATGCTTGGTCTTTAGTTTTACGCACTTTCCAACTTCAATATTTACACTATCTTTCACGGACTCACTAAAATCATTACAAAAAAGAGTTAGGTCAAGCCGTGCAACGAATAAAGGAGCCACACGAGAAGGTTTCTTATTGGCCTTCAGCTTATCTGTGTTCCTAATAATAATAATAATAATAATAATAATAATAATAATAATAATAATAATAATAATAATAATAATAATAAAGAGTGTTAAGTTTTCCATGTATATAAGTGTACTATACCAACTTCATGTCCATTTTCCTCACAATTTTGGTAATTGTTCTAAATTTGCGTATGCTCTGGGCGCCTCACCTCTATAGCACGAGACGTACGGTGGCTCAGTCCTCAACAGTAGATCACTCACCTCTGTTGCAAAGAGTCCCTGATTCGATCCCAGAGTCATCAGAGTTTATGGTAAACGACATTGTATTAATTGGCTTTCTTCCATTTCCCCATCCCCTTCCTTTAGTCTTAAGGTGGATCACCACCCGGAACTCAGTACATATTTTTAGCTCATTTCCTTAACTACTGCGCAATGAAACGTTACATATTATAAGAATTGTACTATAAGATAGAGTAATGTTTCAGCTACAGCACAAGACACTGATTCATTTGGTTGTGTCTTCTGATATCGAAAAAGGTAACAAATAAAGGAAAATATTTGATTCGTTTTACAATGAGCACACAAGATGGCACTTGCTGTTAGATCTTACTAGAGGTGCTCAGTTTTATGAAATGTTTATTTGTATGTGTAAAGTATTTTAAAGTAATGATCTTATTACGAAATAGATATATTGTTTGACTGTTTTTCGTGTTATGTTTCACATTTTATTTCAATATTAATCTATATTTAAGGAAATAGATTTTGAGAAGAAACTTGCGCTGAACGCCATAATGCGTTGTGTCCAAATTTGTACTTTTACTGTAGTAATCACAATAAGAAAATTCCTGGATTCTAGCGTTGCAGTTTGAGAAGCGAGATTGTGGTAAGGGTCGAAAACTAATTTTTCCATGAAGTATCCATACAGAATTCCATGATTACTCCCTTTATTATCCTACATCAGTAAATACTCGACACTATCTGGCAACGCCGCACTGTTCAAACAGCGTTTTGCGTAGCACCGAGAACACCTAGTGATCCACCTTAATGGAATAATCTTGGGATGTGAAACAAATTAATTTCAGTTCACATGTCGCGCAGTCGAATGAGAAATATATATTTTCGTAGTTTGTAATCTGCATTTCTGTACGTCCCTCGTATAATTGATACTTTTCCTTCCTCCAGGATGATTACAACGTTCTTGTCGTGGACTGGGCAGACGGTGCAGCATATCCTGATGTGTGGCAAGCAGCAACGAACGCCGAACTCGTAGCGAGACAACTGGCAATTCTTCTCAAGCATATGATGCTTCTGGGAAACGAACCGAAGGACATGCACTTGGTTGGATTTAGTCTGGGAAGTCAAGTAGCAGGCTTCACTGGAGCTCGAACCCAATACCTTGGGTTTAAGGTCGGTATGATTACCGGTACGTTCAACATTGTTTAATAATAATAACAATAATAATAATATAAGTAGTAGCAACACGTGTATACCACATTGACAAGTTTGGTTTGTTTGGCCTGATATTTTCTCAATTATTATTGAAACCGAAGTTGTCGTAGAGTTTCTCCGGTTTTGACAGAGATATTAGAGGAGAGATGAAATACAATACACTGTAAAAAATCAGATGTTGAAACAACACAAAATGACTACTAGTTCAGCGTATTACTTGTGTGTTAATTCAGCACCAAGCACATCGCCTTCCGAGCATATCAGAAATAACTCGTTACTATATGAGAGAATTTGCATTGGTATTTATCGTTTAATATGAGCAAAGTTTTGCGAAATATATTTGGCACTTATGCCAAGTAACGAATAATGTTCTGTTTTCTGTAATCGGTCACAATAATATTGTTGTAAACCTGTGAATCGTCTGACAACAGTTACATAGACAACAGTTCTGCTATCTTCTGTTCATATGTGCTAAGACTCAAAAATAACAAATAAAGAAAATAGATGAAAGCATTGCTATCTGTGCAACTGTTTCCAGATGATTCACACGTTTACAACAATATTATTGTAACCGATTACAGAAAGCATAGAATGTGATTAGTTACTTGCCACAAATGCGAAATATATCTCGCAAAGCTTTGCTCATACCAAACAGTTAAAACCAATGCAAATACTCACAGCCAGTAGCGAGGTATTTCTGATATGCTCTGAAGGAAATGTGCTTGCTGTTGAATTGACACACAAGTAGCACACTAAAGTGGTAGTCATTTTGTATTGTTTCAACACCTCATTTTTTGCTGTGTATTGGGACCTTAAATAATTGGAGACACCCGCTTCTCGCTATTTATTATCGTTTCAACTTGTTAGGGCAGTAAATGCTTAGTTTTAATAACATGCTGATTTGTACGAGGCAAAAATAGAAAAAGAACAGAAGTCGATTAATCTTGATAATATTCAGTATGATCAATGTGGTTAAGAGAAAATAAAAATGAAAAGTTTGGTGGATTATATAATTATATTATTGTTGTAATTTTTTTCCAATATATATAGTGGCCGTCATAAATTAAGTAACAAAAGGATACTCAAGTAAGGAAAGTAAATGCATGCTGATGAACAAACTGCTATTGAAATTTAAAAAGCACCTATTTTACGCCATACAGCAAGATAAACAATCAAATGAAAGTACACTCGTTGGCAAAAAATGATGCTGGACGTAGGTGGCACTGAAACTGAGAAACGCTGAAGCAGCAAAAGTATGGTTTGCTGACACTAATAAGGTACATGATCATCACGCATAGCAATACTGGATTCACAACGTCGTCTCATGCTCGTAATAAGTGTTTGTACCAGCTCATTTGGTATCTGGGTCCATTGTTGACGAAGAGCCCATTGAAGATCTTGGAGAGTTCGTAGAGGGAGTACAGGGCTTGCAATATGTCGTCCTACCACATGTGTTCGATCCGGTTAAGGTCAGTGGACCTCGACGTCCACTCCATTCGTTGAACATGGTGTTGCTCCAAGTACTGATCGACCAGTTGTTCTCTATGGGGACGAGCATTATCGTCCTGTAGAATGAATCCCTGACCTCTAGGAATTGCGAAGGGTACAACGTGACGATCCAGAACATCATCCCTATAGCACTGAGCTCTCATTGTGCCACAAGGGAGAATATACAGATTTGTACGTCTTCCAAGTGAGATGCCACTCCACACAAGCACACCTGCACCACCATATGTATCCTTTTGAAGAACATTGGATGGATGGTAATGGATTCCTGTTTCTCACCACACTAATTTGCGTCGAGAATCATTGTCTAGAGAAAATTTAGACTCATCAGTAAAGAAAACCGACTGCCATTGCTCTGGGGTTCAATTCGCATGCGCTTTTGTCCAATTTAATCGCTGCCTCTTGTGACACCGGGTAAGAGCTATGCACACCACTGGTCTTTTGTTATATAACCTACCTTCATGAAGTCGCCTGCGTACTGTATTCGTTGCTAGGGGACGTCCAGTACCAGCAACAGCCTCCACACGCACTTGAGTTGCTGTTGCAGACCTGTTTCTTCGACTTGTCAAACGGATATATCGATAATCCCTGGCCGATGTCACATGCAGTCGACAGCCACTTAACTTCTCGAAGATTTTGCGTTCCCTGGAACTTGCTCCATAACTTCCTGATCACTGCTCGATCGACATTAAGCCACCGGACTACGGTCGGCCTGACGCTGTCCTGCTTCCAATCGACCGATGGTACGCCAGCGTAATTCATCCGGTAAATGATGCCTCCCTCGTTGCCATATTCGCCTGTTTCACTCCACTAGACTTGCCTCTGCACTCTACACACACTGTCAGCCAACAATTCCGTGAACTCAGGTAGTCCTCGTCCGTTACCTATTTATTTACGAAGTGGTGTGAGGGCAGCATAATCGCGAGTTCTTCCTCACAGTCTTTCCCCGATCATTCATCAATGCTCGATGTATTATGACATCCATTTTCTCTGCATTTCATCACCCCCGCCCACGGCATTTTTTTTATTGTACGGTTTGTCTCTGTTGCTTAATTTATGACGGTCTGTGTATTTAAAGGTGTGAGAGATAATATTGGCACAGAGAATAGTAAGAATTTACGATGAAGAAATAATTGGCAAAGAAACCCAATTTTTACAAAATGAAAAACTATTGAAAGCTTTCGAAATGTGGATGTGGAGAAGAATTGAGAGAATTAGCTGGAACGAATGGAAAGCGAATGAGATGATGAAAAGAACAATTTTAGATGTTATTGATAAAAAGAAGTGAAACTGGTCTGGACATTGGTTAAGAAGGATCTGTATCATGAGGGACGTGCTAGAGGGTATGGTGGTAGAAAAAAGAGGGAGGGACGAAGGAGGCTACAATGGCAGAATACCTATAAAAATAATGATGATATTAAAATACAATTAGCATACGATAATCAAAACATTGAATTTATGCTGGACGCAAGAGCGTTAGTTTCAGCAATTGGTTTGAATCAGTGGAGAAAATGGTCTCCACATAGATCACATTTCTGTTCACTTCACGGTCATCAGCCTAACGCCTCCTCACACTGATCAAACTCCTGATGGGCACGGTCGTCAGTCTAATGCCTCAAACAGATCGAACTACTGATGGGCTTCACTTCACGGTAGTTAGCCCAATGCCTCAGACAGATCGAACTCCTGATGTTCTTCACTTCAGGGTCGTCAGCCAAACTCTTCAGACTGATCGAACTCCTGATGGGCTTCACTTCACGGTCGTCAGCCTAAATCTTCAGAGTGATCGAACTGCAGATGGGCTTCACTTCACGGTCATCAGCCTAACTCTTCAGACAGATCGAACTCCTGATGGGCTTCACTTCACGGTCGTCAGCCTAACGCCCCTGACTGCTCTACTAAACCAACCTCATCAGAAATTAAATAATGAAATAAAATTAAAGACAAAATTATTGTCCTTTATATGACCATAAGCCATCTTTCTCGTACAGGGTGTCCGAAAAGCCCACGTACCCCTACGTTTGAGTATCATATGGAACGATGTCAGTGTAAATTTATTTGTCGTATTGGCAACAGTGTTTTCATGATAATAAACACCGTTGTCTAGTACCCCTGCTTAGTCACGTGAAGCCTTTCAGTTTCCGAAGTCGTGGTTGATATGAATGGTTGCAGAGTTATACGATTGAAGAACATGTGTGTGAGTTAAAGTAACCAGAGTTATAACTAGCAAAAATGAGACGCATATTGATCGAGGGGTCGATATTGTCAACCTTTGATTTGTAGATGGCATTGGACGCCAGCAATGCTTTCAACTTGTAAAATAAACAAGTAACACATTGAAAAGTTCCAAGCACTCAAGAGCATTAAAAAGTTCCACACGTAGCCTAAAATGAAATGAAACGAAAATTTTTAGTATAATGCCCCAGGGTTATGGCCTTTAGGCTAAAGAAGTCGAGTGATTGCCCTGTCCCCAAATCGAACCCGGGACCATGTGCACCATAGACACCAGAAAAAGAGAAACTATTCGATTGATAAAAGCACCAATTATTGCGTATGTTATTGAGATATGTAATGTTTCTAAGTGCTACAAAAAGAAAAGATTTCATTTGCTTTATCTATTAATGTTAAATAAGTCTATTGTGTTGAAGAAGTAGCAGAAAGCTGGGGTAAATACAAATCATAGGGCAAACCTAATTTCAAGGGTACACATCTCTTATCGTGAGTTCCATCGGAAGATTTGCTTCTTCCCTGGAAATCGTTCCACCTGACCAATTAGCCATACTTGATTTTTCCACGCGAGAGGATACGCCCTCTCACCACGTGCTTGTCATAGTTGAGTTGATTTTGAGTTTAACGTCCCGTTCAGCAGCGAGGGTATATGAGACGTGGACCTACTGATTAACATGGAATCCGAACCGCATGAGCTCCCGCCAGGAATCAAACCCCCGCCAAAGGCGCGTACGCTAACCGCTTAGCCACGGAGGAGCTCATGCTTGTCATAGTTGTTACCAGTGCCAGCCACTGGGCGGTAAGAGGGTACACTCATTTCAAGGGTACACATTTTAATCAGTGCTCCACTAGTTTACAGACCAGTCAACATGAACACCTTTAAAAGCATTACAAAGCTACGTACAACTATTGCTTTGATCATTTCTTTGAAAGACTAATGTTTTTAAATACTTTTAATTTCTAAATTGTTCCCAAATACCTGATACAGTAAAACCTGTCTTTAACAGAATCGAACGGGACTTGCAAAACTTTTCCGTTAAAGATAGGTTTCCGGTTAACGAAGATAGACCTATGCAAAAAGAAATGCATGCATATAATGGACATACAGATAAAATAAGATACTGTACTATCTTGGTCAATTTCCAGTATTTATTTCTCCTACGAATTAATACACACAAAACTTACAAAAAAAAAAAAAAAAAAAAAAGCACACACGTTAACTTAATTTTTCCAGTAGTCAGGAGTTATCTATACATGTCGCTGCTTGTCTGATCAACTTTACACAAAGGCTTTAGCCTGGGAAACCACGCTAAGCATATGAGCACATAAGGCAAATGTTGCAGTTCCTTTAAACTTTTATCAGAATCTTGATAAATCTTTAGCCTACATTCCCCTTCCAACTCAATGCCTTATTTCTCTTCTTCCTCCATCTTCTCTTCTCCTTTCAGACTTTCCGTATAATTCTCAATTAAAGCATGTATAGCCGTTGTGTCTACTTCGGTTTGCACATCACTGTCTGTTTTGCTGAAAACATATCTAACCTCTCATATGGTGTCTACAAACTTTCTAAATGCTGCAGTCTGATTCTTGAAATTTTCCGTTAAGAGGCATATTTTGATTTCCGTTGTCCGCGTAATGAAGTTTCCGCTTAATGAAGGGAATTTAACACGATTTTCGTCAGTAAATTTATGAGACTCTGAAATATTTCCGTTTAATACAAATTTCCGTTTAATAAAGTGTCCGTTGAAGACAGGGTTTACTGTATCAAAGAAAATGTCGGCATGTAAAAGCAAATATACAACATGAACAAATATGTTGCTTGAGTTTTACCTTGCTGTTCCTGTTTCGGTTTTCCATGGATGCAGTAGCTCCTTTCCATTAAAATTATTCACAATATGAGTAGTTTTTGGCTTTCATTTCTGAGAGATTAGTCTGTATACTCTGAGAAAGCATCGGTAGACGTGAAACGTAAACAATACAAAAGCATCTAGCTATCAAATTTTACAATATTTTCACACAACGGTCTAGTCCTACACTTACGATTTAAAAAGAAGTTCACATTAATATATTTCTAAAACAATTATGTTACCACTTTAAATTCGTGAAAAAAATGGTGTGTGCTAATTATTCAAAAGAGATAGGGCAAAATACAGGGTGTTTCGAAACAATACCGATAACGTTTGGGAGGTGATTCCTGACACCAAGATAAAACAAAAAGTATAGACCAACCTGGGTGCGCAACTGCTTCCTTTCGGAGTTATAGGCTGCCGAAAACATGAGAAAGTGAACTTTAAAGGTCCATACCTCCACAACTGTGGGACCTACCGTAGTCGGGTCAAGACTTCACTTAGGAACTAATATGTGCTCTATCCAAAAATACAGTTTGAGAATCCTGTGGTACTCACGCAACAATTTTTTATAGAGACAATTTGGCTATGGGCATATAACTTGAAGTATTCACCAACTGCCTCTATAAAAATTGTTACGGAAGTACCGCAGAATTCTGAAACATGGATATTTGGATAGGACACATATTAGTTCCTAAGAGAAGTCTTAACCCGACTACGGTAGGTTCCATGGTTTTGAAGCTATGGACCTTTAAAGTTCTTTTTTTTTATGTTTTCGGCAGCCTATAACTCGGAAGGGAAGCATTTGTGCACCCAGACTTGTCTACACTTGTCTGTACTTTTCGTCTTATCTTGGTGTCAAGAATTACATCCGAAACGTTGTCGGTGTTGTTTTGGAACACCCTGTATATCAATTGATATATCTCATTAAGCAGAACAAAACGAGGTGAGGTTGAATCCTTATTTATAGGTTTTTTTATAAAATGTACAAAAGCGAATTTTTACAACAACAAAAAAAAAAAAAAATGCTATTCGTGGCCAACAATAGGAAACTCAATAACACGGTACCTATATTAGAGTGAAACTGATTCTAAAACATATCGCTAAAGTTTTTCAATATTACCTCTTCAGCTTTAAGGAGATTAAATAGGAATTTTGCTTTAAAAAAAATTAGAATTGTATTTCTAATAATGGATCTTTTTGAACTGGGATCACATTAGTCTTTCCGCCCCAGACAAGGTGCTGATAACAAGTATAACACGCATGTGAAAGTGGTCACTTTAAAAATGAAATGATTTTTTTGAGTTTTACGTCCTACGGTTATGCCGGTTAGGCTAAAGGAGACGGTGATTATGAGAAATGAGTGAAATGGTGGAATGAAGAAAGTGGGAGGAAACGGGAGAACCACGGGAAAACCCAGGAGCACGATGTTTGTCCACCACAAAATCCACACTGCGCGAGCTGGGATCGAACCAGGGACCCCAAGCACCAGAGGTGAACGCTCTACCACTGAGCCTCCGCGGCCCCATGTGGTCACTTTAAGTTTGACTAACTGATCAGAGGGTGATGTGGGCATTCACGTGGAACGATCTCCAGTGAAGAAGCAAATCATCTGTTGGAAGTCACGATAAGAGATGTGTACTCCTGAAATGAGGTTTACCCTAATTATCTATATTTTTCCTTACCGCTGTACAAGTTTAGATTTTCCAACTAGCACCGCTGGAATGCAGTGATTTTTTTCGTGTACGAGACGGGGTCAAGTCAAGTCAAGTTATGTCAGTTTTCCGTCTTATATGAGATGGAAGGATATTATGCTTCTGCTACTTTATCCAGAGATTTGTATTTGGTGTGTATAGGTAAAGATGCCAGGAACAATATGTGTTGTGTGAATATTGTGGTCTGACAAGGAACATTCGCGAAGTGTCCCCCTCAGGTTTAGTGCAAAATTGATTCAGATGCAAAGTTCTCCGCGGCCCAATGTATTGTACTAATTTTAGCGGCCCATACCGGTAATTTGCATATTTATTGGCCTTCATATCCGGAATTCAATCATTCACCACTATAACGCTCGAACTCAAAATTGCTTTTATTTTTATTTTTATTTTTATTTTTCTTTATTTTTTTTAAAGATGTAAGTGAACATGTGCAAATGACACCTCAAATTCACGTACAATTTTCTCGGAAACTCACTGGTGTAGAGAATGTTACCGTAGCTTGTACCGTTTGGAAGGTATTACATGTTAAATATCGTCAGGCACTTCGCGAATTGACATTGCAAAGTAATATCAGTTACACTTACGTTTTTGATGTTGAAAAATCAAAACACTTTCTAACTGGAAAAATACTGTAGGTATAAACAAACTCTTTACAACATTGGTGTCATAATCTTATTATATTTCTGTGAATGGTTGTTATTACTTCCATGTTATACTATAACAAGAAAGTGTTGTATTAGGTCAAAATGCGTAATGTAAATCCAGATACGACCAAATTTGGGTGAATACCTACCATTTCCGTATTGATGCCTGTGTGTTTGTATGTATGTACGTTCAGATAATATTTCGTCAACGAGAAATCACGTAAAGGCTTACATATAGACACGAAGCCCTGCACAACTTTCTATTTTGTTCAATATTCGTGAAGTGCCTGACATTTAATATGCAATACCTTCCAAACGGTACAAGCTACGGTAAGACTCACTACACCAATTCATTTCCGAGAAAATTGTACATGAATTTGATGTATCACTTGCACCTATTCCCATTTGAAAGACCGAAAGTTGAATCCAAAATAGCGGATCCAAGATGGCGGCTGGGGCGGGTAACGTGTGTCAGAGAAGCAGTACTTGATCTAATTTGTTCTGTATATGCCCACATTCATTTCCAGTTATATCTAAAGAAACTAAAAGCAATTTTGTGTCCGAGCGTTATAGTAATGTATAATTGAATTCCGGATACATGAAGGACAATAAATATGCAAATTACCTGTATGGCCGCTAAAATTAGTACAATACATATTGAGCCGCAGAGAATTTTGCATTTGAATCAATTTTACACTAATCCCGATTGGATACTTCGCATATGTACCTTGTGACATTTTTTTATGTGTGTGTTATACTCGTTCTTGAGAATTCAACAGTTCTTCCTTGTTATATGTGATTTGTATTTTGTGAACTTAGTTGTTACGCAGAATCTGCTTCTGATACAAACAGGTTCTAAATACAAACGTATTTATAGCTATTGATATCCCAAATCGTCATTAAATGATTCGCTAAACTTCATAAATGTGAGATAAGTATACCAAAAGCTAGAGTTACAGAAGTTTTAAACAAAAGACTTTTTATTTTCTTATTTTTACGTGTCTCTCCTTGAAGTTTATTTTTCTGTTCGTTTGTCTGTGTGAGACAAATTTTGCAAAGAACTTACTGAACTCTGGCGACTCGATTGGCATTAAATTGTTGATACGTATCATACTGTATACCAGGGGTTTTCAAACTTTTTTGCAGTTGAGGCTCCTCTCAACCACCAAAGTCTGAACGCGCCTCCTCTGTCAAAAATGGCATGTGTCCCTAAAACAAAAACTATCACTATGATAAACTATGTTTCATTTATTAATCACTAATAGAAATATCTCATTAACACAGGTGATCTACATTGTATACACTGATTGCACCTTTTAATGTTATTAGCCGTTGTTAATAGACCTAATAATTATAAATTGTGGTAAGTCAGACATTTATGTAACTGAAAAATACGAGCAAGGAGGGAATTTACATAACAAAAACTGACACACTTAAATGTTGAGCAACGTCATGGGATGTATGAGCTTGTTTTGAGTCACACAATTTATTAAATCTTGGTAGATATTTTGAAATGACAAGACACATCTCTTGCTGGAGATATAGTTTTGAGCTATATTTGGATTTGATCACCTCTATGGCTTCGGATACTCATTCTTCACTGAGCTCCAAAATTCAGGCAACGATGTAGAAAGAAACTTGGTCTTCAATGTGCTGTCTGAAGAGAGATCAATGAGCTATTCCTCTTCTCGGGTGGTGAAATTTGGTGAATTCTCTGCGTTGAGTGGGTTCACGACCCAATTGTGCTGTGTGACCTCTGGAAAGTGCTTCTCAAATTGGTCATAAAGTTGTGTTAAAAGACATACTATTCTACAGAGATAAATAGAAGATCGTTACTGGCCATCTAACAAGCATTATACACGTTTAAGCCAAAGATGAAAGGGTCATAACTGATTTTATGTGGAACAGAGGTGGTGACTTAGTCCACTATGTATTACTAAAGAAGAAGGGTGCAGACTCAAGTATGGGTGTAAGATTATAATCATGTTCCTTTGTAGGTTTTTTTGAAATTCCTCGCGCCTCCCCTTACAACCTTTGGTGCCTCCCCAAGGTGTCGCGCCGCACAGTTTGAAAACCCCTGCTGTATACAGGACTGTACTGGACATTCATTGTATTAACTGTATTTTATAGTTACGCAAATATTTTACCCGCAAATCACTAGATGTCAGGACATGTTTACTTTCAGTGGCCGTCACGCGGCGAACGCAGGAACTAGTTTGATGTTCCGTACATGTTCGGAAAGTCTTTACACTTTATTTTCACGAACGATTTGGGGAAATCTCATAATAGTAATTTGAACTGACAATGTTTTATCTTTCTTTTTTTTCTAATGCACTCATTAAACGTATTCATGTTTTGTGATATCGTAGAAGCATCTCCATGCTGAGAGTGATTACGCTAGAGGAAGGGAAAACGAGAGAGCGCCACTCACCGATGGCTTCGTTCACCCTCCATACACCGATTGCCCCAATAGACAGTCATATTTTAATGTAGATGTTGATCACGTAATATAGAACTATTACTTTTGACATACAAAATGATAATTACCCTCCAAGGGCGCCGATTTCTCTGTAAATTTGGGGGGGAGCTATTCAGATGCAGAAGGTATATATATGAAGATTTTAAGACAAATTGCACTCAAATTATGCCAAATATTGTATACTCATAAATACAATAGAGGGGCCCACATGAGCTTTGGGGGGGCCTCGCCCCCAGGATCGGCGCCCTTGTTGCCCTCCAAAAAGTGTCTGCCCCTCTGCTTGCTCTTCTCCCCAATTAAAACTGATCACTGCATACAAAACTATGTACAGTATTTGTTCATGGTACACCACATTCAAGGAGACAAACTTCGATGTACGGAAACAAAAGGACAAACTTGTGCTTCTTTTTTTTTTTTTTTTTTTTTTTTTGACTAACGTCTTCCGGTAAAATCTAAAAGTACACTTCAGTGCCCTTTACTGAAAAACTTGAATGAGTTCTTGTGCCTGCCGATATCTTTCTTCGTCCTGTTTCTTCCTTTACTATTGTGCTAGTGAGGCGTAAAATCCAACAACTGTACGAAATATTTCATATCTGAAGAAATTCTTTTTCACCTTTTAGAGAAGTTTTCAAAAAAAAAATGGCAGGGATGTAACTTATTACAAAATTCAAATCTTTGTGCAAAAAAGAAAGAAAGAAAGAAAGGATGAAAAGAAAAAGAAAAGAAGAAAAGTTAGCACCAAAGTTTTCCAAATGCTAAGTGTATCTTTTATTTTTTTCAAGAAGTTATCTTCCGGTCGTTGATTTTTGACTTTTAGTTTAGCGTTTCTTTCAGCAGCGAGACTATATGAGACTTGGACCTACAGTTTAACGTAGAATCCGAACCACATGAGCTTCTGCTGGGAACTGAACCCAGGTCTACCAAGCCAAAGGCGCGTACGCTAACCGCTTAGCCACGACTGCGCTCTTATTTTCCAGTCGTGTGTTCCTGTGTAGCGTAGTCGCTAACCCTCTCGTCGTTTGTGCAAGAGTCCTCGGGTTCGATTTCTGGTGAGTGACAATCGGTCGAAAAGGTGTAATAGCTTTTTTCAGGCAGGCATCATTCTGAGTGAAATTTCTTTCTATTCCTTCATTCACACCAGGCAAATACCAGAATGCTACCTAATATATAGGTCCTAGGTCCCTCCCTTCCCTATTCTCGGGATAGTGTACTTGTCGAGGGACGTCATCCCTTATTTGCGACAGTCTTAAGTCCATAGATGCTCATAATGACCAGAAATATGAATAAGTAAATAAATAAATAAATAAAATTTAATTGAAAAGAAAAAAAGTACGAGTAGCTAGTACACGCGTCTTTGGTACTCAAGTACTCGGGTTCGATTCCCGGAATTATATCACTAAAATTTAAACGTATCACGGTAATTTGGATTAGGATTACCAACTTTCAAATGCCAAATGTCGGGACAGTTCATGTAACTATTCGATGGAGGGTGGGGATGTACAGTATTTCCATTTCCTAACAATCTAACATAAGCCTTTCAATAGCGAACAGCGAATCCTATACCTAGGTATATCATACCTAATTGGTAAAAGAAAAGTGAGGTATTTTACATCATATAGACCCTGTCTATACATTAAAATGCTAGAAAAGTGTATATGTTTGTGGTGAATCTTTTTGAGAGTGAGTTCTCGGGAACAATAGACTCTAGAAAGATGCCGTTTTAACTGATCGATTACAAATTTTGTGTAGATTGTTCAATTAATTAAAAATTTTAAAAATATGGCCTTTACTTCTTTATTACATTTTTAGGGATACACTGGAAGTGTTGATTAAAAAAAAAAAAGAAGTTAAGCATCATAGCCTACAAGTTATACATTCCAACACTATATAGCTGTATGCAGAGGTTGTATATCCTTCAGGCGTTTGTTTCATGGCCAAATGATAATGAAAAAAGAAGGATAACCATTTCTCCAGTCTAAGATGAATCTTTATTGTTTGGAGTGTTTTGCTCAATGAACACCGTATATCACTGGCATTATAATTAATTGTATATGTAATGTATTTGCTTATTACATACTGCATGCAAGAAGAAAGGAAACACTGATCATACATAAATTAGAAACTCCAACCGGAAGTAGGCTCAAATCTTGGAAACGGTACGGAACATTGAAAAATAGTCGAAAAATCTCCCCTTTATGGCACCCCTTGTCTATTTTTTTTTATCAAGACATCTTTAACTTGTGTTTGTAAAAGGACACGTGAGGAATGATAAGGAGATTCATGCTCATATGTAAATAATGCACTGAGTGGAGAGCACAGGTTCAGCTAAACTCACTAACTCTATAGCCTACGAAACCCGGAGGTTCAATGCAGCGTTCACAAAAGCTCTCCACTGACTTCTATCCTTAGCCAATTGGATCCAGTTTCTACTTTGGATTCCAATCTCTGCGAGATCCATCTTAATATTGTCCTCCATCTGCGCCTTGGTCTTCCTAATGGTCGTTTTCCGATTGGTCTTCCAGTCAAGACTTTGAAAGCGTTTTTACTTTCTTTCATTCTAGCTACATGACCCGCGCACCTAAGCCTCCTAGACTTGACGACCCTAACAATGTTGGGTGAACCATATAAATTATGTAGTTCCTCGTTATGAAGTTTCCGCCATTCCCCATTCCCGTTCCTCTTGGGTCCGAATATTCTTCTCAAGATCTTGTTTTCAAATACTTCCAGTCTGTTCTTCCCTCAGAGTAAGTGACCATGTTTCGCAACCATACAGAACAACAGGCATGATTATCATTTTATATATTTTAAGCTTCAAATTCTTCGACAGAATTCGCGACGATGAAAGATTTTGAACCGATTAGTAACACGAATTCCCTGCTTGTAGTCGACATTTAATTTCTTCGTGAATATGATTTTCGTCTGTTAATATTGACCCTAAATATTTGAAACTATCCACTTTATCAAAAGTATTATTTAATATTTTAACGCATCCACAATTTGCCGTATTACGATCCCGACGTACTTCCATGTATTTAGTTTTCTCTGCATTTACTTCTAAACCCATGTCCCTGCAAGCGTTTAATATGATCTCTGCATTTCTTCCTATTGTTCTCCTATCATCCCCTATTAAATTTACATCATCAGCATATGCCATAACCTGGTGCATACCGTTCAACTCTAGGCCCTGGTTGCTATCTTTGATTTTCCTTATGGTGTATTCCAGAACGAAGTTAAATAATAATGGCGACAACGCATCTCCTTGTTTCAGGCCATTTTCGACGTGAAAGCTCGTGGACAAAAATTTTCCTATCCGGACTTTACTTTGGGACTCATTTAAACATATCTTAATTAACCTAATTAGTTTTCTCGGTATTCCCAGTTCTGTAAGAACGTTGTATAATGTTTCTCTCCTAACCGAGTCGTACGCCTTTCTAAAATCAATAAATAGTTGATGTACCGGGGTATTTTATTCCCACTTTTCTTCGAGTATTTGGCGAATGGTAAATATTTGGTCGATAGTTGATCGATCTCCAATAATTTCATCTGCGTATTGGGTCAGTCTTATTAATAGAATATTTGAAAGGATTTGATAGGATGTTGCCAGAAGAGAAATGCCTCGATAATTATTACAGTCAGTTTTGTCGTCTTTCTTGTGAATTGGAACAATGATTGATTCTTTCCACTCTTGTGGCAATTCTTCCTTGTTCCATATAAGCAGAATGAGTTTGTGTATTTTGTTCCACAAGTTTTGGCCTCCAGCTAAAATTAACTCAGCCGGAATTTCATCTACACCCGGAGATTTGTATTTCTTTAATTTCTTTATAGCGGTTTCTGCTTCAATTCGGTTGGTTCTGGAATATACAGTTCTGCGGTGTGTATCTCCTTTTCTCCACGCACACTAGTTTTTGGTTGCGTGTTAAGCAAATCGTCAAAGAAATCTTTCCATCTATTTAAGATGCTATCCGTATCAGTAAAAAATGTACCGTCAGATTTCTTTAATATATAAGCACGAGGTTGATAGCCTTTCTTAAATTCACTGATCCCCTTAAACATGTCCCGGGTGTTTTTATTTTTACTATTATCTTCAAGTTCCTTAATTTTAGCTTTCAGAAAATCGCGTTTCTTTGTTCTAAAAATTTTGGCAGTTTCCCGTCTGATGTCTGCAAAATTTTGTGTAGTTATTTCATTCGGATTTTGTAGCCAGCGTAATTGTGCCTGTTTTCTCTTCTCTGCTACTTTTATGCATTCCTGGTCGAACCATGGTTTGTTCCTACGTATTTCCGCGTGTCCCAATTTTTCTTTTGCTGAAATTTTAATGCTATCTCTAATTTCAATCCAGGTATCCTCAACACTAGTGCACTCCGAATCTTCTAAAGCCGAGAATCTATTCGAAACTTCAATCTGGTATTTCTCTCTTACCTGGCTCTCTTCTAATTTCTTTAAATTGAATCTCTCCGTTTTCGGACAATGAATATTACCTTTATTCAACGATAACCTCTCTCGTATTATCACTGCTACCAGGTAGTGATCAGTGTCACAATCAGCCCCTCTAAACGACCGGACATCAATTATGCTAGATTGCCTTCTTCTATCTACTAAAACGTGATCAATTTGATTATGTGCTTTCCCGTCTGGTGATGTCCAAGTGTATTTATGAACGTCGCGATGTGGAAATTTTGTACTCTTCACGATTAGGTTTTTGGATGTTGCAAAGTTCACGAGTCTAACACCGTTGTCATTACTTTCCTTATGCAGACTGTCGTTCCCTATAATCGGTTTGAAAATATCCTCTCGTCCCACCTTCACATTGAAATCCCCTAATATAATTTTCACATGGTATCGCGGGAGTTGGTCAAATATCCGTTCCACTTCTTCGTAAAAACTGCCTTTTATATCGTCATCCTTATCTTCAGTTGGGGCATGTATATTTAAAACAATAATATCACACCACCGTCCCTTAAGAGTAATAAAAGAAAGTCTGTCAGTAACAAATTCAACCGGTTTAGTTGCTGGTAGTATACGTATATGAACGAAAAACCCTGTTCCTAACTGGTGATTTTTATTTCCTTCCCCGTAAAAGAACGTAAAATTTCCGGAATTCACAGATCCATTTCCTTCCCACCTAACTTCCTGAACTCCTACTACGTCCATCCTGTATTTCTCGAACTCAAGCGTTACGGATTTTAACGCGCCTGTCCTATAAAGACTCCTAATATTCCATGTTCCAAATCTCATGTCCATTTTCTTTTGTTGAGGTCGTGCCTAGTTATCAGTCCTTGTCCGAGGCTTTTGTGAATATTTCTGAACAAGTGCTTTTTTTTTTACAGGATGAGGTTGTTAGCCCTACCCAAACCCCCAAGCTGCAGGACCACTCCTAGTCGGCTGTCCGCGACTGCTTATTCAGTATATTCGCAGCTAACCTCTATATCTAGAGGCCTTCTCCTCGATCCGCAACCTGAGGACGCGCCATGCCGTGGTGACAGGAACCCACGTTACAGGGCACGAGGTTGATAGCCTTTCTTAAATTCGCTGATCCCCTTATACCTGTCCCGAATATTTTTATTTTTATTATTATCTTCGAGTTCCTTAATTTTAGCTTTCAAAAAATCGCGTTTCTTTGTTCTAAAAGTTTTGGAAGTTTCCCGCCTGATATCTGCGAAATTTTGTGTAGTTATTTCAATAATAATAATAATAATAATAATAATAATAATAATAATAATAATAATAATAATAATAATAATAATAATAATAATAATAATAATAATATCCAACTTCATCAACAAATATGAAAGTCAGAACATTTTAAATTTCCGACAGAGCTAGACGCGGCACATTTTCTCCGGAATCGGGACGGTTAACAATCCTATTTCGGTTAGCAACCTTTCCACCTTAAACTGTAGGCCCACGTCTTGATATAGCATCGGTGCTGAATGGGACGCTACACTATAATCCAAAGCCAAAACCAAAAACCCCTTGGTGTAACGGCCGGATTGTGAGTCTGAGCCGCTCCATGCCATCTGTTAGCGATTGGTGGAACTACGTCCATCCTAGTGACGAACGCGTAGTCAGAGCGCCGCTTAGCCCTATCGTTAACCGCTGTATTGAAAGCTTTCTAGACTTAGTACCCGGCTATTTGAGGCGATCTCAAAGCGTATTTATTGCTCATGCGAACTCTTGGAATACGCTGACCATGTATTTCAATGTAGATGGCTAATCATAAACGCGAAAGCAATAAAATCGCTGAGAAAACGTCAGCTCGAGCGTATTTGGTGCGGGTCGGAACAATAGACCGCCTGCTGTTTAAAAGATTTCAAAAGGAAGGGGGAAAAAAAGGAAAGACGTGTTGCCAGGCAAAGGGATTGTAGCAAGAAACAGCTACTTGGAAAATGGTTTGTGCAGAGTATTGAAACTCTGCTATTACACACCTGGACCTGGCAAAAAGACCTGGAAACCCTGACTGGCTCACAGTATGATTTACAAATCTGGTGAAAGTAAAATTACTGAAGAGCCACTTTGGCCGCGTTCGCTACAGCGGGTAACGCTTTCTCAAATAGCCTAAGACTTAGTGGCCGTCACGTCTTTTATTCAGGTGACTTCCCATGTGGCTCTTACCGCGCTGGGTGGACGCCGAAAACTGGGGAAGCACCGGCCGAGAATCGAGCCCGGGACCACGCGGACATGAATCCAACGCTCTAACAACTAGGCTATGGTGCCCCCCACACTCTAATCCAACCATCTAATATTATTTAGATGATATTATTGTATCTAAATGTCATTCATTAGCATTTAACGGCTTAGTAGAAAAAACTGCCCCGTCATTTATTGACTCATGCTATTTCGCTTCCATCTCTTTTCCCCTTTTCCTCCATCACTTGATGTGAAAGCCCAAAAAAAAAAAAAAATATATATATATATATACAACGCTAAGAATCATTACAAAAGGTGTAATAAGGAAAACACCTCTTAACAAACGTCCGTGACCCAGATTAAGTGAAAATTAAAAACTCTTTTTCAATAAGTTCTTGTGCACTGGAATTTGGGTCTTTTTATTCAATTGACTGACACACGCATTTGAGTCCCGCTGGTCTCCTGTTATTGAAACAACTTTTCACTTTCATTAATGTTAACAATGGAAGAATTAGCACTGAGAATTGCGCATACTTATTGCGATCCCTTTTGATAGGTTGAAATCATTGCAAAACTATTTATATTGTGGATTAAGTAATCAGAATGCCTGAAGAGTGTATTTGGGTAGCGTTGCTGAATCAGAGTGGTTAGCGCGTATGTTTCTGGTAAAGGTGGTCCCACGTTCGGTAACTGGTGTACGTAAGTTAAACAATGACAAACTCCTCTCTAAAATACTCTGAAATAAAGATGTAAATGGTAGTGTTGCCACGAGACGAGACGAGACGAGACTTCAGACTGTCTCGTCTCGTCTCGTGCAAAGCATGTCTCGACTCGTGTCTCGTCTCGAAAAAAATGTGCCCGTCCCGTCTCGTGTCTCGTCTCGAGAGGTTATGTCCCGTCTCGTCTCGTCCCGTCTCGTTTTGTCTCGTTTTGTCTCGTCTTGTCTCGTAAAAAATATAGCAGCATACCATGGGAACGAAAGTAAAATGTAGCAGGCTGCACCTTGCTAATCAAGATGAAACTAAGTTACAAGTATTACCCAGAACTCACAAGACAAGAAATGTCACGGTAGCTACACCGTGAAGCCTTCACCTCTGGTGTATGTGGTAGTCGGTTCGATCTCGGTTAGTGCCATGTGAGCTTTGTGGTGGACAAACATTGAATGTGTGTGGGGACCGTGGTGGCTCAGTGGTAGAGCGTTCACCTCAGGTGCTTGGGGTCTCGGGTTCGATCCCAGCCCCGCCAAGTGAACTTTGTGGTGGACAAACACCATGTGCGTGGGTTTTCTAGGGGTTCTCTCGTTTCCTCCCACTTTCTTCATTCTACCATTTCATTCATTACTGATCATCACTGTCTCCTTTAGCCTAACCGGCATAATCGTGGGACGTAAAGCTCAAAGATTTCATTTCATTTTTCGAATTTGTGTGTTTTCTCAAAGTTGTCTAGTATCCTACCACTTTCTTCATTCCACTAATTTTCCCAGCATCATCCATTTGGCCAAAGTTGCCTAAAGGTCTTAAAAATAAATTCGAATAAGCTCACAAGGCAAGGACAAATAGTTTACAAGATAATATATGTCTGCTGTTAGTTGTCTGAGGCTTCTCGACCCTGGCTTCTTCTTCTTCTTCTTTTTTTTACATTCTAAAACATTGAAATTTGTTTTACCAGTTTCAATACACGAATATACAGTAAATTGCTCATAGGTACGTCGAAGATGAAGACGCTAATGTCAAATAATATTTATACGACAAGCAAAGGTGTCATCATCCCCGACACTATCCCACTTCCTTTATAGTGTCTGTATATATATATATATATATATATATATATATATATATATATATATATAGAGAGAGAGAGAGAGAGAGAGAGAGAGAGAGAGAGAGAGAGAGAGAGAAAGAAAGAGAGAGAGAGAAAGAAAGAGATGGAAAGATATATAGATAAATAGAGAGATAGATATGTGTGTACACTTTGATTTCATATATTCCAGCCTTTAGGTTTCACGGTGTTAACCCATGACAATCAAAAAACTACTTTCCATTTTAGCATATTTAGATTTGTTGCAATTATTTTTTTTTTTTAAGAAAAAAGCTCGGAACCAAATAATTTTATTGAGTAAAGGAAAGTATTTGATTGAAATTTTATATGTTACTGCACACTAAGCTCTACTTAAAGTGCCATATAGTAATGGGAGCTGAACGACACATCGGACGAAAGAATGTTTGGGGCCAGTCTTCAACTCCATGGTTAAAATCTGTTCCCATAACCGCGGGGTGTGTGCTACTATGTCGTGGTTGCCCCGTTTGTGTAACAAACTCATGACAGTACACCCAGATTAGCTAGTGGCTAAAAAAAAAGTTGATTTTTGGGTGGCCATTTTGAATTAAAGTTTCTTATATTATCGGGATCTATTCGCAATCATACAACGTACATCTTCATACCAAGCCGAGCGGTCTGCGGCGATAGACCATCGGCTTGAAGGCCCCGGGTTGAGTCCCGGCAGGGTCATGTGTATGGAATTTAACATCATTTGTTTTTTTTCCTATTGTGTCAGGGGGGAAATCGTATGGGATAAAAGGATTTCAGTCTGAAAAAAATGGAGAGAATATCCTCCCCAGGATACTTTCATGGGAGTAAGGAATTAGTAAAAATATAGGATATACATTTTATAGCAGATTTAAAAATATGGTTTGGGTTTCCTATTTCTTTTCTGTTAATTATGTTCTTCAATGTTCGAATTTTGATCATTCTCATGATATTTTCTGCTTTCAACGGAGTTCCATGAATATTATATCAAATGTTCTTTAAAATTATTAAGTTCGAGAGGTTTTATATGCCTGTAAGAAATAATTTCTGAAGATAACTCAGGTCCTAATGAATATCATTCGCTAGGAAAAGGAAGTATTCCCCTCCTCTCAACATGGAAGCAGAGGGCAATTTCGCACTCTGGTCAGATCAAACATTTATGCATAACAAAACGAAGGTCCCCCTGTAAAACTTCTTTACCTAAAGTGTTATTATTAGTATCATAAATTTGCTTAAAGCAAACATTTTGAAGGGTTCGTCGATAATATCTTTGCTTTCTTTGTCCTTCGCCCGCCTTCCAAACGAAGAGGTGAATTTTACAACATGACTGCTGTATAATAAGCGAGAGATTGGTAAAATGGTAAAAGTGTGTTTTTCTTGTATGTGTATGTGTGTGTGAGAGAGAGAGAGAGAGAGAGAGAGAGAGAAAGAGAGAGAGAGAGAGGACAAAATTTTAGTTGCAAGATAACATACTTCAATTGGCGTTTTCGGTTCATATAACAAAAAGAATACCGCCACCAGAGAATAAAGACAAGTGTAGTCTGTTCTGTTCTCTTCCGCCATCTCAGCCAGAACTTTCAACTACAGCCTGTAATGAGTGTAGACCTTACCCAGTTTTCAAATTGAATAGATGGTGGTAGTAGTTCGGTTTCTTGACCTTGTAAAAATCTTCCCTGTCTTTGATTTTGTTCGTCATCATTCCAGCCAGAAATAAAAAAATGAGAGTTCCTCAGTTTACAGCAAGAGGAATTAGGGACAAGACCAGTGTTGCCAATTTAGCGACTTTGTCGCTAGAACTAACGACTTTTGGAAGTGTCTAACGACAAAAAATTTTATCTAGCGCCTAGCGACAAATCTAGCGACATTTAGGAATTCAAATATTTTGTTCTATATTTATATTAAAGTTTCCACAATTTTGCAGTTTGTGATACTAATAATTACTTTTACACACTCGGTTGCAGTACTGCTATGAGCGACTTACTTCGTTGGATTCATCGCTGCTATGAGGATTATGTTGTTTGGGAATTTCCCGTATCTAACTAGTTGCGTAATAGCTGGTAACCTCTTGTATTGCACAGTGCGTACAGTGACAGTGACGTTGGAGAACGTTATGCTTTCCAGGTTCATGCGTGTGATTTATATATTAATTTAACTGTGGTTGTTCTTAATATAAATTATACATCAATTTCGTGGATTGAGTTCGGTGAATTGTTCCAATACGAAAGCAACATGAATTTCCCAACCCATCCAAAAAATATAATCCTACTCTATAAGAAGGAATGGGAAAAAGGGATCCAAAATTTTAAGTATTTGCAAACTTTTAATGCTACATTTATTAATTTTGTATTCTTGAAAGAGCATAATGCAGTGGTTTTGTCAAGATGGTCATTTTTTTAAAGAAAAAATACTCGAGTCTTCCATTGCACATGAAAAATATTTAAATTATTTTAATTCCTTTGTAAAATTATATAGCGACTTGGCAAGAGGCGTTTAGCGACTTCTAGCGACTTTAGAGTACTAAACTAGCGACATTTCAGACTGGCGAGTTGGCAACAGTGACAAGACATTAAGGATGATATTCGTAGAAGCTCATATATCACGATTGTTTCATTCAATAGACAGAGGACACTTTTCTATGAAGGCTTTTCAACATGTTTTCTCACAAAGGGGATTTTCCTTTTGCAATCTATATGACCACTGGCAATTTCAATCTTGGCCATTCCCGGAGCGTTTTCATTTTCGAGACACGAGACGAGACGAGACATTTCACGAGACGTCCCGTCTCGTCTCGTGTCTCGTCTCGTTTTCGAGACGGGACAAGTAGTCTGTCTCGTCTCGTGTCTCGTCTAAGAGGGTTCTGTCCCGTCTCGTGTCCCGTCTCGTTTACGAGACGAGACGAGACGAGACACGAGAAATGTCTCGTCTCGTGGCAACACTAGTAAATGGTAATATGCTTACCAGCCAGAACTGACTTGGCATATATTATAGTTAGAGTTAGCATATAAATTTAATGCGTCTGAGAATTATGACTTGGATTACCAGGTCACTTTTTCCCCCTCAAGATCACTCAGTCTGTATCAAAGTGCATTTTTGCTACTGCACTCACACTTGCCCTCAATCAAGTTCCTTACACTCACATTCCAATATTGTTGATACCCTCACCTTACTCACCCTCAATCAACACGCTTATACTCACTGTCACTCGCTCTCACCCTCACCCACCGAAATGAAGGTGAAGGCGGCCCACATGAAGGCAAGATGAATAAGGGTGTCATCTCTGGTCTGTACCTCTCTTTTTATCTTTGGCCCAGACAGATCTAGTGACCTAGACACACCCGTGACCTAGACAGATCTAGGGACTCAGACAGACCCAATGACCCGGACAGATCTAGTGACCCAGACAGATCTAATAACCCAGACTGACCCGGTTACTCGGACAGATCTAATGACCAAGACATAACCGGTGACCCGGACAAATCTAGTAACCCAGACTGACCCGGTAACTCGGACAGATCTAATGACCAAGACATAGCGGGTGACCCGAACAGATCTTGTGATTCAGACAGATCTAGTAATCCAGACAGACTCAGAGACCCGGAGAAACCCAGTAACAGGCAAAATCATATCAGCTCGTGACAGTATTACTGCAAAATTTAACTTTAAATAAGCTCCTTCGTGGCTATATCGTTACCATAGGCGCCTTTAGCGCGCTAGACCCTGAGTTAGATTCCCAGTGCGAGCTCTTCTGCTTTAGATCACATGTTAAGCTGACTGTCAGAATCCTGTCTCATATAGACTCAGTGCTGAAAGGGACATTAAACTCCAAATCAATCCATGGAAAATTTAATGTAGGTTAATGAAGTCCATCAGTTGAGTTCGAATATTCATATGTTTGATTTCCAATGTGATGTTTTGTCTTAACCACGATACATTTAATCTATTTGTCCAGAGTTTGTCATCTTATAGAAACGATCTCAGTAAGATGTGGATTTACAGCTGAACTTGAACGCTCTGTTATCAGGAATCCCATACGGAGACGGGCTGACTTCATAAGGATGTACACTGTCCGAACTGAATGAACTTCTATGAAGCAAACGAGATATTTGAATTAAAAGTATGGCAAATTATTCTTCCTGTGAAAGAACGAGAGTGAATTATGCGATATTAAAATATATGGCTTAAAAGAGCAAGAGCAATGATGCTGTGGCAAAATCTGCTCTGCACGAACGAGAAATAAATTAGCTGGTCAAAACCTGGTATAAAGAATGAGACATAAATTAGCTGGTCAAAACCTGGTATAAAGAACGAGAAATAAATTAGCTGGTCAAAACCTGGTATAAAGAATGAGACATAAATTAGCTGGTCAAAACCTGGTATAAAGAACGAGAAATAAATTAGCTGGTCAAAATCTGAAATAAAGAACGAGAAATAAATTAGCTGGTCAAAACCTGGTATAAAGAACGAGAAATAGTTGTGGCACTGTAAAAATCTGGTCTAAAAGAACGCGAATTGCAAACTTTGCTTTAAAAGAACAAGAAACAATTGCACAGTGGCAAACTCTGTCAAAAGAAAAAAAAAGAGAAATAATTGTGTACTTCCAAAAATATGATCTAAAACAACGAGAAACAAAGTATGGCATAATATGCCTGAAACAACAAGAAATCTTTATACTATTCCAAACTGCTATAAAATAAAGAGAAATAATTGGGCCAAATATCAATGTGCTGAGCGCGCGTCACGCAAATAAATGTACACTATAGTGCTGCCAAAATGTCTTGAGCCGTGGCAAATGCGAACTAAGGCTCACACCCTCGACATACCCACGTGTTGAGTCAATGAGGGTTCAGCTGTTGCTAAGCGAGAGAGCCTTAGCGAAAGGGAGTGGAATTCCTTCAGTCGATAGCAGCGCTCGGAACGGAAGATTAGGTATTAAGTCAATGTGGTATATCTTTAGCAGTCTAGAAATTTTGTATCCTTTGGTACACTGCGCCATCAGCACTAAATTTAGCATAATTTTGGTATAAACCAAATAGTTCATTCGTTGTAAGTAAAATGTGTAGTGTTCTTTTTCTCTTAGTGATTCAATGAGGGTGAATATGTATAGAATACTAGGTTAATCTTTAGCCACCAATCAGCGCACAACAATTTAAAGTTCCGGTATGTACACGACTGCTTCTATTAAATTTGATTCGGTTCAGTACTATACCGTCTGATTTTCTTGAAAAACTGCATGGGGAAGAAATCTCAAGTAAAATCAGTACCTCTGGCAACCTTGACGTGTTACGTCAAATGTAAACAAAGAAATCATTTCGCAACTTTGCCACACACACAGATAAATCAAACGATTTGTAAAAGAACATAGTGCTTATTAGGTAGGAGCCTAGATTCCATTGTACTGTACCAGTTGATGTGGAACAAAGGCAGCGACAGGCTTACTTTTGAAGCATAAAAAGAGATTCATCAGGCGTTCTAGAAACCAAATGATAGATCAGAAGCCGAGAACTGGCCCGCATTTCACATCTACTGCTATATTAATGAAACCTAGGCACAATAAACACCGGATGTTATTTTACCAAATCTTTCTTTGACAATTTGTTTACAAATTTTTGTCCTTTTTTATACTGTATACGTACTGTTAATCAGGAGTACAAGTAGATCTGAAAAGGTAGGGGAACGGTAGGTAACGGCATGACGTCACGCCGTCCGTCCCCCTGCCTATCTTTGCCCATTGTAATTTTTTTTAGGAACTGGGGAACGCCGTGTATATTATTTCGAGGTCGGGGGACGCCGTCCCCGTGTTTCCCTCACTTTTACCCCTGGAGGTATAATGAATGCTTCGGTACATTTTAATAAATTCTGATCACTTAAAAATTATTCACTCATTTATTCATTAGCTACATCACCTCTCTATCTATTTTTTTTATTGCTAGTCGTAGTGACTAGCTACCTATAAGAGGGTTACGCCCTCTTTGAGGTGCGTGGTGGGAAGGAAGAAATGAGAGCTATGGGAAAGAGGTTGGTGAGCTAAGAGATTTTACTCTCTATCTATCTATCTATCTCTGGTAGAAAAAATATGTCGATTAGCAAGTGCCGTGTATGCTACAGTATTCATTCTAGTACTTATAAGATTTTTCTAAAAAAAAAAACAATGATTTTTAAGATTTTTAAAGTAGTTTCATATAATGTAAAATATTTATTTAATTACTTAAATCTAGGCTTGGATCCTCCACATCCCGTTTACTACGAGAAGGGTACAGTTAACCAGCACCATCTAGACGCCAGCGATGCAGATTATGTGGAAATTGTCCACACAAATGGCGAATCTCCATACATAGGTGGTCTTGGAACGACAGTTGCTGCTGGTCACGTAGACTATTATCCAAATGGTGGCGTTTATCAGCCTGGATGTTCTCATGTTATTATAGAGACAATATTGTATCCGTTCAGTAAGTATTGCTTTTCGTTCATATGGTTCTTTTTTCTTCTACAAACTAAGCGGTATAGTTTGGTATGTGGTGGTACAATGGCGAAAATTTATAAATATAAATACAGTATAAATTAAACGTTGTCATTCTCCAAATTTTCACTTCTTCATATGGACGGGTGAAATTTAAAGCGGTGTAAATACTTTGTTTAAAAAAAAAAGACACAAAAACCAGATTTAGATAGTTCAATCTGTTAACAGACATGAAGTAAGTCAAAGTTCCATCCTGAAAGGTAACGGTTTCAACAGGTGATTATGAAAGTTCTACCGCAATGCCTTAAGAGTCTTCATTTATCCCGGCGAAATTAAAATACCGCTAATTTTACAGTAATTATATGATATCTTCAAATAGATGAAAGATAAACGAAATGTGGAACAAGAGCGCCTTAGACAATATTATTTTACATGAGAAACCGTTATGACGACTCACTTATCTGCTTTCGATTTCGAGCCATTTTGAAAATCGGCATTTATTTTCGCGTTTCTAAACAGCTGAAAACGAAAAGCCACTAAGTGACTTGTGACAACGGTACCTCACGCAAAATAATTATTGTCTAGGACGCTTTTGTTCCATATTTCAATTATGTTTTATCTATTTGAAGATATCACATAATTACTGTAAAATTAGCGGTATTTTAATTTCGCCGGGATGAAGACTCTTATGTAGGAAGCCGTGTTTCATACACAGCCACTGAGTTGCACCAACAAGTTCAGGGTTGCCAACTTTTCTTAAGAAAAAATCGGGAAGGGGCAATCGATGTTGGAGTGCCGCCCCCTTCCCCCGAGCGGAGACGACTCCTCGTACTGCAAGTAATTAAAAACATTGTAAATAATCAGCTGAATAACATGAACCTAAATAAATGCTGCTCCTTTTTTTATTATTTTCCCACCCACCGTTCATCACTAGGTTGCAACAAATTCAAACCAAAACAACTACAATTTATTTAATATAAACAACGTTTAAAGAGAAAACTATATAGATTTTTCTTTATCCCAAATGAGTGCATAACATTGTTAATAGTAGGGTAACAAAATATAGAAATGTGTCACCCCATAGGATTCTCATTGCCAAAAGTGGCAACTATTCTATCATGATAGACATTGGTACGAAGAGCTAGAAAAGTAATGTTGCCAACCTCGGCAATTGGTAGGGTGGCCGCCATCTTGGTTCAAAAATGGCCTACATAATGACAAATTACGTAATACAAGTTAATTAAAATATAGTCATGTGGGGTATCAAATGAAAGCTTAAGATGCATATAAGTAAATTAAAGTACTTTTATACATTGTTTAAGCCATTTTTGTGTGTGTGTGTTTAAGGTCAAGATTGTTAGGTCACCTTACTGAAATTCCTAGTTAGAGGAATTAATGTTACTGATTTGTTAATACTTTAAATTGAAAACAATTTCAATCAAATACATTACATGAAAGGGAACTGAAAGTTAACTATAAAACTGTAATTGTAGTCCGAGAAGAAAATTTCATTTCTGAATTCTCACAGTGTCATCTATAGTCGTACGATTCTTCATCCTCACTTCAGTCTCTGAGTCTGATAAGTTGTGTTGAGATGCATTCTCATTATAGCACACCTGGTTATAACAGTCACATACTGGAGACCATAAACATCTTGCATATTTACACGAACAAAATGATGATTTACATCATTTTTTGCGCCTACATCTTGTGATATGCTAATATTCTGTAGAAACTGATGGAAATGTTGTCATAATTGGTACGTACGATGTCCTTTTCGCTTGCCAGCCGCAATCAGTACGTGTTCGAAGCTTTTGATGTTGCAGAAGTGCTCTCTTCCATATGATCGTTTGCTACTTTGCTCGATTGACATGCTGTCATAAAGCATCCTCTGTTGGGGGCAGTTGTTGAATAGCCTTTTCTGATGAAATAGCTTCAATCTAAGATCATTTACTTCAGATACAGTGGGTTTGGAGTGGAAAAGGAGGACAATGAAATATTCAATTCTCTTGAAAACATCAGAAGTAACTTCGTTTTCTAGTTCCACAGATGTTTGTAATTCTTAGTTGTCTTTATATACTTTCCAAGCTCACTTTTTCCCATGCCTATTTATTTGACTGGTAGTATCATAGCCTGTAGTGCTGTGAAATGAAAGCAAAGAGAACCGTATACCACAACATGGTATATCAGACACAATCTTATGGATTGATATTAATCTAGTTGGGTTGTTTCTTTTCATCCATACGCGAGGGCCTAAATTATGCCACACAAAAAGAAAAAAATACATCTGTATCGTCACAAGAAAAGACAAACGATGTAAATCCTTAATCTAAAGCTTGTTTTCTACGCAACAACATCCTTGTCTCTGTTTATTTTTGATCTGAATGTAGGTTGTACATGTCTCCAGCTGCAGAGTTCACTGTTTTACCAGATGAAAGGCTCTGTATGGAAGGAAGTATAAATTATTACTTTGTTGTTTGGTAATCTTTTTGAATGTTTAAGAAATTCCTCACTGAGCAAACTAGCAAGGTTCTCTTTGTTCTGTGGAAGCGCCATAAAATGCCTCCATGATGCTGGAAGTGGCGTTTCTCTGTCTTGAATAATCCTCCTAATGGATAAGTTGTTTCCAGATCTAAAGTTTCCTGAGATTGGTATAATAGACGGAGAGACATACCTATCAGAAACAACACTAATCCTAGTGCATGTTGCTGCATCATTGGAAAAAATATGATCAGTGAAAGAATCTGCAAGATCTCCAAAATTTTACCATTCTTTGGCTTACCAACCTTGTGCACACAAGCCATACCATGAATAATCAGTGCTACTGAGCTGTGAAGATCTTTTATGTTTGTAGTGGCTACTGTATCCTGTTTCAGAAGCTGAAATAAACAGCCTCATAATCAATGATGGGTGAAAAATCCGATCTGAACAAGTATGGAGGATATTCAGAGAACTCATGTTGTAGGAGAAGTCGAACATCAACATTTGGTTATCAGGCTATGTATGTAATTAGTCGCTGATTAACTTGTGTGGCAGACTCCAGATGTCTTACTTTTGTCTTACTTCGTTGTGACGTAATGTCTTTGAATGTTTTTTGGATTGATTTTGGTATAGTCTCAAACAGATTAACTTGGAATTCAGGAAGTAGAAGTGTCTCGACGATAGATTCAATAATCCATTTGCCATTTTCAAAAGCATTGAGAATGTCATGTAAAGTATCTCCTATTAATCTCCCTCAATCATTGTTAATATCGCGAAAAGTTGAAAGGGCACAAGTTATTCTTTTATTACCAATACATCAGTGATGTCCCTCTATAGTCGTTTCTTATCTTGTTCATTATGGATGAACGGTGTTTGAATGTCAATGTTGAAGATCTGATTAACCGCTTAAACTAGATGTCTAAGTTCATTGTAACTGAAATCCCACCGCTGTCTGGCAGATTCATTCCGAGTAATGCTTATTATACCATTTGCTACCTTGCAAATCTTGTTGAAATATTCAATGGCTTAATCAGTTGCTATCTCTACAAATGGCAGCTTGCTTCTTTTGACTTAAAAATGACCTTCTCTGAACTCTGCATAAACATCTCCGGCAAAGTATGGCAAATCTCGCATGCATGTAAGGTACACTGGACCACATTTGGTGTAGGTTGTATTGTTATGAGCAGCAATCAAAGGTAACATATTTTCGAAAGCTTCTAAGTGCTTATGCCAGTTTCCCTCACGTTCAGCTGAGCTGAACTGAGCTGAGCTGAGCTTATAAAGCTGAGATGAGAAATGCATTCACTGTTTCCAAGTAGGGAAACCAAAATCTAAAAGTTAATTGATTTACATGCTCATCAAAAAATTCCTGTAGCTTTGTTACAAATGCTGGAAGATTACACGTTAACTCCTTCACCGTGCTTCTGACTTGTTCATAATCTCCATTATAGAAAGATGTAGCAATTCTTAATGCCTATTCCTCTACGACATCATATTCGCATCCTCCACCTGAATGTTCAACCAATCCACATATTCATTAATCAATATATGCCAAATAGCTTCAAAGGTAAGTTTGTGAGCTCTGATTGCACGGTTATACATTTTACCTTTTATTAAATTTGACGATATGACTTCTGAGAAAATTCCACTTTCAATCCAACAGTCTTCCAGTCCTGAACCAGCAAACTGTGGACCTAGAGCTAACAAGTACACCAGAATCATGGGAAATCCACCAAGTCTAATTACCACGCCACAGGTTCCCTCTTTATTCTACCATAGAAACTCATTTGCATTGCAGTAAATAGCCTGATCAAATGTTACAATAGTGTGGTCCTGGCACAAATGTTGTGAAATCAACTTACATCGCATTATAGCTGTCCAAATCGTATCATAATCTGAAGCTGATGCAGGCAGAATTGGACAAAACCCAACTTTAGTGACTGGAGTATCATCTTCGCTAAAACATGAAATAAATTATAATATAACGCTTGGGTATTACACTTTCACCTTCATTGGCCTCAAATGATTCTGTATTGTATATTTCTTACTTTTTAATGCATTGTGGATGTTTCAATCTTTAATTTTCTATCCACATATGCCAATATTTCAATTGAATTTAAGTATTATATGAATTTTGGATCCGCCATTTTTGAACCAATATGGCGACCAACACACCTACTTGTTATGTTGGCAACAATACTTTTCTAAGTCTTAGATGCAAGGACTTACAGAAAATAACTGTTGCTGGTTTTGGCAATGAATTTCCCACGGATTCATTTTCTGTGCAACTTTATCAATTTTGTTCCCCTACTATAAGGAATTACTGACAAAAAGTATTACTAAAATCAAGTCTTATGCTTTGGCTATCATCATACAACAAATTCAAACCAAAACCATTGTAATTTAACTTAAACAACGTTTAAAAACTATATACAATGTTTGATTTTTATCACGAACAAATGAGTTATAGTTAGCGTGAGTAGATGTCCCGGCGTATAGACGGCCGAGTCAGCAAAAAATTATCTTGTTTTCCTAGAATTCTGTGTCATTTCCTGGAATTGGGAGGCAAGTTTCGACAAGCCTTTGGTTGCTATGTTCATAGCCTTTTACGGGTAGTACAGAAGCGCGTGGGAAAATTTTGGTTTATCTGAACCCCTATGAGAACAGTTTGTTGTTGTTATGGTGATAGTCTTGGATGGTCATACTCTTGGAGGGATCATAGTCCTATCAGTTATCATGATCGAAGCTTCATGATTGATTGATTGATTTTTGCTTTTCGTTATGTATTGAATAGCTAGAGGCTCTTGGCCTTCATAGTCTTGGATGCTCATACTGATGGACGGATCAGAGTCCTATTAGTTATCATGATCGAAGCTTCCCAATTGATTGATTGATTGATTTTTGTCTTTTCGTTATGAATTTGAACCCCCAAACCCCTCCACTCCCATTGCTTTTCGTTATGTATTGAATAGCTAGAGGCTCTTGTCCTTCATAGTCTTGGATGCTCATACTGTTGGGCGGATCAGAGTCCTATTAGTTATCATGATCGAAGCTTCCCAATGGATTGATTGATTGATTTTTGTCTTTTCGTTATGAATTTGAACCCCCAAACCCCCTCCACTCCCTCCTGCGAAGAACGTAAGGGAACGTTGTTACTATGCTCATACTCTTGGACGGCGAAGCTTCCCAATTGATTGATTGATTGATTTTTGCTTTTCGTTATGTATTGAATAGCTAAATGCTCTTGGACGGATGAGAGTTCTATTAGTTATCATGATCGAAGCTTCCCAATTGATTGATTGATTTTTGTCTTTTCGTTATGAATTTGAACCCCCAAACCCCCTCCACTCTGTCCTGCGAAAAACATAAGGGAACGTTGTTACTATGCTCATACTCTTGGACGGCGAAGCTTCCCAATTGATTGATTGATTGATTTTTGCTTTTCGTTATGTATTGAATAGCTAAATGCTCTTGGACGGATGAGAGTTCTATTAGTTATCATGATCGAAGCTTCCCAATTGATTGATTGATTTTTGTCTTTTCGTTATGGATTTGAACCCCTCAAACCCCTCCACTCCACTCCCTCCTGCGAAGAACGTAAGCGAACGTTATTACTATGCTCATACTCTTGGGGCGGCTACCGGATCTTGATGAGAGTCCTTTTAGTTATCACGTTCGAAGCTTCCCAATTGATTGAATATCAAGTTCGAAGCTTCCCAATTGATTGATTGATTTTCGTCTTTTCGTTATGTATGTATTGAATAGCGAAGAGCATACTTAATATCTTAAAATATTCAATGCTTTCTCATCGAGAATCGAACCTGTACACTAAACGCAAGACCAGTGCTTTACGATTTAGAGTTGAATTAATTCTTGCATGAAAAAAAAAAAAGAATTTCATGTATTGGTTTTAGCGTAGCATATGATATGTACATTGTTCGAAGCTCTTCATTTCGAAGCACTTAGCTTCGTTAACTTATGAAATAAAGATTGTACATCGGAATCGAACGCGAGACCAGTACTTCACGATTTAGAGTTGAATTAATCCTTGCACGGAGTAATCCAACTTGAGGTGGGCACTCTATCACTGTACGTCAGTGCCTCGCATATAGATTAGATTTTATTAAAAAAAAACTTTTCGTCCTTTTTTTCTAGTCGTCTTGTATTGGGTAGCTAGATTCCCCCTCCACCTTAGCCCCACCAGACTCATCTTGTAATACTAAGAATAGAAGTTCCCAGATTTTCTGCGAAGAAAAAAAAGATTGCTTTATCATCGAGAATCGAACCCGGATCCCAAACGATCGTGGTCTTTCGTAAGTGTATGGTATATGAATAAACAAGATGATACACGTTTTCCTCATCGACATCCCTTCTTGCATCATGCATAGTGTCATTAGTCTCTGTTGATCATCTGCTGAAATAACATGGCTGTGTAAATCATAAGTTACTTTATAATATTGACTTCCATAGATTTCCAACATAATTGAACATAGAAACGTAAGCAAGATTTCATTGAAGTAGACGATTAGAAAAATACGAATAGTGGAAGATTAAGAATGGAACTGCGACCAAATTCTGTATCTGAAAGGATACCACTTCAACAAATGCCAGAATTACCATATAGTGGTGCACATAAATGTTTTGCCCCTCAATATAGTCAGTATTGTACAAAGGAATTACGTTTAAGAACATTCGAACACTGGCCTATTTCATCAAAACAATGCCCGGATCAATTAAGTGATGCTGGATTTTTTTACACGAAAACAAGAGACCAAACTATATGCTTCTATTGTGCTGGAGGATTAAAAGATTGGACTGATAACGATGTTCCATGGATAGAACATACGAAATGGTTTCCTAATTGTCCATTTCTTTACCTTAAGAAGGGATATGCTTTTATTAAACAAATACAGGAAAAGTGCCCTGTTATACAAGTATTACGTAGTGCTCCGAAATGAAAGCCAAATTAATGTGTATTGTACTAAAAAGTGGAACATTTGAATAAGTGAATCGTGTTGCTAAAGACCTTGTATTTGGATTTAAGTGAAATTTTAACAGAATGGGAAAGAAAACTTGTACATTTGATTCCGCTTGTTTTCAGACTATAAACAAAAAACTCATAGATTCAATTATGACTGATTTATTGGATAGTGTACAAACACAGTCAAGTTTGACGGAAAACGAACTTTAAAGTTGATGAGTGTCAATGAAGTGGACTTCTGTTCATAAAGAAGCAGAAAATACTTTTCATTTATACTGAACAGTGTAGTACTAATTCTAGAGCATTTAATAATAATAATAATAATAATATAGTGAAATTGAAATCTTTTATTATTTTCACATAAAATTTGTATTTTGTGAACGATCAATACGATAGGATTTTTAAATTAGTATACTAATGTTGTTGTTATTCCGATACTTCTCTTTTAGGATACGGTAGGATTTTTAAATTAGTATACTAATGTTGTTGTTATTCCGATACTTCTCTTTTAGGAGTTAAGAAACTTCATTTAGAATGGATGATCTGAAAAGAAACCGTACGGACGTCTTTTTTTCGATCACAGTACAACGTACGTTTACGATGAAGAACGTTGTGTTTGTAGATTTTTGAATTTATCAGAAAGTCCACACGGTGTGAACCGCGATCGAATCAGGGACCCCAAAATACTGGATGTAAATCCTCTATCACTGAGCCATCATACTCGTCAAACCATAAAAAAACAGACACATATGTGAATGTCTGTTTTGCTAGTCTCTTTCTTTTCTCTGTTTGCTAGTACAGTGAACTCCATCTTAAAATGGTTTAGTTTCAAGAGCAACAGATAAGATAACATTGTCAAATGTTTTGATGATTCGTAACAGACTGACCTTCAGACCTGCTAAATGAATAATAAAAGGTACAGTACATTTAATTGTATGTTAAAGAGTTTTAGTCCTATAGTTGACTACTACACTAGTAGAGAGGGAAAGTGATGATGAGAAATGATGAAGTGAAGAAAGTGGGAGGAAACGGGAGAACTCCCAAGGAAACCCATTCATACGGTGTTTGTCCACCACAAAGTTCACTTGTCTGAAGTAGAATTTGAACACGGTGCTTCATGCAATACAGGTGAACGCTCCGGGAGAACCCAGAGGAAATCCACGTACACGGTGTTTGTTCATTATAAAGTTCATCTGGCGGGAACAGAATATTGAACCTGGGACCCCTCCTCATCATGTAGCAGAAGTGAACGCTTTATCAGTGAGCCACTGATGTCCCTGATGAAAAAAAAGTATAAAATATGATAAGAAACACGACCGCCGAGCTAAGATGCCCTCCAGACAATGTATTTGATTTGTGTTTTCCGTGTTCCATAGAGATGAAATTCTATCGTTAAAAACACATACATATAAACGAATTTGTACGTCTCACAATAAAGCCAACAAGGTCTGTCTGTCTTTCTGTTTGTATGAAATGATGTAATGAAGAAAGTGGAAGGAAACTGGTGAACTCCGAAGGGAAATCCACGCATACGATGTTTGTCCACCACAAAGTTCATAGGGCACGAACTGGGATCGAATCAGGGACCCAAGCACTTGAGGTGAACGCTCTACCACTGAGCCACCGTGCCCTCTGGAACGTAAAAATGAAATGATAAGGACGGTTTTCCGGGGACTGTGAATAGCATCTTTTCGTTAAGTTGTAAAGGAAGCAGGGAATTTGTGATCGCTAAAATTAATGACAAGTATATAGAAAAAAAAGACGTGATTTGAACACGGGCCCTCATGCACCAGAGGTAAACACTCTACCACTGAGGCACTGAAGTTAATTTCATAATTTTCTAATGTTAATAAGAGTGAAATCTAACGTTAAATACACATACATAAGTCAACGAACTGAGAGAGTTTTTGTATCTGCAATGTCTACTTGCAAAGAGCAGAAAAATAAGATAACAGAACATGTTTTGTATTTCAATGTTGTTCTCCAGCTGTCGCGTCAACATTATCTTAGGTCATGGTTTCAGACAACACGAAGCGAAGATATGTATGTGTGTGTGTGTGTGTGTTTTAGGTAATATTAAAACAGTGTTTGAGATCTAAAACTTGACAAAACTAGTGTTGCTTATACATCTCGGATGCCGTTACTTATGTACACATGATGTTGATTGATTTTTGAGTTTAACGTTCCGTTCAGCAGCGAGGCTATATGCACCACAAAGTTCACACGGCAAGAGTTAGGATCGAACCAGGGACCCCAATCACAGAAGGTGAACGCTTTACCACTGAGCCACAGCACCCCACGATTTCATCATGGGGCACAAATCTTCAAGTTAAAACAATTGTCTATTCTCAAATAAGAGAACATTTCTCCATTTCTTTAAGTTGATCTAGGAAGTTGAACTTTATACAGTTTTCTCCATATTATAGTCTAAGCTGTATGTGATATTACTTTAAAAGGACGAAAGTGGTTAAAATATTCCCTATTATTATCATCATTTCTTCTAAAATGCTCAGATTCCCGTCATAGAATTCGTATACTAGCTATGTACACAGGCGTGCATTAAGAAATTTTTTGTTGGGAGAGGTCCAAGCTTTGGGCGACGGGGCTCAAATACTACAAGCCTCTGTGTAGTATTGAACGCGTATTATTTTGCACTCGAAAAGACAATAAGTACTATCTAAGTGTATATCTTTCTGTCTGTCTATCTGTATGATGAGTATAATCGTGGTACGTTAAACTGAAATATTTTCTTACGTTTCGAACGTAAGAAATATGTGAAAGTTTGTGTGTGGTTCAGTGATAAAGCAATGACTTATTCTTTCAGATGAATACTTAGTATAGTAGAGTATTGTTCCGCAACCCAATGCATGCGGTCCCTAGTTCGATCTCCGATCAAATAAGCTTATAATTTTTTATTACTAATTGTCGTGCACTGTGACAAAGTGCATGCAACCCCTAGTTTCATCTCCAAACATCGTGTCCATGAGTTTTCATGATCTACTCATACATTCTCATTCTACTAAGTATTCATTCATTCATTTGTCTGAATCATCCAACTCCCTCAGCATAATGGACATAGTCGTGGTACGTTAAACTGATTTGAACGTACCTCTAAATTGAGTTTTCCTATTTGCTACGGAATAAGAACATCATATTGTGTTAAGTAATAGTTTTCGCAATCATTGAGACATCATGCCCTTCGTAAGAAAGAGAGAGAGAAAGAGAGAGAGAGAGAGAGAGATGAAATATTTTTAGTTTAACGTTCCGCCTAACAGAATTTCTTCGTATTTCCACTCTTCAGTGAAAATCAACGTTGCCATGCCATTTTCTTTTAACATAACATGTTTTTTTTGAAGGTACATTAGTGACAATACTACACGTCTGTTTCTGTTTCATTTCGAATTTGAAAAAATGTACTTGTCGATTTGCGACTTATGTCTTTTCGTACCGAAAAGTTTCTCCATTCTTGGCAAATAAATCTAAAAGTAATAATTTTTTCTTCACGAACTATGAGAATTGTCTGAAACAAAGAGAGAGATGTGTTTATGCCCTTATTTTTATTATACTGAACACCTAACATTACCATCATCATCATCATCATCATCAGCCTTGAAGAAACATGAACCTAATAAATTCCGAATTCGTTATCTTTCTTTTTTTTAGAGTAATTAACTGAAAGTGTGATGATTGCCAAATCTGAGGCACGGATCGCCATTAAGTTCCAGCACTTGCTTTGTACAGGATGCATACCAAGAAGCTTCAGCATTTGAAAAACGAAGTAGTGATTGTAAATCCTTTACCACTGAGCCACCATACTCCGGCAAATAAATCTAAAAGTAATAATTTTTTCTTCACGAACTATGAGAATTGTCTGAAACAAAGAGAGAGATGTGTTTATGCCCTTATTATTATTATACTGAACACCTAACATTACCATCATCATCATCATCATCAGCCTTGAAGAAACATGAATCTAATAAATTCCGAATTCGTTATCTTTCTTTTTTTTTTAGAGTAATTAACTGAAAGTGTGATGATTGTCAAATCTGAGGCACGGATCGCCATTAAGTTCCAGCACTTGCTTTGTACAGGATGCATACCAAGAAGCTTCAGCATTTGAAAAACGAAGTAGTGATTGTAAATCCTTTACCACTGAGCCACCATACTCCTCAAACCTAAAATGTAATAGGTTTGTACATCATGTAAAGATCTCCGGAGAAATAAAGATACGTCCCACATATATACCCTTTTTCGGTAAAAGGACATATGATTAAGACAAATGAATGACGAAAAAATATTAGTTGATAGAATGACAATATGAATAAACGTTATATCACTGAGTCATCATGCATCCTGAAATCCATTGAATTTATGAGTAGAAGAACAATACACGTACTAGAAAGAATGTGATGTACACAAGAGTAACATGTAATCGTTTCTTAGAAAATTAATTACTTTTCAAAACGAATGTCTAAGAATAAAAATGAATCGAATGACTTCATTAAAAGATTGAAATCTATTGTACATGTTCACCATCATCATCTTTAAACATCGCAAGTTTACTTTAAAAAAAATGAACTACATACGTGTGAAGATAAATATTAAACCAAGACATTCATCAACAAAACTGAGAAGTGTTAACGTGATGTTCTGACGTAATGCTGAACAGCAAAAGATAGCATATATCTAAAGAAAGAAACACTGACCTATCCTATATACAGAAGGAGTAGCAATGTAATATTCTGCGACATAATACATGATGCATTTTTATGTAACTCTGCACATGCCGTCATCAGGTCCACAATTTGAATTACTAGCGAAAAAGGTTGCATCACGTAATGACCAATAAGTTTTGATCTATATTTGTTGGAGATACAGTAGCATCATTATTACGTATAGCCATATAATCTTCCTGTATACACGAAAAAGAAAGTATTCTTCAGTTGACAAATTTTCTTTTTCGCACTAATTCGTGAACAAATGAATTAATCTGTTTTCACGTTATCTTTGGAATAGTTATAATTTGATAACTTGTCAAGTCGGTACTGAAGTAGGAAAAGAAATTTTCTCAACTGCCTGTATGGGCACTAAATGTTTATCCGCGAAGATGTATTGCTTTTTAAGACAAATAAGAAAAGGTAATTCAGATGACGAATTACAATAGTCTTGTGTTACGTTTTTTGAACAAATCTGAAAAAGTGATTAGATCTAGCAATGTAGTATTCTGTGATATAATACATGATGCATTTTACATAACTCTGCACATGTTGACATCAGGTCCACAATTTGAATTACGCTATTAAAGATGTACCTAGACTTATATTCGGTTAATCAATTCTGTAACTGTAACTGATCACTTACACTTCGAAAAATTGCACAAATCTGAAATTTTCAGATGAATCTTTAATGCGAAAAAAAGTTGCATCACGTAATGGTCAACAAGTTTTGATAAGTGATGACACTACGGATAAAAAAATATCTATATCCTCCTAACTCTAGCAATTCCCGAAAGTCGCTGCTAACAGGTGTAATATAAATCAAAAATCATCGCTGATAATGGGCTTGCGTGTACAAATTTCTAATTTCGATATCGTTTTTTCTAAAATATATTGGATCTTGGATCAAGTTATCACAAACTTTTTTGAACGTACCTATGTTTTTGTATCATCTCGAATTTGAAAATGTACTTATTGAATTGAGACTTGCCTCTTTTTGTATCGAGAAGTTTCTCTCGTTTTGTTGGCAATACTAGTTACCATAGTAATAGTATTTTGAGGTTTCAGCGTTAGATCTTCATAATAAATCTTTCAATCCTCCTTCATTTGTACATTTTGTTTCTACTTTTATATCTCTGTAGTTATTAGATAAAACATAAAATGTGAACGTGATTTAAAAACAAAGATAGAGTAGGAATATTGAAAGAAGCATTTAAATAAGAAATAACCTATCTTGTGAATCTTTGAATAAGAAGTTAGAAACATAAACTCTACTCACGCACACACGATGTTTGTACACTACAAAGTTCACTTCATGGGAACTGTGATTAAAATCGAACCCGTACACACCATTTGAGGTACAATTCATGTTCATTCCTGTTCTTTGTTTACTGTAATGAAAAGGTATGTTCTAGGTCAGATCACCAACATTCCTTAATATTCCGAATTTTCTGTAAATTTTGTCTAATGTGGGCATCTTCCTCATCAAAAACTTGGGCGAACTAGTATTGCTCATAAGTCTCGGATGTGTGTGAATTAGTAATGCTCATAAATCTCGGATGTTTCTGTATTGTCTTGAGTTTGAAAATACATCGTGTTCGTGCAATTACTATATCAATTTAAAGCTTTTATATATACCACATGTGACATTAAAACAGTGTCTGAGGTCTAAAACTTCAGTGAACTAGTATTGTCTATGAGTCTCGGATGTTTCTGTTTCATTTCGAATTTGAAAAAAAATGTACTTGTCGATTTGCGACTTATCTCTTTTTCGTACCGAAAAGTTTCTCGAATCGTGTCATATTTTGTCAGACAGTGAAGATAGGAACAAAGGAACCACTGGATGGATTATTTTGCAAAGAGGAATTACATCCTGTGACGTTATCAAAGATCTAGATATTCTATGCTTGGTCGTCCTTCTGCCTTTCTCTCTATCAACACGGATTTAATAAAAAAAAAGTCGTGAGAAACACTAAAAGTATTTCACATTATTGCTTATATTTCTCATGGTTTTCCTTTTCCAGTCTAATAAGACCATGATTCCAAAACGACTTAAAATGAGCTGAAGGAGCGAGCCATTTATGAAACTCGACTCGACTCGAAACTCGGCCTGAAAACAGTAACTCGACTCGAAACTCAACTCGAGAAAATTACATTTGACTCGACTTACGCCTATCCCTAAGATTTACGCATGTAACCTACGATTTTACGTACGCTACATAGTTTTTTTTCTTTGTGGCATCAAGTCTGTATATAATTGGTTCATATTGAGCCTCAAAGTCTTTCAAAATCCTCAACTTCAGTCCATATAATGGAAATTTAACCCAATTTGAGAAATGTTGGATAATGTTGCGTGTTGTGTGTCATCTTCTTTTTTTATCCATTGACTTATAGAGGATTTATTTTTCTTTCTTCTTTGAAATGAACTGGAATGTTAATAATTTATTCTACTAATATCTTCTTAAAATATTCCTTACTTAATAAAACTAAATTTTGGTAGATCTATATCAGTTGTCTGAAAAGCATTGTCCTTTGAAGTTCAAAATTGAGAATACACTTGTGATTTGAAAATAACGCAATGAAACTTCAAATACAAATGATCTGCCATTTTCCGGTAACAGAATTAACCTGTAACTGTAGAACAAGTATTTCAAACTTGTGAGTTGCATGTGGCCCTTGAATCATTTCTTTGTGACCATTGGTTCACCTTCAGAAAACAAGAAAGAAGTACTCGTATATATATATATATAATGGCCCAAAAGTATATATACATCCCCGTACTGATCAGCTCATGGAATTTTCATTTACTTATTGCATTGCAGTATATTGACTTAGCTTCTCCATTATTTGCTCTTAATTCCTTTTCACTTATGCCTAAACTCGGAATAGACCGAAGCATATAATGTCATACTTGATCAATGCAGGTATGTATACCTACTTTGGGTCACTTTGTGATACGTTCAAAGATAGTTCACATAAACAATGTTCTTAAATCAACTTCATATGGCTTAAACCAGCGACAATTTGCTGTTTTCTTGGGAGATTTTGCATAAATATTCTAGGTTTCCCTATCGCAGAGAAGTGTGCTCGGTATCCTGTGCTCCACGGGTCTGAAAAGTTCCTAGAACTTGAGAGATGGAATTAACAATTTTCTTCAAATCAAAGAACAAAGTACAAACTTACTGACAGATTCTTTATGGATGCAATATGTTTCTTTCATGGCAGATGATATTACGAAATATTTGTCACATTTTAATTTGAAACTTTAAGGAAAAACATAATTACTGCAAACATTACGTAAATAAAACGTTAGAACACAAGTTGAAGCTCTGGGAGAAACTGTTACAAAACGAAGACTTCATACATTTACCAATTTGTGTTAAGTATGGAACAAGTACAAGACACTTGCTTTGTACAGGTTGCATACCAAGAAGCTTCAGCATTGGAAAAATGAATTCAAAGAAAGATTTCGCGATATCAAAGATTAGCTCTCCCTGTATTCTGCTTCTTTCTGAACTGACATTAAGGAATGATCAACTCTCAGTCCTTTCGCGTGGGAGGTGCAGGTTCGATTCCCGTCGGGAGCTCATGTGGTTTGGATTCCACGTTAATCAGTAGGGCCACGTCTCATATAGCCTCACTGCCAAACGGTACGTTAAACTCAAAATCAACTGATATATGCCACATGTAACATTAAAACAGTGTCTGAGGGCTAAAACTTGAGTGAACTAGTATTGTCTATGAGACTCGGATGTTTCTGTTTCATTTCGAATTTGAAAAAAAATGTACTTGTCGATTTATATCAAACGAATCTACTCCCCAAATTAATAATAATAATAATAATAATAATAATAATAATAATAATAATAATAATAATCAAACGGTGAATTTAGTACATAACTTTTCACAAATTAAGATTTCCTGCTCGAAGTGATTCTACCTAAGGAACGTCTGAGATGATTTTTCGTTTCTTTTACTTTTATTAAAATGTAAAACTTCCAAACAAATGTACAAGATTAAATCTAAACCTAATAGCTCTCTCTCTCTCTCTCTCTCTCTTTCTCTCTTCAATTAGTTTTTTATTGGTGAATGAATTCAAATACGATTTTTAATACAACGTAAAATATTAGTGAACTAATGAATGATACATAATCGGATATGTATAAAATATATCACTTTCACTAAAATCACTACACTGAAAAAAATATTTTTTTCTTTTCATAATAATGAATTCAAATACGATTTTTACATACAACGTAAAATATTACTCACTAATGAATGATACATTTTTCAGAAATGTATAAAATATATCACTTTAATAAAATCACTAGACTGAAACATATGTTTTCTTTCTTTGCGTGTTTCATTTCACTATTGGTATAGTAAACTTGATAATGTATATAATTTTCAGACAGTTAGATATCCTCTTGTCACTCAATTTACGTCATAAAAATATATATCACTTTTCACTAAAACCACTACACTGAAAAATATTTTTTTCTTCTTTTTTTATCAACACATATCCATCTCATCGATGTCATCCACAGGTTGAGTATCAGTTTCCCCCCACCATGATTGTGTTTGAATTGTGTCAAATAATTCATCCCTGATTGCTTCTATAATTTTTTGTTTACATAATACTTTCATTTCCAATTTTAATCTTTCATCATCAATGATTATATCACCGTCCTTCTTCAAAGCCGGAGATACATTCGGAAAACTATTGTTCATTTCACTAATAATATTTTGTTCATTTACACACGTATGAATTGCCTCAAGTCCAGTACATGCAAGACATTGCGATTCTACATGATTGCGAATAGTCACTGTACACAATTGAAAATATTCACGTACCACCTCAATGCAAAGTTTACTTTTTTTTACAGCATGCTCAATACATGGTAATATTTCCAAAAAATGAAACCATTCGCTTGAATTTAAGTATACACTGTTTCGAGGAGCATGAAGTGTACCTTTTTTCTCTATTATAACTATTTTCTCACCCATCAAGTTTCGCAACAGCAGTTCATTATTTCGTCCAAGAGAATTTATAGATGTACTTTCAACTTGCGAATTTAAATAATCCGAAACAAATGGGATCAAATGTACAAGTTTTCCCCACTCCGACAAATTTAACTCGACTCCAAAAATAATTCCTTTACCAATACGGATCACTGGCTCAAATGTATCACTATCCAATCCAATACAAATTAATTTTGTTTTCATTGAACTAAGTCCATATTGGACACTTAACAGCAAACACTCTCTCTTAGTCACCATTGTCGTTGATGCCACCTTTAACTAATGAATAATATGTTCACTCTCGAAGACGTATTCTATATGTATGACCATTAAATCACCTTGTCCTCATTATCTTAAGAATTCGCAGGATACCTTTCTTATCTCTCGATGGAAATAATAATAATAAAGGACTCTCCTGCGTGAGACACAAAACTTAATACATTCACACAGGATTGAAAATTTTCAAGCTCATCGATTTTCCTTAACATTGTGTGAGAACATGATGTCTTAAGAAATCCCACGAACAAAGATCATTTCTTTGATCACATAGGAAGTAAATCGTAAACGAAATAAGCTGAATTGCATAAATAATGAAATTTGTAACTAAGTAAGTTAACGAATAGTGTAATGAGAGAATTTACTTATCATGCGTACAAAAGATTTATTACACTAATTTTACAACTAAACAAGGGCTAATGCTATATCCGTACATATCAATTATTTATTAACTTGAGAAAGGCCTACGACTCGAATATGAGGGAAACAAAATTTGAAATACCGAAAAAAGTTATTTAAACTAATTAACATATATTTAAATGAATCTAAAAGTAATAAATTTTTCTTCACGAACTTTGAGATTGGTCTGAAACAGAGAGAGAGAAGCGTTGACGCCCTTATTATTATACTGAGCATCTAGTCTAGTAACACATGAAGGCAAAATTTGTATGTGATGTCTTGTACTTCCAAGTCGAGTTGCCATATTACACGATTTAACGGATGGTTTGGGTACAAAACCTCGCGGCCAGAACCTCGCGGCGACAACCTCGCGGACCAAAACCTCGCCTGGCCAAAACTTCGCCTCCCAAAACCTCGCGGCCCAAAATCTCGCCAGGCCGAAACCTCGCCTGGCCAAAACCTCGCCGCCCAAAACCTCGCGGGACAAAATCTCGCCGGGCCAAAACCCCGCCTGGCCAAAACCTCGCCGCCCAAAACGTCGCGGGCCAAAATCTCGCGGGGCGAAAACCTCGCCTGGCCAAAACCTCGCCACCCAAAACCTCGCGGGCCAAAATCTCGCCGGGCCAAAACCTCGCGCCCCAAAATATCGCCATACCCGAAATCTCGCCTGACCAAAATGTAAATGTTCCAACAGATGATAAGAATGACGGTATAAAAGACGCTGTTTCAGAAGAAGTATCACGGGTATTTGACCAAGTCCCGCGATACCATGTGAAAATTATATTTCTGTATTAGAGGATTTCAATGTGAAGGTAGGGCGACAGGATGTTTTTAAACTGGTTATAGGGAAAGAAAGTCTGCATAAGGAAAGTAATGACAACTAACGAGGTTAGTTTTGTGAACTTTGGAACATCCAAAAACTTAAAATTTTAACAAAAATCTAATAATATTTATGAAAATATGAAACAATATATGAGTTTTTACGACGTCCCTTGATTATGTCCTATAGGTTAAAGGAGACGTAGATGACCAGGATGAAGGAAATGATCGAATAAAGAAAGTGGGAGGAAACGGGAATAACCCGAGAAAGCCCACGCACACGATGTTTTGTATATTATTATTATTATTATTATTATTATTATTATTATTATTATTATTATTATTTGTAACGTGGAATTGCATATTAGGAAACACATTGGGTAAATTTTAAAGAAAAGTTTCATTCGCGGCGAGGTTTTGGCACGGCGAGATTTTGGGCGGCGAGGTTTTGGCCCGGCGAGATTTTGTCCCGCGAGGTTTAGGGCGGCGAGGTTTTGGCCACGCGAGGTTTTGGGCGGCGAGGTTTTGGCCACGCGAGGTTTTGGGCGGCGAGGTTTTGGCCCGGCGAGATTTTGGCCCGCGAGGTTTTGGCCACGCGAGGTTTTGGCTCGGCGAGATTTTGTCCCGCGAGGTTTTGGGCGGCGAGGTTTTGGCCACGCGAGGTTTTGGCCCGGCGAGATTTTGTCCCGCGAGGTTTTGGCCGGCGAGATTTTGGGCGGCGATGTTTCGGCCGCGAGATTTTGTCCGTATACCTTAACGGATATCTTCCAATTAAAGCCTTAATTTACAACAGTGAAAACAGAATGAATCCTTTTTCTATGACTTTTATAAGGAGTTCTGTCCGACATTGGATCTCATCATAAATTTTTGTAAAAGTATCGTCGATCTTGCTTCTCGATGTATTCTATCTCGTCTCGAGAATGAACTATATCATGAGGGACGTACCCTTCGCCACAGAATTAAGATTTCTTGTTCAAAGTAATTCTACTTAAGGAACGTCTAAGACGATTTTTCGTTTCTTTTATTTTTTATTAAAATGTAAATCTCCAAACCTAGCCATAAGAACAGAAACACGACTAAATGTAGAATGTTACACATGATGATCGGGAAAACAATTGTGTGCAACGATAAAGATGAAATCTTTCAGTTTAACGCCCCACGAATATCTATTTTAGGCTAAGATGAAAGGATGATTAAGGTATTTTAAATGAAATGATATTATGAGATGAAGCGGAAATACCACATGAGAATCAACGAACACGATGTTGTCCATCACAAATTTATTTATTTAATGTCCTACGATTATGCCCATTATGCTAAGGCATCATGAGCTAATATATTCGGTAGTCGAGCTAGGGACCATCATATACCAAATGTAAGCGCTTTGCCGCTGTGCCTTCTGCTCATCTTTTCACCACCTCCAGCTGTTCTAATAGCTAACACGGACATGTGGTGAACGTGATCCTGAGTTCGATTTACGGATGGGAGAGCATTGGAAGTCAAAAATAAAGCAAGTTTATTATGATAACTGTTTTCAAGAAACATATGAACTTATCCAAACGAATAAAATCTCCCCCCCTCTCCCCTGCTACATTTAATATCCTTATTCAATTTCATTTCCTTATTCACACACATTATTTGATAGATGTATCAAAATATCATCTTTAGTAAATCTTATCTATTAACAGACTTATTTTTCATTACACAAACTCAGCGTTTTCGCATTCAGATTACACTATCTTCAGTCGCACGTGAGTATGTTCGTATGTGAAGACGACAACAAACATACATGTAATCTCAAATGCTGTATACGTTTGAAAATACGATATTCACGATTCATGCAATGCGATATTCCCCTGAGCAACTAAGGTCTATTCGATCAAAGAACAGTCTGCAAACAAATTCTATTCCCATGAACACTTACAAGTGAATTCGTGAGAATCCCAAGACCAAATTAGATAAAACAAATAGTTCATAACCTACAGACATTTCGTGGGGCGTAATCTTTAGTGCTATGGGAATGTTATAGCGCAATATTTCATCACGGCTTCAACTTAAGTGATTTTAATTACTTGTCATAGCAGATAACATCATGTGAATATCCATATAATACTTTTCACATGCAATACAATCAACCCTGCTGATTTGAGCATACACATTTTTTCATCCTACGTTTTAAAACATTATGATATGCTATGAGAAGTGCTTCCGCTACCAATACCTTTAAAAAACATCCAGGAACTACAACAATCATCTTATCAACTCAATTTCCTGAGAAGGTTCCAGACGAAAATTTTCCAGACGTTTCGTAAGAAACTTCTCAAACTCTTCGCAGAAAATCTGGGAGCTTCTATTCTTAGTATTACAAGATGGGTCTGGTGGGGCTAAGGTGGAGGGGGAATCTAGCTACCCAATACAAGACGACTAGAAAAAAAGGACGAAAAGTTTTTTTTTAATAACATCTAATCTATATGCGAGGCACTGACGTACAGTGATAGAGTGCCCACCTCAAGTTGGATTACTCCGTGCAAGGATTAATTCAACTCTAAATCGTGAAGTACTGGTCTCGCGTTCGATTCCGATGTACAATCTTTATTTCATAAGTTAACGAAGCTAAGTGCTTCGAAATGAAGAGCTTCGAACAATGTACATATCATATGCTACGCTAAAACCAATACATGAAATTCTTTTTTTTTTTCATGCAAGAATTAATTCAACTCTAAATCGTAAAGCACTGGTCTTGCGTTTAGTGTACAGGTTCGATTCTCGATGAGAAAGCATTGAATATTTTAAGATATTAAGTATGCTCTTCGCTATTCAATACATAACGAAAAGACGAAAATCAATCAATCAATTGGGAAGCTTCGAACTTGATATTCAATCAATTGGGAAGCTTCGAACGTGATAACTAAAAGGACTCTCATCAAGATCCGGTAGCCGCCCCAAGAGTATGAGCATAGTAATAACGTTCGCTTACGTTCTTCGCAGGAGGGAGTGGAGTGGAGGGGTTTGAGGGGTTCAAATCCATAACGAAAAGACAAAAATCAATCAATCAATTGGGAAGCTTCGATCATGATAACTAATAGAACTCTCATCCGTCCAAGAGCATTTAGCTATTCAATACATAACGAAAAGCAAAAATCAATCAATCAATCAATTGGGAAGCTTCGCCGTCCAAGAGTATGAGCATAGTAACAACGTTCCCTTATGTTTTTCGCAGGACAGAGTGGAGGGGGTTTGGGGGTTCAAATTCATAACGAAAAGACAAAAATCAATCAATCAATTGGGAAGCTTCGATCATGATAACTAATAGAACTCTCATCCGTCCAAGAGCATTTAGCTATTCAATACATAACGAAAAGCAAAAATCAATCAATCAATCAATTGGGAAGCTTCGCCGTCCAAGAGTATGAGCATAGTAACAACGTTCCCTTACGTTCTTCGCAGGAGGGAGTGGAGGGGGTTTGGGGGTTCAAATTCATAACGAAAAGACAAAAATCAATCAATCAATCCATTGGGAAGCTTCGATCATGATAACTAATAGGACTCTGATCCGCCCAACAGTATGAGCATCCAAGACTATGAAGGACAAGAGCCTCTAGCTATTCAATACATAACGAAAAGCAATGGGAGTGGAGGGGTTTGGGGGTTCAAATTCATAACGAAAAGACAAAAATCAATCAATCAATCAATTGGGAAGCTTCGATCATGATAACTAATAGGACTCTGATCCGTCCATCAGTATGAGCATCCAAGACTATGAAGGCCAAGAGCCTCTAGCTATTCAATACATAACGAAAAGCAAAAATCAATCAATCAATCATGAAGCTTCGATCATGATAACTGATAGGACTATGATCCCTCCAAGAGTATGACCATCCAAGACTATCACCATAACAACAACAAACTGTTCTCATAGGGGTTCAGATAAACCAAAATTTTCCCACGCGCTTCTGTACTACCCGTAAAAGGCTATGAACATAGCAACCAAAGGCTTGTCGAAACTTGCCTCCCAATTCCAGGAAATGACACAGAATTCTAGGAAAACAAGATAATTTTTTGCTGACTCGGCCGTCTATACGCCGGGACATCTACTGCGTGGCAGCCACCCACTAAAGTGAGCGCTAGTGTTACTGCCATTGCGGTAGCAGTCGCTTTAATGTATAGGTTGAGAAAACAATATTTTTAGCGCTGCATGGAATGAAGGCCTACTATCATCATAAGTGGCTGGATTATCAACTCAAAACAATTAGGGAATTAAGGATGAGCTGCGATTTTATCATGATCAAACTAAAACATAAATTTGTTAAATTGATTCTATACATAAAATTGTGCGTGTAAAGGAATAAGTTATTCCTTTATAAAAAGGCCCAGAAATATATTAATTAACTTTGAAAACCGATAAATCGGGACAATATGTGTTCCGACGAGTGTCCGGTCGGAACACGGGACAAATAATCAGAAATCGGTACAGTCCCGACAGAATCGGGACGGTTGGCAACCCTGACCTAATTGTGCCACTGATGGTAATGCATTACTTTAAGTTGGAGCTTTCATACGAATCCACCGCAGTTGCTGCCACTAAACCAGTGGCTACCACTGTCTGCTCTCTCGCAGCAATCTCGAGCAACTGTCATTATCCGCCACTCGTGAAGAAGCACTCATCCAATCTTTACGCAAACTTGTGAAGCGGTCAATCTTGATTTGTTTATCACGCATGTAAAATTTCTGAATAGACATTTGGTTTCTATGATTTTGACTAATGGCGTAATTAGGGTTTTGTTTGCGGTAGGGATATGCACAATACGTGAATAAGCACTGATGTTCTTTTTCTCTTTTGGGTGCAGAGAAATTTTAATGAAGTTATGGATTATTTATTATGCGGGGAGGGGGCTTGAGTCCGATAGTCACCCGCTAAATACTCCAGTGGTTTTGACCATTCAAGTGGGGGCTTTGAATGTACTCAGATTTTCTGAGAAAAATTATTAATTATTGTTTAGAACAAAAATGAGGACAAAATTCATGAAGCAAACACGTTGGAGGTTAATTTTCGAGGTTTAACTTCTCCTTCCTCCTGGATTAAATATTCTGAAATCTTCACTGGATCACAGTAAACATATTCCTTGAGAATACTCCATAGATGAAACTATGTTGCAGTGAGATCAAGAAACAATGCAGGCGAGATGTCACGGAAGATAACGCATCTTCACAAATGCTTGAGCAAAAGCACTATCCCTTCTATTGTCAGAACTATTATGAGGAAGTAGGGCTGAAATTCCTCCTTATAACTCCTCTAGTGCTGTTGTATTGACCTGATTATAGAGCAAGTAGCATTAGACAACTTACACACCTAGGTTTCTATCCCTGCTACTCCACATATAGTATTAATACTCTGGTACTAGATTTGGGTTTCTATCCCTGCTACTCTGCATGTAGTAATAATACTCTGGTACTAGATTTGGGTTTCTATCCCTGCTACTCTGCATGTAGTAATAATACTCTAGTACTAGATTTGGGTTTCTATCCTTGCTACTCTACAAATAGTATCAATACTCTGGTACTAGATCTGCGTTTCTATCCCTGATACTTTTAATAATCTGGTACTAGATCTGGGTTTCTGAGTTGAGTTGAGTTGATTTTGAGTTCAACGTTCCTTTCAGCAGTGATGCTATAGGAGACGGAGACGGAACCTACTGATTAACGTGGAATCCGAACCACATGAGCTCCCGCCGAGAATCGATCCCAGGTCTCCCACGCCAAAGTAGGTCTGGGTTTCTATCCCTGCTACTCTACAGATACTATTAATAATTTGGTACTAGTTCTAGATTTCTATCCCTGCTACGCTACGCATAGTATTAGTAACCTGGTACTAGATTTGAGTTTCTTATCCCTACTACTCTAACATAGTATCAATAATCTGATCTGGGTTTCTATCTCCGCTACTCTTCAAGTAGTATTTATAACATTGTACTAACAGCATTGTTTGATCTGTATGACGGTCCCAACTACACAGGAACTTAAACACACTCTTTACCGAACGTGCAAGCAGGGGCGGATCCAGGGGAAGGGCGATCGTCCCGCCCCAGAAGAGGAAACTTTTTTATTTTATATATATAAATAAAACCCATTCCAAAGTTTGGAGCCCTTAAAACTAGCAGTATGACCACCCAGAAGTCGGTCCTGGATCCGCCCCTGCGTGCAAGTATGTCTCCAATTATCTCCCAGAACGTTATCAGTGTAGCAACTTGTCTAATTGTTCGAGAGTTTGCAATGTATTACGTTTCAAGTAGCTGGATTTAATTTTAACCCCTTCATGCAAGTTCTGGTCCCATGTGTATTGCAAGTCTTGCACATCATAACATTATAAGTTAATTTAGAGGATATAGGAGAGTATTTTGTCTAGGTTTGGACTAACCTTTTGACAGTAGATGTAAAACTAGATTATTAACATTAGATCTCACTTCTATATAGGATTAGCTCAGGAGCGTAATGCTCCCGGAAGTAGGAACGAAAAACACAGTTCTGATTGGTTGGCGTTATCAATTTCTTGCCACATTGCATTCAAATAGCAGAAATCAAACGATTTTTGCTGTCAGTCTTCGTGGCCGAGTTGGCTAGCGCTACATGCTACTAATTAAAATCTCTTTTGGCGTGAGTTCAAACCCGGCCCGAGGATTTTTTTTTACATTTATATAACACTTCTTAAATTAAAATAATATGAAAATAATACTAAAAAAAGTGATTTACTTACTTTTGTGCAGATAAGTAGTAGTAGTAGTAGGAACGGGTTAGAAGCCCCCCGGGGCTTGTTTTGTTCCCCTTGTACCCCATTATATAAATTTTGTGACCAACTTAAAACAACTGGCTAGGATAGCGCGTAAAATAGCTGGCTAGAGTAGCGCGCCAAAAAACTTACTTCCGGGAGCATTACTTTCCCGAACGGGTCTTCTTCTATATTGTTCTCTTGTACTCAAACATAAGTTTTTATGATGTGTAATTATTGTTGCAATTATTTATTTTTCAGTGGAAGAAAATGTTTATATCCAATGCCACCACAGACGAGCAGTGCATTATTTCATTCAATCATTTTTTAATGGCTGCCGTTTCAAAGGTTTCGCTTGCCCTTCCATGAACGATTTCACAGAGGATTTTGTTCAAGGAGACGATTGCTTCTCGTGCAGTGATGGCGCTTGTGCAGTTATTGGACAAAGGCCAGAAAATATTACACAGTCCAGATCGGTGTATTTGGTGACTCGTGACTCTGAATCTTTCTGTGGTAAGTATTTATTCATAATACTGTGATTTGATACATATCTACTATCAGTTTCCCGAACACCCAAAATTACACATCGGGAACATCCTTTTAAGCCGGGAGTGTGTACTTTACAGGTAATTTCTTCACTTCGCGCCCACAAGGCAAATTTCTATTACAAGCTCAAAAAAAAAAATCAAATGAAATATTTAAGTTTCACGTCCCACGATATGCCGGATAGGCTAAAGAAAACGGTGATGATGAGGAATGAATGAAATGGTAGAATGAAGAAAGTGGGAGGAAACGGAAAAACCCCGAGAAAACCCACACACAGGGTGTTTGTCCACCACAAGGCTCACTTGGCGCGAGTTGGGATCAAACCAAGGACCCCATGCACCAGAGGTGAACGCTCTACCATTGAGCCACCGCGGTCCCAATATTACAAGATAAAGTTACAAAGTACTCTCATAATCTGTTTTACCAATATTCACAGAAATGCTAAGCCCTTAACATCAATATTATCTTCCAAAGAAACTCTGTGATAGAAATCCTGTTCTGACAAAGCAATTTCCACATTTCCACTTGGGAGAGAAAAAAGAAGTTTTATTTCACATTTTCCATATCGGAGAAAATGCTCCCAGATTCAAGTTAACTCAGGATTCATGAACACTTAAAAGGTTTATTATGCTTCGACATGTTGATCACAACCTTCACTGGCGTCTCAAAAGAATAAAGTAAAGAAGCAATGATTGAATACAGTAATTGTGCAGTATACGCTCGATGTTATTGTAAGATCCTGAGTGTCACTATAGTTGAACACAAAATTTAAGCAAACATTGCATGTAGATGCATGTAGATTGCATGTAGAGTATCTTGTATCAACTTGCATAACCGAAAACAATGTTTCATACAAAGGATTTGTTACTAAAAAATTTAATATTCTATCAAGAGTTCCTCAGGGATCTAATCTAGGTCCTCTGTTGTTTCTTCTTGTTATTAATGATATTCCTCTATGTATTAAAACTTCTCAAATTCTTCTTTTTGCCGACGATCTCAAATTATACTCCAAAGTAAGTTCAATTGATGACTGCGTGAAACTTCAACAAGATCTAGAGAGTATTCAAATGTGGAGTGATAAGAATAAATTAATCCTGAATGTTTCCAAATGTAAATCTGTATCTTTCACGAGGAAAGAAAATCAAATTAACTTTACGTATACAATAAGTGCCACTTCCTTGTCTACCCCAAATACTATCAAAGATCTAGGAGTTATATTTGATAGCAAATTAACCTTTACTCAACACATTGACGCGGTAACGAGTAGTGCATATAGAAACCTAGGTTTAATTTATACAATAGGACAGGATTTCTGCAAACAATCAACATTTATAAGGTTATATTTTTCATATGTGACGTCAAAATTAGAATACTGTTGTACTGTTTGGACACCAAATGTCACTAAATACACTTATGCAATAGAAAATATACAATTTAAATTCTTAAAACTGCTTGCATACAAGAAAACCGGTTTCTATCCAAAGTATGTCTCCTATGACGACTTGGTAAGGAATTTTAATTTTCAACATTAGGAAAAAGGAGATGTGTTTTTGATTTGTTGTTCTTACATAAATTATTAAATGGTAAAATTGATTGTCCAGAATTAGTTTCAGAAGTATTATTACGTGTCCCAACAGGTAAGACTAGAACAGCAAACGCTGGGACATTCTATTGTAGAAAAACAAGAACAAAAATATTGCATAAGTCTCCTCTGTGGAGAATGTGTGCTTCATATAATGAAATTATTAGATTTCATGTAATAGATGTGTTTAGCATGTCAGAGAACAAGTTCAAAAGAATTATCATGCAATAACTTATGTATAATTAGATAACGTATATTTGTGTATGTATAATAGTGTATGTCAAATAATTCTGTATACGACATTACAACTGGGCATTAAACCTGTTGTGTTGTCCTTATGAAATAAATAAATAAATAAATAATAACGACAACTCAAGACAAAAGCATTAGATTATTATTTAAGGTTTCCGTTTGAAATTCTAACACATTTACCACTTACATCCGTAATAGATAGGAACACATTGGCAGATTAGTAACCTATAACAGTTTCTAACAGAAAATTTATTTAACCTATTGAAGGTTCTAGTATTAGTAACTTGTAACAGTTTCTAACACAGAAAATTTATTTAAGCTATTGAAGGTTCCAGTTTTAGTAACTTGTAACAGTTTCTAACACAGAAAATTTATTAAGCTATTGAAACGAAATCTTTAAGTTTTATGTCCAACGCTTATGCCGGTTAGCCTAAAGGAGACGGTGATGATGAGTAATGAATAAAACGGTGGAATGAAGAAAGTGGGAGGAAAGGGAGAACCTCGAGAAAACCCACGCACACGGTGTTTGTTCACCACAAAGTTCACTTGGCGGGGCTGGGATCGAACCCGAGACCCCAAGCACCAGAGCTGAACGCTCTACCACTGAGCCACCGCGGCCCCTTATTAAGCTATCGAAGATTCTAGTATTAGTAACTTGTAACAGTTTCTAACACAGAAAATTTATTAAGATATTGAAGGTTCCAGTTTTAGTGACTTGTAACAGTTTCTAACACAGAAGATTTATGTAAGCTATTAGAGGTTCCAGTTTTAGTAACTTGTAGCAGTTTTTAACACAGAAAATTTATTTTAAGCTATTGAAGGTTGTAGTATTAGTAACTTGTAACAGTTTCTAACACAAAAAATTATTTAAGCTATTGAAGATTCTACTATTAATAACTTGTAACAGTTTCTAACACAGAAAATTTATATAAGCTATTGAAGGATCTACTATTAATAACTTGTAACAGTTTCTAACACAAAAAATTTTTATTTAAGCTATTGAAGGTTGTAGTATTAGTAACTTATAACAGTTTCTAACACAGAAAATTTATTAAGATGTTGAAGGTTCCAGTTTTAGTGACTTGTAACAGTTTCTAACACAGAATATTTATTAAGCTATTTGAGGTTCTAGTATTAGTAACTTGTAACAGTTTCCAACACAGAAAACTTATTAAACTATTGAAGGTTCTAGTATCAGTAACTTGTAACAGTTTCTAACACAGAAAATGTATTAAGCTATTGAAGGTTGCAGTACATAATCACAGTTTTAATTAACGTATTCGTCTACAGGGACGGCGTTAAGGGTGGGCGAGGGTGGGCGACCGCCCACCCGATGGATGGTCTCGCCCACCCATCCGCCCACCCCAACAGAAGTAGAATAATGAAGGTGACCAGTGCCGGATTTAGGTTTGATGGGGCCCTAAGCTATTGAAGATAATGGGGCTCTTTGTATTTCTAGCTTTCTTTTTCAGCGACAAAATTTCGCCTTTTTTATTTGAATATATGCTATGCGGTAATCTATGGACCTAATACATATCTAAGTACGTTTTCGCATATATTTCGTTATCTTAACTTACTGTTTTGAATACATTACAGAAAAACTGTAAAATTTATAAAATTAGCGGTAGTTTAATTTGGTCCCAATAAAGCCCCTTGCCGATCTTCTCTGTTTTCTTTCTGCACCAACTATGATCTACGCTCCACGCCATGCTTCTACAATATGTGGAGGCCGCATCATTTCTCATTTCAAGTTGTTTCTAGTCAGTTGGGTAAAGTTTGAAACGATTCCAGGGATCCGATGTAAGTAAATACAATCTGAATACCATCCAGGGTTGGTAATTACTGCCTGAAGCTCAACTAATCGTGTAAGCTTTTTCCAGGCCAGGTTACTAGAGTAACTCAAAATGGAATGCAACTCTTTAAGATTACACAAGGTGTAATACGACACAAATTCGCTGGAAGCAGAGGCGAATCTAGAAGGTTAAAACTGGAGGAGGGGCAACTAAAACCCAGATTATGATAGATATATTGTGAGTTTACTATAAACTTTCAAAAGTGTGTAAGTAATGGCTTCAATAATTTCTGTCACTCAAAACACTGGGGGCTTAGACCTCTCCGGCCTAGTGATGAGCGCAAGAGTCTTGGTCTTGCAGTTTTTGCAAGAGTCTTGCATGCAAGACCAAGACCAAGACCAAGATCATACCTGCAAGACCAAGACCAAGACCAAGACTCTTGCGCAAGAGTCTTGCATAAGTACTGGCTCAGTAGTAGAGCGTTCCCCTTTGGTGCTGGGGTCCCTAGTTTGATCCCAACTTGCACCATGTGAGCTTTTTTGGTGGATAGAGACCGTGTGTGTAGGTTTCTCGGGGTTTTCCCGTTTCCTCCTACTTTCTTCATTCTACCATTTCATTCATTTCTCATCATCCCCATCTCTCTTAGTCTCGGTGCATAATCGTGGCATGTAAAACTAGATACTACATCATTTCAAAACGTATTAGTGATGATCTTCTTCTAAAACTAAAATGAAATGTAGTATTGAACATCGGTAACTCTGTACATCATAGGTGCCGACTACATGGTTATGGCCTTGGCAAAGAGGATCAAGCATCCGTTAGAATTTTTTAATGTGTGTTCAAAAACTTAATATCTAAATAACATTTTTATTATATTGACAAAAACTTGTGTATGTGACCAGGGCCGTGAGGTGGGGCGGGGCGACCGCCCCGGGCGCCGAAGTAAGGGGGAGAAAAATTCGGGGGAATAAAGGAAAAAAGATCGTGGAGTGCACTTAGCGCCCGTAGATTTAGCGCCCACATATAATATCGTGTACTTAGCGCCCAGAAAATATTTGATGCTTATCAGTGTGCTAGGGTTGACCAAAGAGAGAACTAGTTTATATGTATAAACGTAGTTTCGTACTCAAATCATCTATCCCATCCCCTCTCTTTTGACGACTAAAGAACAAAAATTTTTTCACTTGAAAGATCCTGCCTAAGGGGTTTTAAAACTTCCTGCACAATTGTCATGTCACTTTTAAAACCCCTTAGGCAAGTTGAAAGAAATGTGTTCTTTTCTTCCTCTTCTGTTCATCACCGTCAGCTCTAACACTCTGACTTTTCATGTACATCTGTAATTACGTACAATTTAATTACGACTTAAGAGCATTACCATATCACCTATGAGATTTTCATATATGGATGTGAATTCATGTGCCAGCGTTATTTTAAAATTTATATAGTTTTAAATAATAATAATTACACGCACCTTAATGCAAATACTACTGCATGGAAAACAGCAATTATTTATGCACATTGCATAACTTCATTTCCTATCGTAAATACAGGGTGTCAAAAAATTCAAATGCCAAAATTTGCTGGGTAATTCTTTATATCAAATGAAAATAAAACGTTCTAATGAACATGTGTCAAGTGTTATAAGCCGCCCTAAACGCAATCAATCACATTTTAAACCCTAGTTTAAAAATAATGGAACATATCGTAAGTAGTTAAAGAAATTCGGCAAGAACTAGTATTTCCTCTATCTAGTTAAATATCCATACAAGGATACACTTTTAACCCTAGGACCACGGGCGGCGATTAGGGGGCGGCAAAGGGGTCAGTTGCCCCTCCACTTTTTGAAATGTATATAGTTTCATTTGGAAATATAAAGTTTTGTATGTATTATTGGTTCATAGAATACAAATGGTGCCATAAAATATTTGCCGTTCCATGAGTACGTATTGGTTATCTTTCCGTGAAGTTAAGAAAGCTACAGTAATTGCGTTTTAAAAATGCCACTAAAAATGGCCCAAAAATTAAGCTGTTGGAGCGAGACAATTCGAGCGTACTTTCATTTCATCTTACAAGGGCTCGATATGTTAGTAAGCCGCTCTGGATCTAATTGAGATATCATTTCGCAAGAAAAGAAGTCCTTCACAAGTTATTCTTTAATTGTACAAAAATTGACAGTTCCTAAAACAGTTCTTTTCTTGAAAAATTGACAGTTCTTTTCTTCTTTCTTATAGTAAGGAATATTTTGATTTGATTTTTTTTTCAGTTTAACATCCTGTTCAGCAGCGAAACTATATGAGACGTGAACTTAATGATTAACGTAGAGTCCGAACCACGTGAGCTCCCTCCGGGAATTGAACCCAGATCTCCCACGTCAAAGGTGCGTACGTTAACCGCTTAGCCACGAAGGAGCTCAGTAAGGAATATATAATTTTGCAGTGTAATATACGAGTTTAGGGGTGTACATATACAGTTTTGTTATACAATTAAATTTAGTAAATTCAACATAATTCTAGGTTTTAGGATTATTTTGTATAACTGGAATGTGGAGTGACTAAGTATTGTTGAGTTTTGATGTATTCCAAGAAAATGAAAACTGTATCTAATGGCAACGAACATGTTTCGGGAAGCTGCAAAAATATTTCTTTGAAAGTCGTAGCATATGCTTGTAGTATTCACTGTCTTTCTAAGAGTAATAACACATATAATAACATGCGTGGAATTAAAAATATAAGTTGTTCATTAATTTCCAGTTTCAATATAACTTTTGCAGAACAAGCCTTATTATCCATTACTATGATTATTTGATTAATATTATCCTTTCTATTTCTTTGTTTTGCAAATTTCTTATTAAATAGGTCCCTAATCTGATCACACAATATTCCAGACAGAATTTTAAGATGCATGATTTTATGATTTTTTGATTTCATGAGCAAGGAATCAGATCTCTTCTTACACCTTCGTTGTATAAGAGTACAAAGAGTTAGTATCTTGTGTTGCTCTTGTCAATTTACGTAACAAAATATGAAAAAAGATATACGGCATTTTAACTGAAAAAGATAGTTATACAGTTATACAGCCTTTAGTCTATATAACAGCCTCCTAATAGTTACACAGCCTTTAGTCTAACAAAGTGTTACAAGCAACCAGGAAAAGTAACATTGACATACAAATACTGTATTCAGATCATGTATTGCCTCCCCCACTTTTAACGTCCAACCGCCGCCACTGCCGAGGACTACCAGGTGGGTCCATTGCACTCGTACGCATACTTTCTTTAATAATTACTAAGGCTTAGTAAGTATTGAAATTCTATGACATTTCCCTGGTTGTGTTCTTGTATTATTTGGTCTAGGAATTAATTCGTGCGGTTTTTAATAAAAATTGAAGCTTTATTTCAAAAACAAAGTAAATGAATACGTTAACAAAAATATTGTCCATCGCTAGCCACTACTTTCTCCCATCTTTCAGGCAATTTACGGATTCCGTGTCGAAAGAATTCCTCATCTTTTGACGCAATCTAATCAAAGATCCATTTTTCGATATTTTCTGAAGAAGTAAACCGCTGTCCAATCAAATCGTTATTCATGCAATCGATCAAGTAGTAGTCAGACGGAGCAGTGTCTGGTGAATATCGCGGGTGGAGTAACACTTTCCATCCGACATTTTCCAAATAGGTTTTGACCGGTTTTGCGACATGTGGTCGAGCGTTATCATCTTGATAAATAAGTTTATTATGCCTGTTATTCCATTCTGGTCGTTTTCAGGCCAGAGCTTGCTTCAAACGCATTAGTTGTTGTCGATAGCGGTGTCCTTTAATAGTTTCACCAAGTTTCAGAAGTTCATAGTACACCACACGTTTCAAATCCCACCATATATACAGCATAACCTTTGCACAATGAATATCTCGTTTCGGTTGTGAAGGACCTGGTTCACCTTGCTTCACCCAGGCCTTTTTTCGTTTAGGATTCTCGTAATGAATCCACTTCTCATCACCAGTTACAATTCGATGCAAAAATCCCTTCCTTTTCTGTCTTTGAAGCAGCAATTCGCAAACGGTTTTTCTTCTTTCAACGTCTTTCTTTTCAATTCATGTGAAACCCAATAAGACATCTTTTGAATCATTCCTATGGCTTTGAGACGTTTGGAAACTGTTGTTTGCTCAACTCCAAATGCTTCTGCAAGTTCGTCCTGCGTTTGACACGAATCCTGATCAAGCAATGCTCTCAATTCTTCATCTTCAAATTCTTTTGGCTGTCCAAATTGCTTTTGGTCTTCCAAGCTGAAATCACCACCTTTAAACCGTGCAAACCACTTCTGACACGTTCGCTCAGCTAGAGCATGGTCACCAAACACTTCCACTAAAATATGATGACTTGCGGTAGCACTTTTCTTCATGTTAAAGCAATGAAGAATAACTCCCCGCAAAAACACTTTATCAGGCACAAAATGCGCCATTTTCAGTTGAAGAAAAAATGTTGTTGTTTCCGCTTCAAGCAACTGACATATACTAAACAAGATGCTCAATGACAGTAGTTTTCAACGCATGTTTGGATCAACGAAACTATGGGACAATAAGCTAGTTACGCCATCTTTTGTAAAACCGCACGAATTAATTCCTAGACCAAATATGTTATTTAAGTTTTTTTTTTCATTTCCGTGAGTTAAGTGATAGTTTTTAAAATTTATAGCATTGGGTGCCGAGTGGGTCCATTAAACTCGAGCCTTAATGAAGAAATATGATAGATTCAGAATAGATTGAGATTGTGGCTCGTAGCGGAGTGAACGTTCTGATAATCTTCTAACTGTCCCAATGAAGTCAGATATAACATATTGCAACTTTATGTGTTATTATTTAGTTTGATTGATTTAATTATTTGCAATTTTGCTTATTTTAGTAGCAGCTTTTCTTTATTTATTCACTTATATAAGTCCATTGTCAGAAGCATAATAGTTGCTTTTGTCTATCAAACTGTATTAATTTTTCCATTGTATGCAGTTGCGTATCCAGGGGGAGTTTCCCGGGATATGAACTCCAAAGAACCAAAATTTTAAAAAGTTGCTAGAATAAAATCTAAATTTGTGCTTTCAGTCTCCACATTAACAAAAAAGTATTCCGGAGTAGGACACTGACCCCCCCCCCCCGAATAGAAATCCTGGCTTTGCCACTGATTGTATGTAAAGTTTTGTTTATTGTTAGTGTGTTTTGATCATTGCACGTGGTAGACAAACAGATCACTAACAATACACGTCACTATTGATGGTAGAGGAGGAATATTTTTGGTAAATCAATAAACAATGAAGAAATTGATTCCCGACAGACGATAAGATATTAGCAGACTTATATACAAATGCAACTGAAGTTTCTTGTTCAGGTACCGATATTGAAATGAGACGTTGAGTAGTTTTCTTATCCAGAGGATTGGTTAGAAGTTTGAAGCGTAGCACCTATAGCTAATGGAAAAGCACGTGCTAATGCAAAAAGCAAAACTCCGGAGAAAGGCGATCCTACATGGGCTGCCTTATGTTTTGATGACAACATCGGCGCTATTAGAATACCTGATGATGAACTGTTCCTAATTTGTGAAGTTGCAGATTCTTCACACACTCTGCAATATAATTTTATTCTTACATATAATATGACTGTAGACGAACAATTTCTCATTTTTTGGGTGCGCTGTCTCTTTTGACAATATATGCCCAGTAAGATCACCCATTGCAAAACACAATGCACAACTATGCTGAAGTGGTCACTTCTAGAGCGGAGGAAAAACTCAAAGTTATCATATATTACAACACAACAAAATCACACGTTCACACTAACAATCATATGGCTCGCTGTTAGATTACAAAACAATGAACAAAATGGCCTATGACAGTATTTTACATAACTGATGTAAGTGGACTCAACACTTATGGTATTGTGTCATTAAAGCGTAATTTCAAACGAGAAACAGACATTAAAAAAGTTTGAAATGCCGTAAATTCTTCATTTCGTCTGGTTAGTAGTTCGCCAACGTTGAGAAAAAATCACGGAGAATGGAAGCCTCCCTGCATACTTTAAGAGGAACAGTCTAAGAAATTCTCTCCAGCAAAGAGGGAGCACAAAACAAGAACTTTCTGCCGCAAATGCAAGCTACATGAATGTATTGACATGTAACATTTTCGAAGTGTAACACTCCGACTTTGATAAAATTTGGCAGGTAGATATTACACATGAAATAAACGAATACGTGTTTCTTTTTTCTTTTCTGGGGAAAACTGTTTTAAGGGTAAAAGCCTCCACCCAAAATTTGGAGAAATTTGAGGTCCGAAAGACAAGAAGAAGTTAGCCGGAGTGAATGAAATTGTGCACAGATATTATAAACGTTAAAAGATGGAATATGTGTTTCGTATTTTCCTGGGAAAAATGGTTGGGTGGGGCACAGACCTCTTCAAACCTTTGATCTCGAAATATCAAAAGCGCTAATAACAGTACGTCAAAAATGCCTACTGAACATGGAGAATTGCAACGAAACTATGTTTACATTTCATCACGACTTATCAAAGTGCTAATTAGTGTAGTGAAAAGTACCTAAAAAGACATGGAGAATTGTAAAACAATTACCTGTGACTAATTAATTTTTAAATTTTGTTACGCAGAAATAAGTTTTCTTCTTGCAAATTTCAATATTATACTTCTAAATAGTGTTTTACTTCATAATAAAACCTCCCTTCTGCAAAAATAAAAAAATAAAAAAATAAATAATAATATTTATAATAATAATAATAATAAATAAATAAATAAATAAATAAAAATAATAAATAAATAAATAAGTTTGTATTTAATTTTATGTCCCATGGTTTTGTCAGGTAGGCTAAAGAAGACTTGAATTTACTGATTATAGTGGAATCCGAACCACTTTGGTCATTCAATGCTCTCCCACCAGGAATCGAATCTTGAACCTCATACGCCAAAGGCTTGCGTTCTTGCCACTAGACCAGCGAGCAGGGATAAAACAAACATATATAGGAATATGTAAATTAAACTCACAACCAGACGTGGCTAGTGAGGGAAGTCGTAAGCCAAAGCGTTCCAGACAAGTCACACGAACACGAAGTACATACTGCAGCACTTGGGATTGGCGAATTTTTACAGGGAGAATGAGAAAGTCCGATTTCTATGGAATGGTGGACGGATTTGTTTTCCTTCACTCTGACAAGGATCAGAAGTGATGGATTACTTACAGCAAATCGTACCAGAAGAAACTGAAGAATTCCTAATTTATTTTGATCAACATTACGCATCAGGTAGTATTTGGAGTATGCGACTTTCATCTTACGGTGATCTTACGATTCAATTTCTTTGCTAGCCTCTTTTGTTTCCTCGCAACATACCCGTTCATATAGCAAAATTACAGAAAGAGACACGAACGAGTAAATTGATAGAAGCTTCGAATTTGAAATTCCAAAAGGTTGAACCTGTCCATCCTTCCTTGTGGATGGACATTACAAAAGGATGAGGTCATGGTTTCAACGAATACGCGACAAAACGTACTAGCGACAAAACGTACCACCGACAAAACGTACCACTTACCTTGAGGGGTGCTTGTGAAAGGTTTTCTAAAAACACTTTAAATAATGACAAGCGACAAAACGTACCACTTGCCTGGAGGGCTACTTGCGAAGAGTCTTCCAATCAGCCATCAAATAATGTCAGGCGACAAAACGTACCACTTGATAGGACAGCATATAAGTACATATATATCGGCCAAAATAAGGTTAAAAGTTGAACAGATTGGTGCTGAGAAAAGTACCGATGCAAGACTAAGACACAGGCTAAGACTAACACCATACCTGCAAAATTCTCGCAACACCAAGACCATACCTGCAAGATTTTCGCCAGACCAACACCAGCAAGAATCTTGCATATGCAATATTTGAATATTTGCTGATTTCCATCACACTTTATTCAGGCTTTGGATCAGGGACGGATAGGTATTATTAGAGGGGCGCGGGCGCTTTCTCCCATAAGGGTCACCAGAATCTCAATGACACAAATCAAGTTGCACATTTTTTTTTCTACAGTAAGTCAAGAGTATTAACAATTGACAATTAAAACCTGATATTCTTTCATCAGTATATTATTCTGAATTGTTCAAAATATTATATGAAGTTCAAGGAGAACGTATACTATATTACAAAATTAGCAGATGTTTTAGTGTACTAGTTTTTGATGCTACTGTATCTATCACTTTTGCATTCGAAATATTTTTGAATAAATCTTTTTCAATAGACATCAACATAAATGTTTTCAAATGTTCCTGAGACATGGTACTCGTTAGCTTATTTTTAATGTATTTCAGTTTATTTCAGTTTTGAAAAAATTCTTTCACATGTTGCCTGAGTTACGGGCCAAGTCAATAAAAATTTGTATGCTGGAAACCTGGATAAGTATTATTGCAAAATTTACAATTCTGCAAAATTAAAAAGCAGCACATTGGACAATTTTGCAACACGTTTTGCATTCGCTTTCCTTGTAAACAAATGTATTTTCTCCTAATTCTGAATCACTTGCACCATCAGCACAGTCATTTTTTCTCGGTTGTGCTCGTCATCAAGACCGACTTTCAAGGATATCCACGTCTTTCAAAAGTCCAAGACAATACATTTACAGTATCCTTGGAAACTTCTTTACTGAAGTTTTTCAGAAAATATGTAAGTTTATCGAAAGGGACGTCTGGAAGTTCTGTTACTTGGTTGAAGTTTAGGGTCCAAATAATCCATAAAGTACATTGCTTCTGGAATCTTGAAGAAATAGTCGAAACTACCATGTCCAATATTGTGTTGAATGCGTCGATGCAGAACCTGGTCATTGGATAGAAGTAGCTTCATCTTCATATTCACAGGAAAATCTTTGTCCATCTCTAAAGGCGAATTGTCGACAGGTCAATAGAAAAAAAATCACGTTCTAAGTCTTCAAATTTGTTATTGGCCCATTCTGCAAAGCTTAATACTGCATTCTTAACGGATTCAAAATCATCTCTCTACTCTTTCGCTTGGAACAGAGTAGTCTGCACCATCCGATAGGACTACACTAGCAGCACTCTCTATTTGGAGATAGTTTGACAGAGAGGTCGTCACTTGAAATATCTTAAGGAACATTTGTGCTGTTCGAGTTGTTTTGAACTTGAAAAAATCTTTTATATATCCTTTCGCTTTACACCTAGCGTTTGGTTTGATATTTTCTCTAGAAACAATTTTCTTAATTATTATGGTCAACTCTGTATACAAAGCACTTTCTGGGTTCGAAAAATGACCAAACTTTTTCTGAAAAACAGTGTGTTTTCTACCATCTTGTTTCCGCAATAACTGTAAGACGCCTTTGTTAACATTTGATCTTCCACATGTACATTCGCTGATAAGACTCACGCATAAATATCGCAGTCATTCAGCAGAACAATGACACAAAATCAATGCAATTTTTTGTCAGATCACATATGACATGATTGAGTATATGAGCGTAACACCACATGTGAAACTGAGTTTCTTAGTAGTTAAGCGGTTAGCGTATGCGCCTTTGTCGTGGGAGACCTGGGTTCGATTCCCGGCGGGAGCTCATGTGCTTCGGATTTCCCGTAAATCAGTATGTCCCGTCTCATATAGCCTCGCTGCTAAAAGGGCCGTTAAACTCAAAATCAACTGAATCACACGTGTAACTGATCATAGGTGAATTGAAAAAATCCGAATATTGTTCTTGCATGTTACTTGAGCCATCGGTTAAATTTCCAACACACTTCTTAATATCAAGGTTCAACTTCTGCAGAATTTCCAGCAGTAAACCACAAGGACACTGGCCTGTGGTAGATATGCGTTTTATAATGACAACAATACTTTGTTTAACAACCATTTTAACAACATATCGTAAAACAACAGAGCACTGGCCTGAAACTACTAGACCTATATCTTGAGTAGTGTCTAATATTATAGAACAGAAAATATTGAAGCTTGAGAGACTTCTTTCGAAATATCTTCTCTGATAAGTGTGCTGATAGCATTCAAAACATAATTCACCGTGTTTAGTAAAAGTTATGCGACCACTATCCTGCTTACTTCCTCGTATATGACTCTTCTCGGTGACCTTATCTAAATTACTTTTAAGCGGAAGATCAAATTTGCTTAAGAAAGGAATAATATCCAAAAAGTTTCCATGATCTATAGCTGTGTCTCTCAGTTTATAGGCTGCTACATTTCCTCTGTAAATGAGCCCTCTTTTACCAATGAGTTTCTGCACTTTGACAGCTCGATACATTACGTGTCTGTTCTTCTCAACCTTATACTGCCGTTGTTTTACCTGTTCATGAGGAAGTAGTTTCTTAGCATTATGTTCTCTTTTGTTAGATATGTAAGCACACACATTGGTCTAATGTATTTTGGAAGACTCGTGTTCTCTTACTCGCTGATAAACGTGTTTAATGTTACGTTTGTCACGTACAGAACCTTTAAGAGAAGTTTGTTCGATCTGGAGAATAATCTGTGAACGCGCTGCAAAAAGAAAATGCTTGAAGTGGTACGTTTTGTCGCGGATTAAATATCCAAAATGTTTTAATTAGTCCAAGACAGGTTGTAATTTATATAAGTGGTACGTTTTGTCGTGGAATAAATGTCAGAAATGCTTTAATTAATCCATGACAGGTTGTCATTTATGACAGGTCGTCAAAAGTGGTACGTTTCGTCGCGAAAATTCAAGTGGTACGTTTTGTCGCTGGTACGTTTTGTCGGGACACCGGTTTCAACTGCATCGAACAAGAGCAGCGATATGAATTACCGAAGAAGAGGGTAAAATGGAAGACGACTAGCCTTCAAAGGCGCTTGTTCAACTTAGTGGTGGATTATTCTCAAAGAAACACCATACTCGTTCAATATCTGATTGGAATTGATTACTGCATAAGGCCGTAACTTTAGGGTATTATGTGTACAATAAGGTTCGTAGAGCGATTAACTTATTGGTTTGTAAAACAACGTTCTTTTTATTATAGAACGTTACGTTGTTTTTCAGTGCTTGTAGTGTATGATATCAATTGCTTAACTATATAGATTTATATTACGCATAAAGCTGTGAAATATGTATCAGATTTAATGCGGATAGCTTGTTAGATTTTTTTTTTCTGAAACTGTGTAATACCATATGATAATATGACTTTTTATCTTTTTTAGTATCAAACTCGATGTTGTTATATAGTCAGAGTTACCATATGACAGATTTTTACCGGGACAGTCCCGGTTTGGAAGCTCTTGAGATGAAATGAAATCTTTGGATTTTACATCCCACGATTAAGGAGATAGGAGTAGGATAGAGGAGACGGTGATTGTGAGAATGAATGAAATGGTGTAATGAAGAAAGTGAGAGAAAACGAGAGAACTCCGAGTTTATCCATGCACGCAGCGTCTGACTACCACAAAGCCCATTTGACGCAAGATGGGATGAAACCAGGGATCCTATGAACCAAATGTGAGTGTTTTTACCACTGAACCACCGTGACCTCCATGAAGACTCTTATCCCGGTGTTTCGCCAGTTTACATTTTGTCCCGGTTCTCAGTCGTGAGAATATGTTCACCGTTTTTTGTATGCCTTATTCTCATTGCGGTATTCTAGATTACGTCTGTTTTACATAGTTTTCACATTAAAAGCTAAATATGTAACCTTAGTTTATAGTACATTTAAATGTTGTAGAGCATTGCATATCACGGAGTACAGTTACATACATGCATACATGCATACATGCATACATACATACACACACACACACACACACACACACACATATATATATATATATATATATATATATATATATATATATATATATATATATATATATATATATATATATATATATATATATAACTACGTTTCTGCGTTTCTCCCTTTCCCCCGGAGGTTATGATTCATTGAAGCGTCATAATCAGTGCTATTGGCTGGTCTCTCTGTCTCTCTCTCGCTCTCTCTCTCTCCCTCTACATAACAGTTTTACTTAGTGGACGCTAAGTACACGGAACATGGATGTAAGAAAATAACAGGAATTAACGACCTGTGGAAAGAGTGGTAAAATGAACTGGACATCCCTGATTGTGAGATAAAATCAATATAAAATTCCTTCTGTGAGCCAGAAACACTGGGCGCTAAGTCTACGGGCGCTACATGCACGGAACCAAAAAGATAGGAAAAATTACTTGGAATACAGTATATGTATCGGGCGCCGTCGTATACTCTTGCCCCGGGCGCTGAGTTTCCACTGCACGGCCCTGTATGTGACCGCAAGTTTGGTTTCATGGGCGGGTGCTTATACGTTGAATAATAATTGTTTATCAATATAACTTTTAGCCTCCTCAGGTGTATGGCACACGAGGATTGAGCGATATAATATTATACAACAATAAATAATCCATATTCACAAGTGAGAGTGGTTTTGTACAGTATTTCAAATAACTTGGAGTTTGATGCTGTGTTTTTGTATTTCTAATATAGGTCAAAAGTATTTGTATAAGTTGAGTTTACACAAAAGACATGGACAGTCGAGTCGTTTTCAGTTTTTACTCAAGTTATACTAAAATATTAAGAAGTTTGATTATAATCGTTATTATTTTAATTTCTCTCTTTTTTTTTGGGGGGGAGGAAATATTGCTAACATATCATCATCATAGCTATTCTGCCATTATTGGCAAGACACTTGTTGCAACTCAGAAAATTAGATATACGGTGGTTCTCAGCTAGTCTCTTCATCTTGACGTAGCAATTTTCTGTTTTAATATCTTCCTTCAACTAGAGTCTCCTTTGCCCCCTCCCTCTCTTTCCTTCCACCATATTCTCTAGCATGTCTCTCATAATAAAGTTCCTCCTCAGCCAATGTCTCAACCAGTTCCTTTTCCTCCGTTTAATTACATCAAAAATTCTTTTCTCCCCTACTGCTACTATTTCTAACACCTTCTCATTCGTTTTCCGTTCAACCCAGCTAATTCTCTCCTTTAATCGAAAGCCTCCAATATTTTTTTCATCGATTTTGAGTATTGTCTGTGTTTCTGTTCCATAGGGTACATATTGGAATCAGTAAAATAAAATCTCAATATTTAATTGGAAGTTTGTTCAATACAAAGATTAGCTAATCTTAGTTGAAATTTATATATATATATATATATATATATATATATATATATATATATATATATATATATATATATATATATATATATATATATATATATATCTGACGTCTTTAGAGTGTAAAAATAATTTAGCAATTTGTAGTATTTCAGTAGTCTGTGCCGTTTTGATATTCTTTCATGCGTCTCCCCAACCAGTAGGGTATTGAATCTGTTAAAAAAATATAAAAAGATTACGAAACGTTGTAATTTATCTTATAAGTAGTGAAGCGTGGGGACCCATTGAAAATAAAATAAAGGTTATCACCCATGTTGTATACTATCATCATACTTACACGAAGGTAAACTATATTTCATTTAGAAACATACAATGTATTTCCGTTACTATTGGCGCATTGTAGAATTTATCCAGAGTAAAATTTACGTATGAAATGCATAAAATTTCTTAAAAGCAAGACTTGCGAGACTCTTGCAGCAAGACCAAGACCAAGACCAAGATTGGGTGTGCAAGAACAAGACCAAGACCAAGACCAAAGGTTCCAGTGCAAGACCAAGACCAAGACTGGATGTGCAAGACCAAGACCAAGACCAAGACCACCCGGGTCTTGGTCTTGGTCTTGCATTTGCTCATCACTACTCCGGCCCCTGGTTAGATACGTCTCTGGCTGAGAAACCTGTTGCAATAAAATTATTATAAGTCCTATAAATGTAGGTAGCATCTTTTCACTGCGACGTGAAAAGATGTTGGTACTTTGCCTTGCTATGTAGTAACTAGTGCCGATAACCTAATGCATTCAGTCTGCTGCATACTAACTTACACAACGTAAATTCGGGCAGTTCTGAACGTAACAATACAAAAAATACTGTTAATATATACAAACGAACGACTCATATGCCTATAACGAATGGATGAAATCACTATGATTCGTGCTCCTATCCTTTCCTTTAGTCAGGAGCGGATCCATTATGAATGTTTGGGGAGGCAGTCGCTCGAAGTCAATAGCTTTTTTTTTTTTTTTTTTTTTTTTTTTACGTTTATAATACAAAGGTGAAAATTCTTAGGATTGGTTTTATTTTTAAAATAAAAAATATTCGATTCGGGGGGCGATCGCCCCCTGGATCCGCCCCTATCTTTAATGATCCATTATTGCACTCTATAGATCACTATATGAGCTCCTCTGTGGCTAAGCGGTTAGCGTACGCACCTTTGGAATAGGAGACCCGGGTTCGATTCATGTCGTTCGGATTCCACGTTAATCAGTAGGTTCCGTCTCATATAGCCTCGCTGCTGAAAGGGACATTAAATTCAAAATCAACTCAACTCTATAGATCACTTTGAAAATCAGTGCCAAGTTCTGAAAGTTATGAAAATACTTCTGCACACTACTTTTCATACTTACGTACAGCGAAATATCTATAATTTCGCGATATAAAGATTATTGCCGCTTAGGGTTGTAATTCCAATATATTTTACTATTATTTCGCCAGCTTGTCGTTTCATGTCTTCTTCTTATGCATCCACTGTTACCAGACTCAATTTCTTGTCGAATTCCAAACAGTATGTGAAAGGGTAGTACTAGAGTTCTATCCGCATACAAGATACTGTATCACTTATGCTGTGAAGTCTTATTAAAATAGTTAAGTGTAATGGCTGTAAAACAGGGTCCCGATTACAAATGGGGCTCTGAAACAAGATCCCCATTACAAGCGGAGTTGGGAAACGAGGGCTCCATTATAAGTGGGGCTGGGCAACAGAGATCCCATTTCAGGCGGTTTGGAAAACAGGGCCCTATTACTTGCTTCATGAGAGCTTAATACATAATAGTACAGAACACCGTTGTTGTATGTGTGTTTTATCTTGCTTGCTTTTTCATATTATTTGGAAATAACTACAGCCATTTTTCTTTAACCCTTTCCGGATCCTGGCTTTTTGGGCTATTTTTTAGACTTTCCGTCAAGCAGCTACTGTATCGTCACTATTAATCCTAGGATCATGGTTCATACCTCATTCTCTTCAGAATAGAGCTGGCTTTCAAATGGTACCACTTGCATGCTCATATCATATACCAGAAGTGGGGAAAAATGTCAAAGTGAAAGTTTCGGAGGGAATTTTTTTTTCTCGAACTTTGGCCCTCCCTGGACCCCCCCCCCTGTGTGAACGTAGCCATCTAAAAAAAATCTGAACGTGTGTGGCTTGGTACTGAACTTGGTATACTGAACGTGTGTGCCAAATTTCAAGTTTCTATCTTGAATAGTAAGGGAGGGAGAAATTTTATCAAAATTTCCCACAATGTCCCAAATTACCACAAAACACTATGATCTCAGGGAAAAAAAATCATGAGACATCGCTAATTACCCTAGGGTTATGTGTCGCCCATATTCTCTTCTGAATAGAACTCTTTCAGGCGGTACCATTCACATGTCTCCATCATGTATCTAAGGCGGGAAATTCCAGGAAAAAGGGATTTTTTGGTCTAAATATCCCTTTTTTCAACTTTTAGCCCCTCTGGACCCCCCTGTTTTAACGCAGAAATCTGAAAAAAATCCGTTAAATACCACTCGGTGGACTGAATGTTTGTGCACAATTTCAATCTTCTAGGTGTAAAAATAGACCCACCAGAAAAAATTCAGAAATTTCCCCATGTTACCCTATACAGAAGTATATTTTGAAAAAAAATCACTGAGACGTCCGTAATTACCCTAGAATAATAATTCGAACGTCATTCTCTTCAGAATGGAACTGCCTTTCAGACGGTATGACTCACGTGTCACCATCATGTATGTGAGGCGGGAAAATCCTGAAAACGGGATTTTTTGGTCTAAAAATCCCTTTTTCAGTTTTTTCCCCTCTGGACCCCCTCTGTTTTAATGCAGAGATCTAAAAAAGATCTGATAAATACTACTAGGTAGGCTGAATGTTTGTGCGCAATTTCAATCTTCTAGGTGCAAAAGTAAGCCCGCCAAAAAAATACCCACCATGTCCCATTTTTCCCTATATAGAAGTATATTTTTCAAAAAATCCCTGAGACGTCCCTAATTACCTTAGGACAATGATTCGACCGTCATTATCTTCAGAATGGAACTGCCTTTTAGGCGGTATGACTCAAGTGTCCCCATCATGTAAGTGAGGCGGGAAAATGACGAAAAACGGGATTTTGGGGGTAAAAATATCCCTTTTTTCACCCCTTTGCCCCTCTGGTTCTCCCCCTGTTTTAGCACTGACATCGGAACAAAAAATCTGGTAAATACTACTCGGTGGACTGAATGTTTGTGCAAAATTTCAATCTTCTACGTAGAAAAATAAGCCCGCCAAAAAATATTGAACATTCGCTTAGAAAATGAGAAAAGAAATTTTTGACTTATGACGTCATCACCTCCTATGTCTGGACGCAGGACGGTCTGAAACCATACGTAATGTCCTCTACAAGGCCTTTGGACTTGGAAAACAAAAAACAAAACAAAAAAAAAAAAACCCGGACGAAAAAGCTCAAATAGAAGAGAAATAACGCAATGTACCATGAAAAATGCGTATGGTACAAATTGTATCATAGGATCCCGAAGGGGTTAAATTTTTTGGGGGGCCCCGAAGCTTATACGTAAATCTCGCACTGAAGGTGACATCCTATACTTCAAAAGCAATAGGTATTACTTTCGATTGAAATGTAATAAGTTTTAGGACTCTGTTTAACTCTGCAATGAACAATGATTTTAAGACAGATACTTATAGTAATATAATGATGACAAAAGTCGTGATAATTGAATTAAAGTTTAACACACACATACACAATCGTGCTACGCCAGTGTTTGTATGTGCTGCACTGAAAAAAAGTATATTTTAAAAAGCCGACTAAATAATGGACAGGTAGCCAGTATTGTCTATTGTCTCATTTCAGAAAGAGAGGGAGGGGAATAGTGCTTTGTGTCGGCGCGATAGCTTCTTATAAAAGGGTTGCATCTTGCAATTGTTTACAGCAATGTACCAATTACGACATGTCTTATCCGTGTGGCATTAAACATATTTGAAAAAAACCTTATTACAGCATTGTTGAGTTGATCTCTGTTGCGTTCAGAAGTCTCGGAGGTCGGTGCTGTTCAGCTAATATGTCGAAAAAACTTATCAGCGATCTCTTCTCAGGCTCAGTGTCTTCCTTGTGTTCAAAGAAACGCGATTTTCAATCCGTTGACGTTAGTGATAATTCTTCTTCAATAGAGAAAAAGACAAAAATAGAAATACATGTGACAACCAGGATTCTCAATTTGAAATGTTCGATTACGAAGAAAGTGGAAATGAACTAGATGCTGGAGAGAGGAAAGATGACAGTATTGCTTCTAAATATACTCATTTATACTTTTTGTCCCTTGCTTTCTTTTAATAAATCCCTCAAAGATAAAAATGTTTGCAGTAGCCTATTTTATCCTTGGTTTACTTTACCTACTTGTTGTGTATTTTATGTTATTAACGAAAAGTAGAGTATTATCTGTTTGTCTGTGTTGTTGGAACCTTCTTTCATTTCTATGCATTCATGTACATTCTTGGAGGGAGAGGAGGTAAAGCTATCTTGAACTTCATCGACTACACAGTACACACCGTTATTATTGCTTTAAAAAAAAAAAAAAAAACCTGGAAGTAGAGGTAGTGTGTCTGCCACGCGGAATTCTGTAGGTCGAGCCTATAGCCCATCCTAAGTCCTGCATTTCTCCAGCCCCACCAGGCGAATGCCGGAATTGTACCTTCTATAAGGCCAAGACAGCTGTTTTCCACATCCTTGTTTCTCCCCAATTTCGGTCTGAGCCTTAGCTAACTAAAGACTATAAAAATTGAAACTTAATTTTTGTAAAAAAATGTTTACATTGCCCAGTTCTCATTTTCATTGTCCGCCCACCCAGGAACTAGGTCCGCCTCTTTCCGCCCACCCCATCAAGCGTTCCTGGCGCCGTCCCTGTTCGTCTAGTTAAATTTTAAGAATAATTTATAATTCGCTAGAACTTATTTATTTATTTATTTATTAGCTATAATGTAACTATCGTTGCTCTCAGGCTGGCCAATCGCAGCTAGTAAAAGGTCACGCTCTTCCTTTAACAGAATTGCTATGATATTTAAAAAAAAATAGAAACTTAATTAGCCTATGTTGTCATGAGATAATAAATGTCTCTGTGCCACGTTATTCCTTAATAATAAACATTCACGTTAATAGATTATGCTACCTGTGCTATCACTTCTCTACCTGACGCAAATAGTTCTCGCTACCTGCACTATCGCTTGCCTGCCTGATGCTAATAGTTTTCGTTAACTGTGCTATCGCTTGTCGGCCTGATGCTAATAGTTCTCGCACCTGCGCTGTTACTTGACTTTCTTATGCTAATAGTTCTCGCTATCTGTGCTATCGCTTCCCTGCCTGACACTAATAGTTCTCGCTACCTACGCTTTCGCTTGCCTGCCGGACGCTGTTCTCGCTACTTGCGCTATCACTTGCCTGCCTGACACTTATAGTTCTCGCTACCTGTGCTATCGCTTCCCTGCCTAACGCTAAAAAGTATCGCTACCTGTGCTATCGCTTCCTTGCCTAACGCTAAAAGTTCTCGCTACCTGTTCTATCGCTTCCCTGCCTGACGTTAAAAGTTCTCGCTACCATATAGGCAGTTTGTCGTTTTAGCTGTTGTGACAATTTAGTAATAATTTGAGAATTGTATTGTTTGACTTTAATTATTTAAATGTAGGATAAGGGCCATGTAACCATATTTAGATTTGAATATTAATATTTTGAATAACTGTATGTTGGATGGTGGTCAAACTCCAAAAATAATAAATAAATTTTTAAGTAGGGGTCTATCAATAATTATAGATTTAAGCACGAGTTTTATCTAAAGTGTAGTAGTGCGGACCAAATGATAGGCACAACAGTTTTGTTTTTTAAATATATATATATATATATATATATATATATATATATATATATATATATATATATATATATATATATATATATATATATATATATATATATATATATATATATATATATATATATATATATATATATATATATTTCATGATGCTTCCATATTATATTTATTTAGTCCCACACAGCCCCAAATTTCACATCAATTGACCAAAAAAATCTTCTTTTCATATGCCCCTGGTAAATAGTGATTTTTGGAAGGAGGGGCTATAGCCTCATATCAGTCACTGACACATGCAAGAAGCAACGGAATATTAATTCTGTGATATTTAGGATTAATCTGACGCTCATTGGCATTTCCAGAATAAAGTCTGGAATTTTTATAAAGGTACACGATCTTTGCTTCGCCCCCTATGCCCCCCTAAGGAGGTGTTTTTTTTTTTTCAAAATAACATTCCAGATTTGAAACATGCATACCAGTTCCTTACAATAACGTCATATTTCACATTAATTGATCAAAAAAGCTTCTTCTTGTATGTCCCTGCTAAAGATATTTATAGTGAATTTTTATGTGATTTTTGGAAGGAGGGCTGTAGCTCTTATATTAGTCACTGACACATGCAAGGAGCGTCGGGGCATTAACTCTGTGGCACTTGTGATAAATTGACACTTGCTGAGATTCCGAAAGTACCCTAAAGTAAGATTTTTCGTAACATTCCATTCCATCCATTCCGTTTTTACGCCCTTGCCCCCGAAGGGGTGGGCTTACCCAAAATAATGTTTGAGACGGCTGTACTAGCATTGCGGATGAGTGTTATTGCATCTTGTACCAAATAAATAACATTTCCCCCAAATCCTTACCAATAATTATTGGAAAAAAATTGCTTCCAAACTTTAACATTGAATCTCCTATAAGGAAAATGAACTTTCATTAGTTTTATGCCTCCAAAAGGGGCGCTAAACAATGGTTTTCTCTTATTTACTTTAGAAATTCGAAAAATTCAGATATTTTTCAATAAGAATGCCAAATTTCAAATTGATGGTGTGAAACCTTCATCTTCTTCCAGTGCTGTAGAAAATAATACTAATCTCTCTCTATATATAGTCTCTATCTCTATACATATATAATGTTACCAGGAGTTATTGTGTAGGACTAAATGGATATAACATGGAGACATTATTAAATCTATGAAATTTATGAAATCTTAGTTCTATTTTATTTTAATAAAATGTAATGTATTTATTTACTTTGTAGGTTTCCAAGTGAAGGCACAGGTATTCGTTTCGAAACAAACAAAGCCGCAGTATGGAAATCTTGATATTACTATCTCAGATGGGCAGAAACAAGAAACAATCATTTTAAGTGAGTAAGTTTCCGGAAGGGGAAAACATATGGAAAGATGTTGATGGAAATATTGCACACTCAACAACATTTTATTATTATTATTATTATTATTATTATTATTATTATTATTATTATTTAGTTGTGGTTCTATCAGTGTTTTCACAGCGGAGTTTTGAAATGTTATATACAAGGTCCGGCAGAAACAATCTACCATTTTATTATAGGTCTTACAGTAGGTCTAACTCTACATAGGGAATGTAAAGGAGAAGAAGGGGAATTGATAAATAACATAATGCTGTTTTATGACAAAATACCCCACGTGGATGTTTTATTTTATTTATGATATCTTTTATTTTTTACACTGTGAGATAAACCACTGGGCTGGTGGAATTGCCCTGACCTCTTCACTGATGCGATGCTTCATATCCTGTAAGTTGGGAACACGTAATGCAAACACTTGGTTCTTGAGGTACACTCATGTCCAAAATTATTGCCGCATATCTATGTATAACTGTCTTCTTGAAAGAATATTATTTGATAATGGTTTTGCAGGGTGCTTTTAGAACTGATACTATGTGTATAATCGGGAAATGTATATTTGTGGTAAATTTCATAGGAAAAGAATTATAAATACGAAAATTAGAATGAGTAAAACAAAATGTTGCTAAATGGAAAAGGAAATTTTATTTTCGTTTTATTGTTCTTATTTACTGCTCTTTTGACATGAAATTTGCCACATACATGTCTTTGCCGATTATACACATACTAACATTACAAGAAATAGCGGGCGAAATCGTTATCAAATTATATTTCTAGAATAACATCTTTATAGACATGCGTCAATAATTTTGGACATGAGTGTACCCCCACAGAAGGAAATCGCAAGCACTCACAAGTAGACATTACGTTTGTGTGAATCGAGTTGCTGCCCGAGACATATGTAACAGAGTAGTACTAAATGTGCTCAATATGTCAAGGAAATTTTAGGTTCAAAGCTGAAAGGGTTTAGGAGATATAGTCACTAGAAGGTCATATGTAGGTACATGTTTTAGTCGTAATACATAGTCCAAAACATAAGAGATGTCATGTACCTATTAAGTCCTCTAAACTAGATTAAATGCTTTATGTTTCCAGCATATTTAACTGATAAAACACAAGAGAAAATGGTTTGTTTTGCAAATCCGAAGTGATTTTGTTATTGCATAGAAAAGTTACCAATTATTACCATCAATATGCAGTTCAGAAAAGAGTGCATGCCTCGCACAAATACTCTGCTCACAGTGAGGACACAATTCTGTCACAATTATGTCGTTCACAATTCTGTCAAAGCAGTAATCGTAAGGAGCGATCCAACTTCCAGGTTCCTCATTCAAGTATCTAGCTTTATGGAAAGCGAATCGATGCGAAAACGAGGAGCACTGAACTGGTGAATTGAGAACGACTGAAGTTGTATGAATCTGTCATGATGCCAAATATTCACGTCACTTCCTGTTATTGTTGTATCAGTGATGAAACGAACAAAAAGCTTTGTATGGACGGAACAAGTGAACATCCAGAGGCTGAATTATGCCAGTACACCCATCAGGAACCAGCCGTTTGATCAATTAAAAGCCTTCTGACACACACATTGACGAAAGATTGTCGTCTTTGTTTGCAGACCACGAATCAAGTAATAGGAGGACTTTCTTGTTATCACTTGGAATGCTTTCCCATATGACATCCGAATAGAACATTTGATGTCGTCACACTTTCTAGTGGCTGCATCTCCTAAACCCTTTGAGCTTTGCACCTAAAATTTACCTGACATATTGAGTGTACTTAGTACTACCTATCAATGTGTCTCGGGCAGCAACTCAATTCACCCACACGTAACGTTTACTTCTCAGATCAGAAGATTTGACTGGTCACGGTATGCCTCCAAAATGAGAAATGATTCTGCTCCCGCGAACATCGTACGTAACATTCTTATCTTGTCTCGAACAGTAGGCGCAGTTGCCCTATCTTGTTAAAATAAACTGGTAACAAATCAAGGTCCTGTCTCTGTAATTCAGGAATCATGAAAGTCGTCAATAGATCTCTATAACGTTCCGAAGTGACTGCGAATACATTTCCGCGATTATCATAAACAAAAACAAAAACAAAAACAAACAAACAAAAAAAAAAAACGTCCAATAATCCTGGAACCGAAACACCAAACCAAGCCGTGATCTTTACACTATGGAGTGATTTCTCGCGGAGTTCCTGTAGATTCACATTACTCCAGTATCGCATATTATGTTTGTTGACATGGTTTGTCAACTCAAAGTGTGTCTCATTCAACATAATCAAGTTGAGAAGAATGTCCGTATTCTCGTCTAATAGGTCGATAAAATCTATATACCACTGAATTGTTTCCAGGATGAATAACTTATGGATTATTTACATTTTGTACGCATGATAACTTAAATCGTACGCATGATAACTTAAATCGATGTGTAGGCTTCCGACTTCTAATATTTTAGTCAAGACTTTATCCAAAATAAGGATGAGGAGGCGCGCTGATCCTGGAGAGCCAGAGGGCCCAGGTCCCCAGTGCTCATGTGGGTCCCCATGTATTTTTATAAATATGCATTTTTATTGTTATATGTGTTTTTCTATGAATATACAATATTTGGCATAATTTGAATTCAATTTGTCTTAAAATTCTTATATTTTCTTTCTTAGACCCTTGTCTACAAACAAACACCCACATCTGAATGACCTCCCTTCCAAAGTTACAGAGAAATCGGTTGTGTTACACAGCTAGCAAGAGGGAATTTGGTAGTTAATTAGATGCTGTGATTATTTCTGCGAAAATTCGTGTTATCTTATTTATTTACATTTTACCTGCAATTTTAAAGGTATATGTATTTAATCATTATCTAGTTCAAGCACTGCTTCAATAAAAATGTTTCAATTTAAGATCTATGTACACGAATAATCTAAGTGAATTAATATATATCTGTGGTGTATACAGAATTTCAAGAATAAATTCCATATACCTGATTCTATATGTGTAGTAAGGGCGACAGTTGATCTAACTTTTGTGCCCTGGATCCTTGGTTCAGGGGCCATATTTCCTGGCCCAGAGGAAGATGGTTCAGGAGGTACAATACGCCCCTCCTGAAGTAGCTCAAGGTGCTAAGGGTTATAGAACATGGGACTAGCGCTGAGATCGGAACAAGAATAACTCCGCTTCAGAATCGAACCCTGATCCTCTACAGCAATGGTTGTGTTCAAGGGTTCCCGTGTGGGTCCTGATGTATTTTTTATGAATATGCATTTTTATATTTTTTTCTTACTGTTATAAGTATTATTATGTGCATTTTTATGAATATATAATACTTGGCTTGAATTCAATTTGTCTTAAAACCCTCATATATGCCTTCTTAGACCCTTGTCTGCAACCAAACGCACATCTGAATGAGCGCCCTTTAAAGCTACAGAGAAATCGGTGCTCTTGTGAAGAGGGTGATATTTGAGGCCAGACTTTGACTAAATGATAATTTGTTTTGGAATGGTTTTTGCAGTTGAATTTAGAGAGAATACGTCATGAATCTTAAACCATGACTACAATGGATTAAAAGTCGCCTGAATATTTCATGATCGATAGATACTGGTGTCGAATTTCGCAGCTTACCATCCAGATTGATTTTTTATTATTTTTTCTATCTACACAGGCGTGTGCTGTGTTGGTACTTTTGAATATCTATTACCTCATAGATTGGCTCAAAATAGAGTGTGACATCGATAACTCGAAGTGTAAGGGAATAGATAACAATTCGAGTTATCGAGATTTTCGAGTAATCAAGATTCGAGTTATCAAAGTGACATCAATAAAACTTCGAGATACCAAAGTTCCGCGTTCCTCGTGAACAATAATTATATAATCTCTATAACTCGAAGTTTTATTCGTTCAACCTCTATAACTCAAAGTTTTATTCGTTCAACTTTAGAACTTGAAGTTTTATTAGTTGAGCCTTTATAACTTGAAATTTTATTCGTTCAACCTTTACAGCTAGAAGTCCTATTTGTTCAACCTTTATAACTCGAAGGTTTATTCGTTGAACTTTTATAACCTGAAGTTTTATTCGTTCAACCTCTATATCTCGAAGTTTTATTCTTTCAGCGTCTGTAACTCGAAGTTTTATTCATTCAACCTCTATAACTCGAAGTTTTATTCATTCAACCTCTATAACTCGAAATTTTATTCACTCAACATCTAAGTATAACTCAAAGTTGCAAAAATTCTTTAAATTAAATAACTACTAAAAATAAAATACTAGACGTTAGTAAAACACAATTATAGTACATATTAGCAACAATAACAGAACTAGCAAAAATAACAATTATGTAAAATCATAGAATTATAGCTTCAAGTTATTGAGGTCAAAATAAGAGAAATTCCAATTTTAGAAGTAAACTTCGATTTCTAGACGTTAGCAGATACTAAAGTTGGAGATATACTGAGATTTTTAAATATGATTCTGAAACACTTAAAATTCGATTTATTGGGGTTGTAATTTTTAAGCATTCGACTTACAGAGGTTATTTTAACTTTGAGTGTTATGGAGAGTTCAAGGGAATGTAAAAAACATCGAGTTATCAAGAAATTCGAGTTATCGAAGTCGAACTCGAGTATTTCTTTTTTCTATTTGATCATTTATTTTATTATTTGTTTATTTGTTATTAATTTAATCCGGTCATTTGTTTTAATATATAATATATTAATTTCAGTAGTTTGTAAGCTTTGTTACATAATGTGGGTATGAAAAATAAAAGATGAAATAAGCTAGATGGAATGGGAAACGAATGAGATAAGTTGAAAATATAGAGATCATAAAGAACAAGAGAACAACATTAAAGAAAATTTAAAATGAAAACGAAGTGTTAGAAGTTTGTTTGTTTAGTAAGAAAGCGTATTCTGAAATACGTCCCTAGTAGCAGAGACAACATGCAAACCGCTTGCTGTAAGCTTGAATTGTAAGTCGGCCAAGTTTGCATCCAGCTTGATTGGAAAATGTGAAAGCATACTGCAACGAAGTTACATGTGGACAATCTTGCATTCAGTGTTCCATTTAAGCTTGACGCAAGCGTTTTAAGTTGGCGGCAAGTCAATATCCAATGAACGGCCAGTGAAACTATGCATAGTGTTGCTTGCGAGTACAACAAAAGGCAGATTGTATGAAAGCATGAGTTTCAAGTGCAAGCGTAGAAAGCCAAAAGGCAGGCACATGCCAACTGCCCGAAAGCGTTCTTGCTACTAAGCTGGGAGCATTTGAAATGTGGTGTGGGCGCAGAATGCTGCGCATATAATGGACCGAAAGGAAAAGGAATGAAGACGTACTAAAGGAAGCCAATGAAGGACAACAGATCATGAAGATAATAGGAAAAAGAAGAAACAGCATGCTTGGCCATCTTATTCGACATACCGATTGGATCACTGTGCTGATAGAGTGAAAGCCAGAAGGAAAATCAGGAAGAGGAAGACCAAGGATAGAATATCTAGATGCAGTTACGAAGAAGAGGCCTTATCAAAGTATAGAAGAGGCCTTATAAAGCTCCCCCAAGCGAGAGAAAAGTTTTAAAATTTCCATGTTGCCCACCAACCTATGGTTGAGGTGAACAAGAAGAATGGGTGAAGGAAGATTTGATGGAAGGAAAAATAAGGGAGGGAAGAAGAAGACTATAGATGAGTTAGGATTTTGAAACGGACAACTTAAATGTAGAAACAGAGTGAAATGTTAGAGAGTGCGACAAGTGATCTTTCGGTATTGCCGATAATAAATAATAATAATAATCTTTTTACTATACATGGATCATTATACTTATCAATGTTTATTGTTTACTAAATGCAGTACATAAGTTCGTATACAGATTAATTGTATTATTTTTTCTTTTACCCTAATTTCAGACGATTGGAAGAAACAAAGCCTGGAGTAATATCCCGAGTGAAAGCAACAGCTATTCCTCCGCTTAATCTGAAGAACTCAACTAAAATAAAGGCTACAATTACCTTCGACCCTTACGAAACTTGGTTGGTTAAACCTGACAGACTGTTATACATTGATAAGGTTTTTCTTGCAGACGAAGATGGAAATCGGTAAATATCCATTTTGTTCCTTTATATAAACTATAGCAACGAAAAGTAGAGTGTTATTTTATCTCTTGTTGAAAAACTCAGTTAGAAAATCTCAGCAAATGAATTTATATGGTAGAAAGCATTATACAAGGTAAATAATCCGAAGAGATTGGTTGTAGAGGAGTAGGTCACTGGTGCCACATGCCAAAATCGCAACCACATCACAAAATCGGTTATAGAACACACTTGTAAGACACACCAACGGTCTCTCAGAGAAATAGATCATCGTACCGTAATCGCAAAAGATCTCCAAAGCACTGGTTTGCGAAAAAAAAAAAGTTCGTGCAGTTGTTGGCAACATTGTTATGTTCGATGTTTCCCCATTCCCAAACAAGCTTGATTGCACTTCGCTGGGATGAGTCTGGGACGCTCAGTCTTGGCTTGACAGCCATTTGTAAGGAAGCTACCGCTTGGTGGTACAGCCAAGTGTGAAGTTCGCGCAGTTATTCGTTTTCGCTAAGAGTTAAATCAATTGAAATCCATCACCGATTGACGAAATGTAAGGTGAGTCGTGCATGGATGTCAACATGTCCTGAAGTGATGTAGGGAGTTTGCAGCTGGTCGTAGTGAAATTCGCGACGAGCAACGGCGCGGAAAAGCGTCGATAAGACAGTCACGAAGGTTGGAGAAACCAGTGACTAACACCTGTGTCCTAAGCCGAAAGAACATTTATTTGACTAGAATGTGCTTCAGCAACAACGACAAGATGAAAGATGAGGTTGAATGCTTCCTCAAACACATGGAGGCGAGCTGGTGTGGTATGGTATACAACAACCGCAACAGTGCCTACAAAAAAAGCATCTACGGAAATGGCGATTATTTAGAATAATAGATCAATATACAAGCTTTAAAATGACGTAAGCATTACTCAAAATAAGCGTTTCTTTGTATTTCTTAAAAAGAGATCTTACTTTTCGGATCATTCTCGTACCAGTCACATTCACGTTGGCCATAATGGTCACATCACACAGTAAATCTAACGTTGGTTATGCAAGCCATTGGTCAGAGCCGACTTCTGTAGAACAATGAGTAGACGTTATATGAAGGTATTATCTGTCAAGAAAGTAAATGTACACCTATTTTTCGAGTCTGGCATTCCTGCACTCCATCCGTGGAGAGTATGAGAATTAAATCAATCAAATATTTACTGAGGGGCAAAAAGAAAAGTTTAATCTGAATAAGACATTGCAGAGGGGCACAAGCTCTGAATACGAATAGTGCATAGTGTAAATAAAGGACAACACCGAAAGAGAAAGCCAGAAACAGCTGTTAAACTTAGAAAAAAGAGTAAAATTTGTCGAAGTGGGAACATAAAACACAAATGCAACAAATACGCCGATAACTAAACGTTCACCATGCCATGACCTCGGTGTAGTGGTTAAGGTGCAGACTTACAAATGCAAAGGTCGTCAGTTCGAATCCTCGTGAAGAACATTTTTAAAATTTTTGTTGATAATGCATACAGCTCATGAGAGGGTAAAAGAGGTCGTATTTAGTTTTTCGTAGCAATTATTCTTGTTAGTTTTTATTACTGATAATACTTTTTGTCTTTGCGTATTGCTTTTATTCTGTTCTTCATTTCGAAAGAGAAGAATATCCGAACAAATGCCACCAAAATTTCTCTTATTTTGAATGTATACGCCATTTGCGATCAGTGAAGAATAAAAATTGAACGTTCCGAAGTAGCTGCAAAAATTAAAAAGAAAAACATGGAAATGAACCATACTCATGGTTACTAAAAATACAATTTCTACATGCCTTACACCTCCTGACCACGTTTCTACGTTAGGAAGTAAGAGGTTTCTACGTTAGCAAGTTTAGGTTAGGCTGGTCAATACGTTTTGCAAAGGGGCCTGGTTTAGCTCTGACCCACCACAGGTGCGAGAAGGGAGCAAAACACTTTTTCTCTCTCCCTCTGTGTGTCTATCTATTTATCTGTATATATATATAACGCTATTTGTGAATGCCATAACCACCCTAATTTTCAGCGGATTGAGACGAAACTTGGCACAAACATTAATTGTTGAAATATCTGGATGCGTTCGTTAACCAGAATAATCAGATGAAAATGTTCAAAATGGCGGCCCTTCAAACTCTTAAAAAGTTCCAAGAGAAACAAATTTCGCCCATAAATAGGCATTCAGAAAGTTTGATTAACTTTTCCTGTTTTACTGAAATATTTGTGTGCAGGGACTTATCCTCTTTTATTGAAATATTGGACCCGATTAATCGCCTAAAGAAAGTTCACGCCCTTTCACTACGGTCAGGCTTTTTTTTTGCAGGAGGGGGTTATTTTCGTATCAAAACAAGATGATTGTTAGTGATGATATGAAATTACACATTGAAAGTGAAGTAACTTGTGAAACGTGGTATTTGAAAGAATAATATAATAAATGTGCTTTCCTCTAACACAGAGAACTGTAAATCATGTATTTCGAGTTGAGTTGAGTTGATTTTGAGTTTAACGTCCCTTTTCAGCAGCGAGGCTATTTGAGACGTGGACCTACTGATTAACGTGGAATCCGAACCACATGAGCTCCCGCCGGGAATCGAATCCGGGCCTCATGTATTTCGAGTTCGGTAGCGTGAATGGCGAGGAGTGTAATTTGATTTGCTTTTTAGTAACACATTGCAATGCAAATAAAGGTAGGCAACATTAGTGGTAAGTAAAACAATAATAATAATAATAATAATAATAATAATAATAATAATAATAATAATAATAATAATAATAATAATAATAATAATAATAAGTGTTGTTTGTGGCAAGGCAATATCTTCCTCAATTCTTCTTCAAACGTAATGGTTGTAACGCCATATCTCCCTTACAAACAAAATATTAGCAATTTATATCGAGAGAATGGGTAATTGTAGTGATGGGAGCAACATTGGACAGTATCCACTCATAGTACTCAGAAAAATAAGCGATTTCAATGCAAAATGAACGAAGAGTCATTGTCATGGGTAGACATGGGGCCACGGCAGAGCCCTCTTTAGGCAAAATGTTGATAACTTATATCGAGAGAACAGGAGGTGGTGGGATGGGACCAACGTTGGACACCGTGGACCTATAAGGCGCATCGAAAAAATTTGGGGGGCGGACGCCAGCGAGCCTTACTTCTTTCCACATAATAATATAAAATTATATTGTCGAAATACACACACGAGTTAGCTACTAATATTTCATATTATTATTATTATTATTATTATTATTATTATTATTATTATTATTATTATTATTATTATTATTATTATTATTATTATTATTATTATTATCGTCAGCGTCTTTTCATTACGTGATCATGTTTGACATAAAACCAAAGAGAAGATCCATCATTCGTAGAAAGAATAAGAATAGCCAGTTACTTTAACTGTGAGCGATAGCGAAAAATACGAAAAAAGTGACTACCTTAGCGAAAAGGAACAATACTTTCTCTCAAATGGATAAAAAATCAAGCCAAGATAGATTCGAACTCGCATGGGCGGCGCGGAAAGCCAGTCCTTTGTCCACCTTTTTTTTTCTAACTGACTCACCGAACGTGTTTTAGTAACTTACTTATTGCTAATTTTACTTGCTTCACTCGTTTAACTTGCTTTTTCTAATAACTTATAACGACAGGGACACGAACACAGAAACATCGAGAACAGTTAAAAATCATAGATTCCCTCCCGCCGGGAATCGAACCCGGGACACCATACACCAAAGGCGCATGTGCTAGCCACTATTTTTTTTTAACAGTCAGTTTTATTGCAAGAAATTACAGTACATATATGTATATATAATAAGAATAAAAGAGCAATCACAAATTACAAAAGGGATACCACTGCAATACAATTGAAAATCAATCACATGAAGTATACACACAAACACACACACGAAAAAAAATTAGTAAACAGCAGTCGGGTAGTGGGCAAAATGACGCAAGCGTAGATCTGAACGCATTGTTTTTAAAGAGCACTGTAGTCTAAAAATGTACATTGCTTGTGTCACCAGCTCATTTTCGGTAAGTAGGATAGCCGCTGTGTGAATAGTTAACCACACTATGATATTGTGTTTAGGACGTGGGAAGTATTTGAAATCAGGCAAAAGAAAAAACGGCTCACTATTAATAATCCGTTGATCAACACGAAGTATTCGTGCTATAATATGTGTATACCTACGCCACAAATGCTGGATAGATGGACATGTTTGCAAGCGATGGATGAGTGTGTCAGCTTGTCCACATCGGATACATTGAGCATCTGGTCGAAAACCGAGTTCCCATGCTCGATGGTTAGTAAGAAATACATTATGCACTAACCTATACCATAACTCTCTCATTCCAGAGGGTAAAAAAGAGGAATTAATATTATGCCAAATTTGCGCCCAAGAACAATTGGGATGGCGAGTAACACATTTAGGGGGGGTATAGAGATAATTTGCATAATAAGTATACAATTTCTTCACAGTCATATCTTCAATAGCTGTGTGACTGATAAGAGCATACGAAATGTCTAGAATGACGGTGCGCAGGTAATGGTAAGGTTGGGTCCAGTTCAGAATAGAAACAGTTGAACTGAGAGTCACGTGCCGAAGGCAACGCATGATATGGCACGTGGAGAAAGACTCAGAAAAGGAAGTTAACAGCTGACACGTGCGTTGTAGTAGTAGACAACGGCCTTGAAGAGCCACGTCTTTAATACCTAACCCTCCTACTTGCTTGGTCGTACACACAGTTCGACGATGTACTCGCAGTGTCGATTGATACCACAAAAAGGCAAACAAATGTTTGTTAAGTGTGTTAGCGTCTGAGACAGAAAGCTGAAAAATCTGCATTATATAGTACAATAGACTGAAGGCAAAAATATTTAAGAAGGTCGCTCGCTCATGTAATGTAAGATTGCGAGCTTTGTGTTTATAAAGCAAGTTAATGACCTTTGGAACAGCCACTCCATAGGTTGCCTGAATAGATGCTTTTATAGTGGTATGCCAAGTAATGCCGAGAATTTTATGAGTGTTAACGACAGGGAAGGGGGAGACAAAAGGGCAAGAAGACGTATCATTCAAAAAAAGTAATTTGGTTTTCGTGGGATGTAATTCCGCACCAGACAGTTGACTAAATATCTGGAGATTAGTAAGGATAGTATCTAAATCGCGCTGGGAGCGAAAGAAAAAGCAAATATCATCTATGAAACTCTGAACTTTAATAGTAGCCGGAGGAACACACAATCCCGTCATTTCATTCCGGATCTTATACAGAACCGGCATAACGGCAATGCTGTAAAGCATGGGGGACAAGGGACAGCCCTGAATAAGCCCCCGGTTAATTGAAAAGACCCGCGTTAAGGCACCGTTCAGTTTAAGTTGGGCAGTACGCTGGGAGTATAACGTCTTAACCATATTTTAAAATACTGGCCCGAAATGGAGTTTCTCAAGAACTGTGAATAAGTACTGATGGCTTAGTTTATCGAAGGCCTGAGAAAAATCAGTACTCAAAAGCGCTGCAGTTAATTTCGGACGACTTTCAAAATAAGCGATCGTGTCCCTAATATTCGATAAAGCCAGATATGTAGGATGCTGCTGATCGTGACCAAATTGTTCCGGTAACAGAATGGAACTTATAGTATTACGTAACCGAGCTGCTAGAACTTTTGCGAGAAGTTTATAATCACAACATGCGAGACTGATAGGTCTAAATTGGTTGATGCGAGTGCTCTTGGGCTGCTTAGGAATGATCACTATAATACTGTGTGTAAATGTTTTGCCGACTTGTAAATTAGAACGAAAGGCATTAAAAAGTTCAGTAAAAAAAGGAATAAAAAGATCTGGGAATGTCTGGTAAAATTCGTAAGGTAGGGAGTCAATGCCACTAGATTTATTCTTTTTTGCCTGGAGGAGGGCATGCTGAATTTCTGCTTCAGTAAAGGGAGCATCAAGCTCTGCTTGGAGTTCAACTGGGAGAGGGTTCAAGGTATCGTAAACACCGTCATTACTAGCTGGAACATCATGGTTGCGATATAAATCAGCAAAATAGCGCACAAAGTATGGAATAATATTAGTTCCTTCATATAAAACACCTTTATCATCCAGTATATTATGAATAATCTGTTGTTTGCCTCTGCGACGTTCAGCACTGATATGTACAAGACTCGGAGGCTCAGTGGGTGACATTGATGAGATTTTGCTGCGAACAGTAATACCGTGGAGTCTTTTGCGGTGTAATGTTAACAAGAAAGCCTTTACCTGTTTAATTTGTGGAAGAACAGGTTCACCGTTAAGGAATGCCGTATGATAGTCACGTAGAAGCTGAGAGTAGTAATTATATTGTTCATGGAATCGCTGTGACCGTTCTCTGCTGTATTCTTTACAGATTTGTTTCAAAGCTGGTTTCCCCCGTTGCTCCCACCATTGGATAATATTGTTCCGCCGCAAAAGTTGCTGATTAATTTCTCTCCAGCGTTGGCGTAGCAACTGCTGGAATTCTGGCTCAGAAAGGATGCCGGTATTGAGGTGCCATAAGCTATTATGGTGCAGAAGCTTTTGAAGCGGTAGCTGGATAGTCATAACTAGGCCCATGTGATCCGAAAAACAAACAGGGATCCTTTCCACAGATTGCACATGTGGAAGTAATGACCGTGAGATATAAAAAGAATCGAGGCGTGAAGACCCAGTGGCGTAGAAAAAAGTATGTCCAGGATTGTGGGGATGAAAATGACGCCAGACATCACATAAATTAAATTGGTTAATCACCTGTAATAAAGTAGGGCAGAAGTTCGAAGTAGAAGTGGAATCTTGAGCGGAAACTATACTGTTATGATCTCCACCCCATATAATCAAACGAGAACTGTCATGTAAGGCGGAGGCTACCTCGGAATTAAAGAAATTATGACGTTCACGCCGTCGGTGTGTACCTGCAGGGGCATACGAGTTGCAAAACCGGATATTGGCCACATTTCCAGTAATAATCCGGCCGGTGGGATGTTTGTATAACTGTTCAAATTCTATATCATTACGATATATAAGTGCAGTACCCGTGCCGTTAACAGTTTCGTTAGAAAAAAAGGTGTGCTGATAAAGGCCTTGAAGGTCAGTCAAGGTCACTTCCTGAGCAAACAGTATATCAAGAGAATAACATTTAATGAAATCCAAAACAGCACTTTGCTTGGTAGGAGATGTTAGACCATTAAAATTGACCGTTCCTATTTTAAAAGAATACATTAAGAGCTGCAAGGAAAGGCTTGGTGTGGAGGAAAAGGCACACACAAAGGAACCGGCAGGCCCAAGGAAAGCAGCAAAAAGATGCAATATTAACAAAAACAAAAGTCCCAAACAGACCGCTAGCATATTCTCACTGCGTAGCGGGTCTGTCCAAAGTCTCGGGGACAACCTCCCCATCATTACATGTAGTACCATCTAATTGTGACATCTGTCGTAATCTAGTGCGGGTTAATCTACTGGTCGAATCATAGGTCTTCCCGGTCACTTTCAAAACTTTCCCAGTATTCACCTCGTGACTGGAACGTTTCTTCTTTTTCAGTTGTTCACTAATAGGGGGTTCAGGAGTGTCATCAACACTGGATGTAGGCGTAACGGGGGAACCACTACCAGTCGAGTCGAGCACATCGGAGAGAGGAGGCACCATGTCAAGGGAATCACTAACAACAGGTTCAGGCCGAGCAGGTGCTGAAGTATCGAAAGTCATTGGCTGGGGTCCGGGACACTCAGTCTTATCAGATAAGTCACCTACCTTATTTGCGTCGGAGTGAACCTCAGGAAGAATTTGGCTGGCCATACCCTCTTCATGAAACGGGACCTGTGAGGATGTATCACTTGGTCGGGACACAGAAGCTGCCTCGCAGGGGGCTGGCGGGGTAGAGTCACCCGGAGTTGTCGGCATGGTAGTAATAGCGGGCCCGCTTTTTGTCGGCAAAACCGGAAACACACTATAGTTGTGAATAGCAGGCGCATCCTTCAGTTGTAGGATAGGTCGAGCAATGCGGCTAACCAAAGTAGAAATTCCAGAAGAATCGCTGGACCGATGATCTAAACGGGCGCTAAATGTTCGGCGATCACACTGGGACACCAAATGCGTTTCACTGTCACACCTCGCACAAGTTTTTGTCTGTCCGGGATACGTCACCCAACAACGAAGAGAACTGAGAGTAATATAAGAAGGGATATTCTTTTTTAAAATCATTTTCACAACTTTGCGGCCAGTACGTACTTTATAATAATGTCCATCAGTATAAAGTTCGTCACTAACACTAAGAATTTCACCATAAACTTGAAGAACTTGTTTCACTTGGTTATCAGAAATTTCCATAGGTACCGCGTGGATACGTACCAATTTAATTGTATGAGAAGCCGAGTCAAGCGGAAGGTCGTAAGTACCTTCTGCATCTATATACGGTACTTTATTGTCAAATTTAGTAATGATCTGTTCACAGAGCTGTTGAGTAATTAATTTGATATATAGAAATTTACGTGGAAAGTCTAGTTCAATACTTAATACTGCATCTTGTGCAAGCTCAAAGGTGGTTCGTATCCACTCATGGAGCGAAATCGAATTGGGAACTTTGGAGACAGGTTGAAAACTAATGCGAAGAGTGTTAAGCCTAATATTGGCCATCGTAGTCAGTCGTAATCTTGCACTTCACTGAACAAAAACGGGGAGAAATCACCCAAATCAAGTGGTAAGCTCACTCTGCTCAAGTCCAAAAAGCACAGCAAAAACTCGCACAAAAAAAAAAAACTATCACTACTAGCAGAATCAGCACCAAGACGCGAGCAACACAGGACGTCGACGAAAACTCAGGCGCAACTGACTACACCAGCAGGGAGGGCACCGCTCGATTAGGAATTACGACCACTGTATTGCCAGCTATCACTTTTGTGGGTTGTATACTATGATCACATGTTTCTTCTTTGCTGGAAGAGTTAAACCTAAATTCTATGTAATATGAGGTATTTAGACCTACATGCTTTTCATATAATGTAATAAAAGGGTCAAGCTGGGAATAAGAAAAAGAACATTTCTTGGACAAAATGGAAACTATTGGCATCAGAAATATTTATCTACGAGGCATGCGCAGTAGTATATTTCAGAATAGTTACTGTTTAGTTCAGTAAACGAGGAAAGGGGTATAAAAAAGCAAATATGTCGCGTCAAGGAGATCGACTAGAGTTGACAGAGGCGGAAATTTGTTCTTTATTCTGTAGTAGATCGTATCACAACTTTACGGGAGAGCAGAGACTTACTGACGCTATAATATAGTAAGCTTTAGTAACACGATCATATAGACACAAATAGATGTAACTGTGAGTACTACAACTTGGATTTAACGAAAGCCATTTAGATATTCTGTGATTTGCAGGGTTGTATAAGACACAATACAATTCTTCATACCTCACCTTCCAGTAGCTAGATACATGCAATTTCTGGTTAGATACTGAAACTGCTGTCGGAGTTTAATACATGACGTATTGCAGGATACAAAATGTTTTGCATTACTTGTATGTTTGTAGACAGCTACTAGCTTAGTGTTCTGAAAGGTTGTGTACAAACTAAGGATAGCCAATTCCGGAATTATTACTTTCCGAACTCCCGAAAGTAAAACCGGACAAATTCCGGAATTCGGAAAATTCCGATTTTGGAATAATTCCGGAATTCAGAAAAATCCGGAAATTAGAAATTTCTGATTTCGTTAATATTCCGGAATTCGAAAAAATCCGGATTTCTTTCGAAATCCGAAGTTTTTCTCAATTCCGGAATTTTCTAAATTCCGGATTCTTCCCGAGTTCCGGAATTCTTCTGAATTAGGGAGTTTAACTGAATTCCATAATTTTCCGAAATCCGGAAAGTGAAAGTTCCGCTTCCGAAAACTTGTGAACCAACGGTTTAGGAATAACTCAAGTTATTAATGTAAACTTTGCCGACATCATAAAAGAAATACGAAAGACATTTTGAATCGAAGAAATATAACATACAAGTTTGCAAGCGGAGACAAAGAAACCTAACGTAACCAGACTAAAAACGAATTGTTTACCGCGTAGCGATCGCGGTTCAGTGGTCGAGGTGCTTGTACGAATACACGTTGTATTTTTTTTTAACTTTAGGAATTTTGATGGCGATTGATAAGCGATAACATACGTTTTATTATATTCAGATATTTGAATACTCGGATGTTTCAATACTTGAACTATCAAATCTTCAGGAATAATAATAGTAATAATAATAAACTAATAATAATTATTATTATCTCGTAGAAGATTAAAAGCTAGGAGCTAATTATCGCTCAGGTCCTACCATTACAAGCATAAACGTGACATTTGGAAAGAATATTTCGGTTTGGTTTAATGTTGCTCACGACAAGAGGATTTTCTCATCTTGTTTCTAAAATAAATAAAATAACATGAGAATTAACATTTTACATTCGAGACAGGTCAAGGCTAACTCAAAATTTTCGTCTCTCTTTGGAGACGAAAAGAATCGTAAACATTTCCCGTCTTGTCTCGATTCTCGAAATAGTTTATGTCCATTCTTTAACTAACAATTGCTCTGTAGACTGAATCTCATAGGCTATTTCGTTACATTCTATTTCAGAGCTCATTGAATTATGCTCTGTGTAGGTATTTTGTAGCAAAGCTTTTATATTTACCTCTGCATATCCTAAAAATTAGTTTATCATATGCCTTACTGTTGCGTGATATTCAGTTATATTTATTACAGTTATTTTCCTTAAAACATACAGTAGAAAACTTCCTACATGAAACTTCAATGGAACGTTCTAGTTAAAAATGTTGGTAGTTGCAGAGGTGTGTCTTGAAGGTACGGAACCCTTTCCCCGAAATCTCTACTTTTAAGTAAGTTTTGCCAAATTTCACTTTTAATATTATTATTATTATTATTATTATTATTATTATTATTATTATTATTATTATTATTATTATTATTATTATTATTATTATTATTATTATTATTATTATATCAACACCGTATATAATCTTTAAAAGATATACGGTTTGTATCTGAATAGTACAAGCTAAGTGACTGTCGATCTCGGTCGTCGAGAAGTCTTCAGGAGGCAAGGACATCGGTCACGTTCTGATTTTGAGTTCCGAAGGGGCAAGTATTCGGGCTCGAGCCAAAAATTGTTAAAAGTTATAGGCTTCAGCCAAACATGTTCAAACAGCTGGGACCGGGTTTAGGTTTCTCAACGGCTCGAGCGGCTCGGCTTACAGCTCATTCACTATCGAACCGAACTGAGAAGTGAGCCGAGCCAACAGCTCACCCAACCGAGCCGATTTGAGCCATCGGCTTAGTTGAGCTGATTCGAAACGTGCCGATGGACTAGTTTCAACTTAGCTGGCTCGAACCGGTTTACATGAGCCGAGTAGGTGACCCATCCCAACCGAGAAAGCTCGACCCATCGGCTCAATTGGGCCGAGCCGACGGCTCATCCCAACCGAGCTGACTCGAGCTGTTCGCTCAGTTGATACGAGACGAGCCAGTTGATATCACTACCCGAGTTGGTCTTCTGCTTGGGCTCAAGAATTCGGCCGTGCAGGTCTCAGTCTTGATTTTAAGAACTACAGTATATACTTATATTGGTGATTACGACATTTGAGGCTGTCTCGTAATAATAAAAAAAACTCTTGTCTTCTCGTTATCTAGACGAGACGAGATACACTAAAATTGTCCCACGAGATGCATTAAAATTACGAGACGAGACGCACCCCCGTCGTGAGCAACACTAAAATATTCCACGTTACTGCTTACATTTCTCATGGCTTTCGCTTTCCAGTCTAATCAGGCCATTGTTTCAAAACGAGTTAAAACGAGCTGAACGAGCGAGCGAGCCATTATCAAACTCAACTCAACTCGAAACTCGATCTCGAAAACAGCGACTTGGCTCGGAACTCAACTCAAAAAATTACCTTTGACTCGACTCGAGTTGAACTCGAGTCGAGTTGAATTTTGGCTCGACTCGTGCTCATCCCTATCCGTATTTGTATTTTATGTTAACGAAAATACAAATTCCGGAATGTTAACGAAATCAGAAATTTCTAAATTCCGGATTTTTCCGAATTCCGGAATTATTCCAAAATCGGAATTATCCGAATTCTGGAATTTGTCCGAGTTTACTTACGGGAGTCCGAAAAGTAATAATTCCGGAATTGGCTATCTCTAGTTTATACACAACCTTTCAGAACACTAAGCTAGTAGCTGTCTACAAACAAACAAGTAATGCAAAGCATTTTGTATCCTGCAATACGTCATGTATTAAAATCCGACAGCAGTTTCAGTATCTAACCAGAAATTGCATGTATCTAGCTACTGGAAGCTGAGGTATGAAGAATTGTATTGTGTCTTATACAACCCTGCAAACCACTGAATATCTAAACGGCTTTCGTTAAATCCAAGTTGTAGTACTCACAGTTACATCTATTTGTGTCTATATGATCGTGTTACTAAAGCTTACTCTATTATAGCGTCAGTAAGTCTCTGCTCTCCCGTAAAGTTGTGATACGATCTACTACAGAATAAAGAACAAATTATCAATTTAACCAAGTTTTTGTATTACTACACATCTGCTTCCGCTTCTGTCAACACTGGTCGTTCTCGTTGACGCGACATATTTGATTTAGTCTGGTCTCTTAACAACAAAAATGGCTCGGATCGTGACAGACCGGACACAAGTATGAAACTTGGCAGACTGAAAGTACTTCGGTATTCAATTCGTTTTAGGGTCGGGTGCCAAAATTTTCTGGCCGCCATTTTGAAATATGCCGCCATATTGGATTTTATGTAATGCTCTCTTAAAAGATCATTATCTCGGTAACTAATGGTCCGATTTTGATGATTCTTTTTCTAAATTATAAGTTAAGCTCGAATGTAATCGATTATAACACTAATGAAGACAAGAAAATATTATAAAAACGAGAAAATTAGAAATATTTAAGATTTTATGAAACATATTTACATATAAATTATTTTTTCTCCAAAATGATCCATTTTATGAAAGCATGTACCCTATAACATTTGAAAGAGAATATAAAGAGCTTCAATTTGATGTATAATACGTTAAAATGCGATGAAAAATAACCGAAATATAGTTAAATTAAAAAATCAGTACAATAGAATACAAGGAGTGTGCAGAGAGTTAACTAGACGAAACTTGGTGTTGTGTGATAACAAGCATGCTCGGAACCTGGCAAATTAATATTTTTCTCCACTTTTGTGAATTGTTATTCAAATCAATATTATTTACATTATTACTATTGTTATTAAATGATCATTATACTGTTCATATAAATTATATTATGTAAGACACTAAACAGCCACATCATAAATACGTCTTTGCATATATGTCAATTTTTAAATTTAACTCTTTCAAACATAATAAATAGCTACTGAAAAACTGAATATTCCAAATCAAAATGCTAACAAAGTGACAAAAATTGATAACATCCAATCGCCTATTCCACAAAGAAAAAATACTTCTTAGTCACATTGCTGTTCATCACAGGAGCTTCTGCAGCAGCAGAGATCTGTATATTGAACACCATTCGTTGAACATACGCACTGTTTTGAGCAAAGAGGAAGAGCTTTGCAACCATACTTTAGCAATTCTCTTGAACTTTTAGAAGCTTCTGGTTTGGTCATCCATAAGGGCTTCCACGGTCCACCTTCTTTCACCCAGCCGAAGTTTTCTTTACTTGAAAATATTCAGTAGTTCAGACTTGTTTGACGACAGTAAAAGCTTCTCGTCATCAATGATTATAGTCAACTACGATTTTCATGAGTAAGAGAGTTGCAGATCACCCTCACGCGGTTTGCGTGACATATACAACCCACTGGACAAACTGTAATCATTTCTCAATTCATCTATCTTCTGTTCAGATGATCTCCTACCCTTCTTTAAGTTTTCTCAAGAAAACAAGAAAACTATTCCTTTTTATGGGAGACTAAATTGACTTGCTTTGTTTTACAAACACCGAGTAAACAAAATCTTCATATTGGTTTTTACCAATCACTTTTATGACTGTAACAGATTTTGAAGATCCTGTAAGGCATATGCATGTGATGATAGATTCATTACCTGTTACGTATCTAAAATAGGATTTCCTGCAGCAGAAATTGTGCCATGCAATGTTTGACAAAGATTCTTAAAACTTACATCACTTCCAACAATTTTCGTTAATTATTTCCTCAATGTGTGCAGCATCTTCAAATTCTTTTGTGGGTCTGCATAACTCAGGAGCAGTGAGCATCCACCGTTGAAAAGCATGTGGATTTTTAGTTAATGGCTCCACTGGAGTCTCTAACACTTCTGTTATTTTGGTCGAACGGCAGGAAACAAAACTTTTGGTTAGTCTTTGAAAACACTCAGTTCTTCTTAAATTCTGTCTTTCCTTTATTTAAACTCTTCATGTCCCTGAGATGCACAGATATAGGCAGAAGACGCTCCAACACAGTTATATATAATAGGAAGTTACTTTGTCGGTGAGCTCTAACAAATATCAAAATTAGAAGTTCCAATTCCAGTACAAGATCCCAATATGAAAACATATATATTTTCTATATCATTCCTTTCCGCCACTGTTGGAATTCTTGTTTACAGTTTCTGGACTCTTGTTCTGTATGAAACTCTACCATTTGAAGAAAGCCTAGAACTACAGCTGGTTTCTGCTGTGTTCTTCTGGTTCTGGTTAGGTGTGAGCAGTCCAGGAATGAATCAGCTGACACTGAACCTGCTACTCCGGCCTCAGCTAAGGACGATGTCCATCCAGTACCATTTAGTATGTGGCCTAACACTCTTCAAAGGGCCATTTCTATGATTAATCTACCAAACATAACGATAGAACTTCTCCACAGTATGAATCTGACCATCTTCACTTTATTTGTTTTGCTATTGCAAAGAGAGGTTGGTCAAGGAAAATAACCTGTATTTGATTAGGATTACATCGATCTGTAATTTTCTGTATGGTAAACATATCATGCTTCACCATTGAAACAGACGCCGCTTTTCAGTAAAAATTGGCAACATGACATTGGTACCTTTAGTAGAACGTACACTTCCTGATTGAGTCAAATTATACTCTGCCCACAAGCATTTATTTTCACCTAGCAGATATTTTTTTTCAATCCACCGCCTCTCTGTCTAAAGTGTTTCTTCGAGCCCTGACTGTATTGGTTCTTGAACAGTAATAGGAACTTGCACACATCACATGATGATACTGATGACACAATAGCATAGATAACTGGTAATAAGTAATCTTCTACTGATGAAGAAACTTCAATTCGCATTGGGGGTAAACCAGGGTTGGAATCGGAAGGCAATTGGATTACGCTAATACTTGTTCCAAGGAAATATCCTGTCGAAGTAGTTGATGATGTGTTGTGGTCTAAATTGTCCAATGCACCGATGGTGTACACATTAGTCATTAATGGAAAGGGGCAGACAAGACCCTCTAATTTGTAACGTCTGCGTGTCACTGCTGCTATCTGAACTTCAATTTGGATCACACGATTATATGTTACAAAAATGCTTAAGTTATGTAAATTACTGACAATCTTTTTCTAGCAAGTAAGAGTGTGTACCTGTAAACCTACATACAGTGGGAGCGGCAGTGGATGAGATATGTTGTGTTTCTTTTTCTTTTTCTTTCTTTTTTTTTTCGTGGTGCTAATCTTCTGTTCTTAAAATTAAAATATATTAATAGACTTATTGTTAGAGCAGTTTAAGAATATGTTATAGAAATTTCTTCTATGTTAGATCCATACGGAAGCAATTGAACGAAATTCTTTAGATTTTCTGGAACACTTTCATCTTGACAGTTTTCTGTAAAGTATCCTGAAAATGTTTGGCACTCCCAGTTTATCATATTTCTTCTTAAAGACTTTGAACACATTGAGAAGGCAAAAATCTCTTCATTTGATCGTTTAGACATGAAATCCTCGAGTAATTTCTAGTGTCCTTTCTTTAAATACCAATAACATTTTGCCATCACTGTTTAGTACAATCAGAAATAAAATGAACGAGGATTTTGTTCTTTAGTCTTGTTTTATTCATTGCTTTTGATATACCTACCGCTCTCAACTTATATAGAATGTGCACCTCTGACAAATTGAAAATGAAATGAACATTTTCTATTTTACCTTCCAACTGATCTATGAGTTCATCAAATACACAAGACTAAAACATCATCATCTTGACTTTCAGTATCATTTAAAGATCTCTTCTCTGTTTCCCAACTTCTCTACCTATTTTTATACATCCATAAGCACTATATGTGGTATGTAGCCTCCATTTCTACCAAGTCTCCTCCGGAAATTTTAGAAAGCAATAATATATACTGTAATTATTAAGCCATTTCCTTAAGATTTTTGTCAAATGTAAGTGACAGTTTCTTCTAACCCCTTTCCCAGAATTGCAAAAAATATAAGCCGGTGGAATTACGTTTCCTCTACTTTCATTTCTCCACTTACGCTTTGGTTCATTATTTTCTGTTTATTTCTGTTTACTTTTTGTTTTCTATTCTTTTGTGATTTCTCTTTTTAGTTTTGAGGCAACAAACGTCAGTCTGCATTGTTTATGCCACTTCGCTGCATTGTCAATTAGTGTGTTTACTAATTATTCTTTTCCAGTGACAAGTTTCATAGATATCTTCTAAGTTATCGAAATCTTTATAGGTCCTCAGGAATTCTGAACACGAATCGCGTAGAAAAGACTTAAGAAAAACATAATTTCAAATACTGCAAGGAATGATATTTTTTCAACTTAAAAGGCACACTACACTTTTAATGTGTTCACAGTTACATTATAATAACCAATATTATGTAAAACAAAATAAAAAGAACTAGCTGTTCATGTCTACATAGAACTGCTGCAATGAAAACTCCTATAACAATACTAAGTAATGATTAAACGTAGTTATTATTAAGTAATCACGACAAGATTAAAAACTAAATAATTTAATGATAAAAAAAATTCTGCCAGACACCGCTAAATTTCACAAAGTTGACCGATTACGCAGTCTTCCTATCTGCGCTGGGTTTGTTTTCAAGACTTATATTTCTACTATTTCTCATAGCATTTTAACGTATTATACATCAAATTAAAGCTCTTTTTATGCTCTTTGAAACGTTATAGGGTACATGCTTTCATAAAATGGACCATTTTGGAGAAAAACTCATTCATATGTAAATATGTTTCATAAAATCTTAAATATTTCTAATTTTCTCATTTTTATCATATTTCCTTGTCTTCATTACTGTTATAATCGATTGCACTCGGGCTTAACTTATAATTTAGAAAAAGAATCATCAAAATCGGACCATTAGTTACCGAGATAATGATCTTTTAGGAGAACCTCACATAAAATCCAATATGGCGGCATATTTCAAAATGGCGGCCAGAAAATTTTGGCACCCGACCCTAAAACGAATTGAATACCGAAGTACTTTCAGTCTGCCAAGTTTCATACTTGTGTCCGGTCTGTCACGATCCTATCCTTAACAGACCAGACTAATTTTTTATACCCCTTTTCTCGTTTACTGAACTAAACAGTAACTATTCTGAAATATACTACTGCGCATGCCTCGTAGATAAATATTTCTGATTCCAATAGTTTCCGTTTTGTCCAAGGAATGTTTTTTTTTTATTCCCAGCATGACCCTTTTATTACATTATATGAAGAGCATGTAGGTCTAAATACCTCATGTATTATATAGAACGTAGGTTTAACTCTTCCAGCAAAGAAGAAACATGTGATCATAGTATACAACCCACAAAAGTGATAGCTGGCAATACAGTGATCGTAATCCCTAACGACACAGAGACTGAGCTATGCCCTCCCTGATGGTCTAGTGGCTAGCACGTGCGCTTTTGGTGTATGGTGTCACGGGTTCGATTCCCGGCGGGAGAGAATCTATGATTTTTAACTGTTCTCGATGTTTCTGTGTTCGTGTCCCTGTCGTTATAAGTTATTAGAAAAAGCAAGTTGAACGAGTGAAGCAAGTAAAATTAGCAATAAGTAAGTTACTGAAACACGTTCGGTGAGTCAGTTAAAAAAAAGGTGGACAAAGCACTGGCTTTTCGCGCCGCCCATGCGAATTCGAATCTATCTCGGCTTGATTTTTTATCCATTTGAATGAAAGTATTGTTCCTTTTCGCTAACGTAGTCACTCTTTTCGTATTTTTCGCTGTCGCTCACAGTTAAAGTAACTGGCTATTCTTATTCTTTGTACGAATGATGGATCTGCTCTTTGGTTTTATGTCAAACATGCTCACGTAATGAATAGACGCTGTCGATAATAATAATAATAATAATAATAATAATAATAATAATAATATTAATAATAATAATAATAATAATAATAATAATAATAATAATAATAATAATAATAATAATAATAATAATAATAATATGAAATATTAGTAGCTAACTCGTGTGTGTATTTCGACAATATAATTTTATATTATTATGTGGAAAAAAGTAAGGCTCGCTGGCGTCCGAACCCCAAATTTTTTCGATGTGCCTTATAGGTCAACGGTGTCCAACGTTGGTCCCATCCCACCACCTCCTGTTCTCTCGATATAAGTTATCGACATTTTGCCTAAAGAGGGCCCTGCCGTGGCCCCACGACTCCCCATGACAATGACTCTTCGTTCATTTTGCATTGAAATCGCTTACTTTTCTGAGTACTATGAGTGCATACTGTCCAACGTTGCTCCCATCACTATACAATTTCCCGTTCTCTCGATATAAATTGCTAATATTTTGTTTGTAAGGGAGATATGGCGTTACAATCATTACGTTTGAAGAAGAATTGAGGAAGATATTGCCTTGCCACAAACAACACTTATTATTATTATTATTATTATTATTATTATTATTATTATTTTACTTACCACTAATGGTGCCTACCTTTATTTGCATTGCAAAGTGTTACTAAAAAGCAAATCAAATTACACTCCTCGCCATTCACGCTCCCGAACTCGAAATAAAAGATTTACAGTTCTCTGTGTTAGAGGAAAGCAATTTATTATATTATCCTTTCAAATACGACGTTTTACAAGTTACTTCACTTTCAATGTGTAATTCCATATCATCACTAATAATCATCTTGTTCCGATAGGAAATAACCTCCTTTTGCAAAAAAAAAAAAAAAAAAAAAAAAAGCCTGACCGTAGTGAAAGGGCGTGAACCTTCTTTAGGCGATTAATCGGGTCCAATATTTCAATAAAAGAGGATAAGTCCCTGCACACAAATATTTCAGTAAAACAGGAAAAGTTAATCAAACTTTCTGAATGCCTATTTATGGGCGAAATTTGGTTCGCTTGGAACTTTTTAAGAGTTTGAAGGGCCGCCATTTTGAACATTTTCATCTGATTATTCTGGTTAACGAACGCATCCAGATATTTCAACAATTAATGTTTGTGCCAAGTTTCGTCTCAATCCGCTGAAAATTAGGGTGGTTATGGCATTCACAAATAGCGTTATATATATATATACAGATAAATAGATAGACACACAGAGGGAGAGAGAAAAAGTGTTTTGCTCCCTTCTCGCACCTGTGGTGGGTCAGAGCTAAACCAGGCCCCTTTGCAAAACGTATTGACCAGCCTAACCTAAACTTGCTAACGTAGAAACCTCTTACTTCCTAACGTAGAAACGTGGTCAGGAGGTGTAAGGCATGTAGAAATTGTATTTTTAGTAACCATGAGTATGGTTCATTTCCATGTTTTTCTTTTTAATTTTTGCAGCTACTTCGGAACGTTCAATTTTTATTCTTCACTGATCGCAAATGGCGTTTACATTCAAAATAAGAGAAATTTTGGTGGCATTTGTTCGGATATTATTCTCTTTCGAAATGAAGAAAAGAATAAAAGCAATACGCAAAGACAAAAAAAGTATTATCAGTACTAAACATTACCAAGAATAATTGCTACGAAAAACTAAATAGACCTCTTTTACCCTCTCATGAGCTGTATGCATTATCAACAAAAATTTTAAAAATGTCCTTCACGAGGATTCGAACTGACGATCTTTGCATTTGTAAGCCAGCACCTTAACCACTACACTAAGATCATGGCATGGTGAACGTTGAAGTGTTGGCGTATTTGTTGTATTTGTGTTTTATGTTCCCACTTCGAAAATTTTTACTCTTTTTTTCTAAGTTTAACAGCTGTTTCTGGCTTTCTCTTTCGGTGTCGTCCTTTATTTACACTATGCACTATTCGTATTCAGAGCCTGTGCCCTTCTGCAATGTCTTATTCAGATTAAACTTTTCTTTTTGCCTCTCAGTAAATATTTGATTGATTTAATTCTCATACTCTCCACGGATGGAGCGCAGGAATGCCAGACTCGAAAAATAGGTGTACATTTATTTTCCTGACAGATAATACCTGCATTCTGTATCAACAACCGCGTGGAGTAAGAATGGAGAGTTGTTAATAGAATAAGTCTTTTTAAGGTGTATTATTTCTGCAAAGAAACAATAAATTTGGCCTTTAGCAATATTGTGCATATGTGGCTCCCGTGTCCTTTGCCGTCTACACCTGAGGCTGCTCTGACCAGTGGCTTGCCTGACCATCATCGAGCTTTCTGTGTAATGTGGCTTCCGTATTTTTTGGTGTCTATAAACGATTTGGTCTGACCAACTTCGAACTTTCTTTGCAATGTTGCTGCTATTGCATGTGGCGTCTATGACCGAACTTGCATGTAGCTTTCTCTGAAAAATGTAACTTCAGTGACCTTTGAAGCCTATGACCAGTGGCGTGTGTGTGTAGTGTGTGTGTGTTTGTGTGTTTGTGTCAAAAGGCTTTTATGACCAATTTTGTGATATATGGCGTCTGACTTAGACTCGATTAGAGTCGAGACATTGAGTTGCAACGCTATCAGACTATAACTGCCAAAGAATGATAGAGATTATAATTGTGTCTTTTCTGGCTGACTGATTGGTTCTTAATTTCGGGTTTCGAAGTAAAGAAAAAACCCAGGCTGAACAAAGAGGATTTTACATAAAATATTGCAACGCATTCCTCATGCCTTTTGAATCTCCTTATCGGAAAGTTTCTATTCGTCTGTCTTGCAAAATAGAAACAACATTAGGCTTACTGGTTGTTTGAATTCAAGTTTACCAGCAATGAGGCTATATGAGACATAGATATACAACTTAACATTCGGTCCGAACTACATGATGTCCTGGCTGGAACCAAACCTGGGTCTTCCGGGTCAAAAAAGCGCCTGCTAACCGTATAGCCACGAGAAGTCTCAATGTTGGGCTTGTGTTAAGAATTTGAAATTAGGTTCCGGAAACCATATTCATTTAATCTAATCTACTCAGTTAATTATTATTTTGTGTTTAAGGCAAATTTTGAAACTGTACATTTATAATGAGTTTTATAAATTACAGTATTTGATGAGCGGTACTTCAGCACGGGAAAATATATGAGGTGTGTTCAAAAAAGTATAGAACCTTATTTTTTCTCGCGTAAGCCAATGAAGCATAGGCGACTTGCTATAGTGTAGATATAGAGGGGACACTCACGTCCAGTCGTGATTTTTTTCCCCGCCCGCAGAGAGCGTCAGTCGGCCAACGAGTGAAGGCGTATAGTGAGCTGAGCAGTCGTCGGATTTCAGTTCTTTTGTAAAATGACAGAAAAACTTAAGTAGAGATATTACAACGATATTGTATATCTATTTTGTAAATTTCATCTATTTTTATATCTTGGTTTTGGGCAATGGTGCTTAAAAAGTACACAATCTGTTGTGTAGAAGAAGAAAAGAATTTAGATGTTGTTGGTTCTAAATATAAAAATAAGATTTAATCTCAGTAGCTGAAAATATAACGACCCGCTCAGGAGAGTAATGCTCCCGGAAGTAGTTTTTTTCGCGCGCTACTCTAGCCAGCTGTTTTACGCGCTATCCTAGCCAGTTGTTTTAAGTTGGTCACAAAATTTATATCACGGAGTACAAGGGGAACAAAACGAGCCCTGCGGGGCTTCTTCTCCTCCTCCTCCTCCTATTGCTACTACTACTTATCTGCACAACAGTAAGTAAATCATTTTTTAGCATTATTTTCATATTATTTTAATTTAAAATGTGTTATAAAAATGAAAAAAAAAACTTTGCTCGGGCCGGATTTAAACTCACGCCAAAAGAGATTTTTGTTACTAGCACTAGCCCACTCTGCCACTAAGACCGACAATAATAAATCTTTTGATTTCTGCTATTTAAATGCAACGTGGCAAGAAATGGATAACGCCAACCAATCAGAACTGTACTTTTCGTTCCTACTTCCGGGAGCATTACTCTCCTGAGCTAGTCCTAAAATATATGTTATTTTATATGTATAATTGGTACTCTTAGTTACCAAAACAGCAGATAGTTGTTTGTGTAAAACGTTGCTATCACAACCGAAAAGAAAAAAAAAAGTATAATTAATGGAGTTTTGAGAATAAAAGGTAATAGTGATTCTATATGGTGTGTCTGATTTTATATCATTCAATCGTGTTGACATAATTTAAAAATTTATACGAACTGTGGGCTGGAATTAACGTGTAAAATAAGAATAAAAATAAGCTATAATCGTTACATTTTAGATAGTGATTCCTATAAGTTACAATATTATATCAAATTTTGCAAAAAGCTTGACGAAACTCAATCGGATCGGTACATTCAATTTTGAATGACAATTGGGCATAAGGAGAGTTTTCGCGAAATTTGATTCGCGCTTTCATCGCCAAACACAACATTTCTGTGTGTCATCAGGCTCCCTACTCACTCGACATGGCTCCGTGTGATTTTCGGTTACTTCCCAAACTGAAAATGTCACTAAAAGGGAGCCGATTTAAAGCAAAAGAACACATCATGCGGAATGCAACGGCATGGTTGCTCACCATTCCAAAAACTGCGTTCCAGAAGTGTTTCTAAGCGTGTTTGCACACGATACCGACAAAATCGGAGGAAGCCCCGATAATATCGGTATCGGAGTCGGCGTACTTGGCACACGTCGCCGACAATATCGGTGGAAGCCCGGACAATATCGTTGCCGGTGATGAGCGAAGTAAGCGACACACACAAACAAAAAGATCTTCTCCATATATGAAAACAAATTTTAAAAATAATCGGGAAAATTATTTTCTAAAACAAGATAAAAAAGGAGTGGAAAATAATCAAGAAATTGGTTATCTAAATGTCCTATATTCTATTTGGTAATAGCTATTTAGAGGGAAACCAGTACTCTTCAGACTTCCCACATTTTATACATATTTAATAAAGGGAATTAGCTACTCCAAAACAGAGACTGTAAAAAAGTAATAAGCTGTTCCGAAGTTGTTTATAGGACAAGATAATAATATTATTATTATACAGTTGTAATAGAAAAAATGGAAACAACAAAATTCCAAAGACAAGAAACGAAACAAAAATACACAGCGCTTTGTCACTCACTCTCTTCATCTAACCCACTGGCCGGCCGACATTATCGGCCGCATGTGCATCCAATCATAAGAAAATATTGCCCCCGACAAAATCGGTGTCGGCGATACCGCCGACATTACCGGGGGCTTGGCCAACAGCATCTGCGTGTCGGAGGATCGGCCGATAATATCGGTGGCGTGTGCAAGCTACGATTTGAGTACATTCAAGTCGATTTCACCGCCGACATTATCGCTGGCTCCACCGATATTATCGCTGCCGTGTGCAAACGCACTAAGAACGACGGCGGCGCTGGGAAAAGTGTGTGCATTACCAAGGACACTACTTTGACGGGGATAAGTGTTTCGAATTTCCAAATCAACAACTGTACTTTTGTGATCTAAAAATTCGATACTTTTTGAACATATCTCGTATATATTAATCATTAAGCCATATCTCAGTCTATGTACCACACTTGCATATCATGCAGCTTTAATAATTGTACTGAATATTTGAAAAAGAAAATTAACTAATAATTTTTATCTATTTATTTATATTACAGCTTGGAGTATTGTGGACCTACCCTAGTAATTGATGCTACAAAATCTAAAGTAGGAAAAGCAACATTTAATCTTTCAAGAGATAAATGTTAAGAAGACTGGTTTTTAAATAAATTGTCTTTGTTAATGTTATATCAGTGTTGTTTTTGTTCTAAAAACCTTATATATTTCTTATTTATATAAGAACGGGTGATTCAAAAGTCGCTCACATCAAATTAATAATAATAATAATAATAATAATAATAATAATAATAATAATAACAGACCACTTAACCTCTTCACGGATATGGCATCAAATGATGCCACATGTTTATCGGGAAAATAATCCGATCTTTTTTTCACGAAGAAGAGTGCAAACTGAAGGTAAGTAAAAGCAACTGCTTCAGAATATTATTTTAATTTACCTTCAGTTCGTACTTTTCTTCGTGAAAAAATTCGGATTATTTTCCCGATAAATATGTGGCATCATTTGATGCCATATCCGTGAAGAGGTTAAGTTTATGAACCTTTATTAACGTATATTTTCACTGCATATGCTCAAAATGGCTACCTCCTTCAGTAATGCGAGTATCAACTCTTTTTATCATCTCTGAGGTCACTTTGTTTAGCCAGTGTACACTGATATTAATCTCATTTATTATGTTCATCTTTAGTTCTTCTAGGGTGTGTTCCTGTTGTTATAGACTTTATCTTTAAGATAACACCACAGGAAGAAATCAGGGGACGGGAAATCGGGTGAACGTGGGAGGCCATAATCCTTTAGAGATGATACTCTCGGCAAAAACTCGCGCAGGATATGCGTGGTGTTGTAAGATGTGTGACGTGTGGCACTGTCCTGCTGGAACCAGCAATCAAGTTCTTCCTCAACAAGAAGCGGAATAAACTGTGTAATGCTATCTTGTTACACAACACTGTTCACTGTAGTTTCAAAGAAAATGGGGCCCACTATAAGACCACGTGATATGGCACAACGAACTCCAATTTTCTGAGAGTATAAAGGAGTTTCGTGTAACACATGTGGGGTTCAGTTTACCAAACTCTAGTGTTTTGACTGTTTACGCAGCCACTAAGGCGAAACCACTCTTCAACAGTGAAGAAAACACGGTCAAGCTCTGCAATTTCATGGAAGTCAACAAAAAGTGAGTGAAATCATGTACAGTATACTGCATGCTTCTCTTTATCTCGCCCCTTCAATTCTTGAATACTGCAAACACGATATGCACAAAAGCGTAACCTCTTTATCGCCCTCTGAACACTTCCATATGAAAACTGACAGAGAGAGAGAGAGCTGATAGTTTCCTCAAGCTTTTTGAGAGCGAATGCTGCATCATATTTCTAAGGTGGATCACTAGGTGTTCTCGGTACTATGCTAAACGCTGCTTAAATAGTGCGGTATTGCCAGATAGTGTCGAGTGTTTGCTGATGCCAGATAATAAAGGGAGTAATCATGGAATTCTGCTTAGATACTTACTGGAGAAATTATTTTTCGACCCTTACAGCGATTCCTCTTTTCGAACTTCAACGCTAGAATCCAGGAATTTTCTTATTGTGACTACTACCAGGGACGTACGCAGGGGGTGGGTCATGGCGGTCCGGACCCCCCAAAATTTTGACTTTTGTGTACATTTAGCCTAATTGCAGGGGCAATTTTAGAAATTTTAATATAAAATACTCTCATATTGAGATTGGACCCCCCGAAATAAATTCCTACGTACGCTACTGACTACTACAGTAAACGTACAAATTTGACAACAACGCATTATGGCATTCTGCGCAAGTTTCGTCTCAAAATCTACTTTCTTAACCCTTTGGGGATCTTATGGTACAATTTGTACCATACGGGGTGTTTCATGGTACATTGCGTTATAACTCTTCTATTTAAGCTTTTTCGTCCGGTTTTTTTTTTTTTCAAGTCCAGAGGCATTGTAGAAGACATTACGTATGGTTTCACACCTTCCTGCGTCGAGACATAGGAGGTGATGACGTCATAAATCTAAAATTTATATTTTCGTGTAATACCTTTTGGCGGGGGGGGGGTATGTAAAGTATTTTTGGCGGGCTTATTTTTGCACGTAGACGATTGAAATTTTGCACAAACATGCAGTCCACCGAGTAGAATTTACCTGATTTTTTTTTAGATTTCTGCGTTAAAACAGGGGGGGATCCAGAGGGTCAAAAAGTTGAAAAAAGGGATATTTTTACCAAAAAATCCCGTTTATCCTCATTTTCCCGCCTTAGATACATGATGGAGACAAGTGAGTGGTACCGCCTGAAAGGCAGTTCTATTCTGAAGAGAATGATGTGCGACACATGGCCCTAGGGTAATTAGGGAAGTGTCAGGAATTTTTTTTATCAAAATATAATTCTGTATAGGGGAATTTTGAACATTTTCGGTATTATTTTTTGCGGGCTTATTTTTGAACTTAGAAGATTGAAATTGTGCACAAACATTCAGTCCACCAAGTAATATTTACCAGATTTTTTTTTAATATTTCTACGTTAAAACAGGGGGGTACAGAGGGGCTAAACGTTGAAAAAGGGAAATTTTTACCAAAAAATCCCTTTCACGGGATTTTCCTGCCTTAGATACATGATGGGGGCAAGTGAATGGTACCGCCTGAAAGGCAGTTCTATTCTGAAGAGAATGATGGGCGATACATGACTCTAGGGTAATTAGGGATGTCTCAGGGCATGTTTAAAAATTTCCCTCTGTATAGGGAATATGGGACATTGTCGGTATATTTATTTTCGGCGGGCTGACTTTTGCACCTGGAAAATTGGAATTGTGCATAAACATTCAGCCTACAGAGTAGAATTTACCAGATTTTTTTTCAGATCTCTGCGTTAAAACAGGGGGGTCCACGGGGGCTTAATGTTGAAAAAAGGATATTTAGACCCAAAAAGTCCCGTTTTTCCTCATTTTCCCGTCTTAGATACATGATGGAGACACGTGAGTCATACCGCCTGAAAGGCAGTTCTATTCTGAAGAGAATGATGGGCGAAACATGACCCTAGGGTAATTAGGGATGTCTCAGGAAATTTTTTACCTGAGATCATGGTGTATTACGGTAATTTGGGGCATGGTGGGAATTCCTGATAAAATTTCTGCCGCCCTTGGTATTCAAGATAGAAACTTGAAATTTGGCACACACATTCAGTATACGAAGTACTATTTATCAGATTTTTTTTAGATGGCTACGTTCACACAGGGCCGCTCCATAGGGGCCCAAAGTGCGAGAAAAAATTTCCCTCCGAAATTTTCCCTTTGACAAAAAATTTTTCCCGCTCCTGGTATATGGTATGAGCATGCACCTGGTATCATTTAAAAGCCAGCTCCATTCTGAAGAGAATGAGGGATAAACCATGATCCTAAGATAAATAGTGACGATGCAGTAGCTGCAGAGAGCAGAGATTTCTTGGCGGTTTTTGTGGTTGATTTAAGTACCGGGCTTGGGCCCTTGCCTTCCATTTGTGTTGTTGACTGTCGTTTGTTTTGCGTGCGTATTTGTTGTGAGAGAGGACGCAACTGTCGCGCTCCTCTTTTGCTGTTCCTATGTCAGTTTAGTGGTTGTGCGTTTTAGGGGTGCGGCATCTTGTAAGTTCGTCTTCTTGGGTTGGCCGTTCCTATGGTGGCTATGTGTTGGTGTGGTGAGGCTCTGATTGTCCTCCAGAAGTTGGCTGATCTGTGAATTCTGTAGTCATGTAGAAATGGGAGTTCCAAATCTTCATGTATTTGCTCGAGGCGAGTGTCTCTCGAGTGTCCAGTGATAGCCCTGGCTACTCTGTTCTGGATGACTTGTAGTTGGCTGAGGTGCGTTTTTGCTGCGTGTTGCCATGCAGGGTGGGCATACATCAGGATGGGACGAATGCTCATCTGATATATATGGCGTTTGGTTTTCAGGGTGAGGGATGGGGAGAGGAGTAGCGGTAGCAAGGCTTGATGGCGTTGACTGGCTTTCTTGGCGATGGAATGTATGTGGTGAGCAAATGTAAGTTTCCTGTCCAGTATTATTCCGAGGTATTTGGCATCATCTCGGTTCTGGAGGGGTGTTCCAGCCATGGTGATCCTGACGTGAACCCTTCTTCTGTTTCTTGTGAAGTTTACTACTGAGGTCTTCTGTTCGCTGACTTTGATCTTCCACTCTTCAGACCATCGGTGGAGAAGTTCGGCGTGTCGTCTGAGGTATAGTTCAGCGTATCTGATGTTTCCATGGCTGGCAAAGATTGCCGTGTCGTCTGCGAATGTTGCTACCGCTGTGTTGGGGGTTGTGGGAATGTCCGCCGTGTACATGGCGTAGAGGGTTGGGGATAGGCAGGATCCTTGGGGGACTCCTGCTAGGATAGGTCTGGAGGGTGTTAGGTGTCCTGCATGGGCAACACGAAAGGTTCTTCCTTGAAGAAAGGATTTGATGATTCTCAGAAGGTAGTGCGGAGTGCCCTGGAGCATCATCTTGTGAAAGAGGCCTTCGTGCCACACCTTGTCGAATGCTTTTTCTATGTCGAGAAAAAGCCCCAAGGTGTGGCCTCCCTCGTTGAATCTGTCACATATCTTCTCTACCACCCGTACCAGCTGCTGATCCGCGCAGTGTCCTTTCCTGAAGCCGAACTGGTGGTCCGGGATGATGTCATGATCTTCTATGAATTGCTGAAGTCTGCTCTGCAGTACTCTTTCAAACACCTTGCTGGTATGCGAGAGCAGGCTGATAGAGCGGTAGTTGGCCGGGTTTGATCTTTTCTTTCCTGGTTTGGCCAGCATTATGACTTTTGCTTCTTTCCAGGCTTCTGGGTAGTGTCCGGTTCTCATAATGGCGTTGCACAACTTACAGAGTAGGACCAGGGCCTTTCTCTGGAGGTGCTTCAGTGCTTGCGGCGTCACTCGGTCTTGACCTGGAGCCCGGTGTGCATTGATCCTCTTGATGATTGCTTGTATCTCCCGCGGTGTTGTGAGGGCTTCTGGAGGAGGTGGGTCTTCTATTCGGGAGAGGTGGTAGGATCTATGTACTGCTGCAGTGGTGGTTGCTGGCGTGTTGGTAGCGTTGATCTGGAAGGTGGTTTCCAGGGTCTGGGCGAAAAGTTCTGCCTGTTCTTCCGGTTCGTGTATTGTTCCTTGTGGAGTTTGAAGTGTGAGTGTTCTGGAGTTTGCTTCTGGTCTTGTGATGTTTTTCACTAACTTCCAGAATTGCCTGCTTGGTGCATCTAGCTCCTGGAGGTGGAGGTTCCAGTTTCTGATTTTGATTCGAAGGAGCCTTTTCCTGACTCTGGATACTAGGTGGTTCCAAAGTGTTTTGAACTGGGGAATTCTGGTACGTTGCCACTGCTTCCGGGCCCAACGCTTCAAGTGGATCAAGGCTGAGGTGCGTCGTTCTTCTGGAGTGGTCTGGTGTGATGGATGAGTCGTTGTTGAGGTGGTTGAGGCGATGGCTATGGCTGAGTTGATGGCTGCGGTCAGGGACGCAGTGGTGGCCTCTATGTCTTCCGTTGTTTCAATTATCCGGCGTGGATCTAACATGTCGCTGAGCAAGGATCTGTAGTGGTCCCAGTCTGTTGTGCGCAGAGTTGGAAGGGTTCGAGTTGTGAAGTGGTAGCTGATTGCGATCGTTTGTAGAACGGGTAGATGATCCGAGTCGAGGCCGTGGATAACCTGAGGTACACCTAGGATTGCCAGGTTCGCTGTCAGTACCATGTCCAGTACATCAGGCATCCCGCCGTTTCTGGGATAATGCGTGGGTTCCGTTGGAGCCGTGGGAGTGAAGTCTATGGTGGTGAGAGCGTGGTGGAGGATCCTTCCGTTTGCGTTTGACACATTGGAGTTCCACGCCGGATGTTTACTGTTGAGGTCTCCCCCTAGTAGAATCCGGTGTCCTAGCTGTCGCAGGGCTTGCAGATCTGTTGCGTTGAGGTTGTTGTTGTGAGGCTGTAGGCTGCTATTATTATTATCGGTCCATTAGCTGAGTGGAGGGTGATCCCTGTAGCTTCCAGGGATTGTAGAGGTGGTAGAGGGAGAGGGTCGTACGGGATACTGTCTTTGATTAGAATTGCTGTTCCTCCAAGGGGTCGGTCGGGACGGTCGGTACGGATGGTGGAGTAGTTGCGGATTTTTAGGGTAAGGTGTGGTTTTAGGTGGGTCTCTGACAATAGGGCTATGTCCACTTCTTCTCTGCGGAGAAAGTCCTCCAGGTTGTTCTTCTTCTTTTGGATTCCTTCTGCGTTCCAGTGCAGCACTTTGACTTGTCTGTTGATTCTTCTTTTAGTCGGTGCCATCGTCAAGGATGGACGCGACTACCTCAAACATGATGGTGATTTTGCTTAGTGGGTATGTCGTTTCTTTCACCTTCCGGAGTCCTACTCGCAGCTTTTCTAGCATTGAACGAAGATTGAGGCCCGAGAAGAGTTCTCGGATCTCTTTGAATGTGTCTGCCAATGATGGTTCAGTGCGTTTGTCCTCGGTGTCTTCTTCTCTGGATTGGGAGTTGTCCTGGGTTGTTTGATTTTTCTTTGTTTCTTGGTTGGGGGGCCTCCTGGTTTTCTGGTTGGTGTTGTTCTTGTCTTCCGGCGTGACTGCTCCTGCGTAAGATGTAGCGTTGTTTCTTCTGCGGCTGGTATCAGATTTTGAGGGAGGGTCCGACTTAGCTGGTGGTTGGGTTGGCTGTTTCCTCTTGGCTTTGGCCGCCTTGAGCATGGGACAGCCCATGTAGTTGGCGGGGTGTTCGCCTCCGCAGTTACAACATTTTGCCGGAGTGTCCCTCGTTTTCTTCGGACATTCCGTGGAGAGATGGGATTCTTCGCATTTGATGCAGCGAGGGGTCGCCCTGCATGTTTGCGTGGTGTGCCCTACTCGTTGGCATCGGTAGCATTGGAGAATTGACTGACCCTTGTAGGGTTCCACTGCCACTCTGTAACTAAGAAGGTACTTGAGATCGTAAATCTTGTTGTTCGTTGGGTCCTTGGGTAAAGTAACAAGGAATAGCGGAAACAGGGGCCTGTTGCCAGACGGGTCACTGCGTCCCCTCATCTGGACCACATTGGTTGGGGTGAACCCCTGGTCCTTCAAGTCCTGTAGTATGTCAGCCGTTGGAGTGTCGAGTGGCATCTTCCGGATGACTACTTTGATTGGGCGTGTTTGTTTCGGAAGTTCTGTGGCAAATGATTGTCCGGTCTGGATGCAGAAGGCTTCCATCATTTCAAAGTCGCGCCAGGTGGTGCAGTGGATTTTTATGTATGCACTCGGTTGCAGAATTTTGTAGGGATCCTTGCAGTTTGCGGTTAGCGTTTTTATGAAAGTATGTCTTTTCTGGACGTCATATATGAAGAGGGGGGGTATCTTCCTGCTGCGGACGGTGTCCTCCGGATTTTCTTCTTCATATTCGGTGGGTGTTTGACCACCCCCAGCGTTGGATGGGTCGTTGGTGGTGTCCAGCGCCGAGAAAGAGTTCCTGAATTCAACAGGTGGCGTAATGCTACTTTCTGGTCTTCTTTTCGCTTTCTTCTTGGGGTGTTGGAACTCTCCTGCGCTATCGGTAGGGTCGTATTCTTCATCACTGGACCCTGCCATCTCGATGGACTGATCTTGGATCTGGGGGGCATCCGCGTGGACGGTTGCACTGTCAGCTGTTTCGTTCATGTGAGGGGTAGAAGTGGTTTGAGCCATGAGGGCGTGGAGTTCCTCGAGACTCATAGGAACCAATTTAGCCTGACGGGTTGTTCTGCGGCGTTGAACAGAGCCTAAGTTACTAAAACTCATAGCTTTTAGTTGTTTCGCAAGGCTTGTTTCCGGTCCTGCGGGTGGTTTCCTGACGGGAGGCACTTGGTTGGTATGTGGATCACTGCTTCTTGGGGGGGGGAGGCGACCTGAGTGTTTTGTTTCATTTCTTGGCTGACGTCTAAACGCTGTCTAGGAACGTATTGGACGAGCTCCTAGCGGCCAGTTTTTCTTTTAGCCGTATTGCTGGGATCTTTTATTATTTATGGGAACAGGACCTAATTTTTATTTTTCCCCAGCCTATGAGCCGGGCTCCCGCTCCAGCGGGCAACTGAGCTAGTTGACGATGGTCCTGCTCTTTTGTGTGTGCTGCTAGCGAATGCTGGCTTCTGATTGGCTCTCGCACCTGCGTCTCTCCGACCAATCAGAAGCAGGTTCTTGGTTTCTGTCGTCTCGGGGCCACGCAACTTGCTGAACAAAACTGTTCTTGTTCGTCGAAATGGCGGTTATAGTGCTGCCGTGCTTTGTTGCTAACTACCAACTCTACTGCTAGCTACGCATGCAACATGCACACTGCACCGCACTTTCACAGTCACTAGAGTTCGTCACAGCACTTAAATGTTCGCAAACACTGTAATAAATGTTTATTTCAATGTTTATTTAAGATGTGGGGAATAACAGTTTATATTTTCACGAAAACACGAAAAGATGTCAGGAGCACAGGCACTCGCGTGACGCGCACTACAGCTTCGTATCTCAGTATGATCCAGTAGATGCTTGACTGAAAGTCTAAAAAATAGCCCAAAAACCCCGGATCTCTTAAGGGTTAAATGTAAATTAATATTTAAATAAAATATTAAACACAACAGGAAAAACGGTCAAACAATATATCTATATCGTTACTTTAAAATACTTTACAAACTACTTACTTTACTTTACACACAAATTAACAGTTCATGAAACGAAGGACTTCTAGTAAGATCTAACAGCAAGCGCGATCTTGTGTGCTCATTGTAAAACGATTCAAATATTTTCTTTTATTTGTTACATTTTTCGATATCAGGAGACACAACCAAATGAATCAATGTCTTGTACTATAGCTGAAACATTACTTTATCTTATAGTACAATAATTATAATATGTAACGTTTCATTGTGCAGTAGTTAAGGCAATGAGCTAAAATATGTACTGACTTCCGGGTGGTGATCCACCTTAACTTCAAACAGTTTAGCGTCAGTTAAAATGGATGATATCTCTTCTTGTTTGCAACAGATCCGCATACTCTAAAATGGGCGATTAATCTCGTAATGGTTGAATTGTTAGGCACTGGAACATCAAGGTATTTCCTACGAAATTCGTCTGCAAACTACACACACACATACGAATATCCACTGCCAAAATAATGTTCAAGAAAAACTGTTTGCTCTTGGAAAAACGTTCACCAACAAGTACACAAAACACTAATGCAAACATCGTGTGCTCAATCCACATCTCAACAGCGTCTATGTGTGTTATTGTTGATACCCATTGTGCCATCTTGTGATAGCCGATGGAACTTTTCAACTATAATACTCTATTTATAGACAATTGAATTTGGATGTGCGTGACTTTTGGATCGCATGGTCTATTATTATATAAAAGAGTAAACGGACTCATTCATTAACGTGCAGGCGATACTGCTGCAGCCAGAACGTGAAATTTAAACATAAACGCTTTGTCACCGAAGCAAAAAAATTAGAAGGGATTTTTTGAAGTATAGATCCTACTGGACTAAAAAAGGTTCAAATTTTTTACCAACATTAGAGTGTCTGGTGAATCTCTGAAGTTAAGATGCGCTGTAACTCGGCATATAAACTGTAGACAAACACCATGTTCCTGGGTTTTCTTTGTATTCTCCTGTTTCCTCCCAGTTTCTTCATTGCACCATTTCATTCATTTCTCATCATCACCGTCTCCTTAGCCTAGCCGGCATAACTATAAGACATAAAAAAAAAATTTTTTCATTTCATTTTCGACATATAAACTCAGTGAGAATAACTTAACACACACACTGAGAAAAATCCGTTCTCCAGATAGTAGTATATTGTATAAATATAGGGAATCCTCTTGCTTACTACAGAAATCAGTACAGAACATATGTTATCCGTATGCTACTTAGGAACTGCACTTAGATGTTACATTATGACGTTGCAGGATGTCTGATATCTAACAGTCTTCCTTATATTACATGCATATACGTATGTTATCTTCTTCAGCTATATGTTATATACATCCATTTGTATGTGAGATCCTGACCGCCTACATTGTTTCATACGGAAAGTACGTATAGATGGAATACTTATACAGAAAGTATTATAAAACAAGCGTTTTCAGTTATACGTCTGCTGTACGTTGTCCAAAAACTACAGGAATTACGCATGTAACCTATATTTTAAGTACGCCACCTACAATTTTTTCTCAGTGCACATTCAATGTTTTCGACAATTCAAGTGTTAAAGGGAAAAGGAAAAAGTTTCTACATAAACTTTCTTCCTTTACTCAGAGAGTGCCTAGTATGAAGAGTCACTTAAATTGAAGTTCGAAAATTCAGTATATATAAACTCTTTATTAAAAGCAAGGGAAAATATTGTAACGTTTTCTGTATACAGGGTAGAGCAAAAGACGGTACACGGGAGTTTAGACTTTCCCATCACCTTTTTTATTATAAAATTATTCTCTTGAATACAAAATATTACAAATAGTACAAATTTCTTGTAATATTTTGATGGTTTGTTGGTGAAGTTTAGTGGAGCCCAATGACCATGCGTCTTAGGAAGTATTGGATAGGTGTTCTCAATTACCCAGCATCTTACAGAAGGGAGTTGGAATTCTCAATGACCGTGCATCTTAGAGAATTTGGTAATTAGGTGCCTCTCAATGACCGAGCGTCGGTCAATGACCATGCATCTTCGAGCGTGTAGGGAAAGTACCTCTCAATGACCGAGCGTCGGTCAATGACCATGCATCTTCGAGCGTGTAGGAAAAGTATCTCTCAATGACCGAGCGTCGCTCAATCACCATGCGTCTTCGAGCGTGTAGGAAAAGTACCTCTCAATGACCGAGCGTCGGTCAATGACCATGCATCTTCGAGCGTGTAGGGAAAGTACCTCAGTGACCAAGCGTCTTAGAGGGTTAGTGGGTTTGATCAATCGGAAGAGATTGATATCTTCTGTGGTGTGCTCTCCACTTTTATCCTTAAATGTCGGCTATCTTTGTTGATCCCCGTCACTTACCGACCGTTGCCGATGCTGGACGACCTCTTCTTCGTAGCTGTCATCTGGGAAGTGTTTACTTCAAGCACGTGGTGTAGAAATGTATGGTTACATCCAGCATGGTGTGAAAACACGTGGAACCTTACAATACATGTATGTTTCAGCGTTTCCGAAACGTCCACTGTTAAAGAGAAAATACGACAATTTCTATAATGTTCGAATTTTCGACTTCTCATTCAGATAATGAAAAATATGAAGAATTTATTAAGTTAACGGTATGGAATTCGTTATATAAACTCTTTATGTTTTGTTTTCCAAATTTCCTAAAGGGAAAAAGGAGCATTTTTTTTACAATAATAAAATTCCCGGTTTATTATTTATTAAACCTTATTCTTCCCGTGCGAAGAATGAGGATTTTTGTGCCCAACCGCGTATTGACCAGAGGATAGGTCAGGCCATACTGAGATAGAGGAAGGGAGGGGAGAATGTGGAAAGTGAAGTGAGGCCTGAGTGTATTGATCGTATGTCACAATCAGTAGCCAAGCGTGACATTTTCTACAGTAATATGTTAGCCTACTTCGTATTTACAGTAATTATTATATAGACTTATACATACTAGTTGAAATCTCAGTTCCTTGCACGAGAAAAATAGATTTATGAAATATATTTCAACCCCTTTTCTTTTTCAGGATGCACATGGGAATGGATTTTGACTTAAACGCATCTGGTAATAACTATTCTTTTAGTAGTCCCGAAAACTTTGGATTTGACACTAATTTCAGTTGTTTTCGATTATTTTCATCAGCCATCTCCTTCGCACCACTCGCACTCAACCAATGCCGATGGGACTGAACTTGAACTTCAACGGCAATCGGGAGTATCACTGTACATCTCAGCGACAACAAAATTTTGGTCGTTTTCGATTAGTTTCACACGTTACCCCTCTGTTCACTCCCATACTGACGGGGGGTGAATTTGGGCTTAAACAGAATCGGAATGTTCACTATTCATCTCAGCAACTCTGAAACTATGAATTAAACGCTTAAATCGATCGTTTCTGATTACTTTTAGGCCTACATGTAACACTAAAACATGTAACATGTAGATCCAACACTAAAAACCTAAATCAGGCCAAATTTTCATTTACCAAAAATCAGGGAAATGAGTGCAGTATTCCAACAGAAAATAGTGAGCTAACTTTGTTACATTCATTTCTACAAAGATAAACACAGGGTGTATGTTCTGGGGGTCTCCATTTCCCAGAAAATATAACTTTTCTGTAAATTCAAAAAGAAAATGAAATCTTTGAGCTTTACGTCCCACGGTTATGCCGGTTAGGCTAAAGGAGACGGTGATGATGAGTAATGAATGAAAATGGCGGAATGAAGAAAGTCGCAGGAAACAGGAGAACCACGAGGAAACCCACGCACACGGTGTTTGTCCACCACAAATTTCACTTGGCTGAAATATTTGTGGATGTTACAAAATACCAAGGTTAGCATTTGAGTTTACAAAAGAAACCTATGACTTGATTTAAATATATCAATGTGATTCGAAATATTAACATTTTTACACAAGTTTCTGCACATGTTAACATTTCTGCTCATGATCTGTCCTCATGCGCTTGAGCGTCCGTAAAACAACAAGAAGTACTGTCATACACTGTAAAAACAAATGAGGTGTTGAAATAACACAAAATGACTACCACTTTAGCGTGTTACTTGTGTGTTAATTCATCACCAACCACATCGTCTTCTGAGCATATCAAAAATAACTCTTTACAACCTGAGAGATTTGTATTGGTATTTATCGTTTAATATGGGAAAACTTTGAGAAATATATTTGGCACTTATGCCAAACAACGAATAACGTTTTCTGTAATCAGTCACAGTAATATTGTTGTAAACCTGTGAATCCTCTGACAACCGTTACACAGGCAACAGTTCTGTCATCTTCTGTTCATACGTGCTAAGACACAAGAATAACAGATAAAAAAAATAGATGGAAGCACTGCTACCTCTGTAACTGTTGTCAGATGATTGAAAGGTTTACAACAATATTATTGTGGCCGATTACAGAAAACATAGAATGTTATTAGTTGCTTGTCGTAAATGTGAAATATATTTCGCAAAGCTTTGCTCATACCAAACAATATCAAACAATGCAAATATTCACAGCCAGTGACGAGGTGTTTCTGATATGCTCTGAAGGCGATGGGCTTGGTGTTGAATTGATGCACAAGTAACACGTTCAAGTGGTAGTCATTTTGTACTGTTTCAACACCTCATTTTTTGCTGTGTACCTTGTCATAATACCGCGCTGGAAGCGCCAGTGTTCTTACACATATACAAGCAACAAGACAATAGATAAAACTTTTTCCCCTTAGCTTGAAGCAATGAAGTTTTAATATTTACTGATGTGACTCCCTACTGATTATTGTTACTGAAGTTTGTGGTCTTGTTGGCTAAAAACTTGTATAACATTATTTAGAATTTTCATTTTTTCTGCTAAGAAGATTTTTCCGGTTGTTTGACCAGTTCTTTTTAGTTCTTTCTTCTCTTTTTTTTTTTTTTTTTAATGTCCATATATTCAACAATAATAATACCTATTTACAAGGTCACGAAAATTATACCTTCCAAGGTGAAGAAAAGATGCATGTACTCCTTATTATTTGAAAAAAATAAAAATATTTTCCTTGCGGAAATATTTTCTACATATTACGTAATCGAAAGAAAGTTGTGTTACAGGGAAAGGTCTTGTGAACAGTGAATATGTATATATATATATAGAAGGCTAGCACAAATGTCTGTTCTTGACATGAGAAGAGTAATTTCATAGAAAACACCAGCAGAATACGCGTTCTTCGCACGGGGAGAATACGTTTCATTTTGGACATAAGGGAGTGAATTTGGATTTAAACGGCATCAGAAGTATCACTGTTCGTCTCAGCAATCTCGGAAACTATGGATTCGACACTAATATCGGTCATTTTCGATTATTTTAAACATCTTCCCCTCCCCCTCCTATAAGTCGCACTGTCAAAATGAAATGATACAAGAAATTCCAGGTCCGAGCCTCATCTATGTTGAAAATTTGGTCGAGATCGGTCGGGTGGTTCAAGAGTTATTAAATCACAAACATAGTCACTTTCATAAGTGACTATGTTTGTGACTTAATAACTCTTGAACCACCCGACCGATCTCGACCAAATTTTCAACATAGATGAGGCTCGGACCTGGAATTTCTTGTGTCATTTCATTTTTGCGGTGCAACTTATAATTCTTTAAATGTGCTTCTCGTCAAAGAATCCGCCCTTCGCCGTTATCACTCGATTCATCAATCGGGGCACGCGGCTTCCAAGTTTTTGAAGATTTTCATCCGAATTATTATTCCAGACGTTCTGCAGAATATAAAACCATCAGCAGCAGATGTTGGACAATCTTTTCGTACACTTCTGCCAAGCTCTTCCCAGAGAAGGTCGATGGGGTCAGGATCTGGAGACTGAGGAGGCCATTCCATGAGACAAATATCTCCTTTGGCTTGTTTCTTCTTAAAATAATTAGAACAAAGTTTAGACGTGTCCTTCGGATCAGTATCGTGCAGAAAAGTGATTCTGCGACCAATCAAATCAAATCCTGAGGGAATAGCATGATTCCTTAAAATGAAATGATAACCATTTTTGTCTAGATTTCCTTGTATTCTGTGAATACAACCAAATCCAGAATTTGCAAAACACCTCGAAAGTATCGCAGAACCTCCTCCATGTTTAATAATCGGAGTTACATAGTTAGGACGCATCTTTTCTGTAACAGATCTTCGAACATAAACTCGGTGTCGTTGTCCAAAAACTTGAAATTTTGACTCATCAGTCCATAATACGCGTTTCTACTGCTTTTCTGTCCAATTTTTGTTCTTCAGGGTCGATTAGAGCCTCTGTTACTTGTTTCCACTGAACTATTAACTGTTTCTGCACAGCAACTATTACTCAGAGTGCAGCTACTCTCAAATGTCGATTCACAGTAATAACTGAAATGTTTGTAGAGTGACTATGATTAAATTCTGATTGGAGTTCCGCTGCAGTAAGTTTCAAATTTCTTTTGCTGAACAATACAATAATATGATATTTCGCACGTGACGTAATGCGAGACCTTCCAGCTTGATTTTTGTCCACTTTCGTCTTCGTTGAAAACGCTTGATGGAGTCACCAAAAGTAGATAGAGTCTATTTCAGTTTGAAAGGTATTTGACGAATAGAAAAGCCCACATTATGACGCGCAATGATTCCAACCTGAGCCTTTTCACTTAAGATCTTACCTCTGTCCGTGATTTCTAACAATAACGGCAACAAACCCTCAGAAGAGGAAAAAAAAATCCAAGCAAACATTGTTCAAAACGTCACTGTACTCTATCTTATAATACTGTTAACTAATAATGTAAACTTCTGACATTATTTGAGTATGATAGGGCCTGTATACTAAGGAATTATATTCCAGGGGCAGTGGCGTATTTACGATTTTGTTTCGGGGAGGGCTTTGCTAACTTTCGGGGGAAGGGCTTTGCCTGAAAATGTGAAAATTCTGCAAGATATTTCATGTACTTTACTATAGCAAGTAAGATTTCGGGGGGGGGGCTTAAGCCCAGAAGCCCCCTAAATACGCCACTGTCCAGGGGTAACTATAAAAAGGAATTAACTGCTAACGTTTAACCGTACTTCGATCAGGCAAAGTAATTGCGTGATCCTGATCACGCCATTTTGAATTAAAATAATCGCCGACTGTACAATAATTCAATAATCTTTCTTTTTTACTACATGTAAACACGTTACAAAAACGAAAAACATCTATTATCCTCCTGAGACATTATAGAGACTTAAACAAACAAAATATTTCGAATTAGTTGCTTTCCCTATCGAATATATATTGATTAGCTCATAAAAATGTAAGTTGAAGCGCCTGTCAGGAAACTTTTGACCGGCAGTGTATATATATAAAAGTTTTTAAATGTATAAGTATGTTTCCCATAAACAGGTTCAATCTCGGCTCTGATGCTCTATAGAAACCGAAAGTGTCATAAATCTATATCCAGTTTCAATATTTTGATCTCTTTAGCGGAAGAATGGTTACAGATAACGAAAAGCCATTTCTTTGGATACACATTAATTGTCATAAGAATAGTTTAATTTATATACAGGATGCGGCAGCGTTCATTGCGTAATTTGACTTGCGTAGTACAATGACGTACTGCATGAATGCGCTCCAGCTCGTGCCGCATTCGTGTACTAATGAGCTGCCATTTCGAGCGTGACAGTGATATGGAGCAGTGGAGTGCACAGCATTGTGCCTTTGCTGTTAAAAGTTATTTCAAGAGTAACGACTCTGTTATTGCTACCCAGCGTCTATTTCGGCAACATTTCAATTTGGGATGTCATGGGAAAGTTCAAGATGGACGGATCATTGTGAGGTGGGTATGTGCATTTCGAACAACAGGTTCTGTTTGCAATGGCAAACCGGGAAGAAGTGAAAGAACTGTGCGGACGCCAGATCTCCATTTTCACCCATATAAGCTGCAGATTGTTCAGGAAATTAGGCCTCGCGATTGGGTTTCACGAGAAACATTCTGCTTAAACATGCGTGAACTCCTTCGCCAAAATCCACAAATGTTGCACACCATCCTGATGTCAGATGAAGCTCATTTCGAGTTATGTTGTTCAGTGAATAAACAGAATATGCGTTATTGGAGTGATGTAGACCCCCATGAACTGCACATCAAGCCCTTGCACAGTTCTCGCGTCACAGTGTGGTGTGGAGTTGTTTCCTTTGGGATTATTGGCCCTTACTTCTTTGAGGATGACAGCGGTGTGGCTGTAACTGTCACCAGTGAACGTACCTAAAGATGCAGCAAGACTTCGTTCTTCCCCAATTAGGTATGGTCGATGTGGATGTGGAACAATTATGATTTCAACAAGACGGAGCGACCTCGCATACAACCAGAATTTGCATGGATTTCTTGCGACAGACATTTCCAGGTAGAGTAATTTCCCGTTTTGGTGACATTTCCTGACCGCATCACTCACTTGATCTTTCATGTGCAGACTTTTTCCTTTGGGGCTACCTGAAGCAAGAAGTGATCCGAACACGTTTTGCCACCATTCCTGAGTTGAAGGATCGCATCAGAACTGCCGTCGGCAATGTCCCAGGGAATACGTTACGCCGAGTTATGGAAAGCTTCCAACGCCGCCTAGATGAATGCGTTGTGCAGAGGGGGCATCATTTGACAGGAGTCATATTCAAAAAGTAATCTACGCAATGGGCAATGACTTACACATTAGTAAATGGCATACCTTTAACTATTAATTGACATAAGAGGTAATAAATAAATTACAGTTACTGCCTGATGGTGTGTTTTTAATACCTTACTATGAACGCTGCCGCACCCTGTACTTCAATCTTTTAGCTAGCTAAAATGCCCGCTTTTTCTTACAGGAGTAATAAGTTTATGGAAAATGTCTAAACCCTTTAAGATATACATTTCAATGAAAAAGTGTAGTGATAAAAAAAAATCGTAGGACAATCTATTTTTGGCACATTTTCGAGCCCCTCCTACCCATTAAGGATAAGTCCTTTAATCAAAGTAACATTAAAATCTCAGCTTGAGATATTTACTATGCGCCTTTTAATCAAAGTAACAGAATAAAATCTCAGCTTGAGGTAGGTACTATACATCCTTTAATCAAAGTGACCAGATAAAATCTCAACTTGAGATAGGTACTATAAATCCTTTAATCAAAATGATATGATAAAATCTTAGTTTGAGATACACCCTTTAATCAAAGTGGCATGATGAAATCTCAGTTTGAGATAGGTATTATACGCCCTTTAATCAAAGTGACATGATGAAATTTCAGTTTGAGATATGTACTATACGCCATTTCACCTAAGTGATATGATGAAATCTCAGCTTGAGATACATACCATACGCCCTTTAATCAAAGTGACATGAAAAAAATCTCAGCTCGAGATAGCCACTACACGCCCTTTAATCAAAGAGGCATGATAAAATCTCGGTTTGAGATAGGTACTATACGAGGGCACGGAGGCTCTATGGTAGAGCGTTCACCTCTGGTGCGTGGGTCCCTGGTTCGATTCCCACTCGCGCCAAGTGGGTTTTGTGGTGGACAAACATCGTGTTCGTGGGTTTTCTAGGGGTTTTCCCTTTTCCTTTCACTTTATAAATTTCACCATTGCATTCATTTCTCATCATCGCCGTCTCCTTTAGGCTAGCCGGCATAATCGTGGGATGTAATACTGAAATATTTTATTCAGTATTATAAATCATGAGCCGGATCAAATATAGTCGTAGGCCGGCGTTTGGTCATCGATGTGTTAGCTCATCCTAGCGAAGTGGTTTGAACGAAACTAGACTGTCATAAATATTTGCTAAATTCTTTGTTCCACTGAAACAATGTGCTCTTTCTGTTAATAAGTTGACCCTTAAATATCCAAATATGTTATTCAATTACGTGAAACAGAAAAAAAATATACAGGAGAACTACTATTTTGGCAAAGGATTCTTGCAGCCAACATGCGCCTAGTTGTTGACGAATCCTCTTTGAACTTCAGGAAAACGATGTCAAGCATTGTGTGTATAGGTTACTTCTTAATGCTGAATTTCTCTCTCCTTCAAAACGTACAAAGAAAATTCACACTTACTTCCAATTTAGAACACATGAATAACAAAAGTTGATTATGTAAGGATTGTGCCAAAAATTCATATATACATACTTAAGACAAAGATTGTTTAGACAAAGGTTTAGGTGTAGTGGGTTAAAAGCTCTTATAAAGATGCAGAAAGGTTTCCTTATTCGTCTCTTCCTTTAATCATAACACATGGCTTCGCTTTCACTTCGGTTCTGCAATGTAAACACTTCTGTATGTATGAGCTTAGCTTCAAGTACTACAGCTGGAGTAATGTCCTTTTCAAAGAAAGTATCTCTCATGCGTCTATAATGATTTCATACGTTCACAAGGAAACGCTGGGCAAGTGTCAAAACTATTAATTTGAGTTTTTCATGGTTTTAAAGGTATCTTCTCAGCTTTGGTATCTGAAATTCGATTAGATTACGATCCTATAATAATGTTTCATTTATAGTGAAGCTTAGAGTCTCTTTTTCACAACCGAGGCTCTCTCTCCCATTGGCGTGACTAGGGTATGGGGGCAGGATACTTTACTTTTGAGAATTGAAAGAATCTTACCTCTGGTCCAACACTTTTCTAGAGAACAAATTACTCTAAGGGAACATTGACCATCTAGTTACGTCTATACGTAACTAGGGTTGAAATATTTCTCTACTGTAAATATAGAACGAGCGTTGTCATTTTTAAAAAAGAAACATATTTCTGACTTCTGAATACACACACATTTAATAGATATGTTATTTTGGCATTTAAATATATGAACCCTTGCGCTATGAACCCTTGGGTCAGTGGCGCTAATTTCTGTATAGCTTTCAATGGGGACGGAGCAATTGTTTAGGTATTTATGTTTCGTTATTAGATATCAAAGTAAAGATATCCTTGTCTTAAAGAGGTCCAAGCAAACGGTAGAAGTGCTGCCACCTGTTGTTCCTACCAAGTATCAAATAATATACTACTATCAAGTAATATGTTTCCTGTAATCTTCCACAAAAAATAGTATTGTGAGTGTGTTCATTTTCTGACAACATTTACATCGATAGAAATGCTGCCATCAGTTGATCAGTTGTTCCTGTGTTCACCATGTTCCTCTTAATCGCCGACTATACAAGTACTTCACTTCTCTTAACCACTTATAAATAATTTATGTCACACTTTATTATTCCTCATAATATGTAGTAATTTCCACTTAATAAGAAAGAAAATATTTTAGTAAACGTAGTTGTTTAGCAATTCTATATTTTAAACAAGACCAATGGTGGTCTGTTACTAAAATGGATCCTCATCATGTCAAATTGATTGAACGACTACCATCTTAACATTTTATTCAAAAATGCGATGAAGTTGAAATACCAACAAGCATGTGCCAAAATTTAACTCAACTTGGGTAACACAAACGCTTTGTGTTTAAATTGACACAGCCATTGTTTTACTGTGTACATTAACGTATGTGTTGATTATGTTGAACTATTGTGCTAGTCTTTCCAAAACGCTCTACATTCTCGAGATATGTAATAACGAAAAAGTGTTTATGGTCAATGATAGATTGATGGTGTTAATTCATGTTATAGTGCTGCCAAACTGTCTTGAGCCGTGGCAAAATTGCGAATTAAAGCTTATACCCTGAACACACCCATGCGTGGAGCCAATAAGGGTTCAGCTATTGCTAAGCGAGAGAGCTTTAGCGAATGGGAGTGGAATTCCTTCAGGAGAAGCCTCAAAACAGCACACGGCATGCTTAATAATAATAATAATAATAACAAAAAAGTTGGTAATTTCTAGGAAGACATGCCATAGCTTTTCCTTCTCTGAAATGGGATAAAAAAAATAAAATGAAATCTTTAAATTTTACGTCCCATGGATATGCCGGCTAGGCTAAAGGAAACAGTGATGATGAGAAATGAATGAAATGGTGGTATGAATAAAGTGGGAAGAAACGGGGGAACCCCGAGAAAACCCACCCATACAGTGTTTGTCCACCACAAAGCTCACTTGGTACGAGCTGGGATGGAACCAAGAACCCCACGCACCACAAGTGAATGCTCTACCACTGAGCCACCACGGTCCTGAAATGAAATAAGTTAGCCCTTCTATCCATCACTAATTCCATTTTCGTGCAGTCTTAAGAACAGAAAGAAAATGTTAAGTGTAATGAAAAGGGGATAAAATACATGCCCTTAGTTTTGACAGATTTGAACCCCAAGCAATGGAGGTGATTGAGAAACCTCAAAGAAAATTTATGCTATATTAATCAAAATCGAGTATATATGAGGGTATTTGTAAAAGTTTCTCACATGCCAATGAAGTATCGTGTCACTGCCAATAAGCCATTCATGGTATATAGTGCCATCTGGGAAGAAATAATGAGCAGGTTCAACTATCAATAGTTGCATTAGTTCGTTCAAGTCAGTCGTTTGAATCAGTTCCTGTACGTTGAGGTGGCATACTGCATGACAATGCTCCAGTCCACACGTCTGTTATTGGCAAGCATTCAGTGCTACAAATCTGAACTGTAAGGTGGGTGCTAAATCTTCTCGAAGCCAGAGTCTTTCACTACAGCCGTGGCAGCAAGAGCCGCGTGGACTGAAGTATTATCATAGAAGTACGCATGCGACTTCAACGCAGCAATTGATTTAAATGACTACTTCCAACAAAGTGACGCAGCTAAACAATGGGAACTGATACATTATATCTTCCATACGTGGCACTGTATACCATGAACGGCTTATTACCATGACTGCCTCCAACGAACTGACGCAGCTAGACAGTTGAAGCTGATACACTATTTCTTCCATAGATGTCACTTTATGCCATAAACGTCTTAATACAGTATAAAGTAGTGAGTTATTTTAATGTCAGACTGAAAATTTTTCGAAATACCCTCGTAATTATCACGAAAATTTTGTTTCTGACTGCATTATATACATACGAAAACTTTCAGTTAGGGTGAGCATACAAACTTGAAACATATCGGCCCTTATGCAGAGTCGTTCTGACGCGTGAATAGTGCCACACTAAAGCCTTCGACTAACATATTTTTTGCAGTAGTCAGGCTTTTAGTATGGCGCAAACCATACGTCAAAACGACTCTGGATAAGGCCCATCATGTATATAGTGAGTATTCAGCACAGTAGTAAATCCAATCATACCACATCGTTTCTAGAATGCTTTGGGAATATTTGCCAGCAGAAAAAGAAGCAACATTTTTTGCTCAAATTGCTTAAACACTTAAGCTTTAAGAATAATAAAGATAATAATGACTTACAAGCAATAAAAAAGAGATTTTGAAATTGACTGTGAGAAATATGAGTTTGTAAAAAACAATTTGCGGCAAATTTATTTTTTTCTCTCCTGTGGTTCTTTCTCATTAAGTTTAGTTTAGTGTGGATAAATCCTTGAACTAAGGGGATAAATAAAAACTGACTTATATGATCAATAAATTGAGACTACAAATGGGAGGAAGTTATTTATTCTGTACCAAATCGTTATGTAAGCACATTTATCTTCAATCTCTCTGCATCTACACTGGAATATACAATAGACTTAACTACTGTATATATCAACCAGTCGTTAGTGCTGTTGTAGCCAACGCTGTTCTTCCACTTGTTTTACTATTCAGAAAAGGGAAAAAATGGAATGAAATCTGAGTTTTACTTCCCACATTATGCCGGCCAGGATAAAGGAGACGGTGATAATGAGAAATGAATAAAATGGTGGAATGAAGAAAATGGGAAGAAACGGGAGAACTACGAGAAATACAACGCATACGGTGTTTTGACCACCACAAACTCACTTGGCGCGAGCTTTTATCGAACCAAGGACCCCATGCACCAGAGGTGAACGCTCTACCAACCACTGAGCCACCACGGCCCCTATTCGGAAGAGGGATGGCTGCACAGAACTTATTACGTAAAACCTAAATATCTTCAGAATAACACCCTAGCAGCAGAAACAACTTGCAAACCGCTTGCTGTAAGCTTGAATTGCAAGTCGACCAAGCTTGCAACAAACTTGATTGGAAAACGTGCAAACATACTGCAAGCTGGATTTCAGTAACGAAGTTACATGGCGGCAACTTTGCATTCAGTGTTCCATTGAAGCTTGACGCAAACGTTTTACAAGTCAAGTCCATAGCCAATGAACGGCCTGTGATGCTATGACGCTCTGCGAAGAGTAAAGCATCGATTTCAAGTACAACAAAAGGCAGATTGTATGAAAGCAGGCTTTTAAGTGCAAGCGTAGAAAACCGAAAGCCAAGCACGAGCTATCTGACCGCAAGCTTTCTTCCTACTAGTGCAATAACCGAAGCAGCAGATAGCAAGTATTACATTAAATAGCCACGGAGTGTATCGAATGACTGAAGGAGAACTTTTAGGATTAGGAGTAGGAATTAGATTTCTGGGATTTCGTCATCTATGCCCATGTTAGCCCTTCACCAGGATTAGGATTAGGAATTGTATTTCTGAGCTTTCGGCATTTATGCCCATGTTAGCCCGTCACCAGGATTAGGATTAGGAATTAAGATTTCTGGGCTTTCGGCATCTATGGCCATGTTAGCCCGTCACGTATGAAGAATGACATCTCTTGACGATCACACTATCTAATGAAAAGGAAAGAACGAAACGGCCTGGGACCTATTTATTAGGTATTGTCTCGGTACTTGTCTGATGTGAATGAGGAAAACCCAGGAAAATCTCACTCGAGTTGGCTAGCCTTAGAAAGATTTTATACTTTTTTGACCGACTGTCTCCACTGGGAATCGAACCCTGTACTGTTCGCTGTTCTCAGTTATAAAACCATATAAGATAGTAAAGCCTCATCAAAGGGAATAAAATAGATCAAAACCCCCCGAAATTAACATTTTTTTATCAATAAAAAGAAACGAGATGGACCACCCAAATACACAGGGATACGCACCTCAGTTCTATACTATTATACGGATCTTTCAATTTTGACGATTTCCAAAATTTAAGAGAGATGCTATTATGTACCTCTCCCAAAAGTTACGGGGTAGACCAAGGTACCCATGCCCAAATCAAGAAGGTATTGACCTCTATGCCACTGTTCCACGTGATCAGGTCAGGTGGCGTTCCTCAACCAATCAGCACCGAGTTCGTTCAAATCTCGCAAATACTATTTATATGTCTAATTTTCTCTTAACTTTTTTGTTGTTGTTGTTGTTGTTAAACGCTAATCATAGGGTCTATTGCAGAACATATAATTAAGTAAATATATTGTTAATGAATTAAAGACCCGATACGGGATAGTATTTTGGAATGCGTATTTCTTTTTCCACAATCCTCTAAGCAGAAAGAAACGACGTGGGTGTAGTTAAGATTTGTTGTCTTAAAAGAGCCGTAAATCTTCGCTTTCCAGTCCGTTGCAGTGAGGACGCATTTCAGTCTTGTCTGACCTACATTAGAGGTCACGTACGGCAAGCGGAGTGCACTGAAGGACAAAACGTCTTATGCGTTGTCCTGCGGCGAACATAACGTATGCTTTTCCACTCCTAGGCAATAGCAACTGTGCTTTAGCCTATCGAAAGCAGCAGTAAAAGAAAGTCTGTTCTACCGAAGTGGTAGCTGAAGATTCTGGATCAAATTTAGTCAATATATCATAAATGTACCCAGGGGCGGATCCAGGACCGACTTCTGAAGGGGGGGAGCGGTGGGTCGTCACACTGCTACTTATAAGGGCTCCAAACTTTGAGATGGGTTTTATTTATATATATAAAATATGAAAGTTTCCTCTTCTGGGGGGGCAATCGTCCCGATCGTCCCCCCTGGATCCGCTCCTGTGTACTACAGATGTCTTGTCAGTGACGACGTTAGAGAAGGGCAACGGGACGGACACCGGCTGATTGATTGATTGATTGATTGTGTTTTACGCCCCTTTTCAGCAGCGAGGCTATATGAGACGTGGACCTACTGTTTTAACGTGGAATCCGAACCACATGAGCTCCCGCCGGGAATCGAACCCGGGGCTCCCACGCCAAAGGCGCGTACGCTAACCACTTAGCCACGGAGGAGCTCAGGGACGGACACCGGGTGGCGGCATCGTCCACCCCACGACTATCCTCTCAGACATATTGTATTGCAATGAAGGTCAAATTAATATAACCCTATTATATTGGATATAGAAAAAAAAAACTTTTCTCAAAAAAAGTGTATCTGACCATCCATTTGCCAGCGCAAGAAATTAAAGCTGCCGACGTCACTATGTCTTAAAGCGTTGTCTTTATATACAGAATGGTCGTGTGTTTTACAGTTTATTTTACTATCCTGTATGAAAGTCGTACAGAACGCACATTTGCCCTCTCTTTGCCTGTTAGTACCGGCAATTCAAATTTCAAACCCATGCAACAGAGGGTATTCTAACTATGCTGGCTTATGTCAACTACTTGACGAAAGGTCGTATCTCAAACTCTCACTTTTTCACACATAAAGAAAGAAATATAATTCCATAGAGGAGGAAAAAGTAAAATATGTAATAACTAATCATGTATTCAGTATAATTATTAACTGGAATAAGTGACGAGTCATTACTGCGTTCCTGTCTACGGAATTACTGTTTCTTTCTTCATGACTGAAAAAAGTGAGATTTTGAGATACGACCCTTCGCCAAATAATTCTGATACATGACGAGAAGTGAGGCATTACCTCTCATGCCCTCAATAGTTTCTAGCACTAAAGTTTATATACAAACAAACTCACACACACACACACACACACACACACATATATATATATATATATATATATATATATATATATATATATATATATATATATATATATATATAGGGTGGCCCATTTTAATCTTTCCACGGATTTATCTCAAAAACGATTGAACGTAAATGAACCAAACAAAACTTCAAATAGGAAATACAATGGGGCAAATCGAATGGTGATGTCGGGGTGTCCTCCACGGCTGCTCTTCATGGGGTCCAACTTTGAAGTCACCAACCGGATTTTACAGCCGAGCAAATGACAGTACACGGTCATCCAGAAGATCGCGATAGTGTTCACCTGTGAGGGACCGTGTCACATGTATTAGGGAACCCATTTCAGTTCATGTAAACATTACAAAGATGAGAATACTACCACCACTGGCCTGCACAGTTCCTTGCTGGCACATTGGGTCTATTGCCTCATGCGGTTGGCGACGCATCCGTATCCGTAAATCGGCATTTACCAATGTGAAACGTGACTCAACTGTCCAGGCAACCTTTTTCCACATTCCCATGGTCCAGTGGGGTGTTCCTTTGCCTATGCTAGACGTTGTTTCCTGTATTGTGACGTTAAAAGAGGTACCCTCGTGGGCCAATGGCTTCTGTATCCAATGGAGAAAAGATGGTTGTGAATTATGTGGCTGCTAACACGGTGTTGTCCTGCATTAAACCTCTCCGCGATTTGACGCATTGTGGTCGTTTATTGGCTATTTCGATGCGGGCAAGTCGGTGCCTGCCTCTGTCGTCGACACGTCCCTGACCATGACAGTTTTCCCGTGCGAGTGCGGTTTTACCGGAAGCCAGATACTCACTATATACCCTTGACACAGTTGCCTTTGAAAATTTGAGTGCCGCAGTCACTGCCGAAATCCAGCCACCAAGTCGTTTGGCCCCTGCGATTTGACGGCCAAATGCACTCAGGTCTTTCGTCTTGCCCATCACACACTGCATTGACACGGATACCGAGAGAGGAAGCACATAGCAGTAGTACAAGCGCGATCCGTTTCATTCACATGTACTGGTAAAGCCTCTGCAGGGCGGATTCTGCAACTATCCTGCTGTCTCTAATTCAACTATGTATATAGGTAAAAATGACAGTGACTGCGTTTGTGACTTTATAACTCTTAAACCACACGACCAATCTCGACCAAATTTTCAACATAGATGAGGTTCGATCCTAAAATGTTTATCATTTCTCTTGGACGGTAGGGGGAGGGGTATATATATATATATATATATATATATATATATATATATATATATATATTAAAATGATCGAAAATGACCGATGTTAGTGTCGAATCCATAATTTTCGGGGTCGCTGAGATGAACAATGGTACTTCCAATGCCGTTTAAATCCAAATTCAGCCTTTCATGTTCAAAAATGAAACCTATTCTCTCCGTGCGAAGAACGGGTATTTTGCTAGTACACGTATATAATGTTATCGGACAACATGAATTCTATCAAATGTAATTATAATCTGGAATTTAATGGATAACTGGATTATTCCATAGTAAGGTACACACTTCCAAGCAAAAATCTAGCCAAACTGTTTCACGTCAGGTGCGAGGGATCCCTAGTCCGCGAGTTTATGGTAGACAACATCGTGCTTGTGGGTTTTCCCGGGATTCTCCCGCTTTCTTTCACGTTCCTATTCCACCAATCAATTCATAATTATTAACTGTCAATAATCATCCGTCTCCTTCAGCCTGGAGGATATAAATATTGGACGTAGCACTAGAAATTTCATTTTATTTCGTTCCAACTTTTTTTTTCTTCATACCGTACTTCGATTGGCTCCACTAAAGTAAATTAGCACGAAATAAAATAAATTGTCAAAATAATTTATGTCAAGGTGAACCCATTTCAAAAGACAAAAGTTCATTTAAGGTGCAAAAAGTAAATATATTAGTTTCTAGTATGAATGTAAGTGTTAGTTAAAAACAAATAATTTGTGGAGTTCACTATAATTATCGTGAAGGAAGTAAGAGAATTATCATTATCATTTATTGTTGCTGTTGAGTAATTAAAACCAAGTAAGACGATTGGGTAACAATAATAACTTAAGGTGGTTGCGTCAAAGGAGCAACAGTATGATTATCCACGTGTCTTTGAGGAAATTATTTCGCACCACGATCTGCCACCACTGCTCGTGATACTGAGGTGCAATCATAATTTGTTTGGCGGCCATGAAAACGTAACTAATTCGGTTACAAACGTAAAATATACAGAATACCTACATCTTCTATAGAAGAGAGGGCATGTGAAAGTTGTTTTTTGTGCGTGTATTCTTCGTAATTTCACCCTTGACCTCGAGAAGACATACTGTACGACGTTAGAATTAAGAAAGAAAGAAAAAAAGAAACTGGAAGAAACAATCTTTACAACACACACACATGTCGTAACGATTTCCTCGTAAAACGGAAATTTTATATTGTAATTAAACGTATAATAGTCTGTCGTTAGCTAACTTATATCATTTTTTTAATGCATGATTTCCTCATAAACACATTAGCAATATTTCTTAAACATTTTGAGTATGGTGTATTGTGTTTTAAGCTGTGAAATTTTGATTGTAGTAGCTACAGGGTGTGTTTGCATAAATAATTGCAGATAGACGATAGCAATTTAAGCTTGGTTTACTTATGCGGTGGAAGTTACTTGTTTTGCGGGTAACACAATACGTTTATGACTTTTTTTTTTTTCAATATAAAGAAAAGTACTGAATTATAAAAAGCAGAATTTCCGAAACACAAAAACGAATTATTCAAGGTGAACATAAAACGTCGGGTTTTGTAATCTGGGAAGAAAACAATCTTCGTTCATTTGTCTACGTAGCTTATCCAATGGTCATCTATAAGTTATCTAACACTTCCTATTGTCAAGCATATAGCGCAACCATCAGAGTGGTTTGCTCTTCCTCTAATAATAATCGAATACTTAAACGTTCTGGAACCTTTTGGAGAATACAAATTGAACATATTTTCATAGTGTGAGTGTATTATTTTTAATTTTCCATTAAAATCATTTCAACTTGGGTTCGTAAATGAAATCTGTAACTTTAATGTCCCACGATTATGTCTGGTAGGCTAAGGGAGGCAATAATTAAAGGAAGTGAATGATTATGAAAAAAATGGGTGGAATGAGGAAGTGGGAAAACCCCGAGAAAACCCACGAGCACGATGTTGTTCACCGAAAGTTTTCTTATCCGGGATCGAACCGGGGACACCAAGCACTAGTGGTAAACGCTGTACCACTGAGCCACCGTGCGTTGTCAACTGGGATTCGTATTATATTCGAGGTCAATAATTCATGATCATTGAGTATCCTTTATATGAGAAAAGAGGCTTTGTTAAATTTATCAAAGAGAAATTTAAGAAATAAATTCAAGAAACGCTTCACTTTGTTGTGTTTGTCAAACTGTGTGTGTATTCGTTACATAGACTAAACGCTTTGGCCATATTCTTTGCAGAAGTTTTCACTTCTTAAAAAAAAATCAGCTCACATGGATTGAGTACAATGACATCTCTAGCCACTGTTTTACTTTTATTAGAAAAGAATTAACAGAAACAGGTTACGCCTTTCGTTTGTTGCTTGAGTTAAGTAAGGTAATGGCACACACACAAGAGCTTAGGACTAAGAACTCCTTATTAAATTGACGTTTTTATAATGTTGCTATTAGAACAAATTGATTAGGTAAGAAGTATAGCGAGTAGTAGCATATTCATGTGTACTTGTTAAAATAAACATGTAAGTAATATAGACATACCTTTAAAAAATTGTCTTTAAAGGTCATAGGTACTATACCTGTACATGCATGTACCACGACAGATAACTATCACAAGAGTTAAACAAGTTCCTGCAGATCGGTACGATCTAAAATAAAATACGTTAAGGAAAAATATTAATTGTTTATTTATTTCTTTTGCAAATATGTCTTTTTATCAATGATTTGTTCATTTATTTTTTGAAACATATTTTTTTCCATAAATACATTATGAACTTGTTTATTAATTTATTGTTGATCAAAAAGATCCAATATACTTAATGTAAATTTTCTCTTATAACCTTATATTTGGAGAACTATATAGTGTAGCCAAGCCCAAACTATCACTTAACTCAGTATGATGTGCTTATTCCGTAGAAAATACGAAATTCGAATCAAGGGACGTTCAAAAATTTTGTGGCCCCTCATCCAAAAACTCCAATATATTTCAATCAACAAAAATTTTCTTATAAGCCTTATATCTTGAGAACTATATATAGTGTAACCAAACCCAAACTATCACTTAAATGAATATGATGTGCTTACTCCATAGAAAATACGAAAACTCGATGCAAGGGGCGTTCAAAAATATTTCGCCCCTAATCCAAAAACTCCAATATGTTTCAATCAACAAAAAATTTCTTGTAGGCCTTATATCTTGAGAACTACATAGGCCTATAGTGTAGCCAAACCCAAACTATCACTTAAATCAATATGATGTGCTTATTTCATAGAAAATACGAAAACTCGATTTAGGGACAGTTCAAAAATTTTCTGGCCCCTGATCCAAACCAATATATTTCAATCAACAAAAAATTTTCTTCTAGGCCTTATATCTTGAGAACTACATATAGTGTAGCCAAACCCAAACTATCACTTAATTCAATATGATGTGCTTATTTCGTTAAAATTCGATTTAGAGGCCGTTCAAAAATGTTGTGGCCCCTGATCTAAAAACTAATTATTAGTCAAGATCGCAATCTTTTGATGCATTTTTTGATCATTCCTAAATTTCTCGTTGCACCTGCTTCTTTTCAGAAATATCTTATGAAATCGTTTATTTATTTTGTACAGAAATAACGAAATGATACATTCTTTTATTTCTTGTTTTGAGAAATGTTCGATTAAATGATTTACTTGTTCATATATATTTTACTAATAATATTGTTTTACAGAAATGTTTTATAAAATGATTCAGACCATTCATTTATTTCTTTTACTTATATTTCCTTTCAGTAGTATTTTATGAAAATTTATTTTTTAAATTAAGTTCTTTCCGCATGCATTTCTTTTCTATAAATATTTTATGAAGTGAATTCTTTATTTAACCTTTTACACAAATTTCTTTTCAGACATATTTTATAATTTGCAGTAAAATACCAATAAAAGAAATTTTAAGGATCCCCTAAATTCATTTTAAATAGTAAAATTTTGATAGGTTGAAATAAATCAATTCTCAAAGAATTCACTTATGATTACATCCACCAAGAATATACATTACTTCAACCTAAAGTAAAAGAGAAAAAAATATGAAATGTCCGAGGGTGGGTCAAAAAGTAATACTTCGCTCGCTACAATTTTGTTTCTATTTCGGCTACTGGACTATCTATCCATGATACTACAGAGGTAACCTTACTCTACTAACGTAGACTTTTCTTTTTCAAATTGACTGATTAGAAACACGTATCTGAAGCTAAAAGAAAGAATATTCGATGAATTTCTGGCAAAAGAATGTTGTTCACCGAATTAAATCCAATAATCGGTTGAAAACTGTTTATGGGAATGCTGTAATGAACATCAGCAATGTGCGACGTTGGGTAAAGAACTTTTGAAGCGGAGAAATAGAAATTGCAGAGAAACCGAGAAGCAGCCGTCCAACATCATCAGTCACAGATGCAAATTGAGAATGTGCTGATGAATTGATTCGAGGAGCAGGCTGATTACAGATCAGAATATTTCATGTCTCGTATGGCTCTGCGCAAGGAATAATTGCTGACTTGGGATATCACAAGTTACAGACTCAATGACTTGGAACAAGTAAAAACAGCTTTAAAATCACTGGTCAAGGAGCAAATATCTAAATTTTTGCAAAATAGTTTTGATGCCTGGGTTTGGCTATGGCGGAAATGTGTTCACAATCAAATAGACTATGTTGAACGGTAGTTTTCTCTAGAGGACAATTCAGTCACTATCTCTAATACCTTTTGCTGTTATATGTTCATTAATACATTTTTATGTACAAGAGGGATTACTTTTCGATCTAGCCGCACATAATTATCAAATTAAAGTCTGTAAGTGAAGCAACATGGAGTGTAGTCGCACAATATTTATTCATCCATATATTGTACAGTCACGAAAGGAAGTATTCTTTAGTTGACAAAATTTCTTTCCCTAATAACTCAACAATAAATTAACCTATTGGAGTACCGATTTTGACAAGCTATCAAATTATAAGTATTCTAAAGATAACAACAAAAATGATCCATATCAATTAATTTGTTCCCGAGTTATTGGCAAAATAAAATTTGTCAACTGTCAAATACTTTCTTTTCCGTGTGTACAAACTGTCTGTTTTACGTAAAAATTGTGTTAAACAGTTCTTGTGTTAAAATAAAATGCTTGCATATAAATAATCAGTGGCGTATTTAGGGGGCTTCCGGGCTTAAGCCCCCCCCCCCCCGAACTCTTACTTACTATAGTAAAGTATATGAAATATCTTGCAGAATTTTCGCATTTTCAGGCAAAGCTCCCCTCGAAAATTAGCAAAGCCCCCCCGAAACAAAATCGTAAATATGCCACTGTAAATAATTGAAAGAAATTATTAGAAAGGGATCTAGCTTGACTACGACTTAGTTTCTCATTTCTTCCATTCAGAGATTACCAAAACTTATTTAATGGAATAACATCTCATTGGTTACTTTCAAATTGCTGACCTGTTCGGCGAATCGCATATGTATGAATAATGGCTATCATATCATTAGAATAATAAAATAATCTAGTAAACTATTTATATCATAAAACGGGATAATTTCAATTGTATTTTGAAGAAAATAAAGTTAAATATAGATTTAAAAATGCGACTTTTTTTATTCTTTAGATATTTACTGAAAGTACAAAATTGGTTGAAATAAAATTTTTAACATAAATTAAACAGAGAAAGAGAAGGGGTCTAAAGTAATCTCGCAATTTTGAACATTTTGATATACTGATGTTCATTTAGAGCGACATTTTACTAAATTCATTCATTTATTTATTTTATTTTTAAAAGAAATCTTATAAAATGATTTAATTAATTTTATTTCTTGTTTCAGAATAATTTATGAAAATTTATTTCTTTCTTTACTTTCAAAAATATTTTATGGACAATTTATTCCGTTAATTTTTTCCTGAAATATTTTTTGAAATAATTGATTAATTTATTTCAGAGATATTTAATGAATAATTCATTCATTTACTTTATTTTATGAAATGATTTACTCGTTTATTGCTTTTATACACATACCGCTTTTAAAAAATATTCGATGAAACCATTTCATTCATTGGTTTCTTTTACACGTATATATCTTAAGAAATAATTAAACAGATGACTTATATTTGAGTTAGGCCCCTATTTTATAGAACGAAACATTTCTTTGATATTCCTAATAAAGCAATGTCATTGAGAAAAGTACGATACTTTGAAATACGAGGATCATTCAATAAGTAAAGAGACAAAGTCTATATTTTTAACACTAATCATTGTTTTTTCAGGGGTGTTAGCTGGCAACCTTGGGATATGCTCTGATCTGCTGTTTCGTAATTTTATGTCAACATAACTTCAAAAATATCAATTCATCATGGCAAGTCCTCTAGAAGATTGCACCTTAGAAGAACAGCGCTCAGTCATTAGGTTTTTAGTCGCAGAAGGTGTAAAACCAAGTGAAATTTTTTTCTCGAATGTTGAGACAGTACGGTAACAGTTGTATGAACCGTGCGAATGTGTACAAGTGGGTTGATCGGTTTAAAAGTGGCCGAATAAGTGTAGGTGATGAACCCCGATGTGGACGTCCAGTGGAAGTTTCTGGTTCTTCGTTGGAATCGAGGATTAACGGACTTATTCGTGATAGAAGAATTACTGTTGAAATGATAGCTGAGAAAGTTCAAGTAAGTGTTGGAACTGTTCACAATGTCATTAGGAACATTTTAAAGTACAGAAAAACGTGTGCCAGATGGGTTCCCAGACAGCTTACTGACGCTCATAAAGAATCAAGGCTTTCCATTTGTCAAGCCTTAACGCAACGAAGTTTGAAGGAGACGCTTTTTTTGAAAGAATAGTGACTTGCGACGAGGCCTGGATCCATCACTACGACCCTGAGACCAAAAGGCAGAGTATGAAGTGGAAACACACTAGCTCTCCAGTTCGAAAAAAAAAAAAAAAAATCAAGGTTCAACCTTCCGCTGGTAAAGTGCTGCTGACCATCTTTTGGGACTCACAGGGTCCAATATTTTGCTATTTCCTTGAAGATCAGCGAACTATCAATAGCCTATACTATTCTAAGATGCTAGAACACAAAGTTAAACCAGCTATCAGGAGCAAACGCCGTGGACTCTTGTCAAAAGGAGTCATTCTTCAGCACGATAACGCCCGCCTTCATACAGCCCAGCTGACCCGAGATAAGCTTCAAGAATTGGGTTGGGAGGTCTTACCTCATCCTGCCTACAGCCCAGACCTCGCCCCATCTGATTTTTACCTGTTTGGACCACTCAAAGACGCCCTACGTGGAAAAAGATTTGCTAACAATGAGGAAGTTAAGGCAGCGGTGCAAAGGTGGCTTCGGGGTAAATCGAAAGATTTCTTCGCCAAGAGAATTTGGAAGCTGCAAGAAAGATGGGACAAATGCATAACTGTAAAGGGTGTTTATATTGAAAAGTAGCCTTAGTTTTGAAAGATTGAGATAAATCTTTATTGAGCTATAGCAATTTGTCTCTTTACTTATTGAATGCCCCTCGTAATTAGTTTATGATCGAGATACGTTCGTTTGTTAGTCGCACGGTAACAATTAAATACAATCCAACAATAACATCTTATGCAGAAGTTGGTTTCCTTGACAATATTTCAAGAACACCTTAGAGCTTGCAAGAGTATTCGATACTACTATTACTACTACTACTACTACTACTACTACTACTACTACTACTACTACTACTACTACTACTAATAATAATAATAATAATAATAATAATAATAATAATAATAATAATAATAATAATAATAATAATAATGTAATTAATGTAAATCCTATTGATGTAATACTGTCTGCCAGTAAGCCACGAATAAATATGAATGAAGATTGGTGGAATGAAAAAAGTAGGAGGAAACGGAAGAATCCCAAAGAAATCAATAAGCACGGCTTTGTTAATCTGGAACTCTTGTTAGTTCAAGCCGGTGAACCTATGAGCTAAGAAATGAAAAAAAAAATGAAATTTTTAAGTTTCACGTCTCACGATTATGCCGGCTAGGCTGAAGGAGACGGTGATGATGAGAAATGAATGAAATGCTGGAATGAAGAAAGTGGGAGAGCCGTGAAAAAACCCACGCACGCGGTTTTTGACCACCACAAAGTTCACTTGGCGCAAGTTGGCATCGAACCAAGGGCCCCATGCACAAGAGGTGAACGCTCTACCACTGAACCACCAAGGCCCCTGGAAGCACTGAAGCTATGAGCTAAAAGAAAATAAAACTTTGTCTCGAAACGAGCCATCTCTATTAAATTTGGATGGTAATTAGGAAAACATTTATGCAATACGATACATTTTAATAAATGAATGAAATGTTATAAAATGTTTTGCCAACTTCACCCCTATTTCCTATTTTTAAAATAAAATATGTCTCCCATCGCGGTGGCTCAGTGGTAGAGCGTTCACCTCCAGTATGTATCCCTGGTTTGATCCCAGCTCGCGCCATGTGGACTTTGTGGTGGATAAACTCTCTGTGCGTGGGTTTCATCGGTGTTCTGCCCGTTTCTACCCACTTTATTCATTCCACCTTGGCATTCATTTCTCATCATCACCTTTAGCCTAGCCGGCATAATCGTGGGATTTAAAACTCAAAGATTTCATTTAATTTCATCTCATAACAAAAGTTAATTTCCTAATGAGAGTGCTACAATCACTTAATCCTTTATTTTATCGTGGTAATGTCTCATTTTGGTAATTTCTTATCCATTTCAATCTCGATGACCTTTGTCCACCAACGACAAAATGAACCAGCCTACCTTCAAAGAACGACCGACCTTGGAAGGAAAGAAAAAAAAAAGAAAGGTAAAAAATGAAAATCTGTTTTGGTCTTGAGACATGGAGAGAACACGCGATCCATCGGCGGAGAGTCTGCAGCAGGCAGTTCTCCCTCCTACCGTGAACTTCCCAACAGCTGCTGGATGGTTGAGTGTCCATTCACAGTCAGTTGTGTTTGGGTGAATGAGTGAAGCGCGAAAGTTTACTAGTGTTAAAAAGTGGAAGTGTGACTGAACGAGAAACAACATGAACTTAGTGGAATCTCTAGTGATCCCAGCTTCCTGTAAGTGTTCCTTTCTCAATAAAACTTCGATATTATTGGTGATCTTGGAGGGAGTACAGAATTACTTGTTATTCATCCAGTATCGTGTAGAATTTGGGGAACTGCTTCATTCAATAGGTCGCAAATGAATGGGGTAAGTGAAGGAAGCCGAAACAAATGGCAATATAAGCCACTGTGCCAACAATAAATTACTCAACAAAATAGCCGCCTGGCCAGCCATACCCCTTTCTATGTGGTAACATAAGGGAATTGAGTTTAGTAATATTTGTTGAAAGCAGATGAATCATTTGAGTATGGGAGAAAGTTATATTAGGAAAGGTCAGTACTTGGCCAGTTATTATTCACGTTCATATCAACCTAATATCTAAGGACTCAGTGGTATGGTTCCTACATTTAGTGCGTCGGGTTCCTGATTCGATTCCCGGCTAAGTAAGTTTTGTGATGGACAACATAGTGTCCATGAGTTTTCTCGGGGGTACTCCCGTTTCCTCCCACTTTCTCATTTCACGAATTCTTCCATCATTCATTTGTAAATGAAATATTTCATTTCATTTCATTTCATCTGTCGAAAGAAGAAATGTCTAGAAAATTGAAATTTTCAAGAAAAGATCCCACTCTTACCTGTCCTGCCCACTGGTCTTGTTACAGATGGTGTTATGTGCTCGGCGGTCTGGAGCATTTGACTCAGATCGTGAGATGAAACATTTAGTGGTTTTAAAGCCATTTAAGTTGATCTAATGGCTGACGTGTGGCGTGGCTTTGGTTTATATTGTGGCGGCTTTTTCGATTTCCCGTGAGAGAACTTTGAAAAATTTGAACTCACTACGGTGGTACGGATTCCATATTATATTATATAAGGGGCCATAGTGGCTCAGTGCCCTCTCCGCTGGTCTGGTGACTAGCACGTCCGCTTTGTTGTATGGGGTCCCGGGTTCGATTCTCGGTGGGAGGATTTTTAACTGTCCTTGATGTTTTTGTGTTCGTGTCCCTGTCGTTCTAGGTTACAGGTAAAGCAAGTTAAACAAGTCAAAAGCGAGTAAAATTAAGTAAAAAAAAATGCTGGAGCGCTCATCTCTGGTGCATGGGGTCCTTGGTTCGATCCCGGCTCGCGCCAAGTGAGCTTTGAAGTGGAGAAACACCGTGTGCATGGGTTTTCTTGGAATTCTCCCATTTCCATCTACTTCTTTCATTCCACCAATTCATTCATCTCTCATCATCATCGTCTCCTTTAGCTTAGCTGACATAATCGTGGGACGTAAAAGAAAGATTTCGTTTTTTTAAAAAAAAAAAAACTTTGCTTCACTACGAAATGCGTTGTCCTAGAGCAAATTACAAGCAGCTTTCATTCTTGTACTCTTATTGCCCTTTTCTTTTTAATTCGGAACTGTGATTCTGAGTGTTATAGGACTATATCCGGTAAATTTTCGTGACTCTTTTTAAAACCATATAATTGTGTTTTTCTGTATCTGAGGCACACTCACGGGGATCCAGACCCTCCCTAACTTTCGACTTTGGATCTGTCCTTTAAAAAAAAAAAAACATCTAGATGCGCGCCTGAAGATAGGTAATTATCATTAATAACCTTCAGATGAGAATAACAGTTAATAAAACTAGAGAACATTTTCAGTTATAATGAGACGAAACATACTCTTTCCCAGTGGCGTCCGTACGAACACTGTAGGCTCTGTCTGCGAGCTAAACGGCGGAAATAAGGCACCGTACAAAATTTTCTATCTGATGAAGTTAGAATTGTATCCTAATGTATACATACTCAGTTATTTAAAATATAAATTGTTCAAATTAATGATTTTGAAAAGACACTTATATACTCACTCTTCGTGAAACACACGTATTTTTTTCGTGTAGTCGCAGAAAGAGGTACACTAATGTCCAAAATTATTGTCGCATGTCTATAAATATGTTGTTTTCGGAATATAATTTGATAACGAATTCTCTCGGTATTTCTTATAATGTTAGTATATGTATAATCGGCAAAGCAATGTATGTGGCAAATTTCATGTCAAAAGAGCAGTAAATAAAAACAATAAAACAAAAATAAATCTTCCTTGTCCATTTAGCAACATTTTATGTTACTCATTATAATTTTCGTATTTATAATTCTTTTCGTATGAAATTTATCACAAATAGACATTTCCAGATTATTGAGCTGAGCGAAGCGAAGCTCTTATACTCGGGTTAGCCGTTTGGTTGTCCGCGAACTCCTCCTAGACCGTTTGGCCGATCTCAACCAAACTTAGCACGCTGATAGAGTATGTCGTGCTGAGTGACAACATAGGTCGAAATCAAAAATCCGATGTACCATCGAGGAATAATGACCGAAAAACGCTTCCTCCTAGACCGTTTGGCCGATCTCAACCAAACTTAGCACGCTGATAGAGTATGTCATGCTGAGTGACAACATAGGTCGAAATCAAAAATCCGATGTACCATCGAGGAATAATCACCGAAAAACGCTTGCATAGACTTAACATGGGGAAAAAGTTTTCACGCGATTTTTTTGTCAACAATTAAAAATGGCATTTATTATTGCATAATGGCCAGGAATGATTACGTAGTTTAAGCTCGCTCAGCTCATTTCATTGCAATCGGGTACATCCATTGCATTCCTAGTACACATAGTATCAGTTTTAAAAGTAGCCTTTAAAATCATTATCAAATTATATTCTTACAAGAAGACAGTTACAGATATGCGACAATAATTTTCGACATGAGTGTACACCTACGGGGGAGTGTCCACCGGGTCCGGATCCCCCCCCCCCCCGGCGTACTTCTCACTCAACGTATATTTGTATATATTCTGAATAAAACTTGTTTAACAGGAAAATGATCGATGTAGCATGAAAATTTGATCTTACATCTCATCTGTACTCTCCTATAAAAAATCGATTTCCATATTTTTTTCTGAAAATATAGGTGGAAGTATTTTACAATTACATATCGTCTTTTCGAGTGTAAAATAATACCCGTTCAATACTACGTAAATGTAGTGGCTTCAAGTATTGGACCTCTCCCCCTCAACGTTTGGACCCCTCCTAACAAAAATTTCTGGGTGCGTGCATGGTCCCGGGTTCGATTCTTAGTGAAGTACACTCATGTTTAAAAAGATTGTCGCATATCTATAAGTGTCTTCTTGTAAGAATATAATTTGATAATGAGTTTTGCAGGGTACTTTTAATACTGATACTATGTGTATTATCGGGAAATGTGTTTTTGTGGTAAATTTCATACGAAAAGAATTATAAATACGAAAAATTAGAATGAGTAAAACAAAATGTTGCTAAATAGACAAGAAAGTTTTATTTTCGTTTTATTGTTCTTATTTACTGCTCTTTTGACATGAAATTTGCCACATACATGTCTTTGCCGATTATACACATACTAACATTATAAGAAATACCAGGCGAATTCGTTATCATTTTATATTCCTATAACAATATATTTATAGACATGCGACAATAATTTTGGACATGAGTGTACCTCTGTTTAGCATAAAAATCGGAGTAGTGGAACAGATTTTAGTTTAAACACACATTCATGTTTTGCACGAGACGAGAGTCGAGACAAAAATTATATTTTGAAATTCGAGTCGATACTATGAACATGACAACTCTCGTCTTTGAAACGAGAATCGAGACGAGATGGGAAATTTCACGAGTTTTGTCAGTTCACCCAAGTCTTCGATCTAAACCATCGTCCTAGTGTTAACATGATTCATAGTATAACAACTATAAAGAGATGAGGTGATTGTACGAACACAATGAGGAGCATTTATCAACTTTTAAAGATACAGAAATCATTACATGATACACTTCAACAATAAATATGATTTAAATGTTGTTGTAGATATCACACTCTTCGTGGATCTCTTGTGACGTTAAAGGATTTTGATAATATCTAGATGAAAGTAACGAAAAATCAGGGGATAAGTCGTGTACTTAAATTAACAAAAGTAGACAAGACGAAAAATAGTTTTGACAATTGAGACGAGACGAGGCTTGTACAGTCCCCAGCAAAAAAAAAACCTGCAACATGAGCGTGTAAGTTTATTGTGAACTTACTACCTCACCGTCAAGAAAGCTAAATCATAAGGATCTAGCAGTAAGGCCCCGGCATTCATAACATGAAGTGGAGATTTGATTCATGTCCATCATTGATTGTAAATCATTGTCCACAGGCTATACAGGATGGCCTAAAAGTAGGTATATACCCCTGCATTGATCAAGTATAACATTCTAGTTAATGGGTTTATTTGCTTCGGCTCTTCCGAGCTTAAGATGTAAGTAAAAACAAATAATAGAGAAACTAAATCTATCTTTTGGATAAGAATAAGAAATGATATAAAATGCAGTACGGTACTGTGTACCTACTTTTGAGCCACCCTGTACAGTATACAGTCAGTTTTACTACGTTCACTGTGAACAACACTCGGTACATAAAACAGTTTCTTGATATGTTATACGTTAGTGTTTCTATTAAGGAGGCAAACTACTAAAAATTATTCAAAAGCTAACCACTTTTCTTTTGCCCGTTTTTCTTAAGTGAAAAGATTCCTCGTGGCTAAGCGGTTAGCGTACGCGCCTTTGGCGTGGGAGACCCGGGTTCGATTCCCGGCGGGAGCTCATGTGGTTCGGATTCCACGTTAATCAGTAGCCTAGCTGCTGAACGGGACGCTAAACTAAAAACTCAATCAATCAATCAATTAAGTGAAAAGAGATAATAAAATGTAATTTACCACAATAATAGATAATGTTATTCTACACCCGAAAATATGAATTGGAAGAATTTTTAGTGTTGCCATCCATAGACATTACAGTGTGGCCAGAATATGAATTTTCCAAAACTTTAGCTTAAGGCAGCGACCAGAAAAATGAACTTTGACGGTAATTGATGACTTATCATATTGTTTTGGTTCCTTCTTAACTACTTTTTAAATAATATTTGTATTCATTTTGTAATAAACAGAAAGTATTAAAATTAATAGCTTCTTCAAACTTTTGACTACCCTCTCTGATACCATCTTTCAGCAACAAATTCGTTTCGTGTTCCATTATTTTATTGTAACTTCAAAAAGTAACAGCTTCCCATACAAATCAATGGAGCGAAAGAAAACAATAGCTCCCCATACAAATCAATGGGATGAAAGAAAACAACAGCTCGCCATACAAATCAATGGAGCGAAAGAAAACAATAGCTCCCCATACAAATCAATGGGATGAAAGAAAACAACAGCTCTCCATACAAATCAATGGGGCGAAAGAAAACAATAGCTCCCCATACAAATCAATGGGATGAAAGAAAACAACAGCTCCCCATACAAATCAATGGGATGAAAGAAAACAACAGCTCCCCATACAAATCAATGGGGCGAAAGAAAACAACAGCTCCTTCATACAAATCAATGGGATGAAAGAAAACAACAGCTCGCATACAAATCTATGGAGTGAAAGAAAACAACAGCTCGCCATACAAATCTATGGAGTGAAAGAAAACAACAGCTCCCCATACAAATCAGTGGGGTGAAAGAAAACAACAGCTCCTCATGGAGTGAAAGAAAACAATAGATCCTCATACAAATCAATGGAGTGAAAGGAAACAACAGCTTCTCACACAAATCAATGGGGTGAAAGAAAATAACAGCTCCTTCATACAAATCAATGGAGTGAAAGAAAACAACAGCTTCCCATACAAATCAATGGGGTGAAAGAAAACAACAGCTCCTCATACAAATCAATGGAGTGAAAGAAAACAAGAGCTCCCCATACAAATCAATAGAGTGAAAACATAGAGATCGAAGTAGGTATTCAGCATCGTTGAAACTTGATAGGACGCACATTAAGAGATTCAATTTATAATTAACGTTCCAGAAGCAAAGATAAACTAGACGGGCACGATTATCATTTGGCTTAATTATGTCACCTGAAGATTGCCCTTCGTCTTGAACTTTGTTTTAATTTAAAACAGCAACTTGCACTTTCTTATTACATGCGAATTTACTAGCGTTATATTATGTAACAACTCTCTCACATTTATGTACGAGATGTTCGTTTCTGTGTGATCTATAAATGTATATTTATATACATGCTTATAACGTAATTTCAAGGTGAACAAAATCCGGTTTAGTGCATTTAGATATTACATACAAGTAGATATATTTATAAACAGTAAAAAAAAAATAAAATAAAAGCAATATGTGAAGAACATACATCTTTTTATTAAATATATATAGAGAGAAAACGTAGAATCAATATGAATAGAATTGTCGGTGTCGATGTTGTGACCAATGAAGTTCTGAGTTCAAATCTGCAAAATATTCATCTTGAGTGAATTACTAGCAAATCTTTTTACTCAGTCCCATTAGGCAACGGACGAGGCGTCACATTTGTGTTTTTCTATGGTTTAAAAATGTTTTCAGCGTAAAGTGTCCTACTATTGGCCCTATCTATGGAATATATATAATATACAGGGTGTTCCAGAGCGATCCAGGCACTACCTATTTCTCGAGAACGGTAGATGCTATCAAGTTGAAATAAAAAATTGTATCACAAATGTGGGTTCAAAGAATCCACAGAAATTATTTACAAAATCCCGAAAGCACCCTTCGTGGTGTAATTGGGGGTACATGCCCCGTTCTTGCGATTTTCAAATGGGAACGATATGTTTCGAATGCACATTCAGAAAGGTGAGGGGGAGGGATAAGTTTACCCTACGAAACATTTGTCCGTACTACCTACCGTTTTCCATGTATCAGTTGTTGTTGTTGTTGTTTTTTTCTTTTTTTAATAAAGGTGCGCGAAATAGAGTATACCGAGTTTACTAAATAAGATAATGTAAGCACCGTGACAGTTTCGGAAAGTGCAAGACACACGCTTTCCAATGATATGCCACATGGTGACTCAGGGTCTAAAGAATGAAGAAACTGCGTAACCCAAAAAAGAGGGTCCAAAGTAAGGTCAGAACTCGAAAATTTCTAATGAAAAGGGGTCGAGTAATACCTCTTTGGAAAGGTCTCTGCAAATGTTAAAAGAATTCGAACACGATTTTGGAATCCACTAAAGACTTTCAACATGGCGACCATAACAATATCGAAACCCTGAATTTCAGTTTCGTCATGAAGAAATAATGTAACTTGGACCGCCCTTCACGCTTTTTCCAGGCTTAGAACTGGCAACGATTTCCACTCACAATAAGGAATTCGTTGGTGTGTGTAACAGCTGCTTCGTCAACTGAAAAGGTCCTTCATTGTACAGAAAATGATTGCTACGACGTTACTTGACAAACGATAATACATTAGTCTTAAGTGAAATAGAAAGAAAAACGAAACACAATGAGAAATGAATGATGGACAAAAACGAAAAGAATAGGTAAAGCACTGACTTTGATGCATATTTACCAACTTACAGTAGATGTTCAAAATATCTGCTCTGTGCCTCAATGCATTTCTGTATACGCTAACTGAAATCATTCTGTGCCGCAATAATTTTCTTCCTCACTAATCTGCCTGGATGCAGCAACTCTGCGCTCCATTATGTTGTCCCTTGTTGTGGGGCGATGTTGATAAACGATTTCTTTAAGTCATCCCCTGGATAATAATCTAAATATGTTAAGTCTGGTGACCTAGGAGGCCAGGACACAGGTCCACCCCTACCTACCCAGCGACCACGAAACATTGCATTCACCCGATTCCTCGCTGGCAGTTCAAAATGTGCTGGGCAACCATCTTGTTGTAGCCACATGTGTGTCCTGATGTGTAAGGGGACGTCTTCGAGAAGAATGCGCAATTGTTGTTGCAGGAATGTACGGTAAACATCACCCGTAAGACTCGCTTCAAAAAATGAGGTCCAATTATTCTTCCGCCGATGATTCCATACCACACATTCACAGACCATCTACGTTGCTGATCAACCTCTTGTATCCACTATGGGTTTACGGCGGTCCAATAATGCATGTTGTGATGATTTACCTGACCTTCACTTTTAAATGTAGCCTCATCAGACCACAATACTATTTCGTCAAAGAATCGAGCATTTGCATGCCCTTGAGCTTGCGACCACATGCAAAAGTCAAGCCTGCTTTGAAAATCAGTACCATGTAACTCTTGATGCAAGGACATATGGTATGGATTAAATGTGTTAGCCTTCAAAATCCTTGACACCGTAGTTGCGCTGACACCAGAATCGCGAGCAACTTGCCTGACACTCTTGTGAGGATTAACATGGAAGGCTGCAAGTACATCAGCAGACCTATTATCTCGAACAGGCAAGGTTGCGAAACACATGTCTTGAATTACGTTCCCAATCGGGATACCTAGCAGCATACACATGAGCAGCAGTGGAACTATTTCGTTGGCACTCACCCAACACCATGAGCATATCAAGTGCTCCTTTGTTTGTGAAAGGCATTTCAACTTACATGCCACGATTTGCCAATGCGAAGTAATTGAGAGAAATGCACATGACCACGTGGAATGTACGTTAACAAATCTAGACTTTTCACACAATTCCTTCGACGAAGCAGTCTTGCAACAGACAACGGTGAATGAGACCAAGATTGAAGCTGCGTATTCATGTTATCAGTGTAAGTACACTAGAACTGGCAGAAGAGCTAGGCATACCTCTACGTATGCGACATAACTTGCGTTGAACCAGCCAGTGTCAAAAGCTTACGGGCAGTCAAATGGAACTTGCCTCTTTGTGGTACTATTACGTGCCCGCCCTTTTTTTGGTCAAGTGGGCAACTTCACTAGTATGTTTTATTTCTTCATGACGAACCAGAAATTCAAGGTTTCGATATTGTTATGGTCGCCATGTTGAAAGTGGTTAGTGGATTCCAAAATCGTGTTCGAAGTCTTTAAACATTTGCAGAGACCTTTGCAACGAGGTATTACTCGATCCCCTTTCTATTTGAACTTTTCGAGTTCTGATCTTACTTTGGACCCTCTTTTTTGAGTCACGCAGTTTCTTCTTTCTTTAGACCTTGAGTCACCATGTGGCATATCATTGGAAAGCGTGTGGGGGCCATTTTTTTTAAGTATAAATTACATAAGTTATTAGGTATAAATTATAGACTATATATTTTTCGCTTTATTTTGACTTGTAAAATAGTGTTTTGTAATTCGTGGGCATAATTTTTAAAATATCCGATATAAATTATCCTTTTTTCATTGCAGTTCCATCATACTTAAACATTATATCGAATACAACATGTCAATGGTCAATATGGATAGGCCTAACTATATTTCAAAATTATTTGAAATAAAATGAAGAAAGGTAAAACAAATTTACCCAGATTGCCAAATATCTTGATCAATATCAAGAAATACAATCACCGAAAGCAAAAGTTATTATAATGTCAACTGTGCATGTATTCATTCGTAAAAATATATCTTCTTTGAAATTCTTATTTAAGGCCAGGTTAAAATTTATGATTAATTGGGGTTTTCTATATTTTTTTTTATAAATTAAAAGAAAGTTATTATTTTGCAAATTGAAATATTATCTATATAGTCAACTTTTTAAAAAAAAATCTGCAATTTTTCAAATTTCAAAAAAAAAAAAAAATTAAGGGTTAGTGTATCTTCGTCTGACCAATAAGATCAAGAGCGCTCATGGTACTACTGAGGACGGTAGCCAACCGAAAAATTTATAGGGGGCCCGGTAGAAGTTAGGGGAGCGATCCAACCATATTATAGTTCATCACAATATTATAGTTCATTTGCAAGCCTGTCGTGAAAATTTTAGGGGTGCAGTAAAAATTTAGGGGGGTCCGCCCCCTATACCCCCGTGGATACGGGCCTGGTACTACTTCAAATGGAAACTATTGATTGGTTAATTTATATCTGAGTCCTCTGTCAGCACTTACGGTAGGCCTATATAGGAGAAGACCTACAATATAATGTGGTATCTTATCTAATGTGCGCTATTTTCTTCCAACACTGGGAATTTAACCTAAGACCTCATACGAGAAACGTATACGCTAGCAGCTAGATTACGATGATAAAGAAAGCTGAGGTTTCCAGCAATATTTTCCGAGAGACGAGAAGAGACGAGATAATATTATTTCGTCTCATCTCATTTTGAAAATTTATGTACAAAATTTATCCCTGGGGCCGCGGTGGTTCAGTAGTAGAGCGTTCACCTCTGGTGCTTGGGGTCCCGGGTTCATACCCTGCTCCCGCCAAGTGAACTTTGTGGTGGACAAACACCGTGTGCGTGGGTTTTCTCGGGGGTTCTCCCGTTTCCTCCCACATTATTCATTCCACCATTTCATTCATCTCTCATTATCAGCGTCTCCTTTAGCCTAACCGGCATAACTGTGGGACGTAAAACTCAAAAATTTATTTAAAAATTTATCCCCTGATTTTTTTTTTTTTTTACTTTTGTCTAGAAATCATCAGAATGATTTCACGTCAGGAAAAGTTCACGAAGGGTGTGATATAATAACTTATTTACTATCGGAGTATATCATGTAAGGACTCGCGTTGTCTTTAAACGTTGATAAGTACATACTCTTCATCGTGTTCTTACGATAACCTGATCAAATTCTGGCTTATTTATATGAATAATGTAACATTAGGACTTTTTTTCAGATCTGAGGCTTAGGTGACCCACTATTATTCACGAAACTCGAGAAATTTCTCGTCTTATACCGTCTCGAATTTGAACATATATTTTTCGTCTCGTTTTCGAGATGACAATCGTAACAATCGTGGACAACATTAGTTTCCAGGTTAATGATATGATCTACTTACTTTAACGTCTCACCTTTATGTTCTCTAGGTTGCAGGATTTGCACGATGAATTCATACGAATGATTATATGAATGTGGGAGGAAACGGAAGAATACCGAGTAAAAATCCGTCGACGCGGCTTTCTCCACCATAAACTCTCAGGTCACGGGATTGAACTAAGGACTTCTCCCACAAGAAACAGTGCTTTTACTACTAAGTCGCTGCGTCTTTGATTTACAAAGAGGAGAACCGTGTAAAAAGTTGAGAAACACATCTTTCTTTATTACAAAAGACCACTATACTGAAGTATATAAAGAGTGATAAAAAATGCGGTGAATGTTTTTTTTTTCTTTTTTTAGCAGCAACTGCTAACGCTTTGATGTAATTTGTCCAATAGCCTGATCCGTTGAGAAACTTAACATCAAGTTGGAACAAGGGATGACCATTTCCGGAAAAGTGATTTTCCGGTTTCCGGAAATCACATTTTCCGTTTTTCCGGAAACTTTGCGTCTTTTCTTTTCCAGAATAATTCTGTCTTTTATTTTCCGGAAAATTTTTCGTCTTCCGTTTTCCGGAAAACTTTCCGTCTTTCGCTTTTCCGGAAAAAATTCCGACT